>NC_073313.1:39838342-40510008 GCF_027595985.1 Sorex araneus
ATTTATGACTCACACCTATAAGATAAGTCTTGGCTGCACTAACTATGGAAAATGTCCACATTGAAGTCTATTTGTATTCCTTCTATGTATAAGAAGGTACCTATTGGGGCTGGAGCGATAGCACAGCGGGTAGGGCATTTGCCTTGCATGCGGCCGACCCGGGTTCAAATCCCAGCATCCCATATGGTCCCCTGAGCACGGCCAGGGGAAATTCCTGAGTGCAGAGCCAGGAGTAACCCCTGTGCATCGCCAGGTGTGACCCAAAAAGCAAAAAAAAAAAAAAAAAAAAATAAAAGAAGGTACCTATTATTTTAAGCCCAATATTTATGCCAGGTACTGAGGATATAGTAGTTGACAAGAAAGAGATCATCCTTCCCTTTCTGGTACTTGTAATCTTAATCAGGGAGAAAGACAATCACATATAACAGATACTGTGAAAAAAGCCATGAGGGGAAACAAACAAGATGCTCTGATAGAGAATAAAGGGATAAAAGGAAGGGTGCACCTTTGGACTAATAACTTTCGAATTTGAGAAGGTCTCAGAATCATCTGGAGAGATAATAAGGAATTCCAAGGTTGATTAATTATTAATTAATTCAACTAGCTTCAACTGGCTAGTTGAAGCAGGGTGAACACGGACCCCTATATTTTCAGGTGATTTTTACAACATTTGAATAATGCTGTTTTAAATATAGTGCTCCAAGAAAGCTTCCTAGAGAAGGTGACCTTAAAATAAAGTTCTGGAGCCAGAGCCATAGTACAGGCTTAAGGTGCTTGCCTTGCCCTGCTTTAATCCCGAATACTACAAATGGTACCCTGATCACTGCCAGGAGCAATCTTTTATCCTTGATTGCAGAGCTAGAAGTAAGCCCTGAGCATAGCTGTGTTCCATCCCCAGTCCCATCCCCAGCCTCCAGACCCAAAGCAAAATAAAAACTAGTTCCTGGGCTGGGAGATATTCCAAGCAGACCATGAGGGGCCAATGCCCAACAACCTGAATTTGAGCCCTGCTTCTGCATTGATACCCGAGCACCTTAAGAACAGCCCTAGTGGCCCCCAGGACCAGCAGGCCCTCTCAGCTCCACATTACCTGGCCTGAGCACTGAACCATCTGCTCTCAGTAACCAAGTATCACTGGGAGTGACCCCAGACCTCCTGAGAACTGCTTGGGAAGCCCCTTCAAAAATGTGGATCTTGACCCAAGAGAATAATCGGAGGACTCTACTTTTTATTATATTTAGATTATATCGGTCTGAGGTGAGTCAGTTCTATGACCCTAGGTTAATTTCTGAGGCTGGTAATTAAGTGAGCCCATTCAGTTTGATTTTTTTATAACAATATTTTATCACTTAGAAGAAAAGCACAAATTTTCATGCTGAACTTCTTTTTTGTTGTTTTAGGGATCAAACATAGGAACTCACACATGTCAGGCAAGTGCTTTACCACTGAGTCATATTCCCAAGCCCTACTGAGACTGTTTCATGAATAGAAGTGGTTACACTAGACATTCTGTATTTACAAGTCTTTTCATCAAGCATCACTTTCAAGGACATTAACAAGGGCCAGAGCTCTTATCTTTATCTTTAAAACTACACCTCTAGTTCTTTTTCAACAGCTCCTTTTTACATGGTCATTGGAATGTAAATGTCTCCTGACTGCCTAATCTTCCTGAGACTTTTACAACCATCAGGACACTTTGAATTAATTCTCAAAGTGCTTATGCTAATAAGATTATCTCCCTTCAAGGCTTTTCATTAAATATAATTGCAAAGATTACATTTCTTTAACTAAGGTCAGTAAAAGAAATGAAGGTATTTAATTCTTGATCTGCATATAATTAAATGAAGAATAGAGAAGAGTATTCTTGCTATAGGGAATAGTATACAGGTTAGCCCAGAGGTGAAGAAAGGACTTGACTTCTTCAAGGAATCGGAGAAAGATGGGTCGGTATAGTATAGTGAGCAACAGAGAGAGAAGGGTAAGATAAGTCTGTAAGTTCAGCAGGAATTAGCCTACATATTAACCTTTGAGACCAAAGTAAGAATTTTGGTTTTATATTGAAAATGCAACAATACGTGCGCTTGATAGCACGTATCCATCATCTGCGTCCTGTGAAGACAGGAGTCAAATGCATTGTAATATAGAGTCACTATACATAACTATACTGTTATCCGACTTGTCCATCAATCTCTTGGATATTTGCTTGGTAGGAATCAGTCCTTGAAGTTTTTAGAACTGTTGAAAACCATTAGAGTGGCATCCGTATAGTTTTGTTTTTTTATGTTTTAGTTTGTTTTTGAGTCACACCTGGTAATGCTCATGGTTCATTACTGGCTCTCAGCTCAGAGATCACTCCTGGTGGGGCTCAGGGAACCATATATAGTGCTAGGGACCAAATACAGGTCGGCCACATGCAACTCAAGTGCCCTACGTGCTGTCCTATCACTCCAGTTCTCATGAATGCCTTTGAAATACAGGAACCATATGAGAAGCCAGAAAAGCCTCTGAGATGCAGAAGTACAGGTCCACAGCATGGGCTGGAACCCCTACGAGGATATGTTCCAATGTCTGGGCAAATCAACAACAGTTTCAAGCTCTCCCCCTATCAGTAATACCCTAGCCACAGACTGAAAATCCACAGCAAAGCTGTAAGCGGATGACCTTAGAAGACAATAAATGTTGACAGAATTCTTCAGAATTCATTTGACTTGGTGAGGATAGGATTTGGGCCACACTTAGTAATGCTCAAGGATGATTCCCGGCTCTGTACTTGGGAGTCACTCCTGGCAATGCTCAAGGGGCCATGTGGCATAGGGAATTGGACACAGAACTCCCAAATACAAAGCGTGTGCTCGACCTGTTGAGCTGTCTTTAGAGTCTAGCTCCAGAATTCTGACCTCCATTTTATTTTTTATTATTTATTTATTTATTTATTTTTGCTTTTTGGGTCACACCTGGCAATGCACAGGGGTTACTCCTGGCTCTGCACTCAGGAATTACTCCTGGCCATGCTCAGGGGACCATATGGGATGCTGGGAATCAAACCCGGGTTGGCCGCATGCAAGGCAAACGCCCTACCCACTGTGCTATCGCTCCAGCCCCTGATCTCCATTTTATTAACCTTTGATTCATCATATTTTTATTATTCTATTGTTAATTTTTTTTCTGTTTTATTTTTTAGGGCTGGAGGAAGTGGGCCATCCCAGGCAGTTCTCAGGGATTAGTCCTAACTGTGCACTCTGGGATGACTCCAGGTGGTGCTGGTGGATCATATGGGGTTGGTCACGTGTAAAGCAAGTGCCCTACCCACTGTACTGTCACTGGCCCCTCTATTGTTAATTTGTAGTTTCTTCTGTATCTATTAAACTTCTTATTAGTCTGTTAATGTGTCACATCATTCCAATCTCACTTATTTTCCCATGGAACCATTTGGAACTTGAGATCACATATTTTTTTTTGCTTTATGGGTCACACCTGGCAATGCAGAGGTGTTACTCCTGGCTCTGCACTCAGGAATCACCCCTGGTGGTGCTCAGAGGACCATATGGGATGCTGGGAATCGAACCCAGGTCGGCCGCGTGCAAGGCAAATGCCCTACTCGCTGTACTATTGCTCCAGCCCAGAAATCACATCTTAAAAGAAAAGAATATGTAGTATTTAAATCTCACCTATCCTCTTATTCACTGGATAACCTTGGTTAAGTCCTATAACTTCTCCATGCCTTAGGTTGCCCATTTATAAATAGAATCTAATAATAATACCCACTTGCAGAAATTAATATGTAAGTCCAGGGAAAATAGTACATGACCTATTACATAGTAAATGTTCAAAAACACTAGTAATATATATTTAATTTCCTAATTAAAATTTCCATTTATACTGTCATCTCACATTTTGAGCTCTTTCATTTCAAGGAGAATATAATTTATTTTCAAATCTGCCATGCCACGTTTCATTCCTTTGTCACTCTGTAAATAATTTTCTCTCCACTTAATATAGCTGTGAAATGCCACAAGGCTTCAGAAAATGGATAAAATACCCTTCACAGGACTGATAAGAAAAGACTTCAGGTCAGTGGATGGATGTAAGTCCACTGAAAGACTGGTTCATATAGATAGGCAAGGAAAAGTGAGAAGGGCATTCAAGATGACAGGCTTGTGAAGAACTGTGTGAGATGGGAACTCTTGTTTGATGGACAGTGAGCAGTACTAATTGCTTGAAGTGGAATGTGTGTGTGTGTGTGTGTGTGTGTGTAATGGGTGGGTATTCGGAATGGTATGTTGATGAAAATTGGAACACCTTTATCAATAAGCTACTATGGGTGTTTTTCCTACAGCTTTTGGAGGGTCATTGAACATATTGTCATGAGAGAAGGACATAATTTAAGCAGTGTTCATCAATATTGATTTAGTCATACTATATAGATGAATTGGAAATAAGTCACTTGGCTCCTTTGTCCTCTGAACTAGGGTGGCAGTCATGGAAATGGAAAACTTGATCCAGAAGAAAAATGACTGGGCTTGGTGGTTGAATTTCAATGTCACAGAAAAAAAGAATACTTTTAAATTTGAAATTTTCAAGGAAACATACAAAAGCAGGTCATTTCACCTTGTTGCCTGAATATTTCGATTTTAAGTCATTAATAAACTAACAGCATTGTACTATCACTGTCACTGTCATTCCATTGCTTATCGATTTGCCTGAGTGGGCACCAGTAATGTCTCCATTGTGAGACTTGTTACTGTTTTTTGGCATATCGAATACACCATGGGTAGCTTGCCAGGCTTTGCGTATGGACGGGATACTCTCGGTAGCTTGCCGGACTCTCTGAGAGGGATAGAGGAATTGAACCCGGGTCAGCAGCGTGCAAAGCAAACGCCCTACCTGCTGTGCTATCGCTCCAGCCCAGCATTAATAAAATATAATTTTTAGGTTAATTGGGATGAAAAAGAACTTAAGATACTTTGGTAAAGTATAAACATGGTAATTGAGGCAATGATCCCCATCCTCTTATCCGTATAAATAAATTAATAAAGATTTTAAATTTTTAATTATTTTGATACATTCAGAAACAGTTTAATTGAGGCATTTTTGAAGGATGAGAATAGTTAAGGAAAAAGATTAAATGAAACCTGGATCTATATTTCTTGTTCTCATAGTTTGATTTACAGATTAATAGATAAAACAAACATAGTTCCTGGCTCATGAATCTGAGAGTAAAGAAGTGAAAGCAATTAGTTGTAATTACTAATGTCTTCCCTATCCTTCCTTTTTCATCAGTAAAAGTTCAATCACAGCATAACCTTATAGATATAAAAACTTTTATTCTTCTGGCCTAACAGAGTTGAGGATTTTTGTTAATTAAAGCATTAATTCTTCAAATGCTATTGGGAATAAGCTATACGTATTACAATAAGAGTGGATATTATTATCCATAATAATATACAGGATTCACTTCTTCCTCTGGAGCTGACAACTTGACCTGTAGAATTGGTCCCTGAGGTGGCCATTTATTTCCCTCCCTGTAACACTTCAACTTAGGCAATAGACTTGACTTTTATAGTTTCCAGAAAACACTTTCAGGATCTTTTCTCCAGGCTTTTATAATTTGAAAGTCCTTTTTTTCGTGTGTGCACACATATAAAAGCAGTTCCCTTCACTTGTGTGTGTGTGCAACAACATTCACTACACACACATACACAAGAAATGTTTGTTTCCAAAGAACCAAGGATGACGTCAGTATATATTCAGTAAAATGAATTCACATCACAACCCCACGTATTTAACAGGGTAAAGCCATTCCAAGCTCTATAAAAGATCTCCTACTACTAACCTGCCTTCTTTCCTGCTTAGAACTCAGTCTTACTTAAAAGGAGGAGTCCTTACTCTAAAGGCTAACACTGAAAAGAATTGCAATGACTATTGTCTGTGGAGTGAGAGTTTAGTGGTTGTGTGTTTGCCTTCCACGCGGCCGACCCAAGTTTGATTCCTCCGCCCCTCTCGGAGAGCCGAGCGAGGTACCGAGAGTATCGAGCCCGCGAGGCAGAGCCTGGCAAGCTACCCGTGCATATTGGATATGCCAAAAACAGTAACAATAAGTTTCTCAATGAGATATGTTACTGGTGCCCGCTCAAACAAATCGATGAGCAACAGGATTGTCTGTGAAGATAGAACCAGGAATAAACAGAACTCTTATAAGTGTGTGATTTACCACAACAAAACCAATTGTACCTTTGAACTCTTTTCATGATGGTCGGCCACAAAGAATGAGGCAGACAGATGTGACCATGGCCTGTCCAGGTAGCAAGCTAGTCTTGAATGCCCCCAAACAAGAGAATCAGCCTGGCATTTACTGAACGAAATTTCTGCCCCTTCCCATCACTTCTCTCTGGCTCCCAACACCTGACCCACTGTTTACATTAACAAGTATATTAAGAACAGCTAGCAGGTTAATTAAAAGTTAACGGGTACACCAAGAATTAACAGCCATGCGTGTAGCTGACCCAGGTTTGATGCCTGGCACCCCATATGCGCTCCCCCAAGTCTGCCAGGAGTGATCCCTGAGTGCAGAGGCAAGTGCAGACCCAAAACAAACCAAAATAATAGAGCAAAGGCTGGGATATTTAGATAGCAATGGCCGTATGGTGCTAGATTATCAGCAAGCATATTTAATGTACAGCATTGAAGTCAGGGCACTCTACTATCCTGACTGGGCTCCCCTTTGCAGCTATTGCTGCCTAAACTAAACTTGTTTTGTTCTATTTCTGCCTAGGCACCCATTTGTAGCCCTCACTGTCTAAACTTAACTAAACTGAACTTGTTTTACCCATCAAACTATTCTGATCTTAGGGGCTTTACTAAGGGGACAATTTCCCATATTTATAACTTGTTTGGAGAGTAAACTGAAACCACATTACAGAACCATTTTGCAATATCTAGCAAAGCTGATATATCCCATGATGGACCCCAGGGGATCTCATGTGATAGCAATTGCACTCCTGGATATGCACTCAAGAGAAATAAGCGCTTACATCTCTCGAGACATGTTCAAGTATTCGTAGCATCTTTCTTTTTTATATTACCCACCAAACTGTCAACTCTCCTCTTGTCCATCAATAGTAGAATTGCTCAGTAAATGACAATACAAATACATTCATATAATGGAATACTACACGACAACAAAAATAAATGAAGTATAGTCAGTCACCCACAAAAACATGGATGATTCACAGACATCATTTTAAGTGGAAGAAGTCAGACACAAAAGTAGCTCATGCCCTCATGGAGCAATAGCATGGTGGGTAATGCATTTGCCTTGCATGTGCCTGACCCGGGTTCGATTCCCAGCATCCCATATGGTCCCCTGAGCACTGCCAGGAGTGATTCCTGAGCGCAGAGCCAGAAGTAACCCCTGAGCATTGCTGGGTGTGACCCAAAAAGGAAAAAAAAGTAGCTCATGATAATAAAGTATGGACAAAGTTAAACTATGGTTAAAGAATTAAAATTTCTGGCTATTTTATTATACTGGGTACAGACTGGGGGAATTGCATGTTAAGTCCTTGTGCAGGCCCTGGAAATGTTCTATATCTTTTTCTGGGTTAGAGAATAAGCAGTGCTCAGGAGGAGCCAAGGCCCTTCCTGGGGATTACCTGGGTGACTCTGCTAGTGTTCATGAGTCTTCAGGATTATAATCAGTGGGGCTCAGCGGCCTCCAGGGCTGGGCTCAGTAATGCTTGGGGGGATATGTGGTATCAAGGATTAGTCCAGGGGGTTGGCCACATGCCAACAATGGCTTTAGTGTTCTGTAACTTGATCTTGTTGGTGGTTGTGTTGATGTCCATGAGAGTTCGCTGAGCTGTTGTTTTAGTATTTGTGTGCTATGAAGCATGCACATTTTATCCCACTTCAAATGATAAATAAATGTCTTTATATTTTTAAGCATTAGAAATTGGTAGAGAAGTCTGAAACACAGGAATTAAATAAGTTGACAAAGGCCATTCTTTGTCTTGAAGTGTATTTGAGCCTACTTCTTCAATTGCACTGCTTGCCCAAGAGACATTTAATTTTGAAAACAAATTTTCGGGCATCTTCATTATAATAATGGTTCAAACTTTCTGCAATTGGTATATTCATGAAATTTCTGCTCTATCAAAGCACAGGACAAGAGAGTGCTTCAAAACATTGATGCCAGTGTGTACCATGTTGGCTCACTCTTGGAGGTGGCTAAATTTCAGTGCTGGAGTCAACATTAATATAGAAAATTCATTCTGCTTCCCAGTTCTTGTAACCTCAAAATAGGACTCATTTGGCCAGGATCATTATTTGATACTATCCAAATATTTAGATGATCTACAGTGTATATAATACTATACATTATATTAAAAACCTCTAGGCCATTTCAATTAGTCTATACTATATCCTAAGTAATTTATGCAGTGTCTTGAAGCTGCATCTCTTATCTTTTAGATAAAAGCCAACAGCAGTTTGGTCTTGTAAAAATGAGATTAGCATTAAATTCTAAAAAGAGATGTTCAGGGCTGGAGTGATAGTAGAGCAGGTAGGGTGTTTGCCTTATACGAAGCTACCCAGGTTTTTTTTTTTTTGTAGTGGAGGGCACATCCGACAGTGCTCAGGAATCACTCCTAGCAGTGCTTCGGGGACCATTTGGGATCCCAGGGATTGAGCAGGGCTCAGCAGTTGCAAGGCAAGCACCCTACCCACTGTACTGTTACTCTGGCCCTGAGGCTACTCAGGTTTGATCCCTGGAAACCCAAAGGGTTTCCTAGAGTAAAAAACTAAAGCACGCCGAAGGGCGGGCTCTCTGGGCGGCTCTGTCTCACCGCCCACGTTCGGTGCTCTGGAACCGCTGTGTATGGGCTGGATCGGGAAGGCTCTTGGCCAAGAACAGGGGAAGGAAGAACGAGGACCAAGCTGGTTGCTGATTAGTTACCATTTATTCAATCTTCCATTTTTCTCATCTCCCGCACTCTTAGCTCCATCCTCTCTCTGGATCTACTACCGCCTCCTCTCAACTCTCTCCTCCCTTTTTCTCTTGCCCTTGCCCCTAGGCTACACACAGCCAGGTAGCAAAATCAACATAAGAAAACCTTTCCTGAGGGCCATCAGGTTCAAAGGGAACACAACCTAGGGGCATTTCAAAGCCCTTCCTAGGCAAAATACCTCTTAAGGGTTTTTTCTCCTTTCTTTAGTCCAGACACTCATTAACATCTTAATACTAGTTATTTTTGTATGGATTTAGCAAGAGATACATTGAGGCTTGCAAGGCTCCTGGCAACATCTTGCCACAGACTCAGACTACAGCACTCAGGCCAGATCAATCATTCCTAACCCCAGCAGGGTCTGAATCCAGTTATTACTTTTTGGATCATGACAGCATTTGTCCATGACCAAGCTCTTAACTTACAGTTAAGCATTAGGCACCTTGGCCAGGCCCATCTTGATGCCAGGATAGCACACAACTCACCGCTTGCCCTGGGTCCGTCCTGTCCCTCGTTGGGACCCTGCCTGTGGGGGTGCTAGGAAGTAAGAGCAGCTGAGGCTTAGGTCGAGAAAACAGATGCCCAGGAGGAAAATATCATGTAGAGTCAAATGACTCCCAGGTTACAAAATCATAGCATTTTCTAAGTCTTCCTGTGTCCACACAAAAAGGACATTTTTCTGAATAAACTATGCAAAGGACTCAAGGAGAAGAGAAAAACAATATTTACAAGTCAACAGAACACTAAGAAAGAAGCTACAAATAAACACAGGAATGGGAGCACTGTGATGGGAGTTGTCCAATAAACCTAAACCATCAGAGGTTATGTTATCCTACACCCCAGCACTGGCAGGAGTGACTTCCTGATGACAGAGCAGGAGTAAGCCCTAAGCACCAATGGGTGTGGCCAAAAACCAACCAATAAAACAAACAAAAATGATCTAACTACTACTGCCTCTGAATGTCCAAATTGAAGAAACAAGAACTCCCCGATGTAGCATTGTCCTTCAGTATCTTGGTGTCAAACACACAGAGACCCTTCCACCCTAGAATGATCAGTAGTTTGTCCCAACAGGGGTAGATACCTGTTCCAGTCCTGGGTTCAGCTTTCCTGTCTTCAGAGTCTCAGCCAGAACCACTGTCTAGGGGATCATGGAATCCTGTGGAACACAGTATCTGACCAGAGGATCCATTTTTATAGCAACGGAGGGGTTAGTGTGAACCCAAGGCCACTAGATAGACATGGTTCCATGTACCATACGAGAAGTAGCCAACCTCATAGACTGCTGGGATGATCTTTGAAGGGAATATCCACAGTGCCAATTTTGAGGGAGCAATCGGGAAAAAAAAATATGCCCTTTAAGACATTGTGTTACACTATCAGAGATACCTATCTGGTGCTTCCCCAGTGGGAAGAACACATGAGTACCTCTACTTACCACTAGGTGACTGTGTCTTTCAGTCCCACCAACTCTGAGCATAACAGAGAAATTCAGAATTGATAGCAGAGGAGAGAGAGGATAAATACCAATTGTACCTCGAAGACAAAATGTAGTAAGAGTTATAATTCTCCCCACTGACCTTCCTTTTCTGAGTTTTCCAGTCTGTGGACTCCGTAGATCTAATTTTTAAATTTTGGTGAAGTAGCCTATGGCAGCTATTTAAACCTCTGTGTTTATTGGGAGTATAAGTGGCCCACCCATTACTACAGCAGCTCCCAGCCAGTGTGTGAGTATGACAGGTAAACTAAGGTAAGTGTACTTCTGGGGGATGCATCATTCTTCTCAGCCCTGAGATCCTTATTCAGGGTCTCCTTTCATTGAGAGGGGGGAGCAATGAGACCATACGTAATTCTGGGGATGGAAGCAGGATAGACCACATGCAAGGCAAGCACCTTAACCCAAGTACTACTATCTCTTTAACTCAAGCTCTTTTAATTACACACCAAATTTAAGATACTTCCATGTAACCCTCTTTATCGTAGCTACAGATTTCAGATCAGCCATTCTCAGTATGATCACTAGCTCTAGGAATCTCCCAGCTCTGCCTCCCCCTTTATTTTCTCTTACAGGCCAGTAGCAAATCTCCTACAAGGTTAATCCTGTCTTAGAGGACCTAGATCAACATAGCTTTAATCAAATATTCAAAAGATCTGTGACCTAAGGGTTGGAGAGATAGTACAGCATGTAGAGTACTGGCCTGGCTATTACTGACCCAGGTTCAATCTCTGGCCTTCCATTGGTCCCTTAAGCCTGCCAGGAGTGCTCCCTAGCACAGAGCCAGGAGTATGCCCTGAACACAACAGGGTATACCAAAACCAAAGCAAAACAAAACATATGCAGCAAATAAACAAGCAAATTTCTGTGACCAAAAGCAGAAAGGTAATGACCCATTTCCTAGGTGGGTTGGCATTCTGAAAGAACTCAGAACCAAGTTCTTTACTCAAACCAATGTTTTCATGCTTGCCATATCCATGTTTAAGACTTGCTGAAACATCTGGAAAGGTGAATCAACACTGGGAGTAAGTTAAATCCAAACAGCGATTTCTCTTCCCTCTGGCCATGCAGGTCATCTTTCCAACCGAGTCACACTTATTATATAAACTACGGGGACTCAATGGATATTGCAAAAGCAATTAAGTTGGACAAATAGTCTGATTTAAATTTACTTATTAAAATAATACATTAAAGGGAATAAAAGTCCTTCCGGAATCATCTAAATTGCAACATTATCAGTCACTCTAAGAGCTCAAAGTGTACCATAAACACAAAGGCTTTCTCCATTCTGAATAATGCAGTGATGAGGGAAGATGATTACAAACCATTTCTGGAGAAAATTAAATACATACATTTCAGGTTTCAGACAGTTCAGCTTTTTTCTGAAATGTGCACTTCCCAATTGCCCTGGAGCTTTCTCCATGACATTAATCATGTTCTGCTGACTGGGAAAGAGCCGATATTTACCTAATAGATCAGTTACTCACTGGGGAGTATTTCAGAGACTACCAACACCCTCCTCTTCTACAAGTGACAGGACTGATTCAGTGCACTCCTCTCTGACCCACTTATTCACGAGTCTGCTATCAAGAAAATCTCTAGTTTCGTATTTCACAGCTTAATTAAAAAAATCATACTCTGTCCTCTTTCTGTCTCACTCTTGTCCTGATAATATTTCCTGAGGCGTGGCCCCTCAAACCAGCAAAAGTTGTGGTCTTATTTTATAAGGTTTCCTGTTGAAATCCTTCCAGGTGTGAGAGAGAAGAGGTTGGAAGTGGGGGAGGGGTCTGAGAGAAAGTGAAAAAAAGCATATTTTCAAGCACTAATGTCCCAACTTTGCCAAGAGTGAGATCTCTGGGGACAGTGTGGTATTTACAACTGGATATTAGGAAGAAACTGCAAAAAACATCACTAGGTTGTATGAATCCTATCTTATTCTTCCATTTGTTGGTAGCCCAGTTGCAAAATTCATCTGGTTATTCTCTTCGGGACAAAAGAAGTACTGGAATCCATGGCAACTCTGCAATATAATTGGTCAGGAGACTCAATTCACCATGTGCTCTCAAGCCTCTAATCTTTTTTCTTCACCTAAATTCATTCATTTGTAGAACAGAGATGTTACTGATCTCTTTCTTCTTCCACAGACTCTTGTAAGAGGGAAAGCTGCTCTATTTTAATTGTAATGGCCAAAATAATGTGATGCACAGGAATCTTTCCACATTATCCACATTATTTGTGTCTTCGCCAGAAGAAAACTTAGCCATGCAGACAGACACTGAAGTCCCAGTTTCAAGCATTCCTTGAGTAGTCTGAGTAGAGAAAAGGACCTGTCAGCATTATAAAGCCATCCCACACGGCAGTTTCCAAAGTAACATATCATACAAGTAAAAGTATATTTTAAATAGTTTTTTTACTTATATTTCCACTAAGGAGAACACATCTTCAACAATAAGCCATAAAATTCCCTTTCATATTCCTTTTCCAGACAATCCCATCACACACTCTAAGTATCCCCCCCACCAATCTCTCTCAAGCTAACCAAGACCTCAACATTAGCAGCCCATGTTGTTTACATGACTGTTGTGTTCCTATCTAGCAATTCAACCCTCCATGAAACTCTTGTCCAGACACTCTGCCTTACCAATGTTTTTCTGATTCTGCAGCAAATCTGTCATCAGAATTTCTTCCTTGGAAGGCAGAAAAGGGAAAGAACAAGAGAAAGGTTCCTTCTTACGTGTTTGGAAAGAATAAAGGTCAGAAAAATCTCATGTGTCAAGAAATTTTACTCCATCACACTTTGAGCTGGCTCTCATCTAGCATATTACATATTTATAAATCTTGAAATATTTCCTAAATTGTTTTTGCAAGCAGCCTATGACAAATAATGGCTCTCACTGGAGAAAGAAGCAAGCCATTTGGCACTGAAATAGCAATCGCCTCTCTCTCTAGCTGGTCAGCCACAGCTCCGGCAGTAATTGACTTGGATGTTTTCCAGGTATTCACTCACCACAAATTGTTCATAATGGTGCATATGAGAAGACTTTTTCCATTTAAATTTCACAGAGAACCTTTCAAAACAAAAAATATGGAAAAGTTGTTCTGGAATACATGTAGATTAAAATCAAAATGAAACATTTTAATAATGATTGCTATGCATTAAACTTTTGTGGGAATCTTATATATGGCAATATATATGTAGAACATCTCTGTTCTACAAATATATATATATGTATATATATATATATATATATATATATATATATATATATATAGTACATTGGCGACTGGAGCGATAGCCCAGCGGGTAGGAAGTTCGCCTTGCATGCGGCTGACCTGGGTTTGATTCCTCCCCCGCTCTTGGAGAGCCCGGTAAGCTACCAAGAGTATCTCGCCCACACGGCAGAGCCTGGCAAGCTACCCGTGGCGTAATCAATATGCCAAAAACAGTAACAACAAGTCTCACAATGGAAATGTTAATGGGGCCTGCTCGAGCAAATCGATGAGCAACGGGATAACAGTGACAGTGACAGTGATATTACATTGGTGATTTCTAGTAAGTGTGGCACGCTTGAAAGAATATGATCTTGAGCTATGAATTCATTTCTGTACTGTAGCACATTCGATTCCTCTGTCCCTCTTGGAGAGCCTGGCAAGCTACCGAGAGTATCCCGCCCGCACGGCAGAGCCTGGCAAACCTTCCGTGGTGTATTCGATATGCCAAAAACAATAACAAGTCTCACAGTGGAGACATTACTGGTGCCCACTCGAGCAAATCTATGAGCAACGGAGGGCATTGCTACAGTGCTACTGTAGCACATATATATATATATTTATATATACACACACATACATATATATCAGTATTGTTTCATAAATCTCTTGAAGACATATTAGAGTCTTTTATTTCTCGATATTTTCTGAAGAAGTGCTACTAAAATGTGGCTCATAGACTTGAGCTAGTTACTGGCCAGTAAACTGTTTATTGCCAGAATCTAACAAACACACAAACTGAGATTAGATATGAAAAACACTGTATAGAACTATTGATCTACCATACTAAGTGCATTATCTCTGTACTCAATTTATTAAACAAAATATAAGACAAATTAGGTGTTAAATTTCATTGCAACAAATCATACCCCTTCATTTTATATATATATCTATATATGTTTATATATCTATATATACATATATATATATCTTTATCAAGACTGAGATGAGTATTTGTCACTAAAATCATGTTCATATAAAAACTTGAAATATTTCTAGTTGGCCCTTTAAAGGTTTGCTGACTCATTCTTTAAATCTGCTTTTGGCAGGGGGGGGCACACCCAGATATGCTCAGGGGTTGCTCTTCACTCTGTACTCAGGAATTACTCCTGGTGATGCTCAGGGGACAATATGGGATGCTGGGGATTGAACCTGTGTTGGATGAGTACAAGGCAAACACCCTATCCATTGTAGTATCTCTCCAACCCCTAAATATGATTTTTAGATTATTTTACTATAATCAACAGTAAGAAATGCATTTTATTTTTCAGACAAGTATACACACATATATATGCTCTTTAAAACTCATATTTACTTATACTACATGTGGTGCACTCTGCTATTTCTAGTGTGCTGTGCTCAATTTTATTAAAATGACATTGGGAACAACATTATTAACCTTATAACCCATTGTAAACTTTTACTCATAGCTAAAAAATTGCTGCTCAAGAGTCTATAGATAGATGACACATATTTATGAAGTAGTTCATTGATTTTTACTAAAATCAGAATTACGTGCCCTCCATTTCACATAGGTTTGTTTTGTTAGTTTGATTATGGATTTCTTTGTTTCTTGCCATTCCAGGGACTGAACTCAGGGTCTCTCTCATGCAAGACATTCAATCTATTACTACAATGTCCCCGCCTCAAGTCTATTCTTGCTATTTATGGTAGTTATGCCTTATGAGAGCACTTGAGACACTACATTAACAAATACTGACCCATTGTATCTAGGAAAAATATAGGAATAGTGCCTGAAAACCTCTGGTCACAAGATTTTCTTTCTTTTAAAAAAATTTATTGAATAACCGTGAGATAGTTACAAGATTTCATATTTGGGTTACAGTCACACAATGATCAAACACCCATCCCTCCACCAGTGCACATTCCCCACCACCATTATCCCCGGTATACCCCCCTTTCCCACCCTCCCCCTGCCTCCATGGCAGACAATATTCCCCATACTCTCTCTCTACTTTTGGGCATTATGGTTTGCAACACAGACACTGAGAGGTCATCATGTTTGGTCCATTATCTACTTTCGGCAAAAGATTTTCATCCATGTTACATATATGTTGTTTCATGTATTAGTTGGTTCACTCGCATTGAACTACAAAACAATATAACTATAACTACAAACAAAATTAAAAATATAATGCCAACAGCACTATGACTCATCACTGAATGACGATTATCTAACATGTCTAATTTCTGTATGAGCCACAATATAATTTTCTTGTACTTAAGAGTGCTGAATAACAAGCCAGCATCATGAATGACATTTTAAACAGCAACATCACAACCAAAAAGCACAAAATTGGGGGAAATATCTCAGCAAATAGGCCTTAAAAAGACACATGTTTACAGTATGAGAGTAGAAATCAGGGGCCATGGGGTCACTCGTCCACCTCAACTAGGATTATGCATGCTAAGTGATTACATTTCTAAAAATGTTATTATTAAGTTTTACAGCATTGCAAAGTTGTTTATGATTGGGTTTCAGCCATACAGTATTCCAAAACCCATCTCTCCACCAGTGTACATTTCCCAGCACCAGTGTCCCCAGGTTCCCTCCCATCACTCCGCATATTCCACCCCCTGCGTGACTCTATTGCAGACGCTCTTCTCTCCCCCATCCCCCACCTTTTGATCATTGTGGTTTGCAATATTGATACTGAAAGGTTATCAATAATATCCCTTACTTACTTTTAACCCTCAGCTCTTGTCCAGCATGATCATTCCCAGTCTGTCATAGCGGTCTCTTCTCTATCTCACCTATCCTCAGCCCCACACACCCTTGTGCTTAGTTCCAATCATTGACCAGTCTTCCTAAGCCCTGTTTACCGTGGCCATGGATATTCTTCTTGTAATATATAGATATGTATACATATACATATATATGTATATATATACTTTTTTATATACCACAGATGAATGTAGTCATTCTATATCTGTCCCTTTCCTTCTGACTCATTTCAAGTGATTCAAAATTGTTGCTACTCTTCAGACATATATAAATGACAGCATAAGTATTAATTCTGGTGTTACAAATAAATTGCAGCGAGTAGGAAGATTTGCTCGCTGAGAATCATGTGGATCAACTGTTCTTACGTGACAAAAATCATTAGGTCCCTTCAGGAGTCGAAGTTCTGTAAATCTTTGTAGAAAGGGAGAGAAAATTTGGAGCTTTGACAAAATTTTGCTGAAGATTAATGTTTCTAAATGAACCATAAGAATTAGTCAGGCTGGGGAGCATTAGCTAATCTTAAGCAAAATAAATAAATAAAGGCCACAGGGATTGGATTAATTACAGGTTTTGTTTTTCATATTTTGAGTCCCTGGAGCTCAGGCTTCTAACCAAACCTTGAAGCCCACTGTAGGTGTTTTAGCCGGCCAGCTGGCAAATGGTGTTAACAAAAAGAGTTACTGCAGCCTTTATGATGAGGACTCTGTTGGAACCACTTACAACATTATTCTCCTTCTGATTGGTTTTCAACATGAGAGAGAAAATGAAAAATCCTGGGTGCTGGGTACATCTTTCTGATGTCTGGTCTTTCGTTATGGTCTGGTGAAAAAACAGACTGATGCCAAAAAATTCATTTCTTGCTTGTCACATGTTCTCTTTTTATCCCTTAAGGTTTATCCTTACCTATTCTTATCTGCTCTACTCTCTGCACCAAGAACTGACTTTGATACACTGCTTCAGCAGACTTCTTTGTCCTCTAGCTCCTGGTTTTCACCTATAGCTGATACCTACCAGAAGAGAGTGAAGTCAGATATTTTATTCTCTTGGTTGCTTCCCCGCCGGCTTGCCAGAGGTTGGTTGGTAGAGATTTTATTCTCAATTCCAGGCCACAGCTACTATTAGGTGATCTTCTCTTATAGCTATAATGCCTATAATGCCCTTTAATTTCTAGTAACTGCTCTCTCACATGCTCTCTTGCTCTTTCCCTTTCACCCTCTCTCTTCTTGATGGTATTAGCTCATTTTACACAGTTTTATTGCATTATAACTTACATGATATAAAACTCGCCCATTTTAAGTATGCCATTTAATGAGAACTGATTAAGCTACCATTTTCATAGGCCAATTTTTAAAAACCTTTTAAATCACTGTAAGATAAACAGTTACAAAGTTGTTCATGATTGGGTTTCAGCCATACAATGTTCTAACACCAGTCCCTTCACCAGTTTATATTTCCTACTACCAATGTCCCCAATTTCCCTCCTTTCACCCCCAAACCGCAGTCTACCTCTACTATAGACACTTTCGTCTCTCTCTCTCTCTCTCTCTCTCTCTCTCTCTCTCTCTCTCTCTCTCCCTCTCTCTTTCCTTTTGATCATTATGGTTTGTGATACAGGTACTGTAAGGTTATCATGGCTATCCCTTTATCTACTTTTAGCATTCAATTCTTGTCCAGAGTAATCATTTTCAACTGTCATTGTCAGAGTGGTTCCTTCTCTAGCATTCTACCCCTTCCCCCTTGAAAGCTAGCTTGTGACCAGCTTCCAACCTTGAACCAGTCCTCCTGGCCCTCATTTCTATTGTCCATGGGTAATAGTCTCAAACTGTGTTTTTTATATCCCACAAATTAGTGCAATCATTCTATGTCTGTCCCTCTTATTCTAACTCATTTTGCTCAGCATGATACTCTCCATGTCCATCCAAATATAAGCAAATTTTACGATTTCATTCTTACTGGTGGCTGAGTAGTATTCCATTGTATAGATGTACCATAGTTTGTCCACTCGTCTGGTCTGTTGTTGTGCATTCATTTTATTTTCAGATTTTGGCTATTGTGAATAGTGCTACAATGAACATAGAAGTGCACATGGCATTTTTGCAGTGTGTTTTTTGGACGGCTGGAGTATATTCTCAGAACTTGTATTGGTGGATCTTATGGAAGCTCAATTTCTAGCTTTTTGAGGAAGGCCCATAGTTTTCTATAAAGACTGGACCAGTCAGCATTCCCACCATGAATGAAGGAGAATCCCTTTCTCCCCACATCCATGACAGCATTGGTTGCTCTTGTTATTTTATACATGTGCCAGTCTCTGTGGTGTGAGATATTTCACTGTTGTTTCAATTTGCATCTCCCTGATGATAAGCGATATAAATAATTTTTTCATGTATCTTTTAGTCATTTGTATTTCTTCTCTGAGGAAGTTTCTGTTCATTTCCTCTCCCCATTTTTGATGGAGTTGGATTTTTTCTTATAAAGTTCTACCAGTGCTTTATATATCTTGGATATTAGCCCCTTATTAAATAGGTAATCAGTAAACAATTTATCCCATTCTATGGGCTGTATTTGTATCTTGGTCACTGTTTCTTTAGATGTGCAGAAACTTCCTAGTTTAATGTAGTCCCATTTGCTTATCTTTGCTTCCACTTTCTTAGAGGTACTGTGATTCACAGTATGTTAACAATACTTTCATGCATACATAGTGGTTCCTCTTTCTTTACCCCATTAAGCCAAAGAATCAATCCTAGGGTATTTCAATATTCTGTGTAGGTTTTCCTTAAACATGCTCCCATCTTGGTAAACAACCCTTTCATTAACTTGTTATCAATTATTTTATTTGGCTCATATGACAATAAGATTATAAAGTTTCCTTCTGTGACTTGATTAATAACAGTGGGTTCAGGTGTTTCCAGTCTGACGCTTTCATTAATAAAATCCTCATTGTCATCCACCTAATGATTCTGACAATTTATGATGATTGGAGATAGAAATGCTGTGTGTTAACTATGTAGTTTTTCTAAAATATAGTTTTATAAGAAATGTAATAAATATTATGCATATTTACATATTTGGTGGCGTCACTATTCCTTTTGGTGCTCAAGTGTTTTTTTTTTTTTTTTTGCTTTTTGGGTCACACCTGGCTATGCACGGGGTTACTCCTGGCTCATGCACACTCAGGAATTACTCCTGGTGGTGCTCAGGTGACCATATGGGATGCTGGGAATAGAACCTGAGTTGGACACGTGCAAATCAAATGCCCTACCTGCTGTGCTATTGCTCCAGCCCCCATTGGTGCTCAAGTTGACTCTTCTTCACCAGAAGAAATGTTTATGTCATGACCTCAATAGACTTTGCCATCTTCCTTCTTTAATAAAACAACCTATCTCACCTTTCTTTACTTGACTTGATACTCCAGTTGAAATCAAATATTGACTCTCAGAAGCTCTTATTTCTCTTTGTGATGACTGCTCTTTTTAAAAAGCTTATTTATATATTTATATACTTATTTATTTTTAAAAAATGCTCTTTAGAGACCATAACTGGAATATAGGTTCCTCTTTCCTACTGGTTTTCATTGCTTTTATACCTTTGCAGTAAACAGAATTAGGAGCTAGGACTATTTCTGTAAAGAGAAGTTGTGCTTATAAAGGCAAATTTAAGCTAAGGGAGTTTTTAAACTCATTTGATTTTATATTTGCTTCTCTTAGATAAAAAATTACTCCTAATTAGATGTACAGAATTAATAATTTAAGTATCCTACTTTCCATGTAAAAGTTTCAAAGTAATGCTATTCTTAGAAATAAGATTACTGATACAGTGTAAAATTTCTTTGAGGTTACTTGGTCTGCAGGATACAGCCATTAAATAATATAAAGGAAACGTATAAAGGAAGCACTTTAGTCATCTAAAATAATAATTTCATAGTTATTCTACCAAACTGATCGTAGGTTGCATCATTAAAGTTTGTTTTATATTTTAGAGGTTGCCTGGATTTTTATTATAATTTCTATTTTTGCAAAATAATTATATAAGTTCAAAGTTATATTGCTAGAATAAGGTACATTTAGAGCCTTAATACACATTATTTTTGCCCACATATTATCCCCTCCTCCTATAGTATTCTTTCATTTCTTTTATTGTTTCTTTTCAAAAATAGATCTGTGTGTGCACGTTTTGTTCCAAGATCGTTCTTATACCAAAGGTAGAAAACTATACATGTTCCACTTCACTTTTATTAATTTTATAGTTTGCTTTTAACAATATATCTTAGAGATTATTCTACACTAGTAAGTATAAATCTTTCTTTTTAATATCAACTCATTCTTTGTTGTTTAGAAATACCAGTCTATTCAACCAGTCTCCTACTGAGGGATGTTTGGATGGATTATCTCCAGTCTTTTGCTGTTACAAACAATGGAGAAATAAATAATTTTAAAACATGTCAGATTGTATTTTTGCTAGATTTTTGGAAATGGAATTTCATGTTTAAAGGGAAATTACAAATGTATTTTTTAAAAAAATGTTGCAAATTCTTCTCCAAAAGAATTGTATTTCCAACAGTTCTATAAGGAGAGAGCCTGTTTCCCTACAGTTTTACCAGTGTATATTGTGAAACCTTGAAAAGTTGTGTCCTTCTGATAGGTAAGAATAGTTTGTCAGTGTAGCTTTAGTTTGTGTTTCTCTTAGGAAGATTAAGTTAAAGTACCTTTGTATATATTTCTGAGGACCATTTGTAGGGCCATTTGCATAAACCCTCTCCCTTTGAAACAGGAGAGGTATGTGCTCTATGACTTATGTGACTTAAATATATTGTGACAAGGATTCTTACGCGAAAGTGAATTAGAAGTATGCCCTGAACAAAGCAATGTGTGAAAGGAGATATGGGACAAGGAAGGAAAGGAGGTCAAACTAGTATATGATAGCAGACAACGATCCAAGGATATGACTTTGGGTCATGTCATAGAGTAGTTATGACAGAAAACAGCATGCTATTGTCTCATCCCCATCAAGAAGCAAAGGACCTGGAATATTAATTCTCTTTGCTGCCATTAACCTCTCTCTAGAGATGTAGATTCTTAGGCAGTTCCAGGTTTTCATGTCTCTAGGCAAATCAGGCTTCAGACACTTTAGGGATGTAGGTACTGGCTTTTGGGAACATAGAGTCAGGAAAATGGTATAGTAATTGGAGGAGTTATGGGCAGAGCACTGACAGACCCTTCAATAAATAACAACCTATCTCAGAATTAAACATTTACCAGACCTGACTTCAAAATCATTCCCAATGTCTATGATAAATAAGAGAGCAGCACTGGAACTTAGTTGTTTGATTTGACTTCATGACTATTTGCTAATCATGTGTTAAAAGAAAATTATGGTGTATGTTGTACACCCAGTTTTCCCTAGCCACACACTGTTGATTCAGATTACTCCTCTGAGACTGCCTTAGATCGTCCACAGATGCCTAAGCTAATCCCTTCGTGTGAAGTCAACACCCAGACCTGTGCTGGAATTAAACCAAGGTCCCCAGGACACTAGCATGAGGAATAAACAATGCCTTGTTTTCCCAGCTAATGAGAGCAAACAACTCTATCCCACGTGGCCTTACTTAGAGGCTTGGTAACTATAAGATAATCACACATCACCCAGAACTGCAGTTCAATTATCCTGAATGATAACCAGGAAAGGAAGTGGACAAAATGCTTTGCTTATAAGACATATATTAAGCCTGTGGCAAATTTGCTGACAAAACTGATAGTGCCTCAATGCACCCTTTGCCCTAGATGCATTATTTTGATTCATGTAAGAGCATATTTCAGAGAGCAGATAGCTCTTCCTCATTTCATCTATTTTTTGATGCTTGAATTTTGTAAATGGAGATATATGCTATGAGAGAAGAGCTAATACTAATGTAAATTGCCCCAGAGTGTAACTCCTTGACATCCATGTTTTATTCCTCTGCAATTCTAAAGCTGAACTTAGATCAACTTAATTTTTTTAATTTAAAAAAAAATAACGTAGGGGGCTGGAGTGATAGCACAGTGGGTAGGGCGTTTGCCTTGCACATGGCCAACCCAGGTTCAATTCCATACGGTCCCCTGAGCACCGCCAGGAGTAATTCCTCAGTGCAAAGCCAGGAGTAATCCCTGTGCATCGCCAGGTGTGACCCAAAAAAGCAAAAAAATAAAAATTAAAAAAATAATGTAGGAGTACTGCTATTTGTTCAGCCATTGATTATGCTGATTGAATTGGGCATGAACTCCACAACTTTGATCAATTTTAGGATGACTAATTCATCCTAAATTAGTCATCCCAGTTTGCCTGGAATGAATTAGTCATCCCAGTTTGCCTGGAAGTCCTAAAACTAGTGACATCCTTAAATCCAGGGAAAACCAGAATGGATGATAACTTGAGGATAACTTCTGAAGTAATTCTGGGAATGATACAGCTTCCCAATTTCAGTGGATCTAAATTCTTTGACTCTCTGATAACATGCTAACTATATTCAAGCTGTTCAGGATGGGGTTTGTGAGTCTGGATTTCTAGTTCTCGAGTGATGCTAATACTTCTAGTCTACCTAAGGATTACACTGAGTTGCAAGAGTCAAGGGCAGACATAATATTGATATTATAGTTTTGCTACAAAACTTGCAACATTTGAAACTTACAGTTCATTTATGCTTGTAGTTTAAGCAAAGTAAAGACAAGGCATGGCTCTCTTTCCCTCATCCTCATACCACTTCAACTGTTCCCAGCTTGACTCAAGCAAATGGTTTTTAACTTCTTTGATCACTTGAATTTCCTTATAAGTTTACCTTTACTAAAAAGGTTCCCAGATTGAAAAATACTGAATGAAAGCCGAGTGATCCAAATCCTCCCAGAAAAAATGAGATCCTATCTGTTTTAATATGCAAACTTCCGGTGATAAAATAGTTCTTTGCACTTATATGACACTTCTTCTACAACCTTTCACAGACATTCCATTTGGCCAGAACAAAGTTAATCAATAAAGCAATTAATTAAGACTAAGCAGTCACAAATGTGTTAAGTTGGTTAACATTTAATTATCCTTGTTAATGAGAAATGGACCCAATATGTGTGTGCAAAATCCACACACAAACTAAAAACTTAATTAGAACAAGTAGTTTCCAACTTCTGTCTCATTAAACTTTGACCAGAGGTCTTAAAGTTTCTACAGTGATTTTAAAAGGGTAATGTATATAGGTTTCAGTTTGTGTCTTGCAAGAGACTGATGGTGAAGAAGTAAAAGAAGACTAGAAAAAGAAGTTTCAAACACTCAAAAATTGCTTTCCGAAACTGACTGACAATATTTAATACAATAAAGACAAATTTTAAATAGCGAGAAAGTCATTCAATGGGCAAATGTAGAAATGTCAATTACATCATAGCTTACTTAGCATTGACCCATTACTGAGGCCAAGAGGAAAGGTAAGCCATAGGTATAAGTGAAGAAACAATGAATCCCGGTTTTCCTGGATATTTACATTTAACTATCATTCTGGCATAAATTTTTAATAGCTCCCACTTTCATTTTTACAAGTGTCCTGATTTGGATGATAAATTCTATGGTTACTCCAGTAAGGAAACAATACTTAAGCACAAATGACAAAAAATGGATATCTAAAACCAATCCAGTTGGCACCTTTGAGCCCCCTCCAGCAAGGGTTGGTCATAGAGAATGAGATAGACAAACTCACACGGACTCTCCAAACTCCAGGTCATCTGGGAAGCCAACGGAGGTCTCACAGGCTGGCCATTTATTCAGTGTAGCATTGGTCTCCCAACCCCACAGAGATCCCTACATGTGAGCCATTGCTGACAGAGACATTAAGGACATTTAGTAAACACATCAACATTCAATAGGTACATGATGATCAAAGGCCGGGGTATTTTACATAGCTATTAAAAGGCATGCTCAAAACATAAAGTCCCCTACAGTTTTCTATTCTACTTTTGCCCATGTAGTCTCTACATATAAAAGACTATCTTGTTTTATACTTGCCTGGTGCATTTTTGGAGCCAGCAGATATTTGTTAACTATTGAATCCCTTCTGCTATATTCTTTCCTGGGTGCATTTTCGCAAACCCTTTGCATTCTAATACCTAAACTACCTTACCTAGGGGTAAATTCCATCCTTGGGTCTTTCTGTTAGGAGGATTTCCTACTTCCCACAGTGGGGATATTTTATATCTATTTTTCTGTTTATCCTTACCCTAAAGATGTTCAAACTGACATTTTTCATAATCTACATAATCTAAATTATAGATATAAATGACTTCCTCTCTTTTCTAGTCGTTATGGTCAGTGTTTTGTAACCCCGTGTTCTCACTATCACTGTATCACTGTATCACTGTCATCCCTTTGTTCATCGATTTGCTCGAGCAGGCACCAGTAACGTCTCCATTGTGAGGCTTGTCACTGTTTTTGGCATATCGAATAGTGCTCACTATAATCACAAAAAAATTAGCATTCTGGGGCTGGAGCAATAGCACAGCGGGTAGGGTGTTTGCCTTGCACGCGGCCGACCCGGGTTCAAATCCCAGCATCCCATATGGTCCCCTGAGCATCGCCAGGGTTAATTCCTTAGTGCAGAACCAGGAGTAACCCCTGTGCATCGCCGGAAGTGACCCAAAAACCAAAAAAAAAAAAATTAGCATTCTGGTTCCTGAGAAACAACTTAAAACAATTAAAGCAATGCCCCTGAATGTGGATCTTAGTTTTTGCTACATTATCTAAGCTTCCCAGATAGTCCTAAATTGCACTCACAGTCAAGAATCACTGATTCTGATTTTCCAAATAATTATGTCTCTGTTTTGGACGCAGGTAATTTTAATTGAATGAAACTTACTCAGAAAATGTGAGAAAAGAGAAAGAGAGGAAATGTGTTCAGGAGAAAATACGGGCTTCTCCAGAGTGGAAATAAGCAAGCAAAGAAACAGACACAAGCCATTAAGATGCATGTTCAAGGGAGAGCACGGACTTCAAGAACCTCACGTAATTATTTCAGTACAAGGTACCTGATATTCTGAGTGATGTAGGAAACAATATATTTTGGAGTGAAGATGGATGCCCCTACCAGTCACCCTTAACTAAGACAATGACATACTTTGTTCCATCCTCTGAGTGGTTAAAGGTCCTTCCCATTCTTGTTATTCACTGCTCATACAGGGATAAATTATTATAGCCTTTCCTTTAAAATCTTCAATATCTACAATGATAATATAACACAGTTTGATCTATTATAGTCCAGATTAAGAGCTCCTTTGAACTGCGGAAAAGGCAATTGAAGTGATAAGTGATAAAGTCATTTGAAGGGACCTTCAACCTGGTCACTCCTTAATTATTTGACAGAAGCTCTGACATTCTTAAAGCTTAACAACTGAAGCTAGGTGGCAGTCCTGCTTAGGCAATTAAAGGAGACACCATAAAGACAATTATAATGAAGATCCACAAAGAAGAAAGCCACAAAGAATTTACTACGGACTTAAAACCAGTTTGGGAGAAGTAGAAGAAAATAGTATTTATTATCAATGTTGGGGATTTTTCCTAAAATGATGGGAAACACTTGATTTTTTAAATTTTTTTGATATTTTTTCATTTTTTAATTAGTGAGTCACAGTGAGGGTACAGTTACAGATGCAAACATTTCGTGCTTGTTTTTCCCTCATGCAGTGTTCGGGAGCCCATCCCTCCACCAGTGTCCATTCTCCACCACCAATGAATCCAGTATCCCTCCCACCCCCCAATCCCACCCCCCACCCCACCCAGCCTCTGTGGCAGGGCATTCCAATTTGTTCTCTCTCTCTCCTTTTGGGTCTTGTGGTCTGTAATATGGGTATTGAGTGGCCATCATATTCAGACACTAGTCCACTTTCAGTGCGCATTTCCCTTACCACGTGGGATCTCCACTCACAATTTACTTGGTGTTCCCTTCTCCATTTGGTATGACTTTCCCCCAGCGTGTGAGGCCAAGTTCCAAGCTATGGAGTCAACCTCCTGGTATTGTATACTACTATTCTTGGGTATTAGTCTCCTACTCTGTTATTTTATATTCCACAGATGAGTGCAATCTTTCTATGTCTGTCCCTCTCTTTCTGGCTCGTTTCACTTAGCATGATACTTTCCATGTTGAGCCACTTATATGCAAAGTTCATGACTTCATCTTTTCTAACAGCTGCATAGTATTCCATTGTATAGATGTACCAGAGAAACACTTGATTTTTTTCTGATGTCTTTCTTCTCAATATTCTCTAGGACCTCTTTTCACTCCAGGTTTTTAAAGCCCACCCCACATGCACCCCTACTTATTGGGTATGTTTCCAAAAGGACATGGGCTATTTATTTAGATTTTATAAAAGAAAAGAATGTGAAGACGTTAGGGGAAATATTTTAAACTACCTAAAACATTAATAGGGTGTATGAGTCACAGATATCCAAAATAGTGATAGAAAGTGATTTTTAGGGGCCATAGAGCTTATCTTGCATGAGGCCAAACCTGGTTTAATTCTCAGCAATGTGGGTTCTTCCCACAAGCACTGTTAAAAGTGACCTCTGAGGGGGCTGGAGCAATAGCACAGCAGGTAGGGCGTTTGCCTTGCATGCGGCCGACCTGGGTTCGATTCCCAGCATCCCATATGGTCCCCCGAGCCCCACCAGGAATAATTCCTGAGTGCATGAGCCAGGAGTAACCCCTGTGCATCGCCGGGTGTGACCCAAAAACCAAAAAAAAGTGACCTCTGAGCACAGAGCCAGGAGTCAATCATGAGCAGACGCCCCAAAGTGTTATTTTTTTGCTTTTTGGGTCACACCCAGCAATGCTCAGGGGTTACTCCTGGCTCTGCACTCAGGAATCACTCCTAGCGGTACTCAGGGGCCCATATGGGATGCTGGGAATCGAACCTGAGTCGGCCGCATACAAGGCAAACGCCCTACCCGCTGTGCTATTGCTCCAGTCCCAAAGTGATTTTTTTAAAAAAATAATTTTTAATTTAAAGAACCATGATTTACAAAGATCTTGATGGTTGAGTTTTAGGCTTGTAATATTTCAACACCAATCTCAATACCAGTGTCAACTTTCTCCTCCAGTGTTCCCATATTCCATACCTTTCCAAACCCTCGAAGTGATTCTTTCAAATGAACATTACCTATATGCCTGTGAAGCTACTTCTCAAAATATTAATAGTGTTTCTCCTTAGACCAGCGCTTTTGTGTAGATTTTTCAAAAAAAATTGTCTAATTTGTTTTACAATAAGCATAGCCCCCTTTTATTTAAAATTTTAACTATTTTTCTGAGTCGTAATGTCCTTCAACTGGATATTGTCCATTAGTGATTAAATAATTAGCAGACCATTACTGTTTTCTGTCATGTTTATTCTCAGCCCAAGGCCTGCTTTACTTTAATTGATAGATTTCCCCTAATGAAAGTTGTTAATAGATGATGCCACTGTGTGTTCGTCTCAATCAATAAACTATGCCTTTACTTACTCTAATTTGAAAAGCTCACCAGAAGTTGATATCTTTGTTTGCTGTTGTTTTGGGGGAATGCCCAAGATGAAGTTAGGATATATTGAATTATGTAAATTTCATTCATCTTAATGTGCTTAACAAACTATTTCTGAAGGGAGGTAATTTTAGAAATTATAAGATAAATTGCGACATCAGAACTAAAGAGCTCAGAAAGATTTTGTGATTTTTCTAAACACATAGTCATTTACTAATTGAGTTAAGTATAATAAATCAAGTAGAGCAGGGAATACAACTACCATAACAGGTAAGTAGAGCAATAAGCAATGATCAACCCTCTCAAAAACAATGCCTCAGTGTTTAACCAGATATTGACTGGGATTTTCCTGTTGTGCTAGAAGTATAATCAAGGCTTCAGAGTGATTAGAAAAGTAGTGCTCTAAGTATAAATGCATCAAGCCATATAGATTTGGAGTTATCCACCCCCTACAGTAATGAGATTTAAAAATCAGATACTATACCACTCTCTCTATGCAATTTGCATCAGAGTCAATATAAAAGGGGAATTGGGGAAGAACATAACTTCTTAAGTATGTGTAAGGTAAGCTAGCTTTATCTTCACCTTACTCCATTTCTGATTGGTTTGTTGGAAAATGTTCCATTTTTTAAGACTAAGATAGGGGCTTCTATTTTTATTGCTTTTGGTTTGGGACCACAGTGGGCAACGCTCAGAGTTTACACCTGGTTCTGCACTCAGAAACCACTCACAGTGGTGCTCGTGGGACCATATCAAATGATGGGGATCAAGCCTGGTTGAAACACATGCAAAACAAACGCCCTACTGCTGTACTTCTCTTGAAGCCCCCATCTTATAGACTTATGGATAATGTCTAGGAAAGGAGACTGGAATTTTTCCTCTCATTAAATGTCTCCACAGTAATATAAATCAACATAATAGGAGACTAACACCTAAGGATAGTAGAGATAAGGGCCAGGAGGATTGCTCCATGGCTTGGAAGCTGATCTCATGTGCTGGGGGAAAAGGCAGCTGGGATACAGAAGGGGCCACTGTAGTAAATGATGGTTGGAGGGCTTGCTCAGGATGGTAGATGCATGCTGAAAGTAGACTATGGACCAAACATGATGGCCTCTTAGTACCTGTATTGCAAACCATAACACCCAGAAGGAGAAAGACAGTAAGAGGGAATGTGCCTGCCACAGAGGCAGGAAGGGGGATGGGGTGGGAGTGGCGGGAGGGATACTTGGGACATTGCTGGTGGAGCATGGGCACGGTGCAGAGATGGGTACCCAAACATTGGATGACCAAAATCTAATCATTCAAGTTTGTAAGTCTGTAACTGTATCTCACAGTGATTCATTAAAATAAAAAAAAATTTAAAAAGTAAATGTCTCCATAGTCAAAAGGCTTGGTAGATTGTCCTTATACTTATCAGAGTAGGGAAATAAGAATTGGGAGATTGGGCATAGATGGCAGGGTGAGGGTATACAAAGCAGAGAAATATTCAGAAACAAATTCCTAGTTGATTCATATTTCCTGAGAGGAACAGAAGGTGGATCCAATGTGAACAGAGAGAAGATTGCTTTCATTGGCATACTACTAGGTCCACTGGAGAAACGTGTTAGGCCCTGTTTCTGCTGGTTACAGGCCAATAATTATTATTAGGAGCAGTTTTATACTCTGGGCAGCTCTGGGTGCTACTTTAAGTCTTAATGAGTATGGTATCTGCAATTCCTAAATCAATCCCAGCAAATGACTGTCCTTTCAGAGTCCCGATGACAGTTTATCCAAGCATAGTTGATGGGATGAATGGCAGAACCAGCTCTTCTGCTATCTACACCACCTGGTCCACGTCAGGATGAAAAAAGAAATTATCTGCATCTGCCCAGTTGTTGTTTTTTTTAATCTTTTTTTTGGCGGGGAGGACTTTGTGGGTCACACCCTGTGATGCTCAGGGGTTACTCCTGGCTCTGCACTCAGGAATTGCTCCTGGCAGTAGGAGTAGTTTTAGATAAAGAGACATGATATTTTGTACAAACAGAGAAAAGATAGATCTGGTGTTCCAGTCCCATTGCACGATAATAGCAGAGGAAGAAAGAGACTTGGCCAACAAAAGAATACTGTAGTAACACTTGCTGGTAAATGTAAAAAAACTATCTAGATTAGAATGTAACTTGAGGGGCTGCAGTGATAGCACAGCAGGTAGGGCATTTGCCTTGCACGCAGCTGACCCGGGTTCAATTCCCAGCATCCCATATGGTCTTCCGAGCACTTCAGGAGTAATTCCTGAATGCAGAGCCAGGAGTAACCCCTGAGCATCGCTGGGTGTGACCCAAAAAAGCAAAAAAAAAAAAGAATGTAACTTGAGAGATGAGATAGAAAAACTAAAAAAAAATATTAAAACTTATAGAGGGACTAGTTATAAAGATCTTGGTTGAGAATTTCCCAAAATGGAGTGAACAAAATTTCATTATGAAATGTTAATGACTCCCAAAGACAATAAGTAAAAAGAAATCAATACTTCATGTATCAGTCAGATACAAGAGATTGTTATTCAAGCAGGAGAAAATACAAGCAGGAGAAAATAAACTAAAATGTAAAATCTGGAATGTGGTCCAGAGAGATAGTACAGTGGTAAGGCACTTGCTTTGCACATATCTGATCTGAGTTTTATCCCAGGAACAACATATGGTCCCCCAAGCACCACCAGGAGTGATTCCTGAGTGCAGAACCATGAGTAAGCTACAGAGTGAGGTCCCAAAACCAAAAGAAAAATTGCAAGAAGAAAATATTATGCATTAAATCTACATTTAGGAACAAGTAATAAAATAAGTGATATATACACATAGCGATTTCCAAAATTAAAAGTAAAACATAAAATATGTCTAAAATATGGAAAATGGAGAATTGAGGATAGAGGTTGATTGTTGGATATTAACCCTAAGTATTTTAGGCTTCATCAGTGAATTGTCTATTTTCCTCCGCTAAGAGAAGCTTATCGTGCTCTTGCTAGCATCTGTAACTTAAAGTTTTTCTTTAACATTTCCTTTGTATTTCACCTCTCATTGTCACAGTTCCTCAAGTCAGTCTTGATTACTTACAAGCCAAAACTTTCTGATAATTCTGAACTTTGTATATGTAGTCCTTTGTATTTCAAGTATGTGTATTTGTACTTGCATTTCTATTTCCCCATGGCCTTTTTATATAGAGCAATGTTCTTTGGTTAAACCCAGAAAGACCATTAATGCTATGCTCCTAATATTTGGGAGTTGAATATATATATATATATTTAACATATATACTCTGGAATATATCTACTCTGGGACTTGGTCATAATTACTTGACTCAGGCTTCAGTTGCTATAGTTCCTAACGTTCCAAAAGAGAGGTCCCGCAGTAGGACTGGGATGGACCCAGGGCGAGTGGCAAAGCTACCCCAGCATCATCGAAATGTGACAGTCTAGAAAGCATAAATGCATGGTCTTGATGCAAGCTGTTATGACTTAAGAGACAAGATCCCCATGGGGAAGGACAAGCTGAACTGGCCTGAGGAGACTTAGTCTGGGATTTATCATAAAAGCCTTGCTTGCTCTCAGAGCCCAGAGAACTAAGTGTTGGGATCTTTGCCTCTTACTGTGATGTAAACTGTTTAATTATACAGTCTACAAAATGTATAAAACAAAATGAAATTAATGTATATTCTTACTAAGGACTGGAGCAACAGCACAGCGGGTAGGGCTTTTGTCTTGCACACGGCCGATCTAGGTTCGATTCCTCCGTCCCTCTAGGAGAGCCCAGCAAGCTACTGAGAGTATCCCGCCCGCATGGCAGAGCCTGGCAAACTATCCATGGCATATTCAATATGCCAAAAACAGTAACAAGTTGGACAATGGAGAGGTTACTGGCGCCCGCTGGAGGAAATCAATGAACAATGGGAGGACAGTGCTTCTGTGTTTATCCAAACATCTTCAGTATTGATAGCATATACAAGTAGAGGGAAAAATAAAAGCAATGTAGATGTCCCTGGGAGACAGAATCCTCAAGAGAATTTCCTGTTTTATCTATGTAAATGATCTATGTAAATTTCAGGATGTTTTCCTATGTAAATGATCAATCACACTTAGGTCCTATACCTCAACTGCCCCCAGGTGTTCTGTAAGTATGCTAGCAGCTCTGCATTAAACGGGGCACGTTCGCCATCAGTCTGTGGTCCGCAGTCTCTGTGTCTCTCTGCTGGGGAGGCCTGGAGAGGACAGGAGGTGGCTCTTGGCCTCTAATGTATGCATTGTTGCAGCCCATACATTACTTTGTGAACACACAGGTGATGTTCAGAGATAATGAACCCTTTGTTTTCAGGAGGAGAGGAAAGATGTTTCTATCTTCTACCATATTTTATATTATCAACATAATACGCACTGTAGCACTGTCCTCCCGTGTTCATCCATTTGCTTGAGCGGGCACCAGTAACATCTCCATTGTGAGACTTGTTACTGTTTTTGGCATATTGAGTATGCCACGGGTAGCTTGCAAGGCTCTGCCGTGATCAACATAATATACAAACTTTTAAATTTGAATGTGCCATATACAAACATACATATATATCATATTTTAGAGAGTAAAATAAAGCTGCTACTTTGATGGAAAATTTTTAGCACATCTCTGTCGGGAATTAAGCATAAATATCAACAAAGTTATGAAAGGCTTGTGGAATTGAAGCGATAGTATAGCAGGTAGACTGCTTGCCTTGCACATGACCAACCTGGGTTCAATCACTGGCAACTTATATGGTCTCTCAGATCTGCCAGGAGTGATTCTTGAGCATCAAGCCAGGAGTAAGCCCTGAGCACCTCCAGGTGTGGCCCCGAACCAAAAAAATAGAGAGAAAGATTTGAATATGAATATGGCAATAGTTAATCTCAAAACACTATTTTCCTCCAAATGGTGTGGGAAAACATTTTTAAGTACATAAGCAGCACTGATAATGTGACAAGTTAACAGAAAGAGGACACATACGCCAAATCAATTATTTATACTAGCACAACTTTGATTCCAAAATTAATAATGTATAGTACAATAAAAGAATATTACCGACTATTCTCATTTATTAAGGTAGGAAACTCACATTATATTAGCAGTGAATTTAGCAGTATTTAAAAAGATGGCTGTGTTTAGTTTATTCCAGAAATGCAAGATTAATTTAAGATTAGAAAATCAATAATGTCATTCACTCCTGTTGACAATTTAAAGGTTAACAGCTATATTGAACCAGAACATGGATCTGATATCAATATTAATATATACTAATGACCATGACACTAAAAAAACTTTAATAGAAGGGACCTTTCTAACCAAACTGAAAAAGAAAATCCATGAATATTGACAGCAATAATTGCACTTAATGGTGACAAAGTGAGGAAAATGACTTTAAAGGTCAAAGAAAATACCAAAAAAAACCCTTTCTTCACCCTTTCAACATTCTACTGAATATCCTATCCTAACAAAACAATTAAAATATTTTTATTATAATAATTAAAAAAGAAAAGATTTTTATGTAGAAAATATATCAGAATTAAAAGTTTATTAGTTGTGCAATGAATACAGCAAGTTCCCTAAATTTAAAATAAAATGTATGAAAGTCTATTACATTTTAAAAAGTAACTTGTTGGACTATGCAGTTCTTTACTTCTTCAGTTTCCTTTGTAGTTTTATTGCTCTATTGCCACATCCTATAACATCTATAGACTATCATCTTACTTTAGGATTTGGCATATACTTAAGTGAAGTTAATGTCTATTGCTGGTTCATTGCCATAGAGTGTCCATCTTTTGTTTGAGAAAAATACATTTTCATTAAGAGGAATTCAAATAAGGCTGGATAGTACAGTGGGTAGGGATGCTTGCTTTGCACAAAGCTGACCCTCATTCAGTCCTCAGCACCCCATTTGGTTCCCGGGAGACTTCCAGGAGTGATCCCTGAACAAAGAGCCAAGAGAAAGCCCTGAGCACCACCAACTGTGGTCCAAAACCCAACATGAAAATCCAAAGCATATTTTCTACATACCTTGAAAATATTTATCTATTGGCTTTATACCTAAAAAACAATTTAGCAGGTCCTTAGCACTGTCGTAGCACTGTCATAGCACTGTCGTCCCGTTGTTCATCGATTCGCTCGATTGGGCACCAGTAATGTCTCCATTGTAAGATTTCTTGTTACTGTTTTTGGCATATTGAATACACCACGTTTTCCCCTTAAAGTTCAAAGGTATTGCTGTCCTGTCTGTTAGACTTAATATTATTTTGCAGAAGTCAGATGTCAAGTAAATTTATTTTCTTTCAGGTGACTTCATCTTTATGTTTTATAACTATTGGATACCTTTATATCTGCAGCATAGAAAATAGGCTATGTTTTGTTCTTGCTCATTCTATCAAGTCCATCATAAAAGCAAACATCATACTAGGCATTTCAAATTAAAGGATTTACTACAGGAGATTTAACCTGTGTGGGAAGGATGAAGCAACAAAAGGAAAAACATTGGGGGTTACCCTAAAATTAATAACTGCCAAAAAAAGGCTATCATTTCTATGACTGAGGCAATAAAGGGACCTAAATGTTTGGAGAAGGGAGTGTTGACTTCTTGATGTTGTCACTTCAGGAGTGTGAAGAAACATTGCAGAGTTGAACCTCAGGTCTCTGAAGAATGTGCACTTGGGCTGTTGTCGTCATTTAACGATGGGGCATCTAGAATAGATGACTGGTTAAAGAAACTTTGGTACATCTACACAATGGAATACTATGCAGCTGTTAGGAGAGATGAAGTCATGAAATTTGCTTATAAATGGATAGACATGGAGAGTATCATGTTAAGTGAAATGAGTCAGAAAGAGAGGGACAGACATATAAGGACTGCACTCATTTGTGGAGTATAGAATAACATCACATGAGGCTGACACCCAAGGATAGTAGATACAAGGGCCAGGAAGATTGCCCCATAGCTGGAAGCCTGCTTCATGAGCAGAGGGGAGAAGGCAGATGGAACAGAGAAGGGATCACTAAGAAAATGAATCTGTCACGATGGGAGATGCATGCCAAAAGTAGATAATGGACCAAACATGATGACCTCTCAGTGTCTGTGTTGCAAGCCATAATGCCCAAAAGTAGAGAGAGAGTATGGGGAATATTGTTTGCCATAGAAGCAGGGGGAGGGTGGGAAAGGGGGGATATGCTGGGGATATTGGTGGTGGGGAATGTGCACTGGTGGAGGGATGGGTGTTTGATCATTGTGTGATTGTAACCCAAACATGAGAGCTTGTAACTATCTCATGGTGATTCAATAAAATTTAAAAAAACAATGGGTTATAATTATAAGTTATGGAAATACCAAAAGAAGCTGAAGACAGGAACAACAAAATGTCTTTGCTGGGTCTTTGTTGATAGGAGTATCATACCTTCTGGAGGAAGGATACTCCCTCCTTCTATCTTCCTATATCCTTCTGGTGCCCCCTATGGGCACATCCTAAACAACAAAACAGTTGGGAAAAGGGAAAAAACTTTTTTGCAATGTCTTAGCCTCAAATATTGGAATATGTGCAATGTTTGGAGCTGAGAGATTTATTCCTGTCATACTCAGTATCAGATGTCCCTAAGATACAGTATAACATTCCCATCTCTCTATCTCTCTCTCTCCCCTCTCCGTGTGTGTGTGAGTGTGTGTGTGTGTTTTAGATTCTTAAGTCAACAAAGTTCTCTTGATTTATTTCTGTGATTTTTGCTCCCCTGTTCCATTGTTCTGTCTTCATAGTTTTCTCCAGGTAGGCTCCAGACTATAAAAAAGGAACCATCTCATATGCATGCCATATTATTGAATTAATTCCCAGTATTCTTTAACCATGGTTACACAGTGTAGCATAACTCTACACAGCTTTCAGAGGTTACCACCACCATCATCACTTAAAACATAAACAAGGAGATACCATTGCTCTTATCATTGTCTGTACCACATAGTGTTTTGCTGGATCTATAAAGCTTGTTTTATGTTTGTAATCCATACTAATATTCTGGGGAAATACTAAGAACATCAGAAAAATAGCTTTACTTTTTTCCTCCTAGTGCCACTTAAACATCCTTAATTCCTCCTCGGGTATACGACAAAAGAAATTTTATAAATAAAAATGCATTGGAGATAAAAATAATAAAGTGACTCATTTTAAGATTCTTTCATTTCCGGTTCTATTTAGAGCCATTGACTCATCATCTTGTCCCCCCAAATTTATTTTTATAAATAGCAAGAGTGGTTGGGTACATGAAGTTCATATGAAGGATATTTTATCTGTGTGCTAGTACAAAATTTAGTTAACACAGAAAAATTGGATGAGGAAATTGCATTTGTTTTAGGATTATTGTTCTCCCCCATCATGATGACTGTTGTAGGTGGATTTGTGAGCTTTCCCTGTTAGTCAGGCATCTGCTATCTCTTTGCTATTACTGTCTCAACTGGCAAGCTTCATATGAAATTAGGCACTTTACTAGAGATTCTATTCAAGCAACAATTTGAGAGTATAAACCTAAAAGAAATGGAAAGTGGATAACTGTATCAACAACAGGAGGCTATAAAGAATGGATTTATTTATCTAATGGGCACCTGCAAAGACAGAAAACACATATGTGCACACGTACATGCCCACACACATAACCTCAGTCTCTTCTAGTGACACTTTAGACTAAATTCTACCAATTTATCTTTTAATTAATCCTATTCTGTGACCCCTTCCCTTGCTTACATTTTCAGATCTCTCCTGTATTAAAATAATTTCATCCCATTCCAACTTTGTCCAACTCACTGTAAACTTCTTGAAAGAAATTCTCTTAGCTTGCTTATATTGTGGATTCCATTTTTGCTCTTCCACTGAAAATACTCACCAACATCCCATATTAGTTGTTACTTGCCAATCACATTGCAGTTTCCTCCATCTTTTCGTTATTCTTGTGCATCTTGCTCCTCCTGACTTCTATGACATTAAATATTAGTTTCTTCATTCTACTTCTGGATACTCCTGTTTCCTGCACTGAGTTTCTATACCCTCTCTTGCTCCTAAAGACTTTTCACGATTGTCTTCTCTCTCTTTATCACTCGCTCCAACGTTTATGGTACCATCTACCAAATCTACATATCTTAATTCATTTGTTTCCTCAAACTCTATTCTCGGGTTCACAGATACTGATAGCCATCTCAACCGGAATCGTCCAACAGCATGCGTTTATTTTATTTCTCCAATTGTCAAAAGCAACAGGTGCAGCTAATGGCTGGCACGCCACCCCCAAGCACTGCAGCCATTGGCTCTTCTGGCACAGGTGTATGCTATTGTGGAGAAAGAGGCGTGGCCTAATCGCCAGGGGCGCGGCCTAGGCAAAGTGGCCGTGGCCTCTTTCTGGGTCGGCCGCAGTTACTTTCCAGCATCAAGCAATCTGTTGTTACATGTCAGCTTTTATTACCTATGTGCATGAGTAACATCCTAACTATCCAAAGAACAGTATGGTAATAAGCTAGTAGTCGATCCTAATCTCACCCAAATACCAATAAACACAAGTACCCGTGCAAAGCCCAATGTAGAAGAGCACATTCTCCAAAAGCATCATCTTAGTCCTCACCTAAGGATAAGAGGAACATCTGAGAGGAAGGACATTTTCTAGCAGTGTATAATAAAACGGTAACTACCACTGACCGACACCATCCAGATTCCTGTTTCCCAACAAGAGGGAACAGGGATAGTGAACTTGAAGGTCCCTCTTCCATACTACCACAACAACATGAAGAAACAGTGCAAATCCCCACCACAAGGAGAGGACGATGAAAGGAGTCCAGAAGCCTCAATGGGCATTTCCTACAAACTTGAGCTCTCCGATAAAGAATTCAGAGTTGAAGTGCTGAAGATGTTCAATGAACTCAATGTAAAGATTGACAAGGTATCCATTAAATTAAAGGAGGACCTGGCAGAAACAATACAACAGACAGCTGACAAAATACAGGAAGAAATGAGAGCAGAAATAAAAAAGCTACAGAAAGAAATATCACGAATGAAGGATTCGGTAGATGAAATAAAAAACTCAGTGGGTGCCCTCAATAATAGAATGACTGCAGCAGAAGACAAAATTAGTGAACTTGAAGATGAGCTGCAGGCAGCCTACAGGCAACAACAAACAATGGGAAGAGACCTCAAAATAGCTCTAGGACGAATCAGAGTCCTAGGGGATGATCTCAAGAGGAACAACATTAGAATCATTGGAGTACCAGAAGGACAGGGAACCAACCCCAATGAAAAAGCCACAGTCAAAGAAATTATTGCTGAAAAGTTCCCAGAGCTGGAGAAGGCAGGCATCCGGATTCAAGGAGCCCAAAGGGTGCCAGCTAAATGAGACACTAACAGAAAAACTCCAAGACATATCATAGTTAGAATGATGGATGTCATGGATAGAGACACAATACTGCAAGCAGCAAGGTCGAAAAAGAAAATCACATACAAAGGAGCACCCCTTAGATTCACAGCAGACCTATCAGAGGAAACCCTCCAAGCCCAAAGGCAATGGTTGGATATAGTGAAAAAACTCAATGAAATGAACGCTTCACCAAGAACACTTTATCCGGCTAAACTCTCATTCAAACTCGAAGGAATGATACACTATTTGGGGGATAAACTTTAGCTCAGGAACTTCATTGACTCAAAACCAAAGAAGGACTATAGAGGCTATTGTAAGACAAGAAAAACCCCTACAAGCACAGCAAACCCTTACAGAAAGATGGCACAAAAATCAACATAATCCATCATATCAACAAAAGAAAAGATAAGAACCATATGATCATATCAATAGATGGAGAGAAAGCATTTGACAAGATCCAGCACCGATTTACGATGAAAACTCTGGCCAAAATGGGTATAGAAGGGACTTTCCTTAACACCGTCAAAGCCATCTACTACAAGCCTACGGAAAGCATCATCCTCAATGGCTAAAAACTAAGAGCCTTCCCTCTAAGATCAGGGATGAGACAAGGATGCCCACTCTCTCCACTTATGTTCAATATAGTACTGGAAGTACTTGCAATAGCGGTTAGGCAAGAAAAAGATATTAAGAGCATTCAAGTAGGAAAGGAAGAAATCAACCTCTCACTATTTGCAGATGATATGATACTATACTTAGAGAACCCTAAAGTCTCTATCAAGAAACTCTTACAAACAATAGACTCATATAGTAAAGTTGCAGGCTATAAAATCAATACCCAAAAGTCCATGGCTTTCCTATATGCAAATAACAAGAGAGAAGAAAGTGACATGAAAAAAACAATCCCATTCGCAATGGTGCCTCAGAAAATCAAGTACTTGGAATCAGCTAAACTAAGGAGGTATAGGACTTGTACAAAGAAAACTACAAAACACTACTTCAAGAAATTATAGAGGGCACAAGGAAATGGAAAGATATCCCCTGCTCATGGATTGGGAGAATTACGATTCTCAAAATGGCAATACTCCCCAAAGCATTGTACATTCAATGCGATCCCTATAAGGATACCCATGACATTCTTAAAATAAATGGAGCAAACATTCCTGAAATTCATATGGAACAATAATACCCCACGAATAGCTAAAGCAACTCTTAGGAAAAAGAATATGGGAGGAATCACCCTCCCCAACCTCAATCTATACTACAAAGCGGTAATAATTAAAATAGCATGGTACTGGAACAAAGGCAGAGCCACAGACCAATGGAACAGGGTTGAATATCCTGACACACACCCTCAAATATATGATCTTTGATAAGATTTATCTTTGATAAATCTTTGATAAATCTTTGATAAGACAGCAAAAAATGTGAGTTGGAACAAGGAAAGCCTCTTCAACAAATGGTACTGGCAAAACTGGACAGCAACATGCAAAAAAAATGGGCTTAAATCTCTCTTAACGCCATATACAAAAGTCAAGTCAAAGTGGATTAAAGATCTGAACATCATACCAGAATCCATAAGGTATATGGAAAACAAGGTTGGCAAAACCTTCCATGACATTGAAGCTAAAGGTATTTTCAAAGGTAACACACCACTGGCCAAGCAACTGAAAACAGAGATAAACAAATGGGACTACCTTAAACTAAAAAGCTTCTGCACCTCAAAAGAAACAATGACCAAAATACAAAGACAGTCTACAGAATGGGAAAGGATATTCACCCAATACACATCTGATAAGGGGTTGATATCAAGGATATACAAGGCACTGGTTGAACTCTACAAGAAGAAAACTCCCAACCCCATCAAAAAATGGGGGATGGAAATGAACAGAAATTTTCTCAAAGAAGAAATTTGAATGGCTAAAAGACACATGAGAAAATGCTCTATGTCACTAATCATCAGGGATATGCAGATTAAAACAACTATGAGATATCATTTCACACCACAGAGACTGGCCTACATCCAAAAGAACAAAAGCAACCACTGTTGGCGTGGATGTGGGGAGAAAGGGACTATCCTTCACTGCTGGTGGAAATGCCAACTCGTTCAGCCCTTTCTGAAAACAATATGGACAATTCTCAAAAAATTAGAAATTGAGCTCCCATTTGACCCAGCAATACCACTCCTGGGAATATATCCTGGAGAGGCTAAAAGGTACAGTAGAAATGACATTTGCAATTGTATGTTCATTGCAGCACTGTTTACAATAGACAAAATCTGGATATAAACAGAGTGCCCCAAAACAGATGACTGGTTAAAGAAACTTGGTACATCTACACAATGGAATACTATGCAGCTGTTAAAAAAGATGAAGTCATGAAATTTGTATATAAGTGGATCTACATGGAAAGTATCATGTTAAGTGAAATGAGTCAGAAAGAGAGGGACAGACATAGAAAGATTGCACTCATCTGTGGAATATAAAAACATAGTGGGAGACTAATACCCAAGAGTTGTAGAGATAGGGATTAGGGGGTCTGCCCACAGCTTGGAAACTGGCCTCACATGCTAGGGGAAAAGGCAGTTCAGATAGAGAATGGAACACCAAGTAGAGGATGTCAGGAGGACACATTTGGGTTGGAAGATGCGAGCTGAAAGTAGACTATAGACTGAACATGATGGCCACTCAATACCTCTATTGCAAACTACAACATTCTAAAGGAGAGAGAACAAAGGGGAATGCCCTGTTACAGAGGCAGATTGGGGTGGTGGGGGATGGGGTGGGGGTGGTGAGAGGGATACTGGGATCATTGATGGAGGTGAATGGGCACTGGTGGAGGGATGGGTAAATGATCACTGTATGAGTAAAATGCAAACACAAAAGTTCATAAGTTTGTAACTATACAACATAGTGATTCTCTAATAAAAAAATTTCAAAAAAGCAACAGGTGCAAGAGTAAATTTGCTAGGTTCCCCCCAAATTATCTCTTTTGCACTATTTTAAATAATTTTAATTTTCTTTAGCTTAATTTTTATTATTGTTGTAGATTCAGTAACATGGGTAACTTGAGCACCATAGTTTCAACATTTATGGCCTTGGTACCCTGTTACAGGAACTCACCACCAAATGACCATGACTTTTCATCACTGTTTTTGTGTTACTTCTGTCCACTTCCTTATTTGTCACTTCTCCCTCACTCCCCTCACCTCCACCCCAGATTGATTTGGTAAACTGTTTTATTAAACAGAGGGCCAAGGGCACAAATGATTTTCACAAAGAATCAAAGTCTATACTTTCTTTCTGCACATCTACTAAATTGTTTCCTAAATTTGTAAGTTTTCTGCCTTTGCAACATTTGCATCTGTTCTTGTGTTCCATTTTCATGACCAAGGCCATATTCCCAAAGCACACACTCATTCATGTACTTTCTTATATAAAGTTTTAATTTCTCTTCCCCTCCTATCCTTTCCTTCAACTCAAAATATACTGAAAAATCAAATTTTATTTCTTATAGTAATGACCATTCGCCTCCTCAGAAATCTTTAGTAGTCCGAGGTCCTTTACAGTTAAGGGCAAATCTGTCCTCTATTTTCAAGTTTCTACTTGACTTTCCCCCTTCTATTGTTGTCATGTCCAATCATAAAATGGAATTATTTGTTCTGTACACGAGTTTCCAGATTATTACCTTCCTCCTTTTAGTCATAACACTTTCTTCAACTCTGTTAAAATTCTGACCAATATTCAGTATTTTTTGGATGTCTCATATTCCATTTGCTCTTACAAGGACCTGACCGAAACTTCTACCAACACACCATGTAAAACTTCAATTACAGCAATTATTACATTTTTGCATCTAAATACATATTTTTAATGAACCAACTTTGGCCCCCCCCTACTCGGACTGGATTCTCAGTTTTTAACTGGATAACATATTAGAAGATGTCAGTGCCTTGCTCTCTCTGTCCAAGGTGTGGCTTCCTTCCATCAATGTCTGTGTTCTATAAATTGCCAGACTAGAATCTCTGATGACTCCTCTTCAGACAACTGTTCTTAGACTTCTGGAGCTGTTTTGCTCAGTGAGTCAGAGGGCTAATGCAGGGAATTTCCATCCCTTCACTCCATCCCAGCATCAGTGGTTATTAACCAGTGACCCTGGACAATGGATGTATGAAAACACAACTGCCTGACCCCAAGATGATGCAACTTGAAAGCCTAACTCACATTGAGAGTTGCCTGCAGGGTTAGGCTGTTAACCCGTACAGCATTTTCATTTGCTTTCCTTCCCATTCCCTGCTCTTTAATACATCAGCCCACTTCTCAGGATGCTGCTAGAGAAACCTAGGGAGCATTTTCAGTATCTGCCATGTGCCAGGCACCATGCTAAATGTGCACATGAATGATTGAACTTAAATTTACCCCTTACAATCACCCTCAGAGATAAGTTCTATTATCATTCTGGATTAATAGATAAGGACGCCAGACTAGTTAAGATGACTAATTTACATTTTTAAGGTTTTGTATTAGTGCATGGAATTGCTAGGTATCCAAACAAATCTTCTGAGACAACCCAGTCACTTTGCTATGCTCCTTTCAAGAACTGCTAAATGGAAGGAAGACATCTAAGATGGCCTCCACCTTTCTTACTTCCTTCACATCCATATGCAATCTTGTCTCCTCATGGTGACTGAACCTCTTGCTTTTTTTTTTTTTTTTTGCTTTTTGGGTCACACCTGGCGATGCACAGGGGTTACTCCTGGCTCTGCACTCAGGAATTTCCCCTGGCCATGCTCAGGGGACCATATGGGATGCTGGGACTTGAACCCAGGTCGGTCGCGTGCAAGGCAAACGCCCCACCCGCTGTGCTATCGCTCCAGCCCCCCTCTTGCTTTGTCTAACAAAAGACTATGGCAAAAGATATGGGATGACACTTCCATTATTAGGTAGAAAAGTCTGATTTTCCCCTTCCTCACAGGTTATCTTTCTGACTTAGACAAAGCAAACTATTTTGTTGGAGGTGCCCTGATGTTAGAAATTGGGGGTAATCTATGATCAAGAGTCAATGAGAAACTAAAGCAGTTCAATCTCCAGCAAGATATTGAATCCTGTTCAGTCTATACCTCTATTGCAAACTACAACAACCAAAACTAGAGAGAACAAAAGGGAATGCCCTGCCTCAGAGGCAGGGTGGGGTGGTGGGGGATGGGGTGGGGGTGGTGGGAGGGATACTGGGAACATTGGTGGAGGAGAATGGGCACTGGTGGAGGAATGGGTAAGTGATCACTGTATGACTGAAATGCAAACACGAAAGCTCATAAACTTGTAACTGTACCTCACGGTGATTCACTAATAAAAAAAAGAAAAAAACGATACTGAATCCTGAGACCAGAGTGATAGTGAAGCAGGTAGAGAGCTTGCTTTGCCCTGGCCGACCTCCGAGTTGGATCCCCAGAACACCAAATGGTTCCCAGAGCCCTGCCAGGAGTGATCTCTGAGTTCAAAGCCAAAAGTAAGCCCTGAGAACCGCTGAGTGTGGCCACAAAAAAAAACAACAAGAAGAAATTGAATCCTATCTACAAAACTTGGAAGTGAATCAATAGCCACTGAAATAATAGCCAGTGAAACAGTAGCCACTGTCTACATATTTGTTAAAGCTCATGAAAGACCCTGAGCTAGAAGGTCAACTAAGGTGTGTCTGGATTTCACTCACAGAAACCAGGAGAAAATTAATATGTTCTACGGGGGGTGGGGGGGGACTGGAAAGTGGAGAGTTTTATTATTCTGTGTGACACTTGCCACATAAGGTTCAGAAGCTTACCCATAGAAATGCTAACCAATTATCACCTCTGATTATTTCACACCCCAATAAACTGAGTTAGGATGATGGCAATAAACCACTAGAAGTTCATTAACCTTCTAGTGCTATTGGCAATTGGTGTCTTTAGAAGCAAGTAAACCACAGATAAATTCTGAGTGAGGATTGGGTAAAGGATTTATTTTAATGTATCCAAAATAAGTCTTCGGTTTTATGCTTATTTCAATTAATCAATCAACAAGGGACAATGCAAATTGGGCACCAGCTGGCTTATTGTGCAATCATAAGAAAAGTTATATTCAGTGTCTCATAGTCAACATCATGCTTTCAATGCGTGTCTCCCTGCCCCTGCATCCTCACCCACATATAGCACATTTGTTATGTAAATGGACATAATCCAAGGCTGCTTGCTCTTAATCTTTATTCCTATTCTTTTTGTTGCTGTGTGATAGCAGATTAAAACTCAGAGAAGACGGAACAATATACAGTCTTACAACTTCTTCAGCAAGAAGAGGTAATAACAGGATGGATGTCATTGAACTACCATCAGCCACTCCATGATAGTAAGATTAGTAAAGGACCAGAAAATAAAGGCAATTGCATAAAATCTTTTGATCCACAGGGGAAAATGCATACATTCTCCATACTTTTCAAACAATAGCTGACAACACTGTCTTGATATTGCTGAAACTCTCCTCCTTTTAGGACTAAAAGTTCTGTGTCCCTGGAAACAGCTCAGTTCCTGGCAAATTAGAATTGTTAGTCACCTTAGTAACAACCCATTCCAAAGGATTCTGCTCCTGCTGACAATTGTTTTAATTGGAGAAGTCAGGAAAAAGTTATTTCCTTTAATTTTCACTTCAAAAGCCAAAACACCATGAGCAGAGTGTATTTTTTTTGCTTTTTGGGTCACACCCAGCGATGCTCAGGGGTTACTCCTGGCTTTGCACTCAGGAATTACTCCTGGCAGTGCTTGGGGGACCATATGTGATGCAGGGGATCGAACCCAGGTCGGCTGCGTGCAAGGCAAATGCCCTACCCGCTGTGCTATCGCTCCAGCCCCAAGCAGAGTGTATTTTAAAGGTAGTACTATAAGTAATGCTTCTTCCACTAAAAAATGAAAATGATATTAAAAAGATTTTACTAATCTTAGATGATACAATTGATGTGCAAAATGAATTATCAGATAGAGGAATGAGATTAGGATGCAGAAAGCTATCAAAAATAAGGATGAAGGGGGTATTTTTGTGTTCATCATGATATTATTGATTGAATAATTTTGTTGGCTCCAAAGCACAAGAAATTATGGTAATAGTCACTTTTTTCATTCTTAGAAATCTGGATCTTATAATTTGTAATCTTTACAACTAGAAAATACCTTGAAAGTAATATAATCCATGATCATACTCTTTAAATAATTTTTGAGAAAGCCTAAGCTTGTGTTTTGTTGGCTTTTACCGACTATGGGAGAGCTTACACGGTATATTATGATAGAGTTCCCTGGTAAAACAGTATGGAGATACTCAGTAAATTTAGAATTGTAGTCCCATATGACCCAGAAACTCCAATATTGGGTATCTAACCCCAGGACAGTACAACATTCATTCAAAAGAGTGTATACACACCATTACTTATTGTAGCATGCAGTACAATAGCTAAGATTTAGAATCAAGCTAGATGTCCAATAACAGATCGGTGGGTCACGATGATGTAATACATATACACAATGGAATGTTACACATCTGTAAGGAACGATGAAATCATGCAATTCACTGTAACATGGATGGAACTGAAAGGCATCATGTTAAATAAAGTAAGCCAGAAGAAGAAGAAACACAGGATATCACTTATATGTGGCATTTAGAATAACTAGATGAAGGTATGCAATGTTTTGAAGGTGGGATGCCCAGATCAACCTTGACTCCAGAATATAGGGAGAAGAAAGAAAGGAAGAGTGGAAGGAGGTGGGGCAGAAGAGACAGATGAGAAGCAATGGGGGCCAGGTCAGGGAATTAAGGTACAAAGGTGGTTTTAAGGAATGATAGAGCCAAATATACAAATCTCAGCAAAACTTAATCAAGAGATGCAAACTTTAACAAACAAAGTTAGAAAGGTGCCTGTCAAGAGGGCAGGCTGGAGGGGAGAGACTTATGGGAGGTAATCTGGGAACCCTGGGGGAGGAAAGGTGACAGTAGTGGTGGGACCAGTGCTGCAATACAGTATGTTTAAAACTCAACTTTGAATCACTTTGTAAATCACAGTACACAAAAAATATTTTTAAGAGTTTCCTGGTGACTCTTAAACCCTGGGAAATATCTTGGTAAGTAATTTCAAACAATCTTCTTGACTCCAAGAATTTTCTGGGCATTTCATATATTCTCAATCAGTTATTCTCATTTCAAAACATACTATAGTATATATATATATATATATATATATATATATAATGGAATATTGCTTGGCTATCAGAAAAAAAGAAACCATGAAATTTGCCACAAAACAGCTATGACTGGGGAGTTTCATGCTAGGTGAAGTCAGCCAGAAGGAGAGGGAGAGATATGGAATGATTTATCTTATATGCAGAATATAAAGAAACACAGTATGGAAATAATGACTGATCAATGATAATAGAACCTAAGAACTGGTTTACAGAACTGAGCTCTGGTGGAGGGTGTGATTTTGGAACTTTGTATGCATGTAACCATCAGACCCTGTCATTAATGGTATTGTAAATTATGGTGCTTCAAATAAACCAACATATTAGAATCACCTGTGGATCCTCTGTCCTTCCTTTGATGTGTTTCACCTTTCATGATACCCTCTAGTTTCATCCATGTTTCAGAAAACTACATGATTTCATATTTTCTTACAGCAGAATAATATTTCATTGTATATATATATAGACCACATCCTTTTGAAACTTTTTTTTTGGTATTTGGACATTTGGTTTTTTCCACACCCTGACTATTACTGTGATGAACATGAATATTGCATATGTCTTTTGAAATTGATTTTTGTGTTTGGAGGGGGTAGACTGCAAGAAGTGGAATGGATGAGTCATATGAGAATTCTATTGTTACGCTTTTGAGAAATCTCTGTAGTGTTTTCCAGAGTCGAACCGTATGACATTCCTACCAATGGTGAATGAGGGTTCCTTTCTCACTACATTCCTGTCAACTCTAGTTGTTTCCAGTATTTTTGATACATGACATTCTCATGGGTGTGAGATATTGTTTTATTGTTGTTTTGATTTGTGTTGGGCTGGAGCGATAGCACAGCGGTAGGGCGTTTGCCTTGCACGCAGCTGACCGCGTTTGATTCCTCTGCCCCTCTTGGAGAGCCCGGCAAGCTACCGAGAGTATCTTGCCCACATGGCAGAGCCTGGCAAGCTACCCGTGGTGTGTCCGATAGGCCAAACACAGTAACAACAAATCTCAAAATGGAGACTTTACAGGTGCCTGCTCGAGCAAATCCATGAGCAATGAGATGACAGTGACAGTGATTTGTGTTTCCCTTAATAACAAATGACATTGAACATTTTTTCATGTGCCTCCTTCCCATCTGTATGTTTTCTTTGGTGAAGTGTCTGTTTATCTCCTATCCACATTTCTGGATAGAGTTATTGAACTTTTTGTTGCCTATTATTGATTGACTTAGAATTAATTGATACTTTAGTGATAATGTTTTCCCAATTTAGAAAATTGCATTTTTTTAATTTGATCTTCTGTATTTTTGTGTGTACTTCAGAAATACATTGTCTTTTAAAAAGTGTTTTTTACACATAAGTATTATAATTTATTTAGGTGTGCTATTTTGGTATTTATGATATTGGGGGGCCACAATCAACTGTGAGTGAGCAGGTCTGACTCCTGGCTCTCTGCTCAGGGATGACTCCTGGCAATGGTCTGGGGTCCTTATGTGGTGCTAAAGATGGAATTCAGAGTTGGCTTCCTGCAAAGAAAAGTGCTAACCCCCTGAACTATGTCTCTGCCATACTATTCTTTTTTAAACAAAGAAATTGAGAAAGATACATAAGATTAAAAAGTAAACAAGAACAATAGTTTATTTGGAATTAAGATGTATATTCTTTAAAGCAGAGTGAGTGAAACAGAAAAAGTTTTGAGGCATGCTTCATTGTTTTAAATGGAGTATTTCCTTCCGATGTACTTTCTGACTTGTATCACTTCTTTTAAATTTTAATAAATTTATTAGTATCTAACTTACACAGAACAAGATGTACAAATTTTAACTATACACCTCAATGAGTTTTAAGATAAATGTTTATTTATGGTTAGCTATTACCCCCATTTAAAATTTTGTATGTTGATTTTATAGCCTGGTAATTTGCTAAATTCTTTATCTTAATATATACTTTCAAAGTTCTTTCTCTTTTGTGCCACTTAAGAACACCTCACATTAAATTACATCTTTAAGTTTTATTTGTCACGTTTTAAAACAATTTTTCAGTCAGTGCTGTTATAGAAATAGATTCAGTACAAAATTCTGACTGCTTCAGGAGTTTTAATTTGTTGTTTCAGGCATAAAGAAACATGATTCTCTTTGCAACAGGTGTCATGCTAAATACAAGTTACTTGTGTAAGCAGCTAATAATAATTGGAATGTGAGCTGACTCAAGAATAGACACCCAACTCGCTAATATTTGCTTCAAAGAAAGAGGGCTCAAATGTTCTCTAGTCTTGATGGCTCCATGACCTGGATATTTAGATGAAGAAATTTATAGCCAAGCCCCAGACTAAGGTTGTCATTACTCAGAGAATTCCAAATGACCATTGACTGGAAAAATGTGTTTACCAAACCCCAGCTGCTGTACTTTTAATATTTAGGAAGCTACAATGACTAGCAAAGGCCTCAGTGCTTTAAATATGGGAAGATTTTTTTTTCATTGGAAGCCAGTCATCTGAGACCAAATTTAGAGCAGCAGCTTCACATGGGTGTCAGGCTTTATAGGTTAAGCTTCCCTTGACCCATTAATGGCATGAGGATAGACTGTACCTACCTAGGTACAAGATAATGCAAAGTACATGGAACAAGGTGCCGGAAACAAAAGGAAGAGGCGTCCTCTTAGGAGATAAAAGAAGAAAACAATGTTTTCTTCCAAAACTTTTCTAGAGACAATAGAGACATTCATACACAATTTATTACTTTGTTTTTGCCATAACTTGGCTTCTGAGAACACAGATCCTGATCAAGTGCTTGGGTACAAGTAGTTTACTGGGAGAGGAAGTATATTTTCAGAAGCACGATGAAAGAAGAAAGAAAAACTAATAGACTGTAAATGAGTGGAATACTGCTTCAAGCAACAGGGTTGTAATCTCACTGGGCAACCTCTAAGATACCGTGTAAAATTACATCAGATTTATTCGAAAGGGCTGAGATGTCTAGACACAAATTTCCATTTTTATTGATCCAATGTTGCTAATGAGGCATGAGGCAAAAGTTAATACGTTACACTTATAATTCTATATGTAGACCAATGGGGAGCCCATGGTCAGAGAATATCCTCTGGCAGAGAGTTGATGGGAACTAGCTAGAATCAATTTCCTGACTAAACAAAGCAGATGCGAATGCTGTACTTCTATATTGCTTGCATAGCTTTTTGGTGTTTTTTTTTAATGTGAATTTCTTTTTATTACTGGGAATGTACATGGACCATCCTTTATATTTGTTGCTTCTTTCATAGGTTGGATGACAGTTTATATATTGTATTCCTTCTTTCATAAGTTCTGGCAAGATTTTTGCCATCAATGATTAAATCCACTAAGTCTAGTATGACCTAGGCTTTTTCCAGTTTTTCTTTTTTACTCTCTAGGAACTTAGTTTTTCCCTTTCCTGTCCACCTTCTCATTCCAAGTATTCTAATACTAACCAGGCCTGACCTTGCTTAGCTTGTGAGATCAGACGAGATCGGGTGCATTGAGGGTGGTATGGCCTTTGATGATTCATTCCAAATATTCTAGATAGTCCATTTACCCCACGCCTAGAATCCTCCTATTACCATTATCCAGCTGGTCAACGCTGATTATCTTTAAAGATAAAATAAGAGCTCTTTTTTCTTAAAGTGTTCTATGTTCCAACAAAGCAAAGTTAATCCTTCTCTTTTGCTAGTCCGTATCTTACTCTTACCTCTGCTATACAACTTATCATGCTGTACTAAAGCTATAACTTTATGCTTCAGTCATGAATACCAGTGTGTGAAGTCATTGAGAAAGCAAAGCACATCACAAACATTTATTTATCTGTAGCACTTAGTTCAGTGCCTGTTATAAACTCTCTGTAAATAGTTTTGAATGAATTAAACCAATAGATAGTTTATGATTAGATTAAACTAAAGGCTGGACATGCCTGCTTTGGATTGCCCTCCTAAATATTTGTAGATTAAATAGAAAATGCTCTCAGGGTAGCATACTATTTCTCTTCTGCCAAAGATATCCAAGAACATGCCTATAATTAAACAAGTTGGAATTTTATTTATTGCAGAGAGAGAACAAACTTTATGAAAGACCATGGAAGTGTGTCAGTAAGAATATATTAGAAACAATGTGCCGTAGGATTCACATTTTGGATAGATGATTGGGCCCAGAAGCTAAGGAAGCAAAGATTTGCTCTAGATCACAATCTTTGAGAAAGCAGAGACAATCCTATTATTAGGTGTTTTGTGAGAGGCTCAATAATTTTTTTAAAATCTTAAACAAATTTTTCAAGTAACCTTGTTTTGTTTCAATTTTTCAAGGTCTCAGAGTGATGCTTTATCTAAGTTTGTTTTTCTATGAGAATGTTTAAGTCCAGTGGAACAAAAGGTGAACTTGAAGCAGTTTGTAATGATACTGAGATCTCATCATGAACATCAGCTAAGTTCTGAACTTCGTTGGAGAATGTTTGGGCATTTTTTAATTATTATTGTTGTTGTTTTAAATGACTAGAGGAAAGTAAGGCCCAAAGAAAAGTTCTATGCATAGGTGCTAATGAAATTTACTCATATGGAATAAGTGCTGAAAAGAAAGGAATAAAATAAGTGAAAAGCAACTCAATCTTACATTTTGTGGTATTTCAGGTTAAGGAGTTTTAAATACTGAAGCACTGTGTACAGTAATTCTAAAGGCATATAATGGCTGAAAACAGTTTTTCTCACCTAAAAATCTAGTAGCACAGTTTCTCATTTGAAGATATTAAACAATAAGATCTGGGAAAGTAAAATATTTAATTCAACAGCAATATCACTTTTGTCACTGTCACTGTCATCCCTGTTGCTCATCAATTTGCTTGAGCGGGCACCAGTAACGTCTCCATTGTGAGGCTTGTTATTACTGTTTTTGGCATATCAAATACGCCACAGGTAGCTTGCCAGGCTCTGCAAGGCGAGATACTCTCAGGCGGGCGAGATACTCTCAGCAGCTTGCCTGGCTCTCCGAGAGATGGATGAACAGAACCTGGGTTGGCCACGTGCAAGGCAAACGCAATACCCGCTGTGCCATTGCTCCAACCCATGATTAAATAATATGTCCCTTTCCTTGCCTCTCTTCTGGCCCCTTTCTATTTTTATTTTATTTTTCTATTTTGCTTTTTGGGTCACACCAGGCGATGCACAGGGGTTACTCTTGGCTCTGCACTCAGGAATTACCCCTGGCGGTGCTCAGGGGACCATATGGGATGCTGGGAATCGAACCCATGTCAGCCACATTCAAGGCAAACGCCCTACCCGCTGTGCTATCACTCCAGCCCCCCCTCCTTTCTCTTTATAAGAAAAGGTTGACATCTTTTGTGGAGAGAAGACTTAGACTACACTCAAAGCATTTCATTTATATTAAGGAAGAAAAGTGTTGTGGTAGGTAAATTGCTTATGAAAGCCTGACCAAAAATATAAGTCCACAAGTCATTTACAGGAGGGGGGATTGTTGGAGGTAAAACCACATTTACTTTGCATGTGGCTGACCTGGGTTCAATCCCCGGCATACCATATGCTTCCCCTAGTACTGCTAGGAGTGATTCCTGAGTGCAGAGCCAGGAGTAAGCCCTGAGCATCACCAGGTGTGACCCAAAAAGCAAAAAAAAAGTCACAATATTTATTCAACAGTCTTTTGAACACCTAGAATTAAATCAGGAATTCTGCTAGATAGAGTAGTTTCAGATCTGATTTTTATGATGGAGTTCTAGGGGACGAAATTTTAGTTACATGTGTTTATAAAGCATACAGAAAGTTACAGTCATGGTTAATGTTTTACTGCTCATTACAGATTCACCAATTGTTTTCCTTAATCATTTATAAGAGTGAGTGATATTATGCTGAGCCAGATAGCCTCAAATGTTTTCATGTTTATTTTCTAAAATCGAGGAAATTCTCCAAATATGTAATTATTCAAATCAGGAAATTTAATGTTAGCATAATACCATTATCCAAAGCATACGTCATATAAAATATATAAATTGTCTCAATGTTCTTGTAGTTTTTTCCCCCATCCATAATTTCAGTATGGGTTGAAGCATCTAGTTGTCATGCTTTTTATTTTAATCTTCTTTAATCAGGGACTGTTTCTTAATCTTTCACTGTTATACTTGACCTTGACACTTCAGTAGTGTCAGTTATTAAAATGCACCTCAAATTGTCTGCCTGATGCTTTCTCATTACTTATCAAGCAAGCAATCTTTTTAAAGCAGGACACACTGTATCACTGTCATCCCATTGCTCATCGATTAAAGCAGGAATATGTTCTTGATATGTTCTTGATTTCAAATCTCATAATTGTTGCCTCTATCCCCATCCCTCTCATTTTGAGGTCTTCTGGTGAAATCCAGATTTTTCTCAGCTCTCTCTCTTTCTCTCTCTCTTGTTTTGGCCACACCCAGAGATGCTTAGCATGTCTTCATTTATTTGGTTGGTGAGTGGTTCTTCTTCATTTTCATTTTTCCCTTTCTTATGTACTGAACAACACATACAAAGAAGTGAGAAAATTCCTATACTTCACATCCACATTTAGGGCCTATTTAGAGAGATGATTGATCATTAAAGAAGATTCTAGAATCTAAATTTATCTATTTTCTTGAAACTGAGAGGCAAGCTTGCTTTGAGATGTTACGTCAGAGTTTTTTGTTTGTTTATTTCTTTCATATTGAGTTTTGTTTGGATACTTGGCTGATTTTAGATAAGTGATTTTTAGCTAAAATAAATTGTAGTTTTAAAAACAGCTACATTTGGCCCTCGGCCCAGATAAGATCCAGAGCTGCTGCTCACAAAACAGACCCTCTGCTCCTAAAAACTGTGATCCAAGAGGTCTTCTAACCCATTTTGGCACCCAGAGCAGCTTCTTACAGAAATGCATCTAGACTGTGAGCTGTACTACGACTATGTGCCGCCCGGGGAGGGATTCTCCCTCTCCACCCTATTTTTCTGCAAGGAAAATGGCGGCGGCGGCATCACCCACGTGGCGAGAGCCACCCCCTAAGACTTCCACCCAGAGGTATGAACTTTGCAATATTGTGGCTCATAGGCGATCATGGGAAGGGGGCGTTACCGGCACGCCCTCGGCCCAGATAAGATCCAGAGCTGCTGCTCGAGAAACAGACCCTCTGCTCCTAAAGACTATGATCCAAGAGGTCTTCTAACCCATTTTGGCACCCAGAGCGGCTTCTTACAGAAATGCATCTAGACTGTGAACTGAACTAAAATATCAGAAATCCAAAACTCATAGAATCTTCATTCTCAGCAATGAAAACAAATTATTAAATGATGCCTTTGCAGCAGGTCTGATTGTTGGGGGAAAATTCCAAACAATAATAGTGAGTTCCCTATTGAAATATTGAATGTACTCAAAGTATAGAGAGAATAAAATGAAGATCATTAGCTACTTAGGTGGGGGCTGGGTGGGAGGGCGTATATTGGGGTTCTTGGTGGTGGAACATGTGTACTGGTGAAGGGATGGGGGTTCAATCATTAAATGACTGAGACTTAAACTTGAAATCTTTGTATTTTTTTCACGGAGATTCAATATAATAAAATAATTTTTTTTTAAAAAAAAGCTACATTTTATTGTTGTGCTGGACCATGACTTAAGTAATTCACATATTTTTTTTTCTTTTTGGGTCACACCTGGCTCTGCACAGGGGTTAATCCTGGCTCTGCACTCAGTAATTACTCCTGGCGGTGCTCAGAGGACCATATGGGATGCTGGGAATCGAACCCGGGTCGGCCGCGTACAAGGCAAACGCCCTACCCGCTGTGCTATAGCTCCAGCCCCGGTAATTCACATATTTAATGAGACTACCAAGATGAGTTAGGATTAACAGCTAAATATAGTATCCTAATGAGGCAAGATATAAAAAAAATAGGCATTCTGTACCAGAGTCCAGTGCTCAAGAACAGTTCTAAGTACTCTGAATTTTTTGCTTATGTTTATTTGGGGCCCAAACCCAGAGGTTCTCAGGACTTATTCTTGGTTCTGCACTTAGGGACCACTCCTAACGGACCTCAGGGGAACATCTGTGATGCTGGGGATCGAACTGGGGTCTGCACCATGCAAGGCAAACACCCTATCTGCTGTCCTGTTACTCCAGCCCCTAAGTGATCTGAATTGAGATGAAAGAAAAGTGACTGCTTTCCCCAAAACTTTCAACAATGGGGAAGTAGTAGAAAATTCTATTTTAAGGCTAGATTGCACATGATTGACCAAGAATAGTCTTGAAGCTTGACATAAGGAATTTAGTTGTAGTTTTGAGGAGTTATTTATTATTATTCTATGTAAAAGCACACACAGTATTTAGCTACAGAGGAAATCACTGTGGTTCTTATTTCCAAATTAATTGTGAGACTAATCACTGTGGTTCTTATTTCCAAATTAATTTAGTCAAATCTCCATATTTCCAAATATAAATTTGCCAAGAACCTTAAGTCATTTTTAAAAGCCAAACTTTTATTTTATCCATATGGTTTTGAATCATGTTTGTTCAACAAGTTACTATTTTGCAAGAATTGATGGCCAAAGAAAATTTCAGTCTATTTGGAGATTTTAATAAAACCTTCCCTTACAACCCCATTCTTTAAAATTTATTGGATCACCATGAGATACAGTTACAAAGTTTTCATGTTTGAATTTCAGTCATATAATGATCGAACACCCATCTCTCCACCAGTGCACATTTTGCACCACCAATGTCCCCAGTATACACCCCCCACACCCCACCCCTCCCCCTGCCTCTATGGCAGACAATTTCCCCCACACTCTCTCTCTACTTTGGGGTATTATGGTTCAAAATACAGGTACTAAGAGGCTTCATGTTTGGTCCTTTATCTACTTTCAGCACATATCTCCCATCTGGAGCTATCCCTCCAACCATTATTGATTTAGTGATCCCTTCTCTATTCCAGCTGCCTTCTTCCCCAGCTCAATGAGGCAAGCTTCCAACCTGGTGTAATATTTCTGTTCCTGTCTCTATGGTCCTTGACAACCCCATTTTCAACATAAAAAACACCGATATGTAATGGTTTGACAAATATATTCATTTTTGGAAAAAAATAGTCTGAATCCTATTTATCAGTAAGATTTATCAATACAATAAGATCAAAATGTTCCAGTATATTTTAATATATGCTATTAAATCCCCCTATAAATGGGGGCTGGAGTGATAGTTTTTTGGGGTTGTTTTTTTTTGGCTTTTTGGATCACACCTGGAGATGCACAGGGGTTACTCCTGGCTCATGCACTCAGAAATTACTCCTGATAGTGTTCAGGGGACCATATGGGATGGTGGGAATTGAACCCGGGTTGGCCACGTGCAAGGCATTTGCCTTGCTTGCTGCTGAGTGTGTTTGATCCTCAGCATCCCATATGATCCCCCAAATACCACCAGCAGTAATTCCTGAGCAGAGAGTGAATAATCTATGAGCATCACTAGAGGTGGCCCCAATGCTCCCCCATCCCAAACCTGCATGAAGTTTGTAGATAAAATTTTCTCCCTTGCTGAGCAAAAATAGTTGTTTTTACCTCTATAAAATATTCTTACTGTTCCTCTGATCCTTATAGAATAAAAACGTTATCCTGTGTCTCTAGTTTGCTGGGTCTCAGAAGGAAAATTGCTATAGAAAAATAATTTATTTTTTCCACTTCCATGGCTTTAGAACAAGTTATCACTGCAGCTTTTCAATGTGTGAAAAAAATAACACAAAGTTAGATTTATTTGTGGGACACAAATATATAGATTTAGTATAAAATAGCTCACCAAATAAAAGGAAACACATTTACAAATGAATAGTACATTTTACTGCATCTTCTTTGGGCTTCTGGAATTTAATCTTCTTCTGAGTGTCTTCTATTCTAATCACTTTGGCTCTCTTAGAGAGTCCTTATCTTCTCTTGTCTCGAAAATGAATAACAGAGTCATTTTTAATTTGCAATTTTAAAGTTTATTTATCTCTGTATATGCAACTTTGCTCAAGAAGGTTTTTTAAGAAGGAAGTGTTCCATAAAATACATTAAGCAATTAGTAACAGAAGAACTCACTCATAATGAAGTTTACAAAAAATGCTTATACAATCATACCCATTCATTCCTAAAACACAAATTTAGCTCTAAGCTTTCTAGCAGGCAGTCAGACAAAGAAACATATTTAGTCACATAATCTACAGCATCCATAATACAAAAACAAACCAACTAGTCTAACCAAGCACTGTTATTCCAAATATTAAAACCAGAAAGAAATGTCTCTTGAGAGCCTTCATATAAAAGACAGTGCATGATGTAGCATTTTAATGGGAGACCCAGAGATGAATTTCACAGACTTCTTTTTCACTGGATTCATCACATGCAGATGGCATCACACCAACTTGAAAAATCAGGAAAAACGATGAGTTTGAAGATTGGTGGGGAAGGGGTGGGTGAAAACAGTGTGAGTTGGTCGAAATGTTCACTTCTCTTTGCTAAGCAAAATCAAAGATAAAGTTTACAATATGAATTTAAGTCAGTCCTGCAAAAGGATGCAGAGACATTATCCCCTAAAATTTATGCAACATTTGCTGAATAGGTGTGTTCATTTTTCTTGATAGAGCAAACTTCTCTGATACTAACGTCTACAAGTGAGTCACAAGAGCTAGACTCCATTTCTTGAGAACAGCTCAGAGAATTACTCAGATTAGCAAACTCTTCTCCACACACCTCTCAGCCGAGATTTATCTCACCTGCTCTGCAAAATCATCTTGGTTTCCGTTGTTGTCCGGGCTGGAGAGCTGCAAAGTATTCAGAAAGGCTGCATTAGGATGGGGGGGAAAGAAGCTCAGCAGAAATTTCCAGGGCAGAAGCATACAGACCCGAGGCTCTTAGTCACACTTGGGCTTGTGAGAGGCCTTTTTGAAGAGAAACTCCCCGAGCTTGGCCTTCACGGGTGGGTGAACCAGCCGGCGGAGGTTGGTCAGGTAGTCGCTCATCTGCTTCAAGCGCTCTTCCTCCTTCTCCAGGAAGTAGTCCTCCAGAAAGGCAAGGAGGTTGGTTTCTTCTTTGGCAGAGGCCAGGGAATGCAGCTCCAGCAGGGCCTGGTGCAGGCTCTTCTCCAGCTCCAGGGCCACTTCCATGGCATGCAGGCAGCTGCACCACTCACCTGAGCTGGGCCCCGGCGGCCCCTGGGTCAGGGGGCAGTCACACCCCAGGCGGGACTGCTTCAGGAAATACCTGGCAGCCTCCCGCTTCTCCTCGGCCAGCTCCCGGAAGAAAGCGCTCACATCTCCCAGGGCCACATCTTGGCACTGGAAATAGATGCCCAGAGACGAGTAGGTGGAGGAGGCCTGGCGATGCACGGTGGCCACATGGTTGAGGGCGACCCCCATCTTGGAGGAATGAACCTGACGGAACCGAATGTTCATGGCTGGTCAGCTGGAAGGAGTTCTTCCTCCAAGACGATGTGAGCTGGTCGAAGTGCAGCTGAGAATGAGAGGTGGAGGTTGCTGCAGGCACCAGGGAGTGACGGAGCGGGGGAGTTGGCGGGGACCGGGCGATACTAGTGTAGGAGTATCCGGGCCTGTTTCTGCCCCCGAAAGAGACCTACAGGGACGATTCAGAACGGCCTCTATAACTTCAGCTGGCTCGCTCTTTCTCTCTCTCTTTCTCTCTCTCTTTCTTTCTTTCTTTCTTTCTTTCTTTCTTTCTTTCTTTCTTTCTTTCTTTCTTTCTTTCTTTCTTTCTTTCTTTCTTTCTTTCTTTCTTTCTTTCTTTCTTTCTCTTCCTCCCTCCCTCCCTCCCTCCCTCCCTCCCTTCCTTCCTTCCTTCCTTCCTTCCTTCCTTCCTTCCTTCCTTCCTTCCTTCCTTCCTTCCTTCCTTCCTTCCTTCCTTCCTTCCTTCCTTCCTTCCTTCCTTCTTCACCACGAGTTTCAGTTATTCATGATTGGGTTTCAGGAATACAATGTTTTAACACCTATCTCTTCACCAGTGTCCCCTTTGCCCCACCAGTGACCGGTTTCCCTCCCACCCACCCACCTGTCTCTATGAGAGGCACTTTTAAAAATAACATTTGAAACTGGTTCACTTCCCTGGTGGTCCAGTGGTTAGCATTTAGTGCTCTCAATTTAATGTTTCTTTTGAAGGTGTGTGTGTTTGGGCCACAGGGTGCTTGGGACTGACTCCTGGCTCTGTGCTCAAGCATCACTCTTAGTGGGCTCGGTTGACCATATGGAATGCCAGAGATCAAACTCAGGTCAGCTGTGTGCAAGGCAAGAGTCCTACATGCTATAGTATCTCTCCAGCCTTTCTCAATTTAGCTTTTGATAAAACTTCTTTCTTAATTTTCAAAAAGGAGTCTGTCACTGGCATCCTTTCTTACAATTCCAAGTTGAGAAAAGATAACCCAAGGTAAAGATGTCCAACCCCTTTACTCTTTACCTACTTCTTAAAATTGCCTTCATTCTGATTGTAGACCTGTATACATATATTTTCCCCTGCTCTTTATTCCTCTTTGGGAGGGTGACTAGTTCAGATTGCCCACAGAAATCCTGTGGTCTTTACAGCATTATTAATGGTGCCCTCCTAAATTATGGATACATAGATAAATATTTAAAACAGTTTGCCCTTTATATTCAAAAGGTTTCTCATTGAAATGTATATTAATTACCTGATCACCACATTGAGAAGAACAAGACCCACTCTGTAGAATGTAGAATGGAATATTTGCAAGATATTTAACTTAAGGATTTTTCATTTAAGAATCTATCTTATATTTTTAATAGTCACCCTCTGGTTTTTCATTTATTGCTATAGCTATTATTTCTTATAAGATTTCTACTGAATTCTGTTACAGAGCCAAGTGTTTTTTTCTATACTTGTGGCTTCTTGTAATTTCCCAGAGGGTCCACTATTAGTTGAAACATAATATGTATGGCACTAAAGACGAACATGCAGATTAATAATTCCTAGCAAAACCAGAAAATAAATCCATACAGAATGAGGTAACCATTCTAGGTTTAAAGGGGAGGGTAGGAGTAATTGTTCCATTGGGGTTTCTTCCTGCCTTATGATTCTATGGTTAGTCTTTATTTTCTTAAATTCCACTTTCTGGGGGCTATTTCAGAATTAGAATGCTATCATGTGTATCCCATCAAACAGGAGGACATATCCTATGCATGGAAAACAATATTTGAGCCTGAAATAAGAGAATTCTGCTCTAAACTTGGTACCTAGTTCTAAATGAAACAAAACAAAACGTACCTCATGGCTCTAGCACTTCTGAGTGTACACCTTGTGACACCCAACACTAAGTAGTGTAAGTTTGGAAGTTTCAACACCATCCCACCTGTCCGTGATATTGCCAGGAATGGTCTCAACCACCCAAGCATCAATGAGAAATCACTTAAATCCCGTTCCTCATCGATTTGTTCAAGCGGGCACCAGTAACATCTCTCATTGAGAGACTTATTGTTACTGTTTTTGGCATATCCAGTACGCACGGGTAGCTTGCCAGGCTCTGCCATGCGGGCTCCATACTCTCAGCAGCTTGCCGGGCTCTCCGAGAGGGGCGGAGGAATTGAACATGGGTTGGCCAAGTGAAAGGCGAAAGCCCAACTGCTGTGCTATCGCTCCAGCCCCATCAATGAGTAAATAAAAAATATCCTATATTTTTTTCACAGCTACAAGTTTTCAAATTTTCTCTGAAAGCTGACATCATTTCCTCCTTTTAAAAAGCAATTTATCATTAGTTTACAACACTAAAGCAGTTAAGGGTTCTAACATCACACCTTTATATGTATATAAGATCAGCCCATCTGTAACCAAAGTTCTGATAACCATCATAGTTTTCACCAAGTCTCGAGGTTAGTGTTTATTTCTTTTTGGTTCAGTCACACCCAGCGATGCACAGGGGTTACTCCTGGCTCATGCACTCAGGAATTACTCCTAGCAGTGACCCGGGGGACCATATGGGAAGCAGGGAATCAAACACAGGTCGGCCGCGTGCAAAGCAAACGCCCTACCCGCTGTGTTATCGCTCCTGCCCTCGGGGTTAGTTATGTATTTTACTTGCCAGTTTGCTTTAGTGATTTATATTCCACACATAAGCTAACTTGCCATTATTGTCTTTCACCTCCTCACTTACTTAATGTATAGCACACAACCCAAGATTTATTTTATCCTAAGATCTATCATTTCATCTCTCCTTAAGAGTAAAGTATCATTCCATTGATCATAGATATCATAGCTCCTTTATCTAGACATCTGTCAATGGGCATTTATGTTGATTCCATGTTTGGCTATTGTGAATAATACTGTTATGACCATAGGGATGAAAATAAATCTTTTTTGGTTTTGTTAGGCCACACCCAGTACTGGTACTCAGGGCTTACTCCTCACTCTGTGCTCAGGGATCACTCTTGGTGGCGCTTAGGGGACCAAATGGGTGCAGAGATTGAACCTCTATCAGTCTCATGTAAGGCAAGTGCCCTATCAGCTTTACTATCTCTCTGTGACCCTAAGATATCATTTAAAAATTTTTTAATTTAATGTAGAAGAAAGCGGCAACTGTTGATGCTATTCTAGTGTTAAAATTCATGAAACAGCCTTATCCCCGCCCCGATGGGACTCTGAGATGATGCCCACAAAATGTTACCCAGCTACTTATTAAGCTCCTAAATGGCCATGATCCAGGGACACACAAAGGAATCTCAGATCCGAGCAGCTCATTGCAGAGATCTCTCCAGACCATGATTATTAAAATTTTCAAATTCCAGGAGTGACATTATATGCTATCCGCAACAATCAATAAAAAGCAAATTCTCTAGCAGTGCCTTTTTGGCAGGTTTGAGTAGTGGTGGGAAAATTCCAAGTAATAAGGGTGGGACAGGTGTTGAAATTTTAAATAAAAAGAGAAAGGGGCCAGAAGAGTTGCAAGGAAAGGAACATATTATTTAATCATGGGCTGGAGCGATAGCACAGCGGGTAGGGAGTTCACCTTACACACTGCCGACCCAAGTTCAAGTCCCCCACCCCTCTCGGAAAGCCTGGCAAGCTACCAAGAGTATCCCACCCGCACGGCAGAGCCTGGCAAGCTGCCTGTGGCGTATTTGATATGCCAAAAACAGTAACAAGTCTCACAATGGAGACTTTACTGGTGCCTGCTCAAGCGGGATGACAGTGATGACAGTGACAGTGATCAAAGTAGAGAGAGAATATTGTGGAAATTGCCTGCCACACAGGCAGGGGAAGGGTTGAGATTGGGCAGAGGGGGATACTGGGGATTTTGGTGGTGGAAAATGTGCACTGGTGAAGGGATGGGTGTTTGATCATTGTATGACCAAAACTCAAACATAAAAGCTTTGTAACTGTATCTCCTGGTGATTCAAAAAAAAGAGAAAAGAAAAAAAAGATAAAAAAAAAAAAATAGGGGCTGGAGCAATAAATAGCACAGCGGGTAGGGCATTTGGCTTGCATGCGGCTGACCCAGGTTCAATTCTCAGCATCCCATACAGTTCCCTGAATATCCCCAGAAAAGCTCTGTTTTGGGGGGCCAGAGTGATAGTACAGTGGTTAGGGCATTGACCTTGCATGCGGCTGACCAGGGTTTGATTCCCAGCATCCCATAGGGTCCCCTGAGCACCGCCAGGATTAATTCCTGAGTGCATTAGCCAGGAGTAACCCCTGTGCATCGCCGGGTGTGACTCAAAAAGCAAAAAAAAATCAGCATAAAAAAATTGATGAAACACCAAAGTTGCAGTATTAATATCAATAGATCAAGGGAAAGAAAAATGTACGTGAGCACTGTTATATTAGATTGCAGGTTGGTAAGTACTTATCTAAAAATTTGTTAAATCTTTTTTGTTTCAGAAAGGCCCATCCGTGTGATCCAGAAACTTGCAGATCTATAGTCTGGGCCAGAGTCCACAAGGAGGCAGATGTGGATGGTGGGCAGTCTTGCTGGGGCAGGACTGCTGGGCTTCAGGACTGTTGGGGAGAGGCTATCCATTCTGATTCTGGGAGTGGGGGGTGGGGAAACCCAGAGTTCTCAGTCTGAGTGCCAGTACTGAAATGATTCAGAGATTGGTGTCTCTGCTGAGAATATTCATGAGACGGTGGAGTTGAGCTCTTGGTGTAGCAATAGTGATGGGGATGGGTGCTGCTGCCAGAGCCTTTGTTTGGTGGGTTTTGGCCCTTCCTGCTTCCTGTGGGCACTCTGGGGATTTCAGCAGTGGGAGGGGCAGTAATTCAGTAAGGTTTAGCTGCTTGGCATGCATCTTCTAGGAGGTTCAGTTGGGATTTGGTAGAGTAGGAGTAGTGAGTGAGTGCACATGGCGGCTAAGGCTCAAAATATCTTGTAGAACTAGTGATTTTCTGTCCTTTATCTAAATGTCTAGCACTCGTGTTGTTGGACTCATGGTACTTCCACTTTCATTTTTACTTTTGTAATTTTTAACAAGATTCTGTGGTTTACAATATTGTTAATAATGGTGTCTCATGCACCAAGTTCCAGCACTACACCGCTCACCAGTGTACCTCCCTCCCTTCCCCAAGTACTCCAACACTGCATCTCCTCCCTCCCAGCAAGGTAGCAACAAAGGTCCAGTATCATGAGAAGATTGACTGATTCACAGAATTGAATTGGGCGGGGGGGTTGAAAAAGATCTATTTTTAATTTTTTTCACAGAATCACCATACCATTTCCCATAGTGTCAATTTACATTTCTATCAACAGTGCACCAGGGTTTCTTTATGAAAATTGATATCTTAAAATTTCAGAGTTATGACTGCAGAGTCTCCTGTCCCCATGCCTAGCTGTCTTCACTGGGGTCTCTTGGAGGGAGTGGGTTGAGTTTCCCTCCCCACCCCGAAGCAGAGCCTCGGCAGCCAAAGACCTCCGGAACCCAGCCACAGCCATGCTCAAGGCCACTCTTCACATGCTTGGTTGAGCCTCAGGCATGAAGGAACCGACAGAGGAACCCAGATGTATGGGACCCGGGGCTGAGATCTCCAAGCCTGCTCGGATCAGGACTGGACCTCCTCCACCCAGATCCCCCACTTTCCGGTAGCTAAGCGGTTACATCCATAAACTGTCCCCCTCCACCTCCCCCCATGTAATCCCATCAACAGCCAAGATTCGGAGACTATAAAACAAAGCTCCCAGACGCGGGTGGCCAAGAATCTAGTTCTCCCTCTCAGAGAACCAGGCAAGCTACTGAGAGTATCCTGCCTGCACAGCAGAGCCTGGCAAGCTCCCTGTGGTGTATTTGATATGCCGAAAACAATAACAATGATGGGTCTCATTCCCCTGACCCTGAAGGAGTCTCTAATGTGGCACTGTTGGGAAGCATGAGTAAAGAGAGGCTGCTAAAATCTCAGATCTAGGACAAATGGAGACGTTACTGTCTCCCACTTGAGCAAATCGATGAACAATGGGATAACAGTGATACAGTGATATAGTGATGACTGCAGTCTTCCCTCAGTGGTTAAGTTAAAATGTGAATATAGTCCTCTCCCCATCTCTGAAGTTTACCAGTAGCTTGGCAGTCACACCCACAAAACTGCCCCCTGGCACTATATCATCTCATCAGTGGCCATGATTCAGAGACTCAGAAATAAAGCTTCCTAAAGTGAATCTGCTATGTAATCGTATTCTAAATTTTAGAATTACTGGAGTGCGCATTTGCATTGGTGGCCGTGAGACCTCTCAGACTTTACACCACTAATGTACCAAGCTTACACCACTGAGGTACCAAGATATCGGGGCCACAATTTGGGATTTGGGTGGAAAAATTTGAAATATGGTTGTGGGAAGGTGCAATGGTGGTGGGAATGGTGTTTGAATATTAAATGTAATGAATTATTGTGAACAACTTAATAAAAAAATAAAATTTAGGAAAAATTTTAAAAATAAAAAGTGCAGTTTAAAAATATGAATATATATCCTGTGTATAGCATATCATCAATTTTCTTTCATAGGAGGTTATCATATTGTATTTAAGGTTTGCAAAAACTATTTGTTAGAATTCAGGAATAGCACATTTTCCCAGTACTGGAGGGAATTAATTGAATATAAGTGCAGTGCTTCTGCAATTTTCATTGTTTTGGTTCTAGGGCAAAAAAGATGCTAGGGGTAGAGAGAATACAAATGAAAATTGAGATCTGAGAAGAATCTTGGTGTGTAGCAAAGAGAAGAAAAATGATATTAGGTACTGTGTTTTCCAAATGATTACATAGAAAATGATCATTGTCTTCCTTGTGCATAAACCATTAATCATCATATTGCCCTAGTAATAAGAAAATGCTAAGCTTAAGAAAACTTCCCCGTATGATATACTATCTGCATGACAGTCTCAGTTAATATATTTAATGTTTCTCTATATCTACTTATTCTTTTTTTAAAAAGAAAAATGTTTACATAAAACTTCCTAGATGAGATCATTCTCTGCCTTGTGAAAATATTGACAAACCTTTTCCTCATCACTTTGGAGATATCAGAACTATAATTTGGTGGGTGGTTAAGCACCTAGTTGGCTGAATCAAACCAATATGGCCTCAGAACCTAGCTCTGCCACTGACTCCTTTTTTCGGTGGGGTGGGGGCAGGTTGGGCTATACCCGGAGATGCTCAGGGGTTCCTCCTGTTCTGAACTTAGAAATTACTCCTGCCAGTGCTCAGGGAGCCATATGGAATGCTGGGGATTGAACCCAGGTCAGCTGTTTGCAAGGCAAGCACCTTCTATACTGTCAATCCAACATTTTCTCTCTGACTGTGATATTGGGCAGATGACATAACCTCTTTGAGATTTCTTGCCTGAAATGGAAACATTAACATAGCAATTCTAATGCATAAGAAAACAAGTAGAATACATTACAAAAAACATTTGTGTCATCATTTTTACAATGTAATTATGGAGTCTCATTCAAATTCTAGTAAGTACTAGAAACAGGCCAGTTATTTTTAGGCGATCCTATACAGGGTTTTGGAGGCCATCTGGGAAGTGAACTTAGCAGTCTGTGAATCAGGCATGTGCTCCAGACCTTTGAACCATCTCCTTGGCTCCTAATATGTTTTTGATTTAGATTTCCTCCTGTGTGTCCATTTTTCAGAATCACTATCTCCAGTGACAGTGTCATTTGAAGTAGGAAAACACAAAGGTCAAGCTTTGGATAGTCAAAATCTAGTGCATTTAAACATAAGCAAAGATAGTTTCTCTTATATCCAGTTGGCTGAGATACCATATTGGCTCCTGTAGTCTTTTGTAGTTCAATATATCGTAGAGGTGGGGGAACAGTGTGTAGGTGACAGAAGTCTTGCTTGCTTGATTGCATTCTTACTTTTGGCTTTGTTTTTATTTTTTGGCTACACCTGGAAGCTCTGTACTCAGGGATCACTCTCGGTTGTGCATGGGATAACATATGGTGCTGGGTATTGAACCCAGGTCAGCTGTGTGTAAGGCAAGTGCCTTACGCTCTGTACTATCTCTCCAGCCCCAACCAAGGTCTGCTTGATTTCTTAGCTCTCCAGTCCAAGATCTCCATGCTCTACATCAAGGAACCATGTCAGTGATAGGATTCACTTCTCTCACTTAAACTTAAACTTTGGAATAATTATGTCCCGGGTCAGCTTTCCCAGAAACAGACCAGAAGATGAGGAATCATGTGCAAGTAATTTACTAGCAAAGTGCTCCCAGAAGAGCAAAAGAGAGTGGGAAAAGCAGGACAAAAAAGAGAAAAGAAGAAACAAAGTTGGGATCTCAGGAGAAGTTTGGGCTTCATAATGATACAAGAGGAACTCTAGAATGTAAACCACACTCAGCATTTATTTTATCACAAAGTGAGGAAACTACACTTGAATTCCTGCCCTGTGACTACAGGCTTGCCCAAGGGGAATGTAAATTCCCAGGACCTAGGTAAAGGTGAGGCAACCATAAGAGACCAAAAGAAAGCCAACAAGTGCTAGGTGCTACTAATTGGCAGAAAAACTCACTGTTACAGCACAGCAATGTAGTGGTGGAGGGTATCTGATTTGTTTGAGGAAAGATATAGACAAATCCTACTACTGGTTTGCTTTATGATTTGATGTTGGAGGTATTAGAATACAGTGTTGATGAGAAGCACCAATTAGTACCTTTATATCAAAATTACAGTGGATCAAAGGAAGGTCTTGGCACCAGTATTAGTCTATGTTCATTCCTCTATGTCACTTCTATTTAAAGGGAGTACAGGGATTTTGGAGTATATGTTTGACACTCTCTTTTACTACCCCACAACCCCAAATTTGCAGCTCTCATAAGGCATCTTATTTGCACATATATCACTATTCCAAACTAGACCCCAAAATATAGCTATGAAAGCCTCTTTTATCAGGCCCTTAGCTCTAATGGCATTCCCCATATTGAGACTGCATGTTGAAATTTTGAAAAATAGCTATCCATAAAGACTTTAAAATCAAAACAGCCCTAGCAACCCAGAAACTGACAGGCTCTGAAATAGCTGCTTAAAGACTTGTCATCCAAATTGAACTCACCTAAAAACTGATGTTACATAAACAGCATAATGGTCTTTGTATGCTTGTCATTTTTCTAAAAGGAGCTATAAGGGGTACAATTTTGTTCTGAGTTGTTTATCTACTCTGGATGAGGAAAATCCTGGCAACAAGCACAGTTATGAAACAGAAAGTGTTGGTTGATTATTTTCTCCAAAAACACACATGATTACTCTTCATCCTACCCATGTCCTCACTAATTCACCCACTGCCTGGCTCATAAAATCAATACTATCTGTGCATCCCACAGGTATCTGAAACAAGCTGAGTTGCTTGTGTCCCCCAGAAAACATTTGTCAAAGCCTGGAAACATTTTTGGTTGCCATAAATGGGTTGAGAATACTACTGGCATCTAGTTACTAGACCCTCCACAGTACACACAACAGTATGGCCCCGTGCCTCAACCAACAAAGAATTCTTCAGTCCCAAATTCAGGACAGGTTTCTTATGCTATTTCAAAGTTCTGGAACCAGAAGTGTGGCTTGGGGATTAGTCATCGTATTTGAGAGGACTTAGGTGTGATCCTTGGCCACTACAAGCAAACAAATCCCAATGAAATAGAACATATTTATTTGGTATGATGTCATAGGGGTTGGGGTAGCTATTGCCTTTAGTTTACATGGAATTTTTTTCAGAATTCCCAGACTCCAAAAATTACCTGTCAAATCATACCAAGTAGGAAGAGTGTACTTTCAGAGATTATGAGAAACCTGTAGAACCAAAGCTGGGAACTCCTGTGCTAATTTGGTTATAAATTTTTGGGTTCTCTCAAGAGCAGATGCTGAGACAAATGTTTGAATCTAGCTAGTTTACTTGAAATTTGGTCCAGAGAATATTATTTTCTTTTTAAAAAAACCCATTACAACAAAACTATTATTTTCTAATCAGGATAGAAAGGCTAGATATTTCTTTCCTTCTTGAGCTTCATTTAAACAGACACAAATGTTTCTTTCAATCTGCAGTTTTCTATACACAGAGATAATAAGTGCTTTCTGTGACCTTTTAACCAGAAAAGTGGACATAGAAACCATTCACTTCTTGAACCTAGGAGCTCTCATTTTTTAAACAGGCTAGCAAAGTCTCTTACTGTTCATAGTTACCAAGAGGAGAGCTGGGCAGATACCAAAGCTTCGGCCAGAAAGAACATCAGCCTTGAAATTTGAAAAGAATATTCAATCTTCAAATTTCAAACCACAACTCTTTCAGTTACATGCTATCTTGCCTTGCATGAAGCCCCTGAATTTTCCTTCTGGTCATGCTGACAGTTGGCTGGAGAAGAGAATTGCTTGGCAAGAAATTTTGCTTTACATTGTCTATAACAAGATCCCATTTCTATATATGTGTGTTTGTGTATATACATACCAAAATGTTAATGGTATTCTGTAAGTACATGTGGCTTGGTTTTTTATATTAACTGAATATTGTTCTTTTCTAGTTTTTTTATATTAACTGAATATTTATTCAATAATCATGTATCTAAATAAGGGAAAGGCTTGATTTCCTTTGTTCAAATGAGACAATTTTCCTCTTTCCAAGTAAGTCACATGATTTTCTTCCACAAAGTAATGATCAGGGCTCAGTGTTGGTCTCCTGAGCCAGAGCTAGCTTGATGTAGTAGCTTGTAGTAGTACCACACTACTTCCCAATTGAAAAATAAAAATTCAGGTGCATGACCTTCTTTCTCCCTCCCCCCTGTCCTATTCCTTGGGATTTCACTGGCAAATCTTAAACTCCCTAGAAGTTCAGTCTAGGATCTGGGAAAAAAGTAAATCCTTCTAGAGATTGGAGGATGCTGCCTTAAATTTTTTAAATTTTCTACTGGGCCTGGCCCTCGACAAACACAAAAAAATTAGATTCTCAGGGTTGTTGGGATTTCCAAGACATTTGCTCCCTTATTGTTAATTCCTAACAAGAACCCCATGACCCTATTAAATGTGGCAGCTGCTCATTTTAGCTAATCAAAAGGTGGGGTACAGTAACTGTCTATCAGTACCACAAACATTAACAGTATTGTCACCATCTTACCTAAACTATAATAAATAAGAGGTTTGGGCAAGATGGCCCAATTCATACAAATACCATTTCAAGCCAAGAGGAAATTCAAAAATTCAGACTTTACTTAGCATTTCTATTTCCCAGTGTGGGGCAGAAGAAGGGGTTGCTGATGCATGGAAGGGTCAGGAGCAACCACAGGTTCTATTTACAATTTCTGGGACTGGTGATAACTGCACGTCTGGTGCCAGTATAAATCTCCTCCCCAGTCTCTTACTATCCTCTGTTTGGGGTGTATGAGTATGACTGCAGGTCAAAACACGGTCCTTCTCACAGTTCAAGATAAAGAAAAATCTCTCTCTGGACCCAACGCTCTCTATAAGCACCAGATGGTAATGATTAAAATTAAATGAAAGTAATGTTTGACAGTCCATGAAGGGCATAAATTGCATAGTGTGCTGCTTGTCCAATCTGTCATCTTGTTTCCCTTGGCTCGGGTCAACAAATAACAGCTGAAAGCTCCTCTCTGGGTCAAACAGTAGCTTACTTCTTGGTTACGAAAATGGCTGCACAGTTTACTAAGTCAAAGTAAACTCTGCTGCCCAAATCATGATTCAGATACCTTCAGAAGCAGAGAATTCTATCTCATTTCCACAATTTCCAGCAACCATTTTACTGGTTAGAATTCAGAAACCAGGAAATCTGAATCTGCCCTAAGAACAAACCAGTGCCAAAATAACACAGTAATTTCCATCGCTAATGAAAGCTTTCTTCATTCACATGGTTTCTGAGAGCATGTGAGCTATGCTATGTGCTGTCAACTTGCAAAAGGATCCATGGCATTGCATTTTATTTCTCTTCTGATATATATATTTAATAAAGTGTTATAGATACTGATATTTAGGATATGATTTCTCTTTAACTGGGAGGACAGAATTGAAATTACCAAACTGTGGGGAAAAGGGACTTCGGGGGCAGGAGGGAGGAAGAAAGAGGAGAACTAAAGTGACACAAGGACAGTGATGGACAGTCTTCGGCACTTTGGTGCTGGTGAGGCATAGTAACTTGGTATACCAAAAACATAAATGTTAGTACTATTATAGCCATGTTCCCAAAATCCCCAAAAAGTTTTTGACAAGAGAAAATGTAGTTCTTATGTATCTAGTCAAATCTTGGCACAACAGACTTAATAGCTATCATTTTCTATGTTTAAAAATACCTTATGCTTTGTAAAAGTTGAATAAATATCAATCCTTTTATTCCATGAACACCATTCTACTCCCAATGAATTTTATTTTAATATGAATGTTTTTGCTTGAAATCTTTAAAATTTTTTACAACACTTTTAGAAGCATTATACACCTCTGCCACCAACAATGCGCCAAATAGCATCCATAATTGATTTTTATATCACACCCATTCCTCCTGTCTCTTCTCCCTCTCTCTCCCTTTTGGTAACCTCGGTTCTGTTGTCAGAGTCATGGCTTTTTAAAAATTTGCTATTGTCTTTTCCCTTTCTCTGTTCTGTTACTACATATGAATGAGATCATATAGCATTTTCCCTTCTTCCTCTGACTTCTTTCACTTAACATGACACCCTCTAGTTCCATCCAACTTATGACAAATGATAGGAATTCATCTGCTCTTATTTGTGAGTAATATTAAATTGTTTATATATAGAACCATCTTTTGTTTGGGGGCCACCCAGGTGGTTCTCAGGGCTTACTTCTGGCTCTGAGGTCAAGGAACACTCCTAGTGAACTCAGGGGACCATTGGGATGCCAAGGATTGAACCTGGGTTCACCACATGCAAGGCAAACTCCCTACTTATAGTACTATTTCTGAAGCCCCTATATACAGTTTTTTTACTCATTCATCTGTTGTTGGGCATTTGGATTAGTTCCAGATGATGGCTATTGTAAATAGTGCTGCAGTGAACATAGGTATGCATACATCTGTTCAAATGAATGCTTTTGTATTCTTACGGTAGATGCCAAGAAGTGGAATAATAGGACCATATGGTAGTTTTTTCTTTTAAAAATATTATTGCTGTTTATGTTACATGGTTATAATTGAGCTAACATTTATGGGTTCTGTTGGGTTTTTTTGGGGGGGTGGGTTGCATACCTGGTGATTCTCAGGGCTTACTTCTGGCTCTGCACTCAGGAATTACTCCTGGTGGTAATCGGGGGACCATATGGGATGCCGGGAATCAAATTCAGGTCAACTGCATGCAAGTCACTTTTAGTTTCAGTCTTTAAATTTTGAAAAGTCTTCATCCTGTTTTTCATGGAGATTGAACCTGACAATAAACAGTCCCACCAACAGTGAATGAGAGTTCCTTTGTCATCACATTCTTTCTAGCACTGGTTGCTTCCAGACTTTTTAATACAGGCCATTACCACTGTGTGAGGTGATATATCATTGTCTATTTGACTTGAATTCTCCTGTTAATCAGTAATGATTAACAATTGATCATATGGTTGTTGGCCATATAAATTTCTTATTTAAGGAAGCATTGTTCAGCTCCTTTCCCCAGTTCTGTGGGACCTCCCAAGTGGTTTCATGGACCAAGAGGCAGCTTCTGGTGATAATTGACTAACTGGGCCAGCAGTCCAATGTCATTCCCAAGGATGCAGTTGCTTGAGTCTTGCAGTGGTGTGTGAGGGCTCTGTGGTGCTGGGCATTCAACCCAGATTGGTCCAATTCTAGACATGCAGACTAATACCTGTATTATCTCCTAGCCTCTCCTCTTCGCACATTTTGCTACTTTTGTTTTTGTGAGGACTGTGAGTGCTTTCTGTAAGTTGAACATTAGTCCATCATGTGTATGATATGCGAATATATTTTCTCATTCAGCACGGTGACTTTTTAAGCTAACATTTCTCTTGCAGTGAAAAAACTTTTAGTTCAACATAATCCCATATTTTGTTTGCTTTTGTTTTCTTTGCCAATGTAGCTAAATCATTGAAGACACCACTTGATCCATACCACAAAGAGTCCTGCCAATGTTTTCCTTTATGTATTTTATGGATTGTCTTCTACTATTAAGCACTTTAATTCATTTTGAATCAACTTTTGTGTATGGTGTAAGAAAGGTGTGCACTTTCATTTTTTAAAATTGCATATGGCTATACAAGTGTGCCAACACTGTGTATGAAAGAGGCTTTTCTTTCTTCATGTAATGTATCTACCTTCTTTGATGCTAGATTAAGTGAATATATATCAGAGACTTTCTTTCTGGGCTCTCAATTTTATTCCTTTGACCTGATAATCTGCTTTTATTCCAGTACCACATTATTTTTATGACTTGGTTTTGCAGTATGTTTTGTAGTCAGAGACTGAAATACCTCTCATCATCTTTTTCCCCCTCCGAATTGTTTTGACTTTTAGGGAGTATTTTGGATTCATACAAATTTTATTAGTATTTGTCTACATCCTTGAAGAATGTCACTGCAATTTTGATGGGGATTGCACAGAGTCTGTATAATGTTTTGAAAAACATGATCATTTTAACAATGTTAGTTATTCTAATCCATGAACATGGAACACTTTTTCCATTTCCTTATGTCCTTTTCCATTTCTTTTAATTAGTGGCTTACAATTTTCAACGTAATTGTATTCCACTTCTTTTATTGATTCCAAAGTACTTGATGGTTTTGTACATGAGGCTGTTTTTTTCATTTCTTTCTCTTCTTATCCATTATTTGCACATAGGGATAAAGATTTTTGTGTATTGATTTTGTAACCTGACACTACTGTATTGGATTTTTGTTTCTACAAGTTTTGTGGTGTAATCTTTAGGGTCTTCTATGTATGTTATTGTGCCATCTATTGATAGCAATAATTTGACTTCTTTTCCAGATGAATGCCTTTATTTTCTTCTTCTTATCTGATTTGTGATATGGTATATCACATTCTTTGATTTGAGTATATTGAATGTCTTAGCACCTCTCAGATGAATCCCACTTGATTGTGGTGTATGATCTACTTGGTTTGTTGTGATTTTGCTGAGGACCTCCTAAATATATTTCATCATGAGTATTGATCTTTAATATTCTTTTTTAGTAGTATACTGTATGATTTTTATGTTAAGGTAATATTAATCTCATAAAAACTGTGAGGAAGGATTTCTGTTTCTTCAAATTTCTGAAAGAACTTGAAAAGAATAAGTAATATGTCCTCCTTGAAGATTCAGTAGAACTTACTGAGACTTACTGTAAATCCTATCTGGACATGAGCTTTTTCTTAGGGGCAGAAATTGACTACTAAGGTTTTGAATTCCCTACTAATAATTCGTATGTTTTGTTTTATATTTCCCTCTTAGTCTTCATAGATATTATGGTTACAAAAAAGTTATTAATTTCTTCTTCTCCAGCTTGGTTGCATAGAATAGTTCATATAATTTCTTGCATTTCTGAAGTATGTATTGTAAATCCTCCCCTTACATTTCTAATCTGCTTTATTAGTTTTCTCTACTTTTATTCATGAATATAGTTAAGTCATTTGTTTATTCCTTTGAAAATCCAGGTTTTAGTTTCATTAATCTCTTGTTTTCTTGATAGCTCTATCATTTTATTTCTTTCAATTTTATTATTTCTTTCTACTTTGAATTTCACTTGTTGTTGTTTTTCTAGTTTTTTGTGATATTTGGGTTGGGGGGGGGATTGCCGTGGCCCACGCAGCCAACTTGAACCTCGGCCGGAGAGAGGGAATGAGAGTTGAGTGGGCTAGGGAGGACTGCATGTAATATGCGGCATACAGCAAATTTATTGAAATCCAAGCGGGTTTATATAGTCTTATTTTAGCAACGATCAGCAGGTTACATAAGTGGCATAAACATTATTAATCAAGCGGTACAGGCAACTTTATTTTTGCCAATATTACTTGTTTTTTGTTCCTTCTCTCAGCCTTGAGAAACATGGGAAAGCAGATGTGGCCTTGAGCATGGCCATGGCAGGCGCGAGCCAATCCTCCCTTCAGCCTCCTCTCGAGTCCAGCTGCCAGAGCATGGTGGCCCTTCGGCCGCCTGTCAAGGTCAGCTGTCAGGGGATGACTCACCCTCATGCCAAGTTTCTCCATACCCATTCCTGTTTACAGGAACTAAGGTAGGGAGTGCCTAGGGCCCCTCCTAACCCAGTCCCTATTTACAAGGACAGAGGCAAGGGGTGCCTAGGCCCATCCCCAACAGGGGATAAAAAACTTTACTGAATCTTGGAGTTTTTATTTCCAACAAATCAAAAGTATTATTCCTGTTAAATCTGAATCAGAAATAGGTTAGATGGAATTGTGTCTCATTTCAAAAGAGTGATTCTTTTTCTAGTTTCTTTTTATATATGTAAATTTATTTATTGAATCACTGTGAGAGCAGTTACAAAGCTTTCAGGTTTAACTCTCCATCATACAATGATGAAACATCTGTCCCTTCACCAGTGCACATTTCCAACCACGGAAAACCCCAGCATACCCCCCATTCCACACCCTCCCCCTACCTGTGTGGCAGTTGATTTCCACATTACTCTCTCTACTTTGATTACATTCAATATTTCAACATCAGACCCACCATTATTATTTGAGATTTTACCACAACACTCAGATCTGCCAAAAAGCAACTTTAGACAGTTTGTTTTCTATTGCTGATTATGAACAGCATGTGATGTCACACGGCCGCAGTAGCAGCTGCATGATTTTGAAGTTCTGAAATTTTAATAATTCAATCTGGAGGGCTGGAGCGATAGCACAGAGGGTAGGGCATTTGCCTTGCATGTGGCCAACCGGGTTCGATTCCTCCATCCCTCTCGGAGAGCCTGGCAAGCTACCGAGAGTATTTCACCCACATGGCAGAGCCTGGCAAGCTACCCGTGCCGTATTCAATATGCCAAAAACAGTAACAACAAGTCTCTCACAATGAAGATGTTACTGGTGCTCAGCAAATCGATGAGCAATGGGATAACAGTGATACAGTGAAATCTGGAAGTATTTCTGCCAGAAGCTGCTGGGTTCCGAGATTTGTTTTTGAGTCTCTGAGATTGTGGCCATTAAGCAACTTGATCAGGAGCCAGAGAGGCCGTTCATGGGCAGTGACTTGGAGTCTGGTTGGGTCGGGGGAGGAAAGGGCCAGCTCTACCCCCATCCCGTGAGGCCCCTCATGTTTCGTCACTGCAGACCCAAACCTGTCTGTCCATTGGCGACTGGAAGATGGCGGCCACCAAGCAACCTGGGGGAAAGGGTATGTGTGATTCCCTGGGTTAAATTCCTGACACTCCAAAAATAAACAAAAACACCTGGTATTTTCTCTCAGAGAACTTTCAAATTTAGACTATTGATCATCCCCCCTGGTTTATTTAGGAATCAATGTACCAATATTTACCTTGTCTTTTTAGTGACTGATATCCAAAGTAACATCTCAGCCTTTGTACTTTTGTACAGGACCATTGATGAAGTTTCAGAAATGTTCAGAATATTCTTTGAGTACATTTTTTTCTCCAGTGGCAAGCCACGTAAAACAAACAGCAGCATATGCACAGGGTGGTGGAAGCTGGAAAACTATCTACATAGCTCTTCAGGAATACAGATCTCATTTCCCCAGGTGCCCTGAAATCTACTGGATGGTGCCTTCAGCTGGCACACACATTAGTGATTACCACTTTGGAAGAAAACTGCCTCATCCAGGATTTTAGCCTCTTCTAAAAGCCACTCACATCTCCCAACTCAAGACAACTTTGAGGGGTCACCTCTGGCTCCATTCACCCCCTCTGCCACCCAATACACATATAGAAACTTTTCTGCTTGGTCTTGTCTGGCTCCCCTAACTTCATTTGAGTCTCTGATCAAATGTCTCATCAAAAGCCTTTCATGATCTTTTTTACCTAAATGACCACACACATACACACACACACATACACTACTATACTCCCACTGCCACAGTTCCCTGCTTCTTTATCCTATACTACCAGACATTATATATAATTTTGTTACCTGTCTCTCCACAAGAAAATGAATTATGCAATTTCCAAGATCTTAACTGTTTTATTGTTTTATCTCCACTACCTAGAAAAATGCCTCACTCATTTGTATAGGTTCCCTGTATGTATTTATGAGTAAGTGAATGAAAGAATGATTATTTAGTATCTCAGCTACTTAATAATACTTAGGCTGCCTCATTCTCTCCATGTACATCCTGAGAACCAGTGTCTAGCCAGAGCAATATGATCTTCAAAAACATAAGCCTTAGAGCTAGACTGACTTTTTCATTTAGTTCACAGACAATTACATAGCTCTTCAGCTATGTCTGGCATTGCTCTTGGTATTTTAATGATATTAATGTATGTAGTGCTCATAATAACCATGGAAGTTGGTGCTGGTATTAATTTTTTTCCATTTTAAAGATAAAGATACTGGGCAATACAGAGCTTAAGTAATTTATCTCAAATCATACATCAAGTAATAGCCAGAACTGTAACTCTGATAGTCTGTTTCTAGAATCTCAGCCACTTACTAACTACATAATTCTGAATGTGTTCCTCTCAGAACTGTTTTTTACATATAAAAAATGCCTACCATATAAAGGCATATGCATGAAATGAGATGATGTATTGAGTGCTCAAGCGGGACCCTTAAGAAAGGGTAGTTATTGTCATTTCTGTGCAGTTGCCTTGCCTTCCTCAACTTCCAGTAGACTTTGAAACCTCCTAGTATTATCCACCTGTATTTTCATTTTGGATGCCCTATTTTGGCTACCTGACTTTGGTGAAGGACGTTCTGAAGCTCCACAGGCATCCCAGCATGTGTTACCTGTACCCTTGACTCCACTCTAGCTAAATTCACTTCTGTAGACATACCCAGGGCCAGGATCAAAATGCTTCACTTTTGCCCTTCTCTTTCACTATAAAATGATTCTATGATGCAAACGCTAAAACAATTCAGATGGGATGACTCGTGTTTCACAATCAGTCTGGTAATTCTGGGGGTTCTCATTACCTGTGTAAGCATTCAGATAAACCACAGTTCAACTTTGACCTACATATGGTGACTACCTTGCTGTACTATTCAGATAATCCTTCATGGGGGCCTTATTGGCACAATTCCTGAGAATTTTGGTAGGAGACAACTGCAGCTCTCACTCACTTCAGGATTGACTTTCCTGTAGACAGCCACCTTGAACATACAGTAGTTTCTTGGATGACATTTTGGGGTTGTACATATCAAATGGCAGATCTATATAAGAATGCAAAGTCCCAGGCATCTTGGCTCAACTTAGGATAACATTAAAGGGCCATTTTATCTCCAGAATTCCCTGTGGTTTGGCCAAGGCTGCTGGTGGACCTGCATCACAATCTCTTTGCTCACTCCTGTTCCTATCCTTTTTTTACTCCAGGTATCGGTCACCAAAGTGAGCCCTAATAAGCATTTCTCGAATAAGTATTCATCATTTCTCTATTTTTTGGCTTCTTGAGTCACACCCAGTGATGCATAGGAGTTACTACTGGCTCTGCACTCAGGAATCACTCCTGGCGGTGCTGGGAATAGAACCCGGGCCAGCCGCGTGCAAGGCAAATGGCCTACCCCCTGTGCTATTGCTCCAGTCCCCTATTCATGATTTCTTAACTGGAAATACATTCCCCAGTTGGTCTCCTGTTTATTCCATGGGGTCCTTAGGTGGGAATGGTAGAAATGGGGGGTCATGGTATAAGACTAGGGGGACAACAGGTAGAATAGGGGGCACAGGAAGGAAAGAAGTTCAGAAAAGGACCAAACTCAGAGAAAGGTTGAGAAACATAACTCTACATCTCAGAGTTAGCTGCTTAGAAGGCCCAGCATAAAGCATATGATCTAACCTAGTTCATTCACATTCATTGTCATGATCTCCAGTTCCTCCAGAAGCTATTAAATCTAGTAGATGAAATGCTCCCTCCCACACCACTACAGTTGCCTAGCTACTTCCCCAACTCCTCCCAGTAATTTTCTACCTTTTCTCAGAGGCATGATGAGCCTATCCTGCCTGCTCATACAAGAGCATAAATGAAGTCAGAAAAATGATCTTCTCTAATGCCTAGTAATCAATTTCTTGCTACTATTACTATTCATTGCTTCAGCTCAGACCTTCTCTGTAGTCAGGAAGTGAGACAGATGATCATGGGTTGCCACACAATATTTGTTCTTTACTTTGACCTCCTAAATCCTGCTGGAGTATTTATCAGCAAACAACACGCTTATTTAACTCTAGTCAGAAGCAGACAGAGTCCATCATTAAGGAAATATAAACAACTAGGTGCTTTACCCACTTTGTAAAGGCTGTTATATTTATAAACACACTCTGGGCAAAGGGACAAGTTCAAGGATATCCCCTTTGGGAATAACAAGTCCCAAACCACTTCTTTGTTATGACCCTAAATGACATTTTAATCACAAAAATATCTTCAGTTTTAGTAGTCCATAAAGTCTTAACTTGCTCCCTCCGTACATGTCAGATTTCCTAAACTACAAACAGAAGAAACTCATATTTGATTCTAAAGAATATATCAAATAGTTGCCCTATTCATGTATGCAGTCCTGGGTAATGATAAACTAATAAAAAATTTTGAGCAGCAGAAAAATTACTTATTTTAAATTGTTTATGTGAAAACGTATTTTATCTTGTTAAAAATATCTTCCTAAATAAATTCTCAGCTCTCCCAGCATGCAGACTAATTCCACAAAGGAATGAAAAGGAACACTTGGCAGTCTATTGAATGCTCATATTAGTTTTTGGTATTTATGTTATTTGGAGAAATGGTTTCATTTTTAAAATCATAGATAGTATCTGTATATCCAAAGTAGAGCTGATATTGTTAGACAGGCATGGGGCCTGATCAATATTCTGTCCTTTATAAAGAAAGGTGATGCTATGATTGATGCTGACCTCAATTTCTATAGACAATTACAACTGTAAAAACAGATGCTCCTTTCTCTGGTTCATCCAAGCCATATGGTTTGATTCACCATGCTAGGCAGTTGGCACATTTTGTGCCAGACAGCCTTTGTTATCCCTGAACTTGCTGAAGATTTTTTTTAAGAGTTATGATTCACTGATGATGTGTTAGTTCTCTCTATTGCCTCCTAAGATTCTATTATTCCTGTTGCTCATGCTTGGAGATTTGTTTTTGTGCCCCAGATACATTTGACCACCTCATTACAGACCCCCTCATAAAGTGGTTACTTGGATCATCAGAAGAGTCAATTTATACATATGATTAACATCTAGATAAAACTACTGTGGCTTATTATCTACCAATAGAAGCTTAAGATTTCTGTGAGGAAATGAAAAAAATGATGTTTTGCCATCAATTAAATTAGTTTTGATTGTATGAGCACCACTCTCATAGTGAATCATAAGTGTTCTTGTTAAAATTGTTAAAATGCAGGCAGGTCCCAAAGGCCAGAGTAATAGCACAGAGGGTAGGGCACTTGCCTTGAATGTGGATGACCCAGGTTCGATTCCTAGAATCCCATAAAGTACCCCAAGCACTGTCAGGAATAACCCCTGACCATTGCCAGGTGTGGCCCAATCCCTTCCCCAATTAAAAAAATGTATCTCCCATTGCAATCTCTTGAATGAGAATCTGTGGAATGGTGATGGAATCTGCTTTTTTAACAAGCTCCCCAGATGATACTGAGACACAGCAGATGTGAATAACCATGCCCTAGAGGCTGATTATTTCAGTCCAGGCATGGTTCATGTAACATTACTACTAGTTAGTGGTTCTCTCTGTTTTGGAAAAAAGAACCAGCAGTATTCAGTGACTATCACCATTGAAATGATTAATCAATGCTGGTGCTGAAGCCCCACTCAGAACTCTTTTACAATTTCCGTACCAATGTACCCATCCCCCAGCTTCTGACTCTATCATACCCAGAACTGAGAACATCTCTATTTGAGTTATATTTAGCAGCTTGGACTGTTGGCCACTAACAACTCACAGCTGCTCTCTTTCCTCTGGGGAATTGTTCTCAGCTGACCAGAGCCACCTCCTCCAGGGAAGCCTAGGAGGTTCTATACCAACAAGTACATTCAGTGGCTGACTGGTACGAAGATGCAAAACCTAGCACTTTTGCCACAAGGGAGTTAATTCTGTGATGCTGTCTTTCCTCTAGAATTCTCTGGGGAATTAGAATGAGGCAAGACTTCTCTAGAACCTGTATTTCTGCTAAGATTCGTCTGCTTTTTCTGTTCACTTCGCCACCCCCAGATCCTTGCTGAAAGATTTTCTTAGAACCTTCCCTCAGTAAGTATTTCTGTTTTTTGGCCAGAGAGATAGTACAGTGGGTAGGGAACTTGCCTTGCATGCAACTGACCTGGGTTTTCACTTTATATTAGCCAAAGGCCAAGGAGCAATCCAACCAGGGTTTGATCACTGTAACTACTATATTGACTCTGGAGGCTTTCCAGGCATGATTCCTGAGCCACAAAGTCAGGAATAAGTCCCTGAACACTCCCTTTGGATGTGTGCCAGTCTCTGTGGTGTGAGGTGGTACTGGAAAACAATATGGACACTTCTCAAAAAATTAGAAATTTAGCTCCCATTTGACCCAGCAATACCACTGCTGGGAATATATCCCAGAGAAGCAAAAAATTATAGTCGAAATGACATCTGCACTTATATGTTCATCACAGCACTGTTTACAATAACCAGAATCTGGAATAAACCCGAGTGTCCGAGAACAGATGATTGGTTAAAAAAACTTTGGTACATCTATACAATGGGATACTATGCAGCTGTTAGAAAAGATGAAGTCATGAACTTTGCATATAAGTGGATCAACATGGAAAGTATCATGCTAAGTGAAATGAGTCAGAAAGAGAGAGAAAGACATAGAAAGATCGCGCCCATCTGTGGAATATAAAATAACAGAGTAGGAGACTACCACCCAAAAATAATAGAAATAAGTACCAGGAGGTTGGCTCCATGGCTTGGAAGCCGGCCTCACATGTTGGGGGGGGGGAAAGGCAGCTCAGATAGAGAAGGGAACACCAAGTAAAATGTGGTTGGAGAACCCACTCGGGAAGGGAGATGCTGAAAGTAGACTATGGATTGAACACGATGGCCACTCAATGCCCCTTTAGCAAACCACAACACCCAAATGGAGAGAGAGGGCAAAAGGGAATGCCCTGCCACAGAGGCGGGGTGGGGTGGGGGGATGGGATGGGGGGTGGGAGGAATACTGGGTTCATTGGTGGTAGAGAATGGGCACCGATGGAGGGATGGGTTCTCAAAATTGTACGAGGGAAAAACAAGCATGAAAATACATAAATCTGTAACTGTACCCTCACAGTGATTCACTAATTAAAAGTAAATTAAGTATAAAAAATAAGTCCCTGAACACTGCCAGGTGTGGCACAAAAACAACCCTCCCAAAGAAGGATCCCTGTCTTGTTCCCTATTCTTCTCTTTCTTCCTTGGGTCACACCTAGCGATGCTCAGGGGTTTCCTCCTGGTTCTGCACTCAGAAATCACTCTTGGTGGTGCTCAGGGGACTATATGGAGTGCTGGGGATCAAACCCAGTTCAGCCACTTGCAAGGCAAGTGCCTTAACCGCAGTGCTATCTCTCAGGCCTCAACATTTTCTGTTTCTAGGTTACTCCACTTATGACTTTCAGTGTTATTCAACAGTTAAAGAGGATTTTCTAAGAGAAAAATATTGTAATAAATAGCAAGAGTTTCTGTGAATAAAAAGAATGTATTTGTAACAAGATACAAAAAAGTAGGAGGGTCTAGTTCCAGGAAATACAGGGTAGCTACACAGTTTATCCAATGCAATGAACTATAAAACCTGAACAGAAAGCATAGGGCATCTATTTGAGGACTCTGAAACATAAACAGTAGCCCAGTAGCCTGCAGATTGGAAAACACAGACCAGAATCCAAAGTGCTAACAATTGGTGGTGTGTTTATCACATATCATCGCTGCTATCCCTGGCCTAGACTCAGGAGAGCCTACTCAAATAAATCTGGAAGTGGCCACAGAAAAAGAGAGGTCCCCAAACCCTTCATCCTTATTTAGAAGGGCAGATTGATGTTTTGAGGCTTAGAGAAAATGTAGAAAAGATCTTTTTTTTTCTTTTTGGGTTATACCAGGCGATGTACAGGGGTTACTCCTGTCTATGCACTCAGGAATTACTCCTGGCGGTGGTCGGGGGACCATATGGGGTGCTGGGAATCGAACCCAGGTCAGCCACGTGCAAGTCAAATGCCCTACCCTCTGTGATATCACTCCAGCCCCAATCTCTTGTTTCTTACATGCCAGAAAATCCTGCAGTAGCAGCAAGAGGAGAAGAAACACCACCAGGAATGGAGGTTTACAGATACCTAAATGTCTAAGGGAGGGCAACCCTTATGTATGACTGGAAGAGTTGTGTCAAAAACACGTGGCCAATCCCATTGCTTTTTTTTTATTTTTAACTATGATGCCACTTTATTAGTTATGTAAAGAAAATATGATATAATTAGCTATTAAGTACTAAATGGATTTTAATGAGATGACTGATATCATGTGTCTATCAATTTGTAAGTTAAATTGTAGTGAAACAGTAAACATTTGTTGAGTAAATGAATGAGTGAAGGAAGTGAACTAACAATAATTTCTGAAAGAAAATATGGCAATTTGTTTTAATAAATATATTTCAGACCCTCAGATTATTCATTTTAGATTAAAGAGATTATATAAGATATCACTCGTATCACTTGTCATCCGATTAATCTTCAATTTGCTCGAGCAGGCGCCAGTAACATCTCCATTCTTCCCTGTCATGTGCTAGTGTAGCTCAGTGGTATCTGCTCACTCCAGGACACAAAGAGCCTCAAACTCTTTGAGGGTTCATTCCTCTTTGGGAGACTGAATAGCGTTCTCGTCCTGTTTTCGTAGGGCCCAGGTCTATAAGGTGTATGTTAGTGCAGGAAGAATGGTGGAATCAAAAAAATTTGCCCGGATTTTCTCTCCTGCAGCTTGATTCCCAATTGAATAACTGTGGGAAGCACAGAACACAGTAAGTAGCAAAATATTCCATATTCCTGAGGTCAGAGATTAAAAGCTTACACCTCAGGGAAGTAAAAGCAATGGCAAATTGAGGGAGGGTAGTGTTTAGGGAAAAATACAATTATTTATGAATTCCTTAGTTCACTCAATAACTATGCTTATGTAGATTTGACCCTGAACAAAAGATCAAATATTTAAAAACTGAGTTATGGGATAGAACACTGCCCAGCCTGGCCTCTGGGTGTTTTATTTTCAATCAATTTTATGTCTGTTTTTCAGCTTTCCAGGATACTAAAATATTCTCGTTCAGATATATTTTTTCCTTAGTACTGTCTAGTTTGGTAATAGACCCATCAAGGCATTGTTTAACAGTATGCATCTTACATAAAATATCTTATCTCTTACATTTATTTTCTGCAGTCTACTTTATTCATGAGCATTTTTGTCAGTGTTATTTCATATTCCCAGGCTGATACTTTCAAAATCCTTATTATATCTGGTTTTGATACTAGCTTTGTTTCTGAAAATCATCATTTTTGTTTTTTGGCATGCATACCTATAAATTTTTTCTTTATAGCCAAATATGATGTAATGGGTAAAAGAAACTGCTGTAAATAGGCTTTAGTAATGTGGTGATGAAGTGCAAGGGATGGGAAACATGCTAAGTACTACAATCAGTAGTTTTCTAGTGCAGAAATCCCAAGACTCTGTTCTTATTTTTTTCTGTCTGTCTGTCTGTCTGTCTGTCTCTCTCTCTCTTTTAAGATGACAGGATGGTTAGAATAGATTGGAGTTGAATATTTTTTATTCAAGAAACAGACAGGCTCTGATGATACTCCAGCAAGTTAGGATCTAGTTAACTAGTTTTCCTTGAGGGTTGACTTTGTTAAGTTGAACAGAGTGCTTGGTGTATTTCAAAATATCCCCTTTCCCAGCCAGACTATAGAAGATATTTTCCCTTGACGTTTACTGTGGGAACCTGGTTGAGTTGCTAGTGGTAAATCTCACAGTATGCATTTGGAGTTTATAACTCAAGATTTTCCACTTGAGCCTCCAGCAATCTGTCAAATACAATTTAGGTTTCCCTGCCCCAGAACTGTTATCCAGAGCAGTTTGTGTAAATTTTTGTTCTAGTAAGGCTCAACTCCCTTGATTTGCTAACTTCTCCTTTTTTAGGGGCAATGTTTTCTTCCATGTCCTCCATTCCCTGTGAATCCAAGTAGAACTATTGAGTTTTCAGTCAGTTCAACCTTTTTGTTCTTAGGATGGTTTGGTGATTTCCAAGTTCCTTACATGTGGACCAGGAAACATCAATTCGTTGTGGTAACCCTTTTCTGAAAGAATTATTAAAGGAAGTTTTTCAGGAAAGGGGAAATGTTACTAGAAAGAAACCTGGAACGTCAGAAATGAACGAAGAGCAACAAAATGGCAAATGTTTCAGCTTTTCTATGAAGTTCCTTAAGCTACATCTGATAATTGAAGGCAAAATTATGCTTTCTGTTTTCAATTTACAGTAAAAGCAGCCAAAGTAGCAAAGGAGGTGATAAAGGGACTATGGTGGTGATATTTTTCCACTTAAAGGAATAAAATATTGATTTTCAGACTGGAAAGTTCAGGATATATATTGTATATAGAGAATAAGCACTAAAATACTATAAAATGAGATAATAAAAACACTATACAAAAATCAAAATGAACCCTTAAAACATGTTTAAATTATACAAAAGGAGACAGAAAATGCAAATAAGAAAAACAGGACCATTCAAAAACAAGTAATAAAATAAAAATTGAAACTTTTGTTATCATTATAAGTATGAATTTAAGAGATAGAATGGATTTAAACTTGTTATTGAATCACTGTAGTTTAAATAATCTGCTTATAGGAAACAACCAATGCTAGTTGGGGATGCAGTGCTAAAGGAACTCTCTTTTACTGTTGGTGGGAATGTCATCTGGGTCAGCTTCCATGAGAACAGAATGGAGATTTCTCAAAAAAGAAACAGAAATAGAGCTCTAATATGACCTAGAAATTCCATTTCTTGGCATCTACCACTAAGACAGAATGGATGTTTTAAAATAAAACTCATGGGCTGGAGCAATAGTTCAGTGGGTAGTGCATTTGCCTTGCATGCAGCTGACCCGGGTTGATTCCCAGCATCCATGTGGTCCCTCGAGCACTGCCAGGAGTAACTCCTGAGTACAAAGCCAGAAGTAACACCTGTGCATCACCCACTGTGACCCAAAAAGCCAAAACAAATAAATAAATAAATAAAATAAGACTCGGGTCAGAGTGATAGTACAGTTGGTAAGGCTCTTGCCTTGCATGTGGCTAACCCAGGCTTAATCCCCAGACACCAGATATGGTCTCCCGAGCCCTGCCAGGAATGATCCCTAAGCACAGAGCCAGGGCTTAGCCCTGAGACTGCTGATTGTGCCCCCCCACCTAAAGAAATTTTAAAAATACTCGGTTATTAGTTGTCTATAGGAGACCCATTTCAGAGATAATTAAATATACTAAAGTTTTAAAAAGATGCACCACCATACAAATACTAATAAAAGGAAAGCTAAAGTAGCGATTCTATTTATGAAAAGACAGATATGCCAGGGTTAAGGTGTTTGCCTTGCTTATGGCCAACACTGGTTCCAACCCTAGCCCCACATATTGTCCCCCAGCACTGCCAGGAGTGATACTAAGCACAGCCAGGTGTGGCCTCAAAAGCAAAGAAACAAAGAAAAAGAAAGATGGCAAAAATGGCCCAGTGTTAAACCTAAACTATTTGTTGTAATAATTCCTTTAAAAATTATCTGAATTTATGAATATGAAGTTTTGTTCCTTCTTGCCCATGGTCATTCCAAGCATGTAGATATGAATAGTCTTCCCAATTCTAGGTGGTTAACTGTAAAAAACTAAGGCTCGCAGGGGGGCGCGTGCACTCGCGGGCTCTCCGGGCGGCTCTATCTCACCACCTGTGTTTGGTGCTCTGGAACCGCAGTGTGTGGACTGGATCGGGATGTCCATTGGCCAAGGACCGGCGAGGGAAGAACGAGGACCAAGCTGGTTGCTGATTAGTTACCGTTTATTCAATCTTCCATCTTTCTCATCTCCCGCACTCCCAGCTCCATCCTCTCTCTGGATCAACTGCCTCCTCTCTCCCTTCTCTCTCTCCTCCTACTTCTCTCTCTCACCTTGCCCTCAAGGCTACACCCAGCCAGGTAGCAAAATCAACATAAGAAAGCCCTTCCTGAGGGCAGGGCATTCCAAAGCCCTTCCTGACTCTTAAGGTTTTTTTTTCTTTTCCTTAGTCCCAAAACTTATTAACATCTTAATACTAGTTATGTTTGTATGGACATAGCAAGAGATACATTGAGGCTTGCAAGGCAGCTCCCCTGGCAACATCTTGCCACAGACTCAGACCACAGCACTCAGGCCAGATAATCATTCCTCACCCTAGCAGGGTCCGAATCTAGTGATCACTGTTTGGATCATGACAGCATTTGTCCATGATCAAGCTCTTGACTTATAGTTAAGCATTAGGCACTTTGGCCAGGCCCATCTCGATGCCAGGGTAGCACACAACTCACCGCTTGCCCTGGGTCCGTCTCGTCCCTTGTAGGGACCCTGCTTTTGGGGGTGCTAGGAAGTAAGAGCAGCTGAGGCTTAGGTCGAGAAAACAGATGCCCAGGAGGAAAATATCATGTAGAGTCAAATGACTCCCAGGTTACAAAAGCATAGCATTTTCTAAGTCTTCCTGTGTCCACACAAAAAGGACATTTTTCTGAATAAACTATGCAAAGGACTCAAGGAGAAGAGAAAAACAATATTTACAAGTCAACAGAACACTAAGAAAGAAGCTACAAATAAACACAGAGGAATGGGAGCACTGTGACGGGAGTGACCCAATAAACCTAAACTACCTGAAGCTATGTTATCCTACAGTTAACTTTTATGAATAGTCAAGGGATTTGGAATTAGAATCTTTCAGGCTGCTCCAATCTAAAAGCTTACCTAGGCAGCAAGAGATAGAGCACAGTTGTTTAGGGTGGAATGCCTTGCTTGTACCCAAACCAGATTCAATACACCAAGGCCTCCTGAGCAGCATCTTGTGTATCCCTAGAGACTTCTGAGGACTTCCAAAGTAGCCCTGGTGTCACTGACATTGCAGGGTGCAAGCTGCTCTGCATCATATGGCCCTAGCATTGAACCACCAATTCAGTTGACTGAGTATCACCAGGAGTGGCCCACATACACCCTGAGTAAGACTTTGAAGGCTCTCCAAATAAATAATAAAGGCTGCCCTAATACAAGAATTATTATTAGTAAAAGATAAAGGCTCCCAAGAAAAAAAATAAAGTCATGAAATTGGTGGCAACTGTGATGAAATTCGAGGATATCATGCTGAGCGAAATAAGCCAGAGGCAGAAATACTAATAAAGGGGTGATCTTACTCATCTGTGGTATGTTAAGAAACAAATTAAGAGTATGTTTGGACAATAAAAATCAATAGGAAACCTTGGACAATGGGATACAGACCCGAGAATGCCAGGTTTGAAGGGAGGGAGGAGGGAAAAATAGGTTGACTTGAAGTAACAGGGGAACAGAGGTGGAGGGTTATAAGTATATGACTGGTACTAAGGGTGGGTAGTGGCAGTGTGCCCAGAACCATAATTTTCAATCAACAAGAATGGGGGAGGAATGGGAGGGAAGGAACAATGACTTTAGTGGTGACGGGGGTGTATGGTAACTTCATACATCAATATCAGTACCATATATTTGAACACCATTGTAATTCTATTACCTTCCTTATAATAAAAATAAAATATAAATACTAAAGGCTTACTTAACATAAGACATAAAGAGAAAATACAAAACTTTCCCTCTCCCTAACTTTCCTGGCTAGGGGCAGGAAGATTATGCAGGCAGATTTTTTTAGCAATAATAGATTTTGTTTTTTATTTTCATTTTACTGCCTCTGCAGTACAAAGCCTTATGGCTTCATAATTACAAGAAAACCTGGTGGCTTTATGATTAAGATCATTTGTCCCAAGTCTCATTTGTTGGTTAAGAAACTAATGCATGGCCACAAGTAAGGAGCTATGATTCTGAAATCCGTCTTTATAAAAATAGTTCTTTCAAAGGATAACTTTACCCTTTATATACATAGCACGAGCGAGAAATAATATTAGTAACACAATCTGAGATAAGTAGAGGAGTGTGCTGATGGCCAGAGGCAATTGGCTTGAAGTTTTCATTTCCTTTATGAAGCACTAAGTGGCCCTAATGGCTGTAGAGAAACAATATGGCACTCCTGTAACCTATTAGTAGAAAGCTGCCACCAGAAGGATAAGAGCTATCTTAGCATACAGGGCATGTTCTGGCTATAGTCATCCCTGTGGGTTTTTATTTTGCATGTCTATAATCCTCAGCTTAATTGTATTTAATCCCCTCTGCTTTTGAAACACTTCACAAGGGTTTTTAAGTAAAAGAGAATATTAAATACCATTACACAGGAACTTCCTCACGCATAAAATATGTTGGTAGAAGACTATGCTAATTTCCCAAGAGAGTGAGAGGTAGAGAAATAATAAGGGCTCTCTATCTTGTTTCTCAAATCTTGGAAAGTTAAATATTTCTGGTTCCAATTTTCTTTTATAAAATAGGGGTAATAATACCTATGTGATATGATGCTTGTGAATATTACGGTGACATGTGAGATATCTTATGAGTTTATCCTGGTGCCTGGCACACATGGGCACATGGCAAGCATAGATTGCTTCCTTATAATTTTCATTTCCTCGGAGAATTTTTGCTATAGATTGAGACAGTAAAGCACTATCATGTTGATTTTGAAAGCCTATAGAGCATGTGTACAATCTTGGCCTTGAGGTGAAGCTAAGATTTAAAGGACAGTAAAGAACAAGAAACGCCTTCTAGGCTCTGGTAATAGATGACATAATGATAAGCTTTAAGCCTTAGGGAGCCAAAGGTACGATAAATAAAGGACACTTGGCAAAGAGACGGGATATTGATTTGGAACTTGGCTTTAAGGAAACTTACTTGAATGGCTGTGAAAATTAACTTCAGTTGGGCCACATGGTGCAGTAGGCAAGATGCATGCCTGATGGTGCTCAGGGGCAATTTCTGCCTCTGTGCTCAGGAGTGACCGCTGCCAGTGCTGGGGATTCCACTGGGGTCAGCCACATACAAGTTAAGTGCCTTGGCTCCTGCACTCTCTAGCCCTTCATCTGGAAATTTTTTCTCCTAACTCTTCTCTTTTCTTAGGTTTTTGCACCGATTCTTCCAAGGATTTCTTTGTTACTTATACTCAACTATCACCAATTTGGGAAGAAAGTAGCACTGTCATCCCATCATTCATCGATTTGCTCGAGCGGGCACCAGTAATGTCTCCATTGTGAGACTTGTTGTTACTGTTTTGGGCATATCAAATATGCCACAGGTAGCTTACCAGGCTCTGCCATGCAGGTAGGATACTCTCGGTAGCTTGCCGGGCTCTCTAGAGGGACAGAGGAATTGAACCCGGGTCGGCTGCGTGCAAAGCAAATGCCCTATGCTGTGCTATCACTCCAGTCTGGGAAGAAAGTCAACTTTGAAAATATCTATTTTATACTAATGAATTTTTGGCTTAATGGTTAATCTATCTAGGTTATCATCATTTTTTTAAAAGAAAATCTTGGATTGCTTCAATCAAGAATAAAGCTCTCCAGTGATTGAATTTCCAGCACTTCTACTGAGTGAGAAAGATATTTTTGATTATGGAAGCTACCAGCTCAAATCATACAGAAGAATTAACTTCCCACTCAATCTATGGGTGATAAAGACCCTAATTAATAAACCTGGGTGTGCACAGTCTAGACATCATCATGTTTTAATGTCAACATTCTAAATGAGTCTCTAGAAGAATTTATCTGAATTTCACCTACATGTCAGGGTTGAATAACAGGGAGAAGTGCTACAGGGATTCTTTTCTGTTGTTGCCAATGAGACAATTTTATTGCCTATATTTTATTTTATACTGATGTTAAATTCTTTTTATAATTAATTTCATTTTAGACACTGTGATTTACAATACTATTGCTGGTAGGGTTCCTGCATAAAACATTGCAGCACCATACCTCCCACCAGAGTGTCTGCTTCCCTCCATCATAGTCCCAATGTCCCCTCTCCCTGTCCTATTTTCTATCCCTCACCCCGTTGCCATGGTAAGCTTCCTACTTGTCTTTCAGCATTTGTTACTTCCTTACTCTGTTTATTTATATCCCACATGTGAGAGAGGTCATTCTGTATCTATACCTCTCCTTCTGACTAACTGCACTCAGCATGGTGCTCTCTCCACGTCCATCTACACAGTGCAAATTGCATAATTTAGTCACAGGCAAGTAGTGTACCATTATGTATATGTACTGCAGCTTCTTTGCCCAGTCAGCTGTCTTTGGATACTTGGGCTGTTTCCAGATTTGGGCTATTGTGAATAGTGCTGCAATGAACAGAGGAGCACAAATGGCCTTTCTGAATAGGTGTTTGGACCCTTGGGGTAGATGCCAAGAAGTGGGGTTGCTGGATCACATGGATACTCGATTCCTGGGTTTCTGAGAATCATCTATACTGTTTTCCAAAATGGTTGGGCCAGTCAACATTTCCATCAGCAATGAATCAGGTTAACTTTTTCCCCACGTTCATGCCAACACTGGTTATTTTCTTGGCTGAAGTGATGCTGCATACGAAGCAATCGAGAAGCAAACGAGAGAAAAAATAAGACCCAAAGCAGCAGTATTAAATTCAAAGTGCTAGATGCATGGTTTTCAAGAGTTCTCCAAATTTTTGAAATGAATGGGCATAGATCTCAAAATGAACACTGGTCAGAAACAGCTGAAGACCTGTCCATCTATAACACCCATGACTCATGTTTCTTATTCAGGGACTTTCAGTTGTAAGAGCCCACTGGATTCATTTCAAAGGTTAACGGCAAGGTGGGTATAGTGGATATAGTGATGGATTTGTGATTCTAGGAGTAAATTTTAAATAAATATTAGAGAAGAATTAGTAGCTGTTAAAATAAAGAAGTTATGACGCTATTAAAATTCACAAGTTATGGCACATGCATCCAGAGAAGGTAGTAAAATCACTATTTAGGGACTCATTAGATACCCATTCATTTTTAAGACAGGATTTAAGAAAAATAATGAGATCTATCTTGTGGCAGTGCTGAGGTATTGAACAAAATGACCCACGAGAGGTCTCTTTAAACCCAAGAGATTCTGTTTAAACGTTAGAATCCATCTGCCAGAATGGAAATTAAATCCAATAAGCATTCTCCTTGGAAAAACATTGCTTTATTTGAGCACTGCTTTTATTTGCTCTTCGCTTTCTTTCTTTTCATCCCTTCCAAATTAAAAACTAGCTCAAACCTATCTCAAAAGTAATTTTCTTGATATTAACCCCTAAGAACAGGATTCATAGTCTAATACACCAAGAATGGCAAATCTTGATAGAGGTTTCTTGAACTTTGTGTTGAGAAATATTCTGAAGTTGAATTTGTAGGGCTGTGATTTATTAGCAATGCCTACCCTGAGCAGGATGGAGGGATTAGAGTATGCTTACCAGATGTTTGCTCTTCCTGCTATGTAACAACCCAAAGAGTATTTATAACCCAAACAATAAAAGGTAATATAATATTTTAGTATTCCAAAGCATATGCAATATCACAGATATCAATGAGATTTGGTGCATGGTATAATGACACCTTCCATAGAATGTGGAAATAAGGGGCTAGTTATTATTTAAAAGAAAAGGATTCCCCCCCCCTCTTGCAATACAGATACTGAGAGACCATCATATTTGGTCGTTTAACCACTTTCAGCACACATCTCAAGGTGACATGGTGGTTCAACAAGAAAAAAACACCCAAATGAATTCTTTTTACTAGAAAAAATATACTGGAGTGATAGCACAGCAGGTAGGGTGTTTGCCTTGCACTTGGCTGACCCAGGTTCAATTCCTCCGTCCCTCTCAGAGAGCCTGGCAAGCTACCAAGAGTATCCTGCCCACACGGTAGAGCCTGTCAAGCTACTCGTGGCGTATTTGATATGCCAAAAATAGTAACAAGAAGTCTCACAATGGAGACGTTACTGGTGCCCTGGTGCCCGCTCAAGCAAATCGATGAACAACGGGACAACAGTGATACAGTGCTACAGAAAAAAATTTTAAAAGAAAACAAAAGAATTCGATAGAAGAGGAGAATGTATAATACTGGTACACTAAGAATAGATAAGTGTTTTGAAATCCCAAGGGAAACATATAAGGTATAATTTACAGGCAAGCGGAAATAGAAGTGATATTTTGTCATAGTCATATACCATTTTACTTGGTCTAAAGGAGGACAGATAATGTTCTCCTAAGATTGCAAAATTGACTCTATAGGCATCAAACTAAACTATATTTGTCATCCATTTCCAGAGTCAATTTGTTAACCGTAAGGCTGCATCGTCCAAATCTTCACTGGAGCAGTCCTCTCACAGTGCTTAAACCACTTAGTTATTTTGATATCCATAACTATTCAGCTGCTTCATGGACTCCAGAGTCCAGAAGATAAATCTTGCTGGTAAAATCACTTTATTTTCCCAAACAGCTCTTTCAGAAAATTCAACCCTGAAACTTTCAGGTCTGGAGGTAACACCAACTACCACCTAAATCTGTACAGATTTCTGATGAGGTCCTGTGGGTGTGGTAATTTGGACTATTCTGACACAGAACATACATTCCTTTCCCCCTTCCCATGTGTTTTATCTGTGGTGGGTCGAAACTGTGTGGAGATGGGGTGATTTGTCAGGGGGATTTGAAGGGCTATTGCTGACATACTATTGAAACTCAGACTTATCAAGTGAATGAGTGGAATTTAGGGGAGCACCTTAAAAATAGGAGGAAAGTTCCTGCTTTTGGAAAAACAGATACAGCAAGCCAGAAAATAGAAGCAGGCCAAATGAAGATAAGATTAGTTCTTTCCTACCCTGCTATCACCAATTTTCCTCCTCCTAGTACAGGAAACCTGTGATAGCTTTGCAAGAGAGGTTTGTCTGTCATTGGGAGAAGCTCAAGATAGGAAATTAACCCTCAAATTAGAGAAAAGTTTACTCAGGCCTGAAGAAATCTGGCAGCAGTAAATTTGGGAGTTTTCATGGAAAGCATGAAATAAGAGGGTTCGGGCACAAATCATTAAATTGTGGTTTGTTCTCATTTTGAATCCTGGGTTGAACAAATGGAATTTTTTTCTTTAACAATTTACTGCTATGTTAGCAAGATAAACAACATGCAAAAGTCTGGAGACTTTAATAACAGTAATGGAGGGAAAACTGTTTAATTTTAGTGACCTTAGGCAAACCTAAATTAGTTTCTGAATAAGAAATTGATTTATTTTCAATTTACTTGGTTTTTTTCCCCCTGGATTGTTCATTTTGGATTTTGAGTTGTGCTGCACTTTGCACTTATATAGAGAACTTGATGTGGTGGTTGGTCTTCTAAGTGAATTATTGCAAAGGTCTATATGAAATTGATGCAGTTTAGGCTTCATTAAAAATCACCTGTGCTGCTGATCTATAATCTCAGAAACAAATACCAGAACATTTCTAGTCTTAGCAAATGTCAACTTGGCTTCACAATTACTTGGAAAATTCACCTGCTGTGTATCTTTCATCTATTTCTGTTATTTAAAAGTAATATATTGGGAACACAGAGGGAAAACTATAATTACACGATCTACTTGAAGAAGTTACAAATTAAAAGATGCACTCAGACCCAATGTAACTGATACCACGAACTGTTGTTGAATACAAAAATTGTAAACTACCAACCGTGCTCCGTGGAGGCAACAGATTTTGAACCTAATGTTCTGTACAACTGATTAGATTGCCTAATCTAATCACTGCTTGGGACACGGACAGAAACATTTAATTCATTCTTTGCTTTTAGCTCAGGATGAAACGGGTTTTTGAAAAAGGGTTTTAGAAAACTAGAAATTGACAAACAGAACCTTTTTATGTATAATTAGAAAATATTAAATTATGCCATTCGGAGTTGAAAAAGAATTTTGCATTTATGGAATTCCTAATATCTGGCTATTCTGCACCGCAGGTCGCACGTGCTGGAAAACGGAAGCACAGCGGGAGCAGCCCTCCAGCACTTGGTGCAGGCAGGAAGAGAGGAGAGCCTTGGCAAAGAACGTCGGAGAAAAACAATGTCAGAAATCTAAATAGGCTCAACGTCATGGAGGCCTTGACAAAAGACCCATCTGGGGAGCCAAGGAAGGCTCTGAGTTGCAGAACTCCAGGCCCAAGCACAGAGATCCCTGAGAGCAAAGACGCCAGCAATGCACTGACAAGGCTGTGATGGAACTGTGATGCACCACCAGCAGTTCAGAAAAGCTCCAGGAACTCCCACTTGTGTAAAGAGTTTGGGATGAAGGCACCGGTTCTGGAAAATATCCATACTTCGCCTTCCTCAAAATGCTACTTTGGGGGCACAGGTTCGGGCACCGGCTTTTTCCTGCCCGGCTTCCGTGCTTATTAACGTCCTTGACTCCCGAGGGATGAGGCTCTGGACACGTGAATTTCCAGTAGCCAAGGGGCCGCCCCGACTCAAAGGGAACCCGCCTGCCTCACTGAACCCGGCTGCACCTCTCCAGCCCCTTGCTGCCCCCTACTGCACACTGCACACTGGAGTCCGAGGACCAGCCACGCCCTACGACCCGCCTCTCGACCAGCCGCAGGCCTTCTGGCAGTTGGACAAGGCCTAGGCCAAGGCCAAGAACCTCCCGCACCAGCCGGTGACCCCCCCGCAGTCAGCAAGCAGCAGGCCTGACCAGGCCGTCAGCCCCAGGACGGGTTGGACATGCCCGCCGGCCTGTCCCCGTACCTCTCAGGGCTGAAGAGTGGGGTCATGAAGGCCCACAGCGACGCGCCTACAGCCGCTCCGACGGTGTTGCTGCCCTACCCCATGCACACATCCTGGACGCCGCGGGCCAGGCCGAGGACCCGGGTGTCCTTGACAGGGCACACTAGATAGAGGAGTTGAAGGTTGAGGACCAGCATCTACTTCTGCACAATCAGACTGTTATTCGCAAAGGTCCAATTTCCATGGCCAAGAATTGCTGGAGTCTCCCTTGATAGAAGAAGCTGGATTGTGGGGAGGGGGGCAGGGGACGGCAGGGAGGTCTTCTGCTCTGTCTCCGGAAGTGCAGTGGCTGAAGTCCAGAGGCGATTCTCCGATTGTTTCCACCTGAATGTTTAAATGCCGCATTGGGGCGGGGGGGGGGGGGGGGGGGCGTTGGTTTCCAAAGAGTGAAGTCTACAAGCAGAAGCTGGTCGCTGCTGGAGAAGCTGCTGGACAAGATCGGGTGGAATCTTCAGGCGGGGAGGCAGAGAGCAGCTCATGTAACACTCATGACGTCTCTGGTGGAAGGTGAGGCTGTTCGTCTGGCCCAGGACTTTGCATGTGTCTGCGAAGTAGAATTCCCTAGTATAAGCCTGTGGCAGAGTTTTTAACCAGACCTCACCTCTTGAGGGCACAACAAGATGCAATGAGAATTGTTTGTGACCGCCGAACAAGTGGGTAAGGATTTCATGGGCCTCCTCAATCAGGACTGCACCCCAAATGGCAAGAACAGACCTACCCCAGTCTTGGAAACAAACATCCAGAACTGCAGGTCACATATCAGCCTCATCAGCCAGGCCATCTGTGCCACCGTGTGGGTGGTCCAGAACTCATCAAGGAGGGCCAGGTGTCAGGAGACAAATCCGACCTGAACCCAAGAGAGTAGACCTGCCCTTGACTCCAGCCAGGGTCTGGAGAAGATGGACAAGCGCCAGAAATGAGGTGGCTCAGATGGGACAGGATGGGAGAAAGAGCCCCCTGAGACTCTTCCCCAAGACACAGACCAGGAACCCCTATTAATCAGGGACAGAGCTGATCACCCACCTTCCTTCCCACCCAGAAGGCCTCTGAGAATCAGGTCCCTGTGCTGATGGGCTGTCTGCCTCCTCCTGGACAAGTGACAGGTGACTGTCTGGTCACTGGTGCACTCCCCGACGTGTGTCCATTTGATTTTGTTTGAGTTGTGTTCCTCTTTTCTCTCAAAGTGATGCTACAAGTTTTAGAAACTTTTAAAGAAATTCCTTGGCTGATCCGCACCCGTGACAGGAGAGGGGGGTAGCACCCCCAGGAGGTGGGTTGGCTTTGGGTTTAGCGCTAACTGGGAAGGGCCAGCTTTCATGTCCACTAAGTGTTTATCTGGAGAAAGTGTTTTTCTTGCCTCTTCAGATAGGAGACAGACCTCTGATATGCTTAGCAGTTAGTGTCTAATCGGTATTTGACATACTTTCAGCTATTGTTCCAGGGAGCCTTGGGATTTGATAAAGTGTGTAAAAACAAAGCCTGCCAATTTAAGGGTTTCTTTGTCTTTTTTTTAATACATTGAGTGTTAACTCTTCACTTAGGAGTATTAAATGGCAGGTTCCTGAAAGTACTGGATTTTTATTTGCATGTTCATTTCTCTGTGTGGTGTTTGTTGGCAGAAACTTGAGACGGGCTGGCACAGAGGCATTTATTTATTTATTTATTTATTTTTTACTGCCTGTCACCTCACATCCGGAGCAGGCTATGCATTTTGTGATACTGTGTCGACTATAGAGATGTTATTTGTCTGTAATTGAATGGTGTCTGTAAATAAGGAATGTACTTCTTAAGCTTTTTGAGATTTGGGATTTGATTTTAATATTAACTTGTAAAGGTGATGCAGCCATTGACCACACATCTGTAGTTTGTTGTGGGCCAGGGGGATTCAGGTGGTGGAGGCTCCTAGCCGTGGTTCTGGATGTAACATTCTTGTTCACAAAGTAGTATCTTGGCCTCTGTCTTCTTGGGCAGGACCCAAGCTGATTTTCCATGCAGTTCAGTGGGTGGGGGTAAGTTAGAGCTATCCTCCATGCCTATAAACAGTCCCCAAATGCTGTGTATCTGATGCTACTTTGGACTTTTTCTACATTCTGGAGAATCACCTGTCCTTTCTTGAGCACATATCTCCATCTACCTCTCTTCTTCCTTTCGTTTATTTCCTCAATAAACTGGCTTTACTTCACCATTCTTCTGAAATTCTTTTCTGCGAGGGAAAGGCAATGGACAGGAAAAACCTGGATAAGATTTCGGACTGATTTCTCATTCTTGCAAAGAGCAATTCCTCACTGCAGCCTGAGTCCAAGTCTCTCCCGAGAAATTGGGTGGCCGGGATCATCTCCTACTCTGCGCAGAACAAGTGGACTTCTGGTGAAGCTTCATGGCTGCCTTGTGGGACTGGTGGGACATGAGCATCCCTGCCCTGTAGAGACCCACTGCAGATTGATCAGTCCTAAATCTCTTGGGTGCTTCCCCCAGGTAATAGAGTTGGGTAGAGCGGGAATAAGTAGATTCTTCTCGGGAGATTTACTTTCCTCCTCTCTCCTCCCCGCTTCAAAGAAGCTACCTAGGAAGCCCTACTCCTCCTCTAATGGGGATCGAGTTTACCACTGACCACACACTGATGGACAGGAATTGATGGAAAAGGACTCCAACTCTCAGGCCTCTCAGACTGGATACTCTGAGATGTTTGTCAGTATCACAGGTCAGCAAACTCTGTAAAGAGCCGGAGCGTAAATATTTAAAATTTTTCAGGCCACATGGTTTCTGTTGCAGCATCTCTACTCTGCTGTTGAAGGGTGAAAGCAGCCATAAACAATTCCGTAATAAATGAGGCTGGCCATATTCCAACAAAACTTTACTTGTGGAGTCTTTATGAACTGTCATGGAAATTATGGGAAAGCTTAATGAAAAATTGCAGAAACTTTATGAAACTTTAATTCCACAAACTTTTATATATCACAAAATACTAGACTTCTTTTGATTTTTTTAATCATTACAAAATATAAAATCCATTCTTAGCTCATGAGCTATACAAAACCAGGATAAATGTGACCCATAGCTTGAATTTTATTAGTGCCTGTTTTATATTATTTTCTGAAGTTTTCCTCAGGAGTGCACAGTGGTACTTGGAAAATTCACCCTTTATTGCTTTCCTTCTATTTCCAGTCTTGCTTCCCCATTCAATTAGCAGCGTTCCTGGAATTTCCTCCCAAACAAGCTGCTTGCACTTGGAAACTTGTCTTAGCTTCAGGTGGAAGCAGAATTAAGACATCAGCTTGACTAATTAATCACAGAATTAAACATTTGTTGCCTTTGGTATCTTGAAGGCCCCTTTCCCCAAAACAACCTCCTGGAACCCAGTGAAAAGATACAAAGGGTTTTTTCCCCCCATTTCATTTTGGTCTCATGGCACAGTGGATTAAATGTATAACATTTACTGATTTAGTCTTCTAGCTTACACCCCAGATAAAACTGGGGTGTTAACACCCTCAAAGAACCCAAGGCAGCCATTTCATCTTCTTGGCTCCATTGCTACCAAACTCTCATGCTGGGCTGATCGGGAATAAGGACATCAAGGTACCTCTAAGCAGCATGAGTCAGTGACTCAGAGTCAGCTGAGCCATGTAACAATCCACAGGAATCCAGGAGTGTTGGGTGTGGTGATAACCACTGCAGCTATATGGGTAGTCATGGAGATTTGTGCAATGGGTTTCTTTCCCAAAGGTCCCTGAAAATTGCCAAAGGACTGAATTATTTCTAGATCAAGAACAGTAGGTGATTTGACAGGGAATTCATTTTTGGTCTTATCTTGCTCATTTTATGTAGTAATTTTTTCTTTGCAAATTGAAAATGCTTTCCTCACCCTGTTCTATGATGTTCCAGATGGCTGTACCCTCTCAACCTGGCAGGTGCCTGCCTCTTGGCAGAGAGGCTGTGAACTTTCTATGTACAGCATTTTCAGATCTTCAGGCATACAAGAAGCAAGATAGCTTCTTTTACTGATGACAAGTTTCTCTAATAAAAGGATAGATCTTAACATGTGGATTATAGGAAAATTAGGAAGCTGGCTCTGACTTGGGACTATCTAAAAATTGTTTAACAGAGTGTGGATATAACAGGACTATTTTCCTCTAACTCACTTGGTAAACAACATACAACAGATATATAATTGTAAACTCAAAAGGAAAAAATTGACCTTCTAGAACTAGCTCTGGGATGTTTGCAAGTTCTAACAAAAATCCTTTTTTTTAAAATGTGTTTTAATTGGGATTCTATTAGCAAGTCTAGTCCAATGGGACTTCCTAATTACTAAGGTAAGTCTGAACCCTCTTTCATCATTATTTTCTCTCATTCAGTCCAAAATAGAAATAGGTTCTCTTTATTAAGATGTGAATTTTAAATTAAGCCTGAGTCCAGCAAAGTAGGCAAGCTGTCACTGGCTCTTTCTGAGTCTAACCCTCTAGAGAGCTCCATTTTCAAATCCAAATACAAGGAGATTATTTATCAATGCGGTTTTTTTGGCAGTGACATAATTGCCCCTTGAAGAAAAGGAGTTGGCAGACTTGCAAAAGAGGAAGTTATTTTTATTTATTTATTTAGTATGGGAATTAGGTTCTGCCAGCAAATGCCTCTGAAAACTGGGATTTTTAAAAATGCTGTATGTTATTTAAATGAAAATGCACATGAAGCAGTGAGTGCCATGGTCACAGGGGGTGGGTAGTGTAGCCATGGTAATAAAAACTGAAGTGCCAGAGGGTAGTAAACTTATGCCTAGGTCTCTAAACTGATTGAAATTTCTACTCTAGTATCCACATTCCTGCTTGAAAAATGTCTCCTCCTTCAGATACACGAAAGCTTGTGTTTTTGTGATGCAGCAGGATATGTCTAGGGTTGTAAAGAAAGAGAACAGGCCTGAGTCTGGAACATTCAGGTTTCTTGCCTGTTATAGTCTGCTTCCATATGCTGCAGGCTGCAGCAGAAGAGAGAAAGGAGCTATTTTCCCCCACCAGCCAGCTTCCCAGCTCTGGCATTTTCGCTAATTTCCATAACTGGAAATTGCAGGTGTATTTCAGAAGCATATGGACCACTCCCCACCTCCCCAATGCACATGTACTTTCACCAAGGTCTCCTGCCAGGGCACATTCTGTCATATATGTCTCCATCTGCTTTTTAATGCTGAAATATTCACAAATATGGATGTATTTCTTGGATGTAAACCTTTTTAAAATATATATATAAATATATATATGTACATACAGATAGATATAATCCGGTAATAAAAAGCTCCTTAACTGCTTAACCTTTGAATTTAAACTAATCAGCAGTAGTTATTGAAATTAAGTTCTTCAAAACAATCACACAATTAAAACGAATTTGCTCTACAAATTATCTGTCCTTCACTGACTACACGTAGGAGGAAGATTCAACAAGGAAGGATACAAAACGGGGACATTGTGTGATCTCCATAATGATTAGGTTGGTGGAAATGAAAACTGTCATTATTCTATTCAATCCAAGCTCTAATTGCCTTAAACAAAGATTCTAAATAGATGTTCATTCTTTATCCTTTCTAAGGTATAATCTATTCTATGAATGAAATGTATAAAATTAAAATCTTAAGAGTCATATTAAATGCCTTTTTGGGAATCTGGTAATGAAAATTGTCAAAAACTCTTCGTAAATTTATCCACTTGGCTAGTATAGATACTTGCTATGAGGAATTTCTCCAAGTCCCCAGGTTTATCTATATAACCTTGCTATCTGCATAATATCTGTGTTCTCAGAAGAGTATCATTTGTATCACTTGTCATCCCATTGCTCATCAATTTGCTCGAGCGGGTGCCAGTAACGTCTCCATTCGTATAAATATATATTTAATTCAATACTCCTCTGTTTAACTGGGAGAAGATGCATAAAAACATGGAAACATAAGAATTTTTATGTTATGTGCTGGGGGAAAGGGCAGCTGAGATAGAGAAGGGAACACCTAGTAGAGGATGTTGGGAGGACCCACTCGGGTTAAAAGATGCGTGCCAAAAGTAGACTATAGACCGAACATGATGGCCACTCAATACCTCTATTGCAAACTACAACACCCAAAAGGAAAGAGAAAAAAAGGGAATGCCCTGCCACAGAGGCAGGGTGGGTTGTTTGGGGTTCGAATGGGGGTGGTGGAAGGCACACTGGGAACATTGGTGGAGGAGAATGGGCACTGGTGGAGGGATGTAAACTATCACTGTAAGACTGAAATGCAAACATAAAAGTTCATAACTTTGTAACTGTACCTCACGGTGATTCACTAATAAATTTTTTGAAAGAATTTTTATGTTATGATAGTGTAGGAATGAGAAAAACCCAAACAGTTGGTTAGGACTTGTGAGTCAAATTTGGCCCTTTTATCAAAACATACTATGTGCTATAACTTAATGTAGCAGTACTTCCACCCACTATAAAAAGATTGTATAGGAACACCCTAACAAGCATTTATATGTATATGTGTATACACATGTATAATGAAAAATATTAATTGTAACATTCTAAATGTAGCAACTGCTAAAAACATCTTAAATGTTTGTTAGTAGGTAAATTAGTAATGACTTATTCACTCAATGGAATGTAAATTAGTAAGAAATAAGTCAAGTCATGCATGATATAGAAAGGTACCCAAGATATTTTATTAAGAAAACTATATATAAAGTATGATACATCTATATTTTACAAAGAGAAACAGGCACCAATTCCTGTAGTTATCTCTGGGGAAAGACAGGTGATAGGAGGAAATTTTACTTTTAATTTGTTTTCTGGACTATTAAAAATCATCTTTTTGCAAGTGACTATTGCCTCTATACTGATAATGAAACAAAGACACATAAAAAGGGGGAAGCTATGTGAATTGTCCTTCTGGAAGCATATCTAGATACGCTTTGGTCAGCATTTGCTCTTTGACAGCTCCAGTCCAGTGGTCAAACTGCATTAGAAGAGGTTGGATTTGCCTTTGCTCCCGTGACCTCTGTGTTCTTGCATTATGCTATAGATTAATAACCACGATATAATATTTGTCTTACTTAGTGAAAAACAGCTTATAGTGCTTCTTAGGGTAACAAGTTTCATAAGCTTACCACTCTTACTTCATGCCTTCAAGGCCCTTCACAGAAACTGAGGGAATAAGGGTCAAATTTAGCCTTTTCATTCTTGAAGGACTGCTCATGAGGTTAAATGAATAAGTTGGTATCTATACTTCTGCGACTCCATTTCCTATTCAATCTTGAATTTCCAGGTAAGAAATCTTATCTGCCTTCAAGTAGAGAGGGTCTCTACTTCCCTAGTCATTTTAACCACCGTTCTGTGAGTACTTTAGAATTTTTGTATGCGTTTCGAAGAAATTTCAGGATCAGAATTGGGAGTAATTTTTCCTGCATAATTGTGCAGAGATTTTATTGTGCTCATGTTACTGCCTTCCTGGTAAGTACCACTGCTTCACTAACCTTTGGGAACATGTTATACAACTTGTTTTAACCATCCTTCCCTCTCTGTAAGACACCAAGACTTCAAGATAAAAATGGAAAATGGCTTATTGTTTCTAAATCATAGAATTCTAGTATAAGATTCAGAGGGCCCTGAGACAATCTGGTCCAAACCCCTGATTTTAAAAATGGGGAAAACTAAGGCCCAGAACAATTACATGGAGATGCCAATTAAAATTTCTCAATGACCATGTCAACCCCATATTTAATCATTTTCAGTGGAGATAATTTGTTTAATTTGTATTTCAGAAACCCAACTCAAGGCCCACCCAAGTGTTTGGATATGGTCCTAAATTCACCCAACTATGGTGAATAAATAGTTCTATATTTGCTGGTGAAGGGAGTGGTGTTTGAGGTCCCAGGAAATTGACAGAAGTGACTAGGATGGTGGGGTGGGTAAGGGCACGTGTGAAGCTCAAGACAGCATAACTTGCACCATAATTATGGAAGTATTTCAATATATTAATCACTGAGACAGTCATATCAGTGTATCCAAGCTGTGTAACATTTATGTCTATGTAGTTCTTCAGTCTAATTTAGATAAAACTTAGACATGTGGTTTTTCTTCTTTGGAATGCTTTGATGTGTAAAGATTCAGAGAGAGTCTGGTAAAGTGATACACTTTTGTTTTTTGCTTTTTGGGTCACACCCGGTGATGCACAGGGGTTACTCCTGGCTTAGCACTCAGGAATTACCCCTGGCAGTGCTCAGGGGACCATATGGGATGCTGGGAATCAAACCCAGGTCATCCACGTGCAAGGCTAACGCCCTACCTGCTGTGCTATCGCTCCAGCCCCCAAAGTGATATAATTTAAATCTTTTAAAATGTAGGCAACATGAAACTAACTTCCAGGTACCCTGAAAATTAAGTATAATAAACCAAAATTTAAGGATCTCAGAAATTCAGTGGAATTAGAGTGCTGCTCTCTATTAATAACAGTTCCAAAAATGAAATATTCTCATTGCACCATAGACACATCTACAGACATGTGAGCTCTTTAAAAATGCATGCTTATATGTCCTCAATGAAAAGTGAGTTTCAGTAATGGTTCCCACTATGCAACAGATTTTAAATTGTGATTTGTATAGTTTAAGAGCAGTTAAGTAGCCCTTGTCAATAAGATGATCAGAGGATTGTTTGATGAAGACCACTTTGTACAGATTCCTTAATGAGCTTTATTTTCCTTCCTCAGAGAAGGAGAGTTAAAAATGTACAAAGCCAGGAGTGTGGGTGGGGGTTTTTGTCTAAAGAGATGTTGTTCTCTCATTCTGATGAGATAGGGTGCATGATGAGGTCAGGTGCTATGGCCATAGACTGTTCTCTGATTCTGTTTTCTTCTTGCAAGTTCCTCAGGAGGTACTATTATATGAGAAACAGTATATATGAATGTTAAAAATAAGATATACAAAAATGTTACTTCCCTAACTAAAACAACTCTCTCACAGCTTGAAATTCCATCACCCAATAGCATCTTCAAGGGTTTCCAAAGAAAACAAGATTATTCCTCATAATCCATACTTCTATCTTTATTAATAAAATACTAGGTCTACATTTTCACAACAATGTATTTTCTCATCTGTTTAACAGAGCGTTCAAAAACACTGAAAATTAAATCACTGTTATTCTTGGAAAGAGATAGTGTTCACTAAAAAACTGCATGGATAAAGAGGATGCAACACACTGTTTTTTGAATGTTAAATTAATGAAAAATGAATGACTCCATAAGTCAATTATACAGCTGTATAATTTTTACAGTGTTTTTAAAAAGTAATTTGTAGGAAATTTCACATTTTAATGGAGGACTTCTGATGTCAGATTCTGATCACATAGGGTTCGATCGGAGAAACTGCCACACACACAAACACACTCACAAAAGAAATTTGTTACAAAGATGTTATCATAACTTTGGGTAGTTAAGAAGTTCTTATAAGGTTGTTGTGTTTGCTTCTGATCCTGCTGCTTCAAGTGTACAGGGAAAGTAACAGGGAAAGTTAAGATGGATATGAAGTGATGAAAAACTTGGAGCCACAAGTACAAGCTAAGGACTACAAGTATGGGTTGAAACTTGGATTAATTCTCATTACTTTTGACCATATATACATAGTCTATAAAGCACTGTCGTCCCAGTTGTTCAACGATTTGCTCGAGCAGGCACCAGTAATATCTCCATTGCGAGACTTCTTGTAGTGAATACGCCACGGGTAGCTTGCCAGGCTCTGCCGTGCAGGCGAGATACTCTCGGTAGTTTGCTGGGCTCTCAGAGAGGGACAGAAAAATCCAACCTAGGTCTGCCGCGTGCATGGCAAACGTCCTACCCGCTGTGCTATCGCTTCAGTCCAGGGGTAGAAACAGTTAAAGAGGCAACAGTTAAACAGATGCTGGGGATTCTGGAAATAAACCCAGCTGCTATCTTTCCCTCCAATGAGGTGAATTGGCAGTAACAATGTATGTAAATTACAAAATGGCTGCTGTTCTCATCTTTCCTCCAAATGTCAGATAAAAAATCTCTCCTGTGACTCACCATAATCAGAAACATATTGTAAGGAGTTTCTGGAAGATATAGTGCAGCCTCACCAAATCAACACACTACAAAGTCACCATGTTAGTTTAATCTGGAGAGAAAGCAAGCGTTAATAGTTTTCTGAGAACAGAGCCTTGGGACTCTGTTCTCAGAAAATCAAAACTGGGACTCTGCAGGGCAGGGAAGACATCAAGGATGCTGGTTAGTCCCTCCTGCTGGGCTTTACAAAGCCCAAATAAATAGACAAAAATTTATGTTCTGTATTTAATTTGTAAGGGCCTGTGATAAATTTTATTTTTCAATGATGATTTTACCCATATATCCCTTCCAGCGTGTTCATCTTACATTAAGTTGTTGAAATTCCTACATTAAAAGATGTGATCTAGGTTCACTACCCTTAAATCTGGTCAGGACTATGACCATGGAAGAGGTTATGCTATTACAGCAGACACCTATCTGCTCTGGATTCTTGTGGATGATAACTACGCATTGACCACTGGAGCTCTGTGGCTCATTTACTTAATAGCTCAAGCTGGTATATTGTTAAAAGCAGGCAGACAGGAAGGCATGTAACAGGGTAACAGGGTCAGAAGCCACTGGAGAAATGCGAATCCTTTCTATACAGTAAGCTGGCTTTATATATATTATATATTCCCCTCACCCCACAAAAAAGGGACCAGAGAGATAGTACAGAGAATGGGGCAGTTGCCTTTGACACGGAAAACCAGGGTTTAATCCCTGTTACCACATATGGTCCCCCAGCTTTCCAGGAGTGATCCATGAGCACAGAGCCAGGAGTAAGCCCTGAAAACACTGAGTGTGGCCCCAAAACAAAACAAAACAAAACAATCTATATTTCCGCCTCTTTGTTGTTTCTGCTGATTGGTTACACCCTAAGGTCATCTAATTGAAACAACCAATCCGGTAGTATATGCAAATAAGTGGATATAATTGTGGCATGGCCAATCAGATTGCACAGTTTTATATGGATTTGTAAAATGATCTTGTCTGTTATTATGCAAATAAGTTCTGGAGCATAGTCAATTAGATTTAACATGTCCTTAAATAGACATGTAAGATGATCTTGGCTGCCTTTATGCAAATAAGTCCTGTAGGATAACCAATCAGAACACACATGCAAATTATGGTGCATAATATGGTCCATTAGAGGTATGGTTCCTTCCTCTTAATTTCTGGTCCTTCCTGTTCACTTCCTTAATAAGAATTCCGAGCCTAGATGATTACTGAATTTCTATCCGTTTCAGTATCTCTGGAGAGTCTCATTATTGTTGAGTCATCATATTGTAAGGAAGTACTACCCATGTGGCGGAATCACATGTAGATCTTGTAGTTTATTTCTTGAGCTAAGATTTCAGACTCAACCAGCTAACATTAATTACTAAATGTGAATGAGTTTTTAAATGATCCTGGCCCCAGTCCTTTGGGAGGTGTGTTTTCCTCCCAAATTGGTGCCAAAATGGAACAGATGAGCTCCTTATCATTTTCTTGAAGTAATACCCACAGATTCTTGTTCAAATACAGATTTGTGAGAGACATAAATGCCATATCAGGTACCAAGTTTGTGGCTACTTTTTTATATTCGTAATAACTGAAATAGGCATCTGCCAAAATGAGAGAGGATAGAATAACTTATATACATTATAATATTGAATCATAAACAATGAATTTTTTTTGTAATTGGGTTTAGTTTGAAGCTTTTGAAAAATCAATTTAAAATAAATGATTGAATTTTAACTTTTGTTTGTTTTGAGTTTTTGCACCACAGCCATTGAGTAAATGACTGAGGGTGCTCCTGACTCTGTGTTCAAGGTTCACTCCTGGTGATGCTCAAGGGATTACATGCAGTTCCTGTGATCAAACTGGGGTTGGTTGTGTGCAAGGCAAGTACTTTAACCCCTGTACTGTCTTTCAAGCTCCTTACCCTTTTTATTGAAGCAATTTTAGATACGGTGATTTAGAGAGATCACATATACTTTTTACCTGATTTCCCCAATGGTATTAACATCTTGCCTAATTAGAGTTTAATATCACACTTAGCATATTGAAATTAATATAATTCACTAATTTTGTTCAGGTTTCAGCAGTTTTACACATAGCTATGTGTGATTTTATGTGTTTAGTTCTGTGCAACTGCACCACATGTATTTTCCTGTACCAATGTAGTCAAGATAAAGAACAATTTCATCACAAGGATCTCATATGAATCCTCTAGCTACCACTACCTCTCTCCCACCAATACCACTATCCCCAATTTCTGGAAACTGCTAAAATTTTCTCCATCTCTGTGATTTTGTCATTTCAAAAATGTTATGTAAATGAAATCAGACAGTATGCAGACTTTGAGATGATCTTTTATTTCACTCAGCATAATTCGCTGGAAATCCATCTGAGTAGTTCTGCATATAAGTAGCCTGTTCTTTTTATAGCTGAGTATGGATTTCATGGTATGGATGTCCCACAGTAGTTTGAGTGTTCATTTTCTAGAGAGTAATTGGGATGTTTCCTGTTTGTGGATATTATGAATAACTCTCTATGAATATCCTTGTGTGGTTTTTAAAAAAGAATATAAGTTTCCATTTATCTGGGATAAATTCAAGAAGAGAAATTGTATGTTTGTATGTAAGCATATATTTAGTTTTGTAAGAAATTATCAATATCTTTGCCAGAATCACTCTCCCATATATTTCCATTAATTGTGTCCAAGTGATGCAATTTCTCTGCATCCTCCATAACAAATGGTATTATTATTATTTTCTGTGGGCTTCTGAAGTATTTATCAGAGAACCTGGGAGTCACTCCCAGATATATTCCATCTGGCTGGGCTAAGCACACCAGAATGGTTCAATGCTCAGGTCCAACAATATGGTGTTGCTCAGTCTCAGCAGTGCTGGGGTTTTCCAAAGCTACACCCAGAGGTGCTTAAGGTACCATACAGCACTGGGGAATCTAAATCAGATTGTTGATCACATTAGACACGCACTGAAATCCTTCCACTTATCTCCCTGTCCCTTCAGTATTTTAAATTTGAGTCATCCTGATAGTTGTGCTGTGGTCGTCTTTTGGGTTGATATTTATTTGAAAAGTGATTTGACCGCAGTTCATTGATTGTGTTCCTTCTTGTTTATACTATGAATTTAACTTTCTTCAAGAGCTCTAGGCTTAGGACATGCAGAGAAACTTCTCGCCTGGTCAAATAATATGGGAGCTTCTCATCGTGTTTTCCTACCCTGCTTTACTCTCTTTGAAATTGTGTAGAATAAGTTACTTGGTGTCTATAGCTATTGACTAGTTTTGCTCTCTTGGAAATCATTTCTAATCAAGATACAGAGGGATAATTTATTGGATTTTTTCAAATATATTTAAATTCATTTTATGCAACAAGGTGCTTTAAAGAAATGATAAATGCAAGATAATGAAACCGTAAAAATTCTAACTATAATAAGATTAAATATATAAAATACATATGGTTGGGGCTGGAGAGAAAGTAGAGCAAATAAGGTATTTGCATTGCAAATGGCTGATCCTGGTTCAATTTCTGGGAGTAATTACTGAGTGCGGAACCAGGAATAAGTCCTGAGCACCGCTGGATGTGGTCCCAAAACAAACCAAAAAAAGTATACTAGCAAGATATGCATACTAATCTTCAAAAGATGGAAATCAGAGAAATTTAAATTTCAGATTGTGTAAAATGCTAGAGTACATATTATATTTTCATAGAAACATCAATTTGGTCTAGCCAACAATGGATTTCTAAAGAAGAAAATCATAAGCTTAATTTGAACATTGTTATATATGTAAAATTCATTTTAATTTTAATTAAAGCCTTTTGGGGGGGTCACACTGGCAGTGCTCAGACTTAGTCCTGGCCCTATATTCAGAGATCACTCCTGGTGGGTTTGGAGGACCATATGGGGTGCTTGGAATTGAACCTGGATCAGCTATGTGCAAGGCAAGTGTCCAATTATTGCTCCGACTCCTGTTTTAATTTTAAAACATTTCTCTCTATCCATTTTCTTTGGCTTGAGATGAATCAAAATACTGCCATGCTAAAATGTTTTGTAATACCAACTTTATCATGAAAAAGTTTTAGGTTAACTAGTCTGTGTGCCTGTATTTTTAGTCTTGGTGAATTTTTTAAAACCTGCCTTTTTTATTTTGACTATAATAATATAGATTTTTGGACTCAGTTTTAAATCATATTTCACTATCAACCAATTCTAAGTACATTTCATTCCCATAGATTTTTTTAAATATTTTTTTTTGCTTTTTGGATCACACCTGGCAATGCACAGGGGTTACTCCTGGCTCTCACTCAGGAATTACTCCTGGCGGTGCTCAGGGGACCATATGGGATGCTGGGAAACGAACCCGGGTCGGGGGCCGCGTGCAAAGTAAACACCCTACCCGCTGTGCTATCACTCCAGCCCCTTCCATAGATATTTTTATCTGCCAAAACCCTTGCTGTACTTTTAAGCTGAATTTTAAGTTGAATTAATAACAATGTTACGTTTTCCCCTTTAACAAGTTGAATTCATAATGACTTTCTTTGATTCTGCGAACCGAGTGAAAAAATATAGAAATATCATTGAGATTAGCAGATTTTTCATTTGAGGTTTCCTTGCATCACTGGTATAAAACAATTATCTACTTAATTTCAACTGGCCCAGCCTTTCTGGAAAACAATATGGACAGTCCTTCAAAAACTAGAAATTCAGCTTCCATATGACCCTGCAATACCACTCCTGGGAATATATCCTGAGGATGCAAAAGAGCACAGTCGAAATGACATCAGTACCTATATGTTCATATCAGCACTGTTTACAATAGCCAAAACATGGAAACAACCCGAGTGCCCTAAAACAGATGACTGGTTAAAGATACTTTGGTACATCTACACAATGGAATACCATGCAGCTGTTAGGAGAGATGAAGTCATGAAATTTGCTTATAACTGGATAAACATGGAAAGTATCATGCTAACTGAAATGAATCAAAAAGAGAGGGACAGACAAAGAGGGACTGCACTCATTTGTGGAGTGTAGGGTAGCATCACATGAGCCTGACACCCAAGGACCGTAGATACAAGGGCCAGGGGGATTTCCCCATAGCTGGAAGCCTGCTTCATGAGCAGAAGAGAGAAGGCAGATGGAATAGGGAAGGGATCACTACGAAAATGATGGCTGGAGGAACCAGCTGGGATGGGAGATGAAAAACAGTACATTTCTAATGCATTCATTTTCCAGAAGAATTACATAGAGCAAAAACAATGTTTCCAATTATTAGCATGTCACATCTCTTGAAGTAACATAATTGGCTTCCAGGGGCTACCAAACTGCATACGTGCCTCTGATCTTGGGAGATGGCTGCCTGATATTCTCGGAGATAAGTCCAGAAGGAAATGAATAAGGCCAGAAGTATTCCTGCCTGGCAGCAAAATGAGGGAGGAGTGCATTAGGAGTGAGACATGCTTTACCTTTCACAGGAATTTGAAAAAAGGGCTCTTGAGTTTTCCCCTGCCAATGGAAAGTTAGATTTGGAAGTCTGTCAATGAAGATTTAGTCTTAGTCTGCTCTTCATTTTAAGGCCTTTCCTCAGTTCTCTCAGAGGGAGGTGTGTGTGTCTTGAATTGTTTCCAGTGTTCCCCTTCATCTGGGTAAGAAATAGATAACTTGCCTTTTCCAGTGCTTATGAATCTGATGATCTACTACTGTGTTAGCCCTTCTGTCACATACAGAGATGGCAGGAAAATTAATACACAGACTAGGAGACTCATAATTAGAGCAGCAGAATTTGGCACAAATAACTAACAATCATATGCATCATCCTCACTTTCTATCAGGACAACCACTGATGAGAGAACAAGCCTTCATTTGATGGACTTGGCTTCTCTTGCTCTCATCTAATTTGGGCAGAAAGAATGTTGGGTGGCTTATGCTGTCACATGTTTCTCTTATAGCTGATGAGATTACATAGTTTATTTAAAATATCTGCATAGTTTGGTGCATGTAAATCTGATAGGCATACAAATTAGCATTTTTCTACTTTCAGTGGTTATAACTATTGGATCTTGTTCCACTTGGATGATTTATACTGTGGCTTCCTCCAAGTCACGCTTCCCATCAGCATCTCTCTACTTAGTGGCTCCTTTTCAGAAATCTTTCCTCTTTTTCCCTGACATAGCTTGTTTCAAGATTTTAATTCTTTAAATTTTTGTTTTATTTTATTTTATTTATTTATTTTTTGCTTGTTTTTGGGGGGAGGGGTCACACCTGGCGATGCACAGGGGCTACTCCTGGCTCTGCACTCAGGAATTACTCCTGGCGGTGCTCAGGGGACCATATGGGATGCTGGGAATCGAACCCGGGTCGGCCGTGTGCAAGGCAAACGCCATACCCGCTGTGCTATTGCTCCAACTCCTCTTTAATTTTTTTTTATTTTATTGACTCACCATGTGGAAAGTTACAAAGTTCTCAGGCTTATGTTTCAGTTATACAACACTAAAACACCCATCCCTTCACCAGTGCCCATACTTCACCACCAAAAACCCCAGTATACCTCCTGCCCCCGCCCCCCTACCCCCACCTGCGTAACTGATGAATTTCACTTCATTTTCTCTTTACTTTGATTACATTTCATATTTCAACACAAAATTCACTATTGTTGTTGGAGTTTCCCCCCAAGAAAGACAGCCCTACTACCAAGGAAACATTTGATAATTAGTTTTCCATTGCTTAGAATGAAGAGATATGTAGTCCCACTGCTCCAAGTACATAACTCTTTTTTTTTCTTTCTTTTTTTTCTCTTCCCCCTTCCCACACCTCATAATATGGTGGATGCCACGCCGCGTTTCTCCCTGGCCGGCGTGGGGCTATGGCTTAATCCACAGTCTAGAGAAATGGCTGCTACTTTGATCACCTTCAATATTTCAATAAAAAACTCACTGTTATTGTTTGGAGTTCCCCCCAAAGTCAGACCTGCTAAAAAGGAACTGTTTCACATTGCTGACAATTAAGAGATGTTAAGTCTTTTAATTTTGGATTTCTGTATAACGTCCAGGGAAAATTCTGCCAGAAATTGTATAGCCCAGCTCACAGTCCCAATGCATTGCTGTAAGAAGCTGCTCTGGGTGCCAAAATTGGTTAGAAGACCTCTGGACTCAAAGTCTTTAGGAGAAGAGGGTCCTTCTTTAAATTTTTAATTATATTTCTTCTTGCTACTTACCATATGCTATTGTTATTGCAATGACCTCGGATCATACACATTTGATTGCATTTTTCCCACTCTTGATTGTGGTGCTTTCAGACAGTCGGTTGCAGTGTACAGGAGGTCATACATTTCTTGTTGCTAGTAATTTACTTAAAAATGTTATAAAGTGTTTTTTTAAGATAAAAAGGTTTTCACCAATTAGTTATTGCTATTTAATGCATCACCATAGACTTAGTGATATGAATCCAGAATTTAAAAAAAAGGTCTGTGATCAGTCAGGTTATTCTCTGGGTTCAGTTGAACATCCTCATGCTTCTATTGTGGGTTGGCTTTCCTAATCTTGTCGAATCTGCCTTAATACACATTGTTCTCATGGGTTCTGTATCTGGGCTCAAGCCCTTGACAACCACAGGACTCCAAGAGAGTCAGTGAAAACCTGGTGAACCCTATTCAGATCTATTTGGGACCATCATAGTTGCATATTTATTGCATTCTATTTTTCAACGTGAGGAAGGCAGTCAGCATAGATTCAGAAGGTAGAGGAAAAAAATTTTGCCTTTTAAAGGAAAAGTGGCAAAGTCACATTGCCAAGGGGTTTAGAATTAGGAAGAGAAAGAATCCTGATCATTATGGCAAACAATTGATTACAGCTTGTCTTTCTTGGAGATGAAATCACACCTGGGCTGCTATCACACCTGGGCTGGAGCCCACAAGCCTGCATTTGATGCTGATCTGTACAAGGTATCATAATTGCTTCTTTTGAAGTTGCTGCTGCCAGTGAATATTAACCCAGGAGACCACAGCCTTACTAATGCTGCTAAACAGCACAGATGTTTGGGGAACAAATAGTTGCTTATAGTCGCTGCTGCTACTACTGCTGCTGGAGGAAACCCTAGAGACAGACAAAAGTCTCTTTTTCTCCATCTTATGGTCTCCCCTCCAGTGGTTCCCTTGGGAAATCTAACAGGAAGCCAGCTGGGAAGGGAATTTGAAAAATGTATTTTGCAGATTTCTAACCCCCTGTCATACAGAGAATAGCATTGATGGTAGAGCTGAGGCCAAGTGAAAAAATAACTGTACAACAACATTGTTTATTTAACTAATCCCTCATTGCTGGATATTTAGTTTACATGTTTTGAAATGCAATATAAATGTAGAAAGTAAAGTCATTAATGAGATAGCTTTTGAAGACTGTGAAAGAAAGTAAATATTTTAATTTCCAAAAAAGATAATTCAAAGGGTTTATGTTTTCCTTGATGTATAAGATGTAGCAGATCTAAGTAATTCTGTTATACCCTGCCCCCTGCCAAGAACAGGTCTGTATCACTATTTTCAAAAAAGTGAAATAGGGCCAGAGTGATAGTACAGCAGGTAGGGTGTTTGTCTTGCATGTGGTCAACACAGGTTTGATCCCAGTACCCCCATATGATCCCCTGAGCCTTTTTAGGAGTGATCCCTAAATGCAGATTCAGGAGTAATCCCTGAACACCACTGGGTGTGACCTAAACACCAAAATGAAAACATTTTAAAATTCTTTCCACATGACTCTAGAATCTAGTTTACCTTCACATATTGTTGCTATTTGGTTGTGATCTGATGGGATAGCTAAGTCATAATTATAAATTTTTGCATTCTCAAATACATAGTCTACCTGAATTTTCCAATATCCAGAGTCACATTCTAAAATATATGGATCAGGCTGGAGTGATAGTACAGTGGGGAGGGTGTTTTTGCCTTGCATGCAAACGACCTGGGTTCAATCCCCAGCATCTCATATGGTCCAGGAGCACCACCAGGAGTGATTCCTGAGTGCAGAGCCAAGAGTAACCCCTGAGCATTGCCGGGTGTGACCCCCCCAAAAAAAAGCAATAACTAAATAAAATATATGGCTCCTATCTGAATTTCTTAATGTCCAAAGATCATCAAACAATATTTTAAAATATATTTTTAGGGTTTAGTCTTCATACATAGTTTCTTTAATACTTCATTTTTACTATATTTGCTATCACTTAAAATATAAATGCTGATATTATTATAACTATGTTATCCAAAATACAATAAAATTAAATAAAATAAATTGCAAAAATCAAAAATATTTAATGATGGTTTCAGAGGTGCCATTCCATCTTAATTCCTACCATTCAAGATTTTTATCTATGTTCTTCCAGATTTTTTCTGTAAACAATCATAAATTTCATTTTATATTTATAGAATTAAAATATTATATTTCTGTAACTTATTTTACAAGTAAAAACTATATACTATTATATACTGACCTACCTTTTGTTTTACTACAAGTGAAATTAGTACCAGTGATTTCAATACTGTTCATATGCTAAAATTGATTTTATGGTTTTTCTTTCCACACAGAAGTGCAAGCTCCCTGAGGAAAGGGAACTGTGTTTGTTTTGCCCAATGCTTAGAACAGTGACTGGCAAATAGAACATTCTCAAATAATTTTTAGAATGAATAACTAAATTGATTATTAATTTTTCATTTGTTTTAATTATGAGTTGTGGCATTGGTAATCTTATAGATATATTTTATACATTTATTTATTTTTGTAGTGGAGGAATTGCTGGGCTGAAGATCAGAAACAAAAGTGGAGGACTTCAATCCCTCCTTAATTCTTCCCACTTTGTTTAGCAAGTCCCCAGTTTGATGGGAGAAGAGCACTTGTGTTTACAAATCTAGTCTTCCTAGTTATTACTTAAAACTGCCACTGTAGACTGGTGAATGTAGTCATTAGACTTTTCCTTCCTTTTATCTCATGTCATTTTGGGAAACTTGTCTGAGTCTCTAATGTTTCCACTCCATGTTCTGAGACATTCAACTGTCATTCTGCTGAAAGGGAACAGTACCCTTTGTCCCTGCTATTTTTGTTAAGCAGGCTATACTGGCAACCAAACCAAGTGCTCCCAATATCTGTATGATTTTTTTTTTCTAATCAAGTCTTTAAAAACACACATATTGGCTTTCCTGAAAGAAATGGGGGGAAATTTCCAGGGTAGAAATTTGAGGATATATATCATTAACTTCATATCTGGGCTGGAGCGATAGCACAGCGGGTAGGGCGTTTGCCTTACACGTGGCCAACCTGGGTTCGATTCCTCAATCCCTCTTCGAGGGCCCGACGAGCTACCTCGAGTATCTACCCACGGTGTATTCGATATGCCAAAAACAGTAACAACAAGTCTCACAATGGAGATGTTATTGGTGCTCGCTCGGGCAAATTGATGAGCAGTGGGATGACAGTGGTACAGTGAACTTCATATCTAGCCCTTATCAATTCCTAGTTAGGTTATTGGACTTAACTTTATTATTCTTCCTGTTTCTAGTCTCTTTCTTCTAAGGATATTCCCAATTCAAGGTCCATTTCAAATGTTATACTTTTCAGTCAGTCAACAATTTGTGTATGGGCTAACAGCATCACTGCAGTACACCAGTGGCTTTCAGTCTTTTTTTTTTGGAGTTGGAGGAGGGGGTTGGTTTCAGCCACATCTGGCAGTGCTCAGGGAAGACTTGTAGCTCTGTGCTCAGAGATCACTCCTGGTGATGCTCAGGGGGCCATATGGGGTGCTAATGAGTGAACCTGAGGCAGCTGCATGTAAAGCAAATGCCATACCCACTGTACTATTGCTCTAGCCCCAAACCTTTTCAACTGCTGTGGATTGGCAGTTGAAAACCACGGATATGCTAAGTGACTCTTATATACTATACATTTTCAACTTGTTCAACAAATTCTTGGAATTGCTACTGTGTCTAGGAGCTGCAAATAGAACAGTGAACAGAACAGACAAATGAACCTGTGTAGTGCTTAGAGGAAGAAGTGGACTACAGTGCTAACACAGGACGAAGATGTTAGCTAAGTGTGATGCAGGGAATTAAAGCAATAGGAACTGGATGACTATTTTAGTCGGGAAGATATTTTAATCTACAATGGACTCTCTGACGACGTTACATCTATACAAAGATCTGAGTGACAAAGGGAAGAGACCAATCCTTCAGAGCTTAGAGGGACCATTTTTCCAAAGATAGGCCTAGCCAGTGTGAAGGCTTTCAGGTGAAGACAAGTCTGATTGCTTAAGGAACAGAAACAAGGCTCAGGAAGCTGAAGCATCAGGGACAGAGGAAGAATGGTCTGGAGGAAGTGGCAGCCAGCTCCCGAAGGCTTCCTAAGGCAGGGTAGCACTGTAGCACTGTCATCCCGTTGTTCATTGATTTGCTTGAGCGGGCACCAGTAACGTCTCCATTATGAGACTTGTTACTGTTTTTGGCATATCAAATACACCACAGGTAGCTTGCCAGACGCTGCCATGAAGGCAGGGTATCACTTGTATCACTTGTTATCCTGTTGGTCTTCGATTTGCTCGAGCAGGTGCCAGTAACGTCTCCATTTGTCCCTGTCTCATGCTAGTGTAGCCCAATGATATCTGCTCGATCCAGGAACAGGAAGAGCCTCAAATTGTTCATTCAGGGTTTTGACAAAGAAGTCTGACCATCTCGTTGGTGGGCGGCCACGCGGTCTTTTGACGTCCCATGGAATCCACTCGGTAACAGCTCTAGTTCAGCAGTCGTCTGTGAATTGCATTACATGTCTGGCCCATCTGATTTTCGACGCCTTGGCAAATGAGACAGCATCCCTGATTCTTGACTGTCGACAGAGGTCAGAGCTCCGGATTTCTTCTCACTTGAGTGAAATGTGATGTTCCTAGCATCGCTCTTTCTATTCTTCCTTGGGATACCTGAATAGCGTTCTCATCCTGTTTTTGTAAGGCCCAGGTCTCTGAGGCATATGTTAGTGCAGGCAGATCGATGGAGTCGAAAAGATGTGCCTGGAGCTGGAGGTTCTCCTCTTAACCACTTATTCGACACTCTTGAAGGCGTTCCACGCTGCTCTCTTCCCCCTGTGCAGTTCTGGCACCAAGTTGTTCCTCATGTTGAGTTCTCGACCCAGGTACACATAGCTGCTGCATTCGGAGATGTTCATTTCATTGAGAGCAAATGGAATGTCAGGAACTAGCTCGTTTTTCATGAACATCATTTTCCTGAGATTCAGCTGCAGTCTGACCTTTCCACACTTGCAGTTGAAGTCGGCCAGTATTTGTGCCGCTTGGCTAATGTTTGGTGTTATGAGAACGATGTCATCAGCGAAGGGGAGGTGGTGTGGTTGCCGACCATCTATCTTCACTCCCATTCCTTCCCATTCCAGTCGTCGCATGATATTCTCGAGGGTGCCACTGAAGAGTTTCAGTGAAATGGTATCACCCTGCCGAACCTCTCTCTTTATATCGGTGATCACCTCCAAGGTAGGCTAAAGACTGGAAATTTCATACCATATGCAATGATGGGGGATTCTGGGAAATTGTAAACAAAGGAATGACATGAAATGGTTTGTGTTTGAGCAAGATTACCCTAGTTGCTGTGTGGTCACCAGATCACGGGGATCAATAGTAGCAGTAGAGACCTGTTTAGAGCCAGGGTTTGTGGGCTGTTCAATTCCCCTCAAAGTACTTGTTGAGTTTAACATAAAGAAAAACTAAAAGCTTTGCTTCCTTTTTGATAAACATTGAATTCTTGCTATCATCTACTAGAACTGGGGTGGATTGATCGCTTTCCATTCTCTGGTGTGACTTCTTTGACCCACTATTAAGCCCTTTTATCCTTCTTTCCTCTCTCCAAATGAACTATTTCTTTGGACCACAGGGCCTTTGAGTTTGTTGCAGTGAAGTTTTATTTATGTGTGTGATAAAATACAAGGAACCTAAATTGGATTGTTTGAACCTCTTATTTTCATAATTATTATACAACCCAGTGGCATTTAGTATGTTCACAAAGTTTTGCAATCCATTACTACTATGTGGAGACAAAATGTTTTTGTCATCTCAAGAGGAAACTCCACTTCAGAATAAAAAGTAGCTACTTTTTCATTCCCCTTTCTCCCACGACCCCCACCCCCACCCCAAAGCAGCCATTGCTGTCTTCACAGATTTGCCTATTGTGGGATAGTTCAAACAAACGGGAAAATATGATATGTGGTCTTTGTGCTTAGCTTTTATTCAGTCAGTATGTTTCCTGGATTCATCCACATTATAGCATAGTGTGCTATAATGTGGATATCAGGATCCCATTCCCATTTATGACTAAGTACTATCCCATTGCATAGATAGACAATGGTTATCAATTCATCATTTATCTTGTTTCCATTTCCACTTAGTATGTGCATAGTGTCGCTATGGATATTCAAGTTCAAACAAGTTTAATTGAATACCAGTTTTTATTTATTCAGGATATATACTTATCTGTAAATTGCTGAGTAATATGATAGAGGTTGTTGTATTTTGAAAGGATTGGAACTTCTGACAAATCTTTTCAGGGGACACATATCAATCCATGAGAGACGGGTATTACTGAAACTTTAAATCCCTAGGGGATACTGTTATCTGGGCTTGGGGTGGTACCTGAGGTTACATGTTTTCAACAAATTCTCCCAATTGATGCTAAGAATGGTAGTTCAGAGATAGAATGACAGACTTGTTTTAGTTTGGCCAAGGCATTCCTGATTTTAGCAGTGAAACTTGCCAGAGAGAGTACAGGGGTTAAGGCACTTGTCTTGCATGCAGTTGATATTAGTTCTAATTTCCAGTTACACATAGGGTTTACCCAAGAATGAGCAAGAGTGACTCCTGAGCACAGAGCAGAGTAAGCCCTAAAATAAAAATGAAACTCCAGAGTGCAGGGAGACTCATGGTAACAAGTAAAACTGAGATGGTTTGTCATCCTACTATACAGGAGATACAATTTGAAGATACAATTTGAAGGTCCTTGTATCTACTGAGGACAGTCCAAATTTTCAAGATAGCTACAAGCTATCTTAACTTGCCTATTAATTATGCTTATGATGTTCATTTATCTTTATACTTACTTAATTTTTGAAAGGACAGTCCAAATTTTTTAGATTTTTTAAAAATTTTATTGAATCACCGTGAGATAGTTACAAGCTTTCATGTTTGGGTTACAATCTCACAATGATCAAACACCCATCCTTCCACCAGTGCACATTCCCCACCACCAATATCCCGGGTATACCCCCCCTTTCCCACCCTCCCCTGTTTCCATGGCAGACAATATTCCCCATACTATCTCTCTACTTTTGGGCATTATAGCTTGCAACACAGCCACTGAGAGGTCATCATGTTTTGTCCATTACCTACTTTCGGCATGCGTCTCCCATCCCAACTGGTTCCTCCAGCTATCATTTTCTTAGTGATCCCTTCTCTATTCCATCTGCCTTCTCCCCTCTGCTCATGGAGCAGTCTTCCAGCTATGGGGCAATCCCTCTGGCCCTTGTATCTACCGAGGACAGTCCAAATTTTCAAGACACTAACCTAGTAGGCATCTCCCTAAAGTCCCAGAAAAACGGTGAAATCGTGAATTAGTTAAGATGCTGGGTGCCATCTGTGACTATCACACATTCACTTCATGAAATAATCTATGATGTTCAGCAATGTCCTACTTGGGGTGAAATAGAAATTACCAAAACCTTGACAGAATAGTTATGCATCAAAAAGACCTTCAGAGACTAAGGTTACCCACTGTTTTTTGTTTGTTTGGCTTTGGGGCCCCACTGGCAATGCTCAAGGGGCAGTTCCTGGCTCTGTGCTCAGGGATCACTCCTGGCAATGCTCAGGAAACCATCTGTGGTACCAGTAACGGAACCTGGATTGGCCCCATGCAAGGCAAGTATGTTACCTCTTAAACTATCTCTCCAGCCCTTGTGTTTGAAATCTTTGGTATCCTTTTCCGAAAACAGGAGGAATCAACCTGGGTTCTGTAAAATTGTATGTGTGGGTGGAATAGGAATGATTTCTCTAAAACAGTGTCTCTCAGTTTGTGATTAAGCCCACTTGAAGAACTTAAAAAACACTTTGCTCCTTCACTCCACACCAAATGACTCAGGCTACTTGGTATGGGGCATGAGGAGTCACAGCTTGGTCCCTTTGTAAGTTCTCCAGGTGATACAAATGAGCAATCAAGAGTTGAGACTCATTGGAGGTCTTCCTTTACAACAGAAATTGTGCCCATCTGTTTCCAGTTCTTTTCAATTGCATCGTATTTTACTTCCTCGCCCACATGCACTTTTGCTATGATAGGTTATTTACTTAACCAGACTCTCCTCTTCCTCATAGTTGTAGCTTGTTTATGCAATGACCTCACTGACCTTGGGACCACGTACAAATCATTGGAGGTAATAATTACTGCTGCAACAATTGACCTTGGCAGTCTTTACCCAAACCTAATGGGCTCTTTTAGTCTTTCACAGAAGGTATCCTTAACAGATCTACCACTGTGTTAGCCTGTGACAGTGTTGCTGGTTTGACTGCAACTGCTTGGAATCTCCCGTCAGATCTGTATTGTGGGTTCCTATACAAACAAACTATGCAGGGAGTGGACAAGATTATTTTATTTTATTGAGATATAATTCTCATGCCACAAAAGTCACCTTTTTATTAAAGTATGTATCATTCTTTAGGATATCCTTAGTATATTCACAAAATTATGTTACTGTCACCACCAATTCCAAGCATTTTTGCTACTCCAAAAAAGAAACCTTCTGCTCATTAACTGTCAACCCTCAATGTGCTACGCTTCTTGCAACCACTAATCTATTTCTGTCCTCTTTATGAATTTATCTATTCTGAATGTTGACTAGATCATTAAATATGTGGTCTTTTGTATTCAGTGTTTTTGAGTTAGCACATTCTGAAGTTTCATCCATATTACGTAGCGTATAGCAGTACTTCGTTCCAGTTGTGGCTGAATCAGATTCTCTTGTAAGGATACATGGCACTATGTTTATTCATTACTGATGGAGAGTTGGGCTGTTCCCATGTTTTGCCGATTATGAAAAAGCTATGGTAAACATTCCCGTACAAGTTTCTATGTGAGCATATGTTTTCATTCCCAGGAGTGGAATTGCTGGGTCACAATGTTTAGTTTTTGGAGGAACTTCTAAAATATTTCCCATGGCTAGTTTTTTTTTTTTCACTCTGTTATGTTCTGGGTGTTTAGTTTCTTAAGAGCGGGGAAATGATTCAGGCACGTTCAGTGTTTGCCCCAGTGAATGGGTTAAACATGAAATGGCTGGGGGTGGGAGAGAGGAAGGTACCACTAAACAGAAATTTCTGGTCATTTGGTTTCATCTTGCAGAATGTAAGGAAATTAAAAATGGAGCTCTTGGCAGGGGCAGAGACTTGGGATCTGTCTGAGCGCTCAGGTTCCTGATCATCCTTCCAGCTATTTCTTAGGCCACCTGTCAGTCTGAGCCTAACACACAGGCCTGCTTGTTCCAAGGACTATTGGACCACTTCCATCTGAGAAGGCCTAGTGGGGCGTCCAAATGTAGGAACGTGCCCGCTTCGGGGGTGGTAATGGGGATACAGCAAAAAAGAAAACCTCACGTCGAGGACAGCAAAACTGCAACGCCCTAGATCTGCTACAAAGCTGAAGCCTAAAGGCATAGCTTTGACCTCTAACCTGGCCTCCTCCCAGCTCTCCTATTCCCTTCCCCCCGCCCCCCCAGCAGCCCGGCTGGCTCCGTGGCCGGGGGTCTGAGCCTGCGCGGGCTTGCCGAGGCCGGGAGGGGCGGCCCGCTCAGCATGCGCAGTCGCTGCAGGGCCCCCTCTCCTCCTTCCACCCGCGCCCCGCGAGGTGCGCGCTCACGCACGCGCACGCCTCGCCTGCGCGCGCACCGAGCCTCCGGAGGCACGCGCCCCCGCCCCGCCCCGCCCCGCCCCGCCCCCTCCCTCCTCCCGCGCCCGCCCGCCGCCCGCCGCCGCCGCCGCCACCGCCGGAGCTCTGTAGTATGGCATCGAGGAGAATGGAGACCAAACCTGTGATAACCTGTCTCAAAACCCTCCTCATCATCTACTCCTTCGTCTTCTGGGTGAGTGGCCGCGCCTGGCCAGTGGCCGGGTCGCCGTCCAGCGGTGGGTGTAGTGATGCTCGGAGAAAAGCAGGGGGGAGAGAAACCCACCCCAGACCCCAAATCATAATCGCAGCTCCTTCCTTAAGGGGCACGATGCTGGGCCAGGGCTGCAGGATAACTAGGGGCAGGTCTGGGTCTGCTTCGACTTGCACCCCAGCCGGCACTGGCTGCAAGGGGCTGCTGGCCCGGCTGGTGACAGCACATTGTCGACCTTTCGGAAGAAAAAAAAATAATAATACATTGATACCTTTTTTTTCTTTTAAGCGGGCGGGATGGGGTGAACCGCAGGGGAAAGTTGTGGGTTGGTTGGTCTATTTTCCTCCCTGGACAGCCCTCCCCAAACCTCTTTTCCCAGCCGGTTCGTGGCCCCTCTTACAACTAACCTGTGGCGGGTTGGGAGTGGGCGCGGGAGCTCGGGGTTAGATTTCCAATTCCCAGCGATTCCCGAACCCGCGGGGGGGGGGGGGGGCTTGTGCCTGCTTGTGGGTGGAGGGGGGTGGTCGAGGGCGAACAGAGCCCCGAATAACACTGGCGGGATTGCAGTGGGGGCTGGGGGTCGGCGCCGCGGTGGCGCAGAGACGCGGGAGGTGGGGAGAGGGTCTTATGTAAACCAGGGGCATCTTTGAGCTTTCTGGGGGACTTGGATGATGGGGCTTGAGACCCTTTCCCCACACCCTTTTATCTTTACGCCCCGATTTTGGTCTTTTGCTCGTTGCATGAACCCAATTCGCAGAGCCCAGAGCGAGGACCCCCGCCGCCTTGGTGACAGCAATTGAGCCCGTCGCCGCTCCTCATCTAATCAGTGCTGTTACGGATCCCTGAAGCTCAATGCAGAAGGGTGACGTCAGCCCCTCAGCCAAGGCCTCGGGGGGCTGCGTGGTGCACCTCGCGGAGGGATGCGCCCTTGCGCGCGCGGGAGGAGGAGGAGGAGGAGGGGGTGGGGGGGCTCCAGGCTTGAGCCTTACCTCATCCTGTTTGGCAATTCCCGCAATCAGTGCAGGACCGACACTGCAGCGATTCTTTTGGGGAGGTGGGTGGTACCTAAAGACCCCTCCCTGTTATTTTTCTTTCCACATCGACGACCCCTCCCCTATTTTCACATCAAACCACAGTCATCCTGCTAGAGAATAAATGTCGATCACCACCCTACACCCCTCAATAATCTGGGTCATTTCAGCTTCCAAGGCAGTAATTTGAAATCTGAGACTCCGTTAAAAAATCAGTCTCGCCTTTAGTTTGTTTCTGCCTTATCCCCTACCCCAAATTCGCCCTAATTTTTCGGTGGAAACTGGAGCATAGTGCTGCAGGAGATACCCAGATTCTACTTGGTGGTAAATCAGTCTTGTAATGACAAGCTAGGAAGAGAGGTTTATTACGGATGAAAATACAAACCAAGCCAAACGAAAACCGCCCCCCCGAACCCCCAGTGTCTCCCCTACCCCCGCGGGGATTTCGTGGTCCGGGACATTGGCGATTTTTCAGGTCAAGGAAACTGGACCCTGGAGACCAGGCGTATCCAAAGCTCTGCAATCAGATAGGATAGATTAACTGGTATATCCCTGGCAGGGCTAACACGGAGACCGACTTTTCACTTTGCCCTGAAAACGACGCAGATTGAAAAATTCCAATAAGGGAATTGGGGACTATGCACGGATCCTATCTGAGGTTCTAGCCTGGAAGAAGCAATAATGCCTGCTGGTTGCTGAAACTTCCCAGTAGCCAGTCCTGGGAACTGGTATAGCTTTGTATTTATTTCCGTAAATCTCTTTGTGTTTGGCTCTTCACTATGTACTCGACTTCCTAGCCGTTACTGGAATACATTAGATGGGTGATTCTGTTTAGCTTCCTGAAAGATCAGGTTTTTGCTGGATACCTGAAGGAGTGTTGTCCCCTTCAGCATCTTCATGGGCTGGTAAGGAAGGGTGCCTGCAAAGCCAGAGCTTCCCATAGGAGCTCTCTAACCTTCCTTCCCGCTCCCCACCGAGACGGATTACTTAATGCCCCCAAAGACATCTTAAACCAGCCACTGCATTTTATGCTCGCTAAAGCTCCTTGGTGCCTGGATTTTAATTTTTGTCTACTTTCAAGATGTTTTTGTAGTCTTAAATCCATGTTCATTTGAAGCATTGTTAGTAATTTAAATAGAATTCAATCATCACTCCCTACTTGACACCCCAAAGAAGGCAGATGCAAGGTAAATAGGATATTTCCCTTATGAATCCATGGTCTAAATGCCACATTTTCTTTTGTACCTTGAACACGATTTTTAAAAATAACAGATTTATTAAGATGTAATTCACATACTTGATTTACATCGGGGTTTCTTAACTGGGAATTGTGTGTGTGTCCCCAGCATATTCCTTCAAGAGGCCACAGGTGAAAATCCCATAAGTGGGGGTGCGTCATGGCTTGAGACTAGGGGGCCAAATAGTAGAACTGGGGAACATAGGAAGGAAATGAGGTCGGAAGGGGGCGACTCTTGGGAAAGGCTTGAAAAACGTTGCATTGCCTTATGTCATCCTTTTATAGAGGTTCAGTGTATTTTCGTATATTCAGAGATATGTGCAACTGTCACCGTAGTCAATTTTTGAAAATTTTCTAAATGTTTTAAGAAGAAACATTCTTGACAAAGAAATCCTTTATATTTTAGCTAGCATATCCACTAGCAAGTGCAATTGCCAATCTTTATTTTCTGTCTCTTTTAGATTTCTCTGTTCCTATTATTGCAAATAAATGATATCATATAGTATGTGGTCTCTGTGAATAGCTCCTTTCACTCATCCTTAGTTTTAAATTCATCCATGTTCATTCCTCTTTGTGCCCTAATGATAGATAATATGTCGTATGCCTATATCACATTTCTTTTATCCATTTGTCACTTGATGGATATTTGGATTGTTTCTATCCTTTAGCTATTATAAGTAATGGTGCCATAAACATAAACATTCATGTACAAGTTTTTGTGTGGATATATGTTTTCATTCTCCCAAGAGTGCAGACCAAGAAGTGGGGTTGCTTGGTCACATGCTGTGTTTAACTGTTTGAAAGAACTTCCAGATATTTTCTATGCAGGGAAACCCTTTGAGGTTCCCTCCAACAAACTTCTAACTTCTCTATATCCTGCCAACATTTGTCCCTCTGAATTTTTAATTCTAGCCCTTCTAGTTGGTATCTCACTATAGTTTTTATTTTCATTTCCTTGATGAGTAATGATGCCAAGCATCTTTTTATATGCTTATTGGTCATTTGTTTATCTTCCTTGACAAAATGTCTTTTCATATCCTTGGCCCATTTAAAAGAATTGGGTTGGTTTATTTTTTTTTAATTACCGAATTGTTCATGTCTATTATATATTCTTGATTCATTCTCTTTTTAGACATCATTTTCAACTATTTTCTCTTACTCTGTGGTTATTTTTTTTCACTTACTGGTGTCCTTTGAAGTACAAAGGATTTTTTTACATTTATTTGTGGTTCATTTTATCTGTTTTTCTTTTGTTGCTCATGCCTATTTTTGCCTTTTGGGCTACACCCACTGAATGCTCAGGTTTATTCATGGCCCTGCACTCAGGAATTACTCCTGTCAGTACACAGGGGACTATATGGAATGCCAGGGATCAAACCCTGGTCGGCCATGTGCAGGGCAAGCACCCTACCTGTTCTACTATCACTCTGGCCCTGTTGCTCATGCTTTTATCTAAAATCCTTTGCCAAATCCATGATCATGAAAATGTACCTATAAATGCTGTTTGTAAGTGTAACTCATCAGTTAAGTAAATGCAACCAATACTCTTGTCTTTTTCACCCAGAATTCTATTTGGCACATAGTAGCTATTCAAACCTTTTTCAAAATTTTTAGAGGTATGTTACCAACAAGAAAGAGCACTGGGATTCTTTCAGTAGGCCATTTCTTCTGCCCACAGTCACTTTTTCTTTAAAGTGTTCCTCTAAAAGTGGTGGTTCTCAAAACTCTCACAGGGGATAGTTTTGCCATTGGCCCCACCCCCACATTTGTCTTAGTTGGGGTAAGATGCTGCTGGTATCCAGTAGGTAGATGCCATAGATGCTGCTTAACATCCTACACGGCATAGAACAGCCTCTCATAACAAAGAATCTCACTGTCATCCCGTTGCACATCGATTTGTTCGGGCGGGCACCAGTAACATCTCATTGAGAGACTTATTGTTACTGCTTTTGGCATATCCAATACTCACGGGTAGCTTGCCAGGCTCTCCAAGAGGGGTGGAGGAATTGAACTTGGGTCCATCGCGTGAAAGGCGAAAGCCCAACCGCTGTGCTATAGCTCCAGCCCAACAAAGAATGATCCTACTTAAAAGATCAACAGTGTCTGCAACCTTTGCACTGTTGAGATTTACATAACGAAGAGAAACAGTCTCATGCAGTATTCATGTTTCTTAGTGTTTGGAACCACGATACCAATCACAGGAAGAAAAACATTCTTTATGGTGCCCCATAATTTCTTATTTGAAAACGAAAGGTAGGTAGTTCTTGATATAAAGTATTCAAATAGAAAGAATGACCTTCCAGTTAAATAACATGTCCTAGGTAAATGGATCATTTATCTTCCTTAATGTATATGTTTTATTTTCAGGTTTATAGAAGAGGAGGGCAAAACACACATAGGAGTAAGTTATCCTATGTCTTGTATACTAGCAGCCAGTGCCTAGCGTAGTACTCTGTAAATATTTACTTAATGTATGAATGAATAAATACAATATTGTTGACTACTCTTGGGTTTCTTTATTTATTTCAACTCACCTTAATTCGGAAGTTTTTAAAAAGTGTTATTTCCACTCTATAGGTGGTGATTTAAAGGTGTTCCTGACATTGGTGCTATGGAAAGACGAAAAAGAGGACTGTATAAACACTTGCTTATACTCATGATGTATTCTAATGTGTTTGTGATCAGTTTACCAAACATTTTTGCTGTCTAGCTATTTAATTGGAATTTGATTCGTTCAACTTGAATAAATATGCTATCTTGGAGCCAGAGAAATATTACAGGGTTCCAAAGAACAGCAAAGATATCCGTTGCTCAGGAGGAGTTCACTGGTAGGCTACCTTCCTTGTAGGCATGAGGGTGCTAGTTCAGAACCTGACACTGCCCTACTTAGTGTGATCCTGGCTACACTGCCATTTGGGCTTCCTGGTGCCACAAAAAAGTGTGCAACTGACTGAGTACTGCAACCAAGTGTGCAAGCCATGGTGAACATCACAATCAAGTGTGGAAGCACTTCAAGTATGTACAGTATTCCCTCTACACATCATGACAACAATAGTAAAGAGAAGGAAAAGATTTTTATCTCATGCTGTTTTTTTTTTTTTAACAAATCCTTCATGTCAAGCAGAATATGGGGCTGGGGTTTTGGATCACACCCAGCTTGTACTTAGGACTTACTCCTCACTCTGTGCCCAGTGATCACTCCTGGCAGTGCTTGGGTACCATATACGGTGTTGCAAATGAAACCAGGGTTGATTGGATGCAAGGCAAGTGCTTTAACTTTTATACTCTTAATCTCAGACCCAGCAACCAATACTTTTTAAACAAGTGAGATGACTTAAAAAAATTAGTTTTTGTTATTTTTTACTTAGGCACCACGAATTATAAAGTTATTCATAGTTGTGTTATACTTTTAAGTATGCTGTCTATCTGTAAATTCTATTACAATTTCTGTTAAAAACCCAAAACACATTTCTGTGACAATGTGTGTTGTTACTTTACCAAAAAAATGTGTTTTGTGATATAAATGCTAATTTTGAAGTGAATATTTAAGTTCACTGCATCTAAATCTATGAAAATAATATTCTGAAGAGCAATATTTCTTGCTTTGTTTCCCTATAGATTGAATTTAACTAATTCTCTGATTATCTAAGGAGATAATTAGCTTATCAGTAATACTATTTAATTTTCTTTGGTGAAATAGCAGTGAAAAATACTATTTTATTTTCTTTGATGAAATTTGTGTTGCATCATGAATCTTTTGGGGATGATATAAAATATAAATTAATTTTTTCATCCAGAAAGTTTAGGTACTTCTGTTAAATAAAGGGGAAAACATTCAAGAGCAGCCCCTGCTATTTTTAGAGTGTTTGAATTTGGGCACATACTGGACTTCATATTATTTTGCAAAGCAGCAAAATTCAACTAGCATTCACTGAATATATTTTATATGCTGGGTATTTCACTACAAAGTTTATCAAGTTTTACTACCTGCTGCTTTTAGCACATTGCTTTCATTTCTAAGTAACATGTTTATTTTTTTCTCTCGCTTTTTAGCTTTTTGGGTCACACCCGTAGATGCTCAAGGATTACTCCTGGCTCTGCACTCGGGAATTAGTCTTGGTGGTGCTCAGGGGGACCATATGGGATATGGATAGAACCTAGGTCGACCTCATGCAAGGCAAATTTCCTACCTGCTACTATCACTCTACCCCCAGTAACATAATTATTCTAATAAAGGTTTCCCCCACTATTCTACTTTAAAGGCAGCAGTTTGGTGGGCTATTTTGGGGGTCTGGAAAAATTACCATTTGTTTATATGCAATATTTTTTATTGATTCCATACCTTTAAAATAGCCTACCAAATCATACCAAATTGGATAACCCTACCTTGAATAGTGGGGAAAGTCTTTATGGCCCAACATTTCAGTATTAGTGTTATATGTCAATTTGCTGTTATGGAAGATGAAGATTTAGCTTTTTATGACTTTTTAAAAATATTTTGTTAGAGAATCACTGCGATGTACAGTTACAAACTTATGAACTTTTGTGTTTGCATTTCACTCATACAGTGATCGTTTACCCATCCCTCCACCAGTGCCCATTCACCTACACCAATGATCCCAGTATCTCTCTCACCACCTCCAACCCATCACCCACCACTCCACCCTGCCTCTGCGGCAAGGCATTCCCTTTTGTTTTCTATCTTTTTGAGTGTTGTAGTTTGCAATAGAGGTATTGAGTTGCCTTTTGGAAAACAATATGGATGATTCTCAAAAAATTAGAAATTGAGCTCCCATTTGACCCAGCAATACCACTTCTGGGAATATATCCTGGAGAGTCAAAAAGGTATAGTAGAAATGACATCTACATTTGTATGTTCATTGCAGCACTGTTTACAATAGCCACAATCTGGAAAAAAACAGAGTGCTCAAAAACATGACTGTTTAAAGAAACTTTGGTACATCTACACAATGGAATACTAGGTAACTGTTAGAAAAGATGAAGTCATGAAATTTGCATATAAGTGGATCAACATGGCAAGTATCATGTTAAGTGAAGTGAGTCAGGAAGAGAGAGACAGACATAGCTTTTCATGATTTCTTAAGCCTGTCTTGTGTTAGGAAACATATCCACCATTTATCATTTTATATAGTTGCATATCATTTTTATCATATTTTGGTTAGAGCAGTAGTCTGTGATTACACTGTGACTAGGTAAGCTTATTCATAGCTGAGCTATGTAGTTTCTATGATTATTTGAACAGCTTTTTGTTTGCATGTAGTTTAAAATTAATTATTTTTAGGTTCTGGAGTGATAATATCACAGGTAGGGCACTTGCCTTGCATGTCACCAACCTGGGTTTGATCCATGACATCACATATGTTTCTCTGACCAGAAGTGATCCCTGAGTACCACTGGATGTGACCAAACACAGACATACAAAAAAAGTAAAATTATCTTTTATTTTTTTTTTACTGAAGATATACTTCAGTAATAAATTGTTTGCATGTGTGACTCCCTGAGTTCCATCCCTAGCATTGTCTCACACATACACACACACACACACACACACACACACACACACGCACGCACACATGCACACGTTTCTTTGGTTTAGTCATTGCTTGTTTACTATGTTCACTTCTAACATATCCACTCTCTCCTCAAGAATTTGCATCTTTACTTGGAGTAAATCATATCAGTTTCATATATCAATTTCCTATTAGTGGAGACTTTTCTCCCACGGAGTTCTGACCTTTATTCTGAATGGCTGTTCATTGACCTTTGAAACAGCTGAGAACATTCCTGGGATCCTCCTAGGAATCTCTCACCTTTAATGGTGATCTTTGTTTCCTGGATATTATTTTGTTTCCTTTCATGGTTTATTCTTTCATTTTAATGGCATAAATCTTCTAGTAACTTTCTGAAAAAAAAAAACAGATGGACAGATGGGACATTAATATTTTGAGGCCTTGCTAGTATAAAAATCTTATTTCACTCTTGCACTTAGATAATTTGACTGAGTATAGAATTCTGTTTTATAAATCACTGATTCTCATAATTTTGTTGTCTGTACCAGTCTTCTTGCTCTAGTAATTGAAATATTGATAAATCAAATGTTATTCTGATTCTTCTTAAATTCTGTTTTCTTCTTGGAATGCCTTCGGGTGCTCTACTTCTTAGCACTCTGAAATTTCAGAATGTCTTGTTCTGTATTTATTTCCATCTCTTATGTATACCACTTCAATAGAATATCCTTCCATTTGGGGACTTTTTTGGAATTCTATTTTAAAATTAATTTTTCATTATTTCCTCTGTTCTCTGTTTTTATGTTTGGTCAGATTTTAAACAGATTCTCTAATTTTCTTCTGTTCTGTTTTCTTCCTCTTTGATTTTTTTTGGTCTATTATTCCGTAGATCGCTCCCTCTTTACCTTCCATTATTATTTCATTTTAAATTCATCTTCTACCTTAATTTTAGGTGCTTTCCCCCATATATGAATACTCCTTTTAAATAACTCTGTTGTTTTAAAATATCTCTGGCAATATTAGTGATTTACAAAAATGTTTCTTTCTTTAGTTTTCCCCAGGTTTCTTTGTTTTCTAGAGTATTACAGGCTTCAAAATTTTGGTAACCATTTGTTATCTATCATGTACATGTTTAAGTAGAGCAGCAAGAAAACACTGGAAACTACTAGCATCAACAGATTTTTGGTTAACTGTAAGTTTGGTTATTTGCCTAAAAAATTGAGTTTTGGAACCAAGATCAGTATCCTTACATAGTTTTCCCTTGGTCTGCTCTGTAAGCCTTAAAAAGAGTATTCCAATCTTTTTCTGGATGTAGAAGATTAAGGGCAAAGGCATTTCTGGTGCGTGTATATATACTCCCATGTTTATATACATATACTATATATGCTTTTATTTAAATTCGTATTTCAAGTGTAGAATCTATATCCACTGTTCTCTTGTATTAGACTTCAGCAAGTATCTTCCTCACCCTTCCTAGAAACTCTCTGAATCTATGCTAGAATTAGGGAGTCAAGAGACAGGAACTTAAAGAAAAATCTAATTGTTTCCAAAACACTTGGTCCAGTTCATCCTCATCTCTACTTACAGATGAGCATGAAGCTTCCTTTGAGGGGATTTGGGTACAAATATTTTTTTCTTGGTTTTTCTCAGAGATGCCCTAAGATCTGACTTTTTTCTCAACCTTCAAACTGTCATTGAAGTGGTCTCTTTCTCCTTGTATTGTATGTTAAAAAAGATTCTTTTGGTGTTATTTAGTGGAGCTTTGGGAGATAGCCAAAGTATGGATGTGTTCAGTCCATCATCTTTAACTGGAAGTTCTTTACATCTGCAACTGTATAATTCGTTGCACTAGTTAAATGCTTACTTGGTTGTGAGTGAATAGAGCATAGAAAATGACAATAGTTGGGATATCTTAGTAGATTTTGATGTATACTTTTCAATTAAAAAATCTTTGTCAGCCAGAGAGATTATGAAGGAGGCAAGATGTTTAGCTTGCATACAGCTGACCCATCACTGGTATCACATGTGGTTCTGAGCACCACAAAGAGTAATCCTTGAACACAAACCCAGAGATAAGTACTGAAAACTACTGGGCATGGCCTAACACCCTTCCAGTTTACCCAAATCTTTTGACAATCAAGGAGAGTGTTTGTACTTGAAATAAGCTTGCCAAGGTACTTCCTTTTTAAGGTCATTTGGTCATCAGGGATGGGTGTTGGAGAAATGAGAGTGAAGCTTTGAAGGGTGCTGGCAATTTTTTTGCCTTTATTTTTTCTTATTATCAGGTGAAGGCCTGTATGTCTTCTGACTTAATTCAGACCTTGCTGGATTAATTTTATGTAGAAAACAACAGAGTTCAATGTTTTTGGTGAGTGGGGCACTAATATTAAGAGGATTCTTTTTTTTTTTTTTTTTTTTGCTTTTTGGGTCACACCTGGCGATGCACAGGGGTTACTCCTGGCTCTGCACTCAGGAATTACCCCTGGCTGTGCTCAGGGGACCATATGGGATGCTGGGATTTGAACCCGGGTCGGCCGCGTGCAAGGCAAACGCCCTACCCGCTGTGCTATCTCTCCAGCCCCAAGAGGATTCTTAATTATATGATATCAATTATGTAATAAGTAATTATTACATATTATCAATTAATTAGCATGTGATTATTAATATTGGCAAATGATTATTAAAACAGATGTTTTTCTGTTTCTACTATGATACCCATTTATGTTTATTATAGGACTTCTGCTTTAAAATCTGAAATTTCTCATTTGATCAACTTCACTGCCATATTCAATACAGAATATTGTCTTTAGGGTATGTGTACTACCTTTTATATAATTTTGGGCACAGTAAATCTTTTACAGTTAGTAATTACTTAGAAACTAGCTCTGAATTTTTCTTCAAATATAATGAAATTATATTTCTTAGTTTTAACTGTAGATGATAAATATTTTATTTTATTTTACCTGGAACTATATCACTTATGATTCATTCACTGCTCAGAATTATATATAGTTTTAAGTTATCATCTCAGAAGGTGCTGATAATTGAAAGTTAGCTATAACTTTAAACACATCAAAACTTTGTGTTTAAACTTGACATAAATTATTAACACCCTGCTAAACCAATTTGAAACATTTAAAACACATTTTTATGTTTTTCTCTTTTGGTCTTATTACAGCAGCTTCCAATTTGGCTGTTCTCTTAAGCATTAGATTGCCCCAAGCAAATCATCAGATGACTGCTTTTAAATTTATTATTTTGGCTGTTTATCTCTTCCCAGGATAAAGTGCTTTTCATTCTTTTAAAATCTTCCACATAGAACTCCATTATTCATTAAGAAAAGGACATAAGAGCAAAAGGCAGCAGAGGGTTTTTTTTTTGTTTAGTTTTTCTTCTTGGTTATATGATTAGCTGTGCACGTAAGTTAAATAGTTTGTTGTTAGAATTGAGGATTGCAGTTCATAGTGGGGAAGAGTTATAGTGCTTTATATAAGATGTGGGATTTAAAAAAATCAGCATGTCTTTTAGAAGAAATTACAGGTGTTTTATATGATAAGGTAAGGTGAGTCAGGTACCTGTACTAGTTGAACTAGATCAGTGATTTTCAGTCCTGTGTGCTGATTAGGATTGACTAAGAAGCACTAAATACATGCTTAGATCCCACCTTAAGAGCTTCTGCACTAATCTCCCAAGTGATTCAGCTATGCAAGTAGGCTTGAGAACCATTGGTTCTGAGAGACTCAGTTTACAAGAGCATACCTAGTTGAGTTTGTTTTCTGGATCTGGAGAAAGTTCTTGATTTATCTAAGTAGTTTCTAACATTGGACTGTTTATTTGGGTTTGTTTTACTAAAAATGTGAAGTTAGGGGGCTGGAGTGATAGCACAGCGGTTCGGGCATTTGCCTTGCATGAGGCCAACCCGAGTTCGATTCCTGGCATCCCATATGGTCCCCTCGAGCACCGCCAGGAGTAATTACTGAGTGCAGAGCCAGGAGTAACACCTGAGTATCGACGGGTGTGAACTGCCCCCCAAAAAAGAAAAAAAAATGTGAAGTTAGGTTTCTAGTCTCTCTTACTAGATTAAAATAACTCTAAGGAGAATTCTAAGTCAATTCTAACTAGAGGAGTATTCACTAGAATCACCAAAGAAATTTAAAAAAAAACATGTTTTGTGCTATCTCATAAAGTTTCCATTTTAATAGACCAAGAGAGGGTCGTGAGTATGCATTTTAGAAACTTATTTCCAAAATTATTTTATTTTGATTCCTGAGATTTTGACTATGTGGTCTATGATGCAGTTTATATATATATACACATATATAAATTCTTAAAATATGAGTGCTTCCGATGATGTGATTTGTGGTATCAAAACTAGTTTGGAGAAGTTCCATAAGGAATATAGAGCCAATCTAGTATCTTTATCACATGAATCTAGTTTCTGGCATACATCTCCAATTGAAATATTGGAGTTTGAGGTAGTTTCCATTCTGTTGGGGAATCTATTGGTATTTGCAGTTGCTCTGAGAATTTAGGAAGAATTTGGATTGCCCTCTGCCAAAAGATGAGGCCATCATGCAGTATGCAGAAGTAAAATCTGAGTTCCTTTCTCTCCAAACTAAAGGAGCTGTGTTAGTCAAGCATAGTTTATAAATGAAGCACATTGCTTATCTTTTTGGCATCATGGTGCTTGCTTTGGTTACAGATGTATGAGTGGTTGACCTTGGTTGGCCTTAAAACCATGGCTGTTTAGGTGAAGCTGTTGTGAATTGTCGCTGAGAACTATGTTTACTGCAGCAAGTCTGCTGCTGATTGGGTTATCTTGAATCATGCAGGGCTAAGATCGTAATTTGCTTTCTGAAGCATGTTGCCTGGAGCTCATTGAGTTGTCCTTGAAAGACTGAGATGATTTACTACTGACCAAATAGATTAAAAGTGGATTCTGCTACTTACTAGCTCCCATGGCTATTGGATAATCAATCTTCTTTCCACTCCCACTAATATTTAAGAGACTTTTATTCATGCTTCAAACTACCAGTTTTTGTTCTTAGTGAAATGGCTGCTTCTGTACCTTAAAAAAATCACAGAGGTAGACCATTTGGCTTGAAAAGGAACCCAGGTTAATCATAAGAATGGGTGGCAAATGCTTGGAACTCTCTCTTCCATATTCTCACCTCTCTTTGTATTCTGTTTTGAGGAATTCAGGGTCTCCTGATTTCTGTTTCATATTTTAAACTGTATAACTCACTTGAAATTCTTTGTATCTGCTGTCTTGTGTTGCAGGGGACTTGAAATTAGAATTGCACACAAACCTTAGCTTGGACATTTGCTATGTAGCTTAAGGCAAGTCACTTGATCTCTCTGAGCCTCAATTCTCCCTTTATACTCTGTGGTATATGTGCTTAACCACCTCACTGAGGAAGAGTAAATGCTGAATTCATATGCTTTGTAAATTTTTTAAAGTGTCTTATTGTTCAGGAAACTTTGTTCTTTATGGTGTACATCATTTTAATGGCTTACACTTGGGAGTATGATGCCAATATTTGTTGAATGAATATGTTGATCAGAACTCTCCCCATCCTGGAAATTATGGACGAGTAACATTTCAGGTTTTGCAGTTTTCTACCAAAGAGAGCTGGGATTGCAGAAGGATTTGAATGGATACCCCAAATATGGTAAGTTTGAATTGCTGACTTTGCCTCTGTGATGGGGTGTTTTGAGAAGGAAAAATAAGCATAAATATGTTATTAAAAATAAAATGAGGAATTTACGACCTCCATTATGCTCTTAAAAATGAACTGAATTTAAAACTAGTTTAATATATGTAGAAAAATTTTGGCAATGCACAACACAGTCTCATACACGATAAACATCTCCTAACATATTAGTATGGTACACTTCTTACAAATAGTTGCCCAATGCTTATATTTTTTATTTGTATTTTGGGCCACACCCAGATAAGCTCAGGAGTTACTCCTGGCTCTGCACTCAGAAGTTACTTCTGTTGATACTTGGGGAACCATATGGAATGCCTGGTCTTGAACCTGGGTCAGCTGTGTGCAAAGCAAGCACCCTATCTGCTGTACTATCTCGCTGGGTCCTGATCAATTATTATTAAAGTTCATACATCATTTAGGTTTTTCGAAAAAAATTTCTAATATCCTTTGTTTGTTGTGGGGTTCTACTTTGTTTACTACTTTACATTTAGGAGTCATATCTTGGTTACTTCACTATATTTAGTAGTCATATTGGCTTAGGCTTCATTTACTTTAACAGTGTCACTCCGTGGGGTGCTAGGGGGATCATATGGGATGCTGGGGATTGAACATGGGTTGACTGTATGCAAAGCAAGCACGTCACCCATTGTACTGTTTTTCTGGCCCCTTATTTTGATGATTTTGGTAGGTTTGAAGAATATTGGTCATGTTCTTTGTACACAATCTCTCAACTGTGATTTGTCTGATGTTTTCTCATAAGTGGATGATTTGTTTGTTCAGTGGAAGACTGCTTTACCCCTGGGAAGGTAAAGTGTCATTCCCATCGCATTATGCCAAGCCTATATATAATCAATATGATTTATTACTGCTTATATTGACCTTGATTGCCTGGAGAAAAATCAAGTTTTTGTACTGTAGGTTACTACTTAAAACAATCTTCTCATGCTGCCCTCTTGGGACAAAATGCGTCTTTCTCACATTTAAGGGGTTAGAAGTTGTATTCTATTTCCATAATGGTACACTACCATAATTTTTATTGGACACATTAAAACCAACAGTAAATCGTTGTTAGACAAATACAAAACATTTAAATCAGTTGAGACTAATTTAAACTAGACAAGGATTCTTAGCATTATGATTTTAGCAAATGCAATTAGGTAATAACACTAGAAGAGACAAAATTATCTTTATACAAATACAGTTGTACACAAAAACCGCCCAGTGTTTAAAAAGTTTTTGAATTAAACCACCATGAGATAAATCATTACAAAGCGGTTCATGATTGTTTTAACTAAAAATTACTAAGATAAGTTTGTAAAGTGGCTTGTTACAAAGTAGAAATTTTTTTAATTAGGTGATTTTTTTTAGTATTTTAGCATAAGCCTTTGAACGAAAAAGAAAACATTAAATTCTTAGTAGCAATAGAAGTCAAAAGTAGAACAGGAAAGACCACACTGAAATGTGAAGAAAATGAAAATCTCGGGGCTGGAGCGATAGCACAGCGGGTAGGGCGTTTGCCTTGCACTCGGCCAACCCGGGTTCGATTCCCAGCATCCCATATGGTCCCCTGAGCACCGCCAGGAGTAATTCCTGAGTGCAAAGCCAGGAGTAACCCCTGTGCAATGCTAGGTGTGACCCAAAAAAGAAAAGAAAAAGAAAATGAAAATCTCACTGTGTCATAAAATAAGATTTCAACAGATTAAGTGATGCGTTCTTGAATGGTGAGATTTAATATAAAAGTATCACTTTTCTAAAACTGTATTTAAGGAATGTCAATTAAAACCCCCAAAGTATTTATTTTGTGACCATACTCAGCAGTGCTCAGGGATTACTGCTGGCTCTGTGCTCAGAGATCACTATTGAGGAAACATATGCACTTCTGGGCATTGAAATTGGATTCAGCTGTATGCAATGCAAGCACTAGCACCTTACCCTCTGTAAGCACCTTACCCATTTGTGCCCTCACCAAATAATTTTTTGAGGGATGGGGTAGTACTTATATAAAACATTTTTCACATAGAATAAATGCCTAAGATGTGCCTTACTAGTTATTAGAAACTTTTGTGCGAACTATAAAATGGCATCTCTCATTCTCAGTTTGGTGCCTTTACCCTTATGGATTCCTTCCATCTGGGTGTGGGCAGGACCTGTGACTTTCGTCTATTAGAAGACAACAAAAGTGCCCAGGTGTATGAAAACGTGGTTGTGTTTGCATTAAGATGCTAGTGTCTGTCTTGTTGACTCTGTCTCTTGCTGGCTTTGAAGAAGCATGCTTCTATGATGCCATCTGCTTTAGAGAGAGGACCACATGGCAGGAACTGAGGGCAGTCTTTTGGCTTATAGCCACACAGGAAACCGAGGCCCTCAGTATGGCAGGCGGGGAGCAATAGGATAATGCCAACAAGCAGGTGATTTGGAAGCACATCCTCCGGCATTGGGTCTCAGATGAAACTGCAGTCTCCTGATAGCGTGATTAAAGCTTTCATAGACCCTGGACGACATGAACAAGTTAGACTGTGCACATACTCCTGACCCCACAAAAACTAGGAAAATAAATATGTGAAGACTTTATATTTGTGGTAATATTGTTATATTTTGATAAGTGATACCATGATAAAGTCATTAATTCAGTATGATTCAGTGTGAGTGAAATGATGCATACAGAAAACAAAATTTTAGCCTATATGGTTTAATAGAAATGCAAAGGAATATTTATTTTAGATAGAGAAAGTTAGGTTTGGGGCTGGAGGAATAGCACAGCGGGTAGGGCGTTTGCCTTGCACGCAGCCGACCCAGGTTCGAATCCCAGCATCCCATATGGTCCCCTGAGCATCACCAGAGGTGATTCCTGAGTGCAGAGCCAGGAGTAACCCCTGTGCATCACCAGGTGTGACCCAAAAAGCAAAAAAAAAAAAAAAGAAAGTTAGGTTTAAGTTATGCTGTCACTGCTGGATATGTGGGCAGAATGTGAACTGGAGTCTTTCCTTAAAATATATATAAAAAAAACTTCTTCCTGCTTTAAATGCTGAAATAGAAATGAAATCCTCTTGTAAAGGAAAAATCATATATGCAAAACAAGAGTCAGAATGCCCTAGCCAAGCTGGAGACACCAAAGTAATTAAATTAAAAAAATAATTAGTGTATTTGCTTATGATAATTTTAATTATATGGCAAAAGTTATAATAAAGTCAGTTGTACTTTATCAAGATAAGGTGATGTAAGGAGATAGTGTCAGACTGTTAATTATTGTAGTTTTGTCTTCATTAGGAAGGTCTTGTTACCAAAAAAATCCATTTATGTTTTGATGCAGACTTCTCAATGTAGACGGACAGCACAGTTTGCTGACCAGCACTGACCCATTGGCCACAGTTCGGTAATTCATGCTCTGGGGATGGGATTAGAAATTTCCATACAGAACCAGATAGTAACACAATGGCTTAGATCTGACATTGTTATACGAAAACCTTGGAAACAATATGTGAGTGAATGAACAAGGCTATATTATAGTACAACTTTTTTTTGTCAAATTCAGCCAAATTTGACCCATGGCCAATAGTTTTTTTGAATCCTGTTCTGTGGTTTTGAATAAAGTATCTTCTTTAGACTTAATTTTTCTATTTCCTAAGTTTCTATGATCCTATAGGACTGGGAAGGAATCACACTTGAAAACATAGTTTGAAAGTACTGGACATGCACTATCCAGTAAGATAGCCATTGAGTATTTCTTGTACTGATAGTGGAAATTAATGTGTGCTCCAAGTGTGCAATAAATATGAACATTTTGAGGAGTGAATATGGAAAATGTAAATACATTGATTCCCATTTTGAAATGGTAATGTTTTGGATGTATTGAAATAAATAAATAATTGTCTCTGCTTCATTTTGATTATGGCTGCTAGAAAATTTAAGGTTAGATATACAGCTTGCCAGTTTATCTTTGTTGGCCAGTACTGGGTTAAAGTGAGTAGAAGTTTGCGTTAAATGCTATGGGACTAAGGAAGAGAGCTCACCTAGCTGGGGATATTGGAAAGGTCATCACTGGGATAGAAATGACTTTCGAAAGTCATGATATTTTGACAAGTGGTGCTCTGGGGGCTATTAGATGGAAGAAGTGGCATAAGTAGAGGGTGAGAGAAAGCAGAATGGTGTCTGTTTGAAGCAGGGACAGAACTGACTTTAGCTGTTCAGGAGATGGGCCATGTGATGAATCTACATGGCTACATGATTGTGGATTGACTGCCTGGGTTAGGACTTAGTATCTACATCGGTTAGCAGGGAACTGGAGACTTATCCATCTTTTTGAGCAGGTTGTGGTAGCTTTGAGAGCTGTACTTCATAGTTATAATCCAGAAGTAACAAATGGGTTGGAATAAGAAAATCAAGAAATGGTGCAAGTGTTAACTAGATGATCATGGTGACCCCCTCATGGTAAAATGGACCTTAGAAAAAGGTGCTCCAATGTGTTCTGTTTTGCAAATGCTTAGTTTGAGACACCTATGGATTTGAAAGGTAGACCAGTTCTCAGGTTGTTCACTTGTATTTTTTTGATGACAGATGTTGCCCTGAGAAATTCATTACTTTAGCCTTCCTTGTTTTTCTTCTGATCCTTCTCACAGTCCACCATAATCACTGTTAATTGACCGAAGGAGAGGACCTGACCCTTGGTTTCTGTTAGCTGGAAAGTGGGAATTGAGATTATCATTTTGGCAAGGTGAATGGAGTGGTTCATTTCTAGGCATTTGAATTTGAGGTGTAAGAGTCAAGGTTGATGTAGGGCCATAAAAAGGATCACAGGGGCAGTTATCAAGGACAGAGAAAACCTATATCTGGGAGTGGTAGAAAGCTAAGTGTAACTAGTAAATTCCTGGTTACTAGACTGTATAGCTCTTGGGAAGGCCTCCAGAAGTCTATGCTTTTCCCTTCTGGTCTGGAAGAGTGACTCTTCATGGTTCTGAAAAGCCCTGGCCAAGTGGATGTGATTTCTATCCTTAGTTCCTCCTTCCAAACAGTAAAACTCCTTGGCTGAGATGGATGATGTTTGAAGTAGTTAAAAGGCAGATTTAAAATGGAAACCCGAGGTTGGTGTGAAGCTGGAAAGTTGAGAAGAGCCCATTTGTTTAAAGTAAGATGCAGGAGATAGTAAATAATATTCTTTTCAACTGCACAGTAAGCTCAGACTTCTAAGTGCAGTCGATGTTAAAGTGCTCGGGGAAAGTAGGTGTAGCTAAGTAAGCAATCAACAGCACTAATGGAAACCTGCGTTTCCGGTAAGTCTTGCTGAAGGGATATAAGGTTCTGCTACAAGGTGGGAACAAGTTATTCAAGCAAGTTACTTATTAATTTTCTTAACAGCAGCTGCTGTGTTTGTGAAGTGAGTTTGATAGTTGTTTTAGTATATATCCTTCAGAGATGTTTAAAGGACAAACAAACAACTGCTTTGCATATTATGTTCCCTTAAGATAGTCATAGCGCTCAGAGGTGGTTGTCTGACAGTTTTTATAATGGCTTCAAACAGGCAGCTCTGAGTGACGGCTCAGTGAATACTTTTGTAGTTGTTTTGTGTCTCACCTGTGGTGCTCAGGGACTACTCCTGGCTCTTTCTTAGGGATCACTCCTGGCAGGGCTCAGGGGGGTGATATGGGGTGCTAGGATTAAACCCAGGTTGTCTGTATGCAAGGCATCCTACCCCTGTAAATCTCTTTGGACCCAAGAAGATATTTTTATTGTTTTTTGATATGCCTTTTGTTAAAGTACATTTTTAGTGTGGAAGATCATGGTGTTTTTGTTTCCTGTCATTAGTTGCTAAAGTGGTTATTGAGCACGTACTGTAAAGGGAAAGGATAGTATTAAGCACTTCACACACATTACCTTGTTTAATCCGCATAACGTTCTGTTGAAGGAGTAAATTACGAATCCTCATTTTGAGAAGAGACAGCTGAGACTTAGAGTTTGGTTAAGGTGATGTTTAAGGTTCAGTATACCTTTTCACCTTCACTGGGCCTAATTCTCTCATTGTCTCAGGGTCACCCTTCTAGGTCCAGGAGTTAGAGTGGTGGTTTTCAACCTTTCTATACCTGTAGTCTGATGAAAATAGGAAAATTATTTCCCAAATCACCAAGTGAAAATCGAAACCGTTATTTCAACGTGTAACATTCAATGTGCTTAAAATTCTAATATTGTAGATTGAAAATCCTGCATTATTGGCAATAACTTTTTCTTGGACTAGAAGCAGTGCAGGACTAGCAGTTGGAAACTGTGATTGGAGTATACCCTGTGAGTCCATACTGCCTGGAAACACGAGACCCTGGCCTCTGTACACGTGCTCAAGCTTCATGCACAAAGGCCAAGCTGGTACATCAGAAGGATCAAAGTTTCTGTCAAACTTCAGTGCCAGTAGAAAAAAAAGGGCCAGGACCATCTTTTTATGTATTTTGCTGTCCTCCTTTCAGCTCCAAACTCAAGTGAGAGGTATTCGGCTTCAGAGAGAGAGGAAGCGGAAGATTGCCCAGAGATCTTCATGTCAGTGCTTCCCCGAAATAGCTGGGCGACTCCTCGTTCCCTTACCAAAATTTAGAAAACATAAATGTCTTTCCCTCTTCACCTTGTGGTTGATGTATAAAGACAAAAGAAATTATGAATTTTAGAAGAATAAGTAGCATTTTATACTCTGTTACTTAAATTGATACCAAGACTCCAAATTCTTAACCCAAACCATGTGGGTATTTTCCCCCCCACTGTTGTGAACTATGTGAGTATGTGAATTTGTCCCCTATGGCTAGAAGCCCCCAACCACTTTGGACAAGGCAGTAAAGACAGAAGCCAAGGCTCATAGGCTGCTGGAGTTGCAGTTTTCTTTTTCTTTGCTTTTGAGAAGCAAGACGGAAAGGAGTGGAAATCATCAGGCACTTTTGCTATGGAGCAGACATTAGCGTCATATGATATTGGCACCACAATTTGTGTTAAGTAACCCACATTCAAGTGTGGGCCACCAGAGGTACACACGGGCCTGTTAAGTACAGTTATCCTAAACCATACACAGACACAAAAGATAAATCTTGTCACAATTTCTGCATCAAAGTTCATCAGTTTCCTGCCCTTAATTTGCTTTCAGGCGGTAATATCAGTTATTTGTAATTCCTGTTTATGGCAATAGAAATTCTTGCCTGCATTGAAGTATTTATTGCTAATGAAAAGAATGTAAGAAATTGGGCTGGATAAATAATGCCGAAGGTAAGGTACCTGCTTTACCTATGGCTGACACCAGTTCAAATCCCTAGCACCACCTATAGTCCCCCAAGTGCTGCCAGGATTTACTCTTGAGTGCAGAGCCAGGTGTAAATCCTGAGTACGAGTGGGTGTCCCCCAACCTCCCAAAAAACAAAAAAAGAATTTCAAAAATTATAGTACATTGGAGAAGGCCTTTTACAAAGAAAGTCTTTCCCAGGCTGCTAAAATCACATCCTATATATGAAGGGACTCTACATATATGCCAACACTATGATGATTCTAGATATAAAGCTCATTATAAATTATTTCTTAAGTTACCTAGCTAATGCACATGAGTTCTAGTTCAACAATCACTCAAACTGGGGTGCAGGTCTCAAGTTTTAGATTTATCAGGTGGCAGAAGAAAGGGATTTAAACCTTGGAGTGTGGTGACTAGGGATCTAGTTTCAACAGATTTGATTTAAATGTAATCATTCTACAGCACCATTTTTTAATAATCTTGCTCTGGGTTCTTTGATTTCCCTCCTCATCAGGTCCCTATAATTTTAAGGTTTAACTACTGAATATTATGAAGGATTAAAAGATTTATTTGGAGGCAAGGGTTTTGGCCAGAGACAGAAAATGCTTTGTACTTACAGGGAAAGTCTCCAATGAGATGACTTTCTTACATCACTTCCAATTAGTGGGTATTTTGTCATTGTACCTTTTACTGTACTTGGCACTGTACAGTAATACCTACCTGATTATTTTACCAACTGTAATCATCCTAAATACATATAGTACTGTCTTTCCAATTAATGTTACTCAAATGTGGGTTCTATGTGTTGAAATTATTGTATTTCTTTGCTATGTGTTTGAAAAACCAGCCTTTTATGTTGTGGGAGAAACAATGTGAACTGTTTTTAAAAATCATTAGGCAACAGATACTCATGAAATGAAATGTCCAATTTAAGAAATTGAACATTGATAGTAGCCCCAGAAACCTCCAGAGTAAGCTTTGTTATACCTGCCCCTCTCCTTCTTGCTTCTGAGGGAAACTGTACATATTTATTGGCCTTCCCCTTGCTTTCCATTTAATTGCATTACCTATGAATGCATTCTTAAATTGCCTAATTCTTAATCCATTTTCTCATGTTTGAACATTATGTAAACTGAGTGATTCTCTATGATTTTCAACATTGTATGTGATCCATCCATGTTGCTGCTTGGGGCTATGTAAAAAAAAATCCCACACTCCAGTGCACTTTGAAAATCCCCACTCACACTTGCAGATTGTATAAAATCCTCACTCGCGTGGGGATTACACATGAAAGGATGTTCTCGGGCTCTCCGGGCGGCTCTCTCTCACCACCCATGCTCTCAAGCCACTTCACCCGGGAAGGTTGTTGCCTTGGATGGACAAAGGAAGAACGAGGACCAAGCTGGTTGCTGATTAGTTGCCGTTTATTCAATCTCTCTCTCCCAGCTCTCTCCAACCCTTTCTCTCTCTGTCTCTCTTTAACTGCACAATTCTTTCTTCCCGCTGTATCCATCTCCTCTCTCTCTCTGCTGTCTCTCCTTCAATCAATCAAATCCATCCATCCATCTATCCATCCAATTCGTTTCTCCAACCAGCCAGCCAACAATATAATCCTTTTTCTTTCTTCCCCCTTTCTCCCCGCAGCCACTCTTTTTATCCACTCCTCATGACCCCCCCACACCTCCCCACGGGAAGCGTGATCAAAAATGTTTTTCCAGACTTCCCAACCACCTGCAGCCCACAAGGGCAAAACAGCCCTTACATCTGTTTCTCCTCTCCTTAGACCTGCAACTTAATTAGCATCTTTAATTCTCCTTCCTAATATTTGCCATTCTGTATGGACACAGTAATAGACACTTTTAGGCTTGTAGGGTGACTCTTCTGGGGACACCATACCACAGAGTCAGACTATAGTGCTCAGGCTGGATCAATCATTCCTAACCCCAGCAGGGTCCAAATCTAGTTATTACTTTTTGGATCATGACAGAATTTGTCCATGACCAAGCTTTTAACTTATAGTTAAGCATTAGGGCACTTTGGCCAGACCCATTTCGATGCCAGGGTAGCTCATAGCTCACCACTTGCCCTGGGTCCATCCAGTCCCTCATTGACACCCTGATTTGGGGGATCTAGGAAGTAATGGCAACTAAGGCTTAAATCGAGAGCTCAGATGTCCAGGAGATATATGGAATCAATCAATTCCCAAATCACAGGCTTGTCTTTCTAACTGTCTTCCTGTATCCATACAAAAAGCAATTGCTCTGGAATAACTAACCATGCAAAGGACATTAAGGAGAAGAGAAAGACAATATTTACAAGTCAGAGTCTGATCAGGAGACAAAGATAATTGACAGGCTGGGGGGCAACCAACAAACACAAGCTCCCAGCGGCCACGGAGGAAGGGCAAACCCATGTTATCGTACCGGGCTACATTTGTTCTTTTTAATTGCTGGATAGTATTTCATCGTATGACTCTACTACAAGCTGTCTGTTGTTACTGGACATATGGGTGGGCCTCAGTTTGCTTCCAGGAATAGTGCTGTTCTGACCTTTCTTTTGTTTGCTGATGAATATTTGTGAAGATGTAGGTGGATCCTGAACTTTTTTGAAGTAGTCATGGTAAGAATCTGTTTCACATCTTCTCCAGTTCTTGATTTTGTTACACTTTTCAATACTTCCCCTCCATATTATGGATGTTTAATAGTGTCATGGTGTTTTAATTCAGCTTTTAATTAATTTTCCCCTGGGTAAGAGCGAGACTGTATTTTCATGTGTTGGTTGCCCATTCTTATAGCAATTTATGGACCATGTACCATTTTCCAATAAAAATACATCTTATTTTCTCCACAATCCTCTGTTTTGAACTTTTTTTAATTAGTAAATTAAATTTTAAAGATTTTTTTGTAAATTGAATTACTTGTGCATGTATTTAATATATTTAAGTATGTTATTGACATCTAACTTGTGAACAACTCGAACACAAAATAATCACTAATTGAAATAATCACTAATTGTGGCATTGCTCCATCTGACTATGCTTGTTTCATTGTTTCTCTGAACTTAGCAACTTAGTAACACTACTTGGAGTATAAACTAGGCTCTATTTTAAAGACTTCGGGAATTCCCGGTGGGCTGTCCTTTCCGAGATTGTGTTAGAAACGCAGGTTCCTTGCAACTGTCATCTCTGACTGAAAGTGTTACATTTGCTCCTTTGCGTCAGTTTGCAGAGTTGGGATCTAATATTTGATATAGGCAGTGATTCAAATAGTTTTGGAAGTAAAATAGTTTAGGGTATATGAGGAGGGAGAGAGAAAGTATGGCATCCAAGAGCACATGGATTTCTTCAGAAGGCTGATTTTGAGAGGGCCCTATTAAGTAAGAGAAAGGAATAATAAATCCCAAAGTGAGGTGAAGGTACCCCAGAATGGGGGTGTGCCTTCAAATGTGTTTTTAACCTAACATTTTTGAAGTTGTTTCCTTGGAGTTTCTTTCCAAATGTAGAGTTTGAACAGTTTATTTCTTTTTAATCTGATATTTCATATGTGAAGAGATGAGCAATTTAAACTGTTTGCCCACAGTCTGTTTCATATACCCACTTTAATAATCTTTTGTTGACTTAAAGAGATGAAGTTGTGTAGCTTTTTCTTTTAATTTGACCAAATGTTGAGCTTACAAACTTTAATTTAGAAAAGCTAACAGTTTGAAAAACTATATTAAATGTTGAATTCAGACTTGTATCCTGTCCTTAGAGAAGATGATCAATTCTTTAATTTTTATGTTCTACTGGAACAAATGACCAAGTTATAAATTTATTTAGAGGGTCAGTAGTGATGATTTATGGCTGTATAGCCTAGTTTAATGATGACTCTTCAAAAATGTACTTGCTTCCAGATTATTTACCTATGCTCATTAGCTGTGAAGAAAAGCACTGATTGCATTGATTATCTGTGTTTGAAAGTGTACTAAAATCCTTAAGTCATCAACTTTGTCCATTTTTTCCTCCTGGGATTGTTACCATTCATGGCTCGCTTTAGCTTAATTTACATAACTGACCTTTTATGGAATCTAATGCAGACGTTCTCAACTGGGGTTGGATTTGCTCCCTGGGGACATTTGGTAATGTCTGGATACATTTTTGGTTGTCATAACTGAAGTGCAGATGAGTGACTGACATCTAGTGGGTCAAAGAATGCTTTTAAACACCCTGTAATCTACAAGACAACTTTCTACAACAAAATATCTGACCCACAACATTAGTAGTGCTGAGGCTATGAAACTCTAGAAACTCTAGTATAAATGAGCTTCTTCATTACCCTCTTCTTCCTTGCAATCACTGTTAATTCCATGTTTTTGGAGGGAATTACTAATTCCCACTCATGTTTTATGGGGCCTTAATATTATTAATATTGGTTAATTAGCCTTCTTGTGGTGTTTATGCATATGCATATGTATGTTCAATAAAGTGTGCCAATTTTAAGTGTGTGATTTGATGACTTTGGACAAAAGTATGTAGTTTCTGTACAGATAACACTATAATCATGTTTAATTTTTAATGATGTAGCTTGAAATATGCATTTATTAAATTATATATTCCATGACAACAGGAAACTTAAAGTACTTCTGGTACTACAATGATGGGTAGTTAGAAGTATACGATAAATAGTGAGGGTTAACGTCCTTGAGCTGAGTTCCAAATCTTTCTCTATTTTCATATTAACTTGATGGGTGTTTTATTTTACTTACAGGTCATGGTTAGACTGCTAATGATTGACCTGTCCACAAACTTCTGGTTTTCCTTGGCATTCTCTAGGTTTTCTTGTTCATGTAAATTAAAACTGGTACTTAAAAACACGAAATATTTACTCACTTCCAAAGGATAATTTCCAGAATGTTGGCTGCTTTGGTGGTTGAACTTAACCTCAGTACATACTAGAGTAGTCTGTGGTGAAATGAAGGGAAACCCTTGCTTTTACTGCAGAACCACATTCTTAGAGGTAGAGGAAGCTTTGCTTTGACCACTAATTGCTGTGATTGGAACTTGCAAAATGAGGAGAGCCTTGGAGATGTGACCCTTAGTGCTTGGCAGGTGTTTTCTCTCCCCCCCCAACACTTTAATTCCCTTCTAATCAAGGTCATATTCATATTCCAGGTTTCATAGAGAATTTGTTAATGTGTCACAAGGAGGAACACAGAGAAGTTAGATGGAAAGATTCTTGGTGGTAACTATTCATTTATGAACGGAATAGCCATGGAAATTTTACTGATTTTATTTGTGGGTTTATTTTAGGCACAGAACCAACAGTACTGAAATGATAGTACCATGAAAGGAAGGGAGAAAAAGTGCCCACTGATATAAAATTCTGTGTTTTTGGTTGTCCTTTCTTGACCTTGGCACCAATCAGTTGTTAAAGAAATAAGTCATGTCTACAACCCTGTCTATTCTATCATGTAATCTTGGGATTATTTATATTGTAGTAGTTTAATATCTCAAAGAACACTTATGATGAAGACAGTCTTATAACTTGAAAAAAATCAGGAATCTTTTAGACATTTCAAGAGCAAATTAAAGATTCATCTGTGAGGATGTTTGTCCTTTGCCTGTTCTTCCATAGTTTCTAATCGTAGGTGTCTTCTTGCCCGTTGGTGAAGAAATTGCAATCCCAGAAATGATATTTTGGAATGACTTTATGTATTTATGAAAGAGTCCATGGAAATGATTTCTCTTTATTCTTGATAATGATCTAAAACATGGACAAACAATATCAAACATTTAATCTCTCCATTTGTCACTACATACTGCTTATCTGCTTATTTACTCTTCTCTACCACCTAATTTCATTGCCCCTCTTGATGTGGGGGTGTTTTGCTAATGAATTTGTATTTATTTAGCCCCAGGCTGAGGCCAAGTAGACTTAAAAGGGGGGGCCGGGTTTAGAATTTGTTTGGTGGTACTCAAGCTTTCCATTGGTTAGCCAAATTGGCAGGGAAGCACTAAGGGGTCACCCTTTATTGAAAGTGCTGAAAGAACACTGCAGAACTTTCAAAAAATGAAGGAGAAAGATTTGGAATCATGCTTCACTGAATATATGTGGACCTTGATATTTTCCATTCAATCAGAATTTTCCCATGTCTTCAAAATTATTTTAAATTATAATTGTGGAGGCCAGGAAGATAGTGAAGACATTAGGGTACATGCACCCAAACAAGGTTCACTTCCTAGCACACTGTGGTCTCAGTATCACTCGGTGTGACTCTGGAAGCCTCCAAGCACTGCCAGTGAGGCCCTGGTGGTCCCTGGACACATGGGGCCCAAGTATACCATATTCTCAGGTGCTTGGATTGATCCACTGTCCTAGCTGGCAGAGTATCACTAGGAGTGGCTCCTAGGTCTCCTGAGCACTGTTTGGGAGCCCCTTCTCCCAAATATATCATTAAGTGACCATGTATTTTTCCATCCTGAGGCTCACTTACTTAGTACTTTCCCTGTAATTGCATTTTTAGATTGTTTCTAATTTTTCACTAAAAAGACTGTGCTAAATAGCTCTGTATACTTAAATGTTTGGCTTCACATTTTTATATTTGCTTAAGCTGACTTCTGAGTGGTAGAAGCAATGGGTAGATATTTTTAAATATTGAAAGCTTTTGCTAAAGGAACTATTAGAAATGATGTTTACTAATTTTCCCTAACTCGAGAGGCAAAAGTCTGTTAGAGACTAGAAGGAAGTGGAGAAATGGCAGAGCAGGGGAGGGGGGGTGGTCATAAAAATGCTGGCAGAATCCAGATCAGATCCAGAATTCTTAGGCACAACGCCTTAGGATTGTGCTTAGTTAGAGCCTTATAAAGAAATAAGTGGGCATGAAAGCCAATTAATTTTTATCAAATTCATAATTATTATGGCTCATACCACAAACTAGAAAAGGAATGACTAATAAGTTCATCTGGAACTAAGACTGAATCAATAACTTTAAACTATAAGCATTCTTATAAAACCAGCAGCAGAAAAAATTACCAAAAGAATTGGACATTTAAGTTCAGGGAGGTGGTACAAATGGCTGGGTGCACAGGTTTTGCATGTGGGAAATGCAGTTTCCTGGGTTGGCCTTGCTTGGATTCCTTGTACCACATAGTTCCTGGAGCACCATGACCTCCAAGCACCCGAGATAAAAGCCCTTTACCGCTGCCAGTTGTGGCCTCCCCAGCGGAAACAAAATTAATAGACCATTTCTAAAATGCGAGTGGATTTTTACATTTCCCCCTTATACTTTTATATGTTATATAATTAATTGAGCTATATTAATATTATAGTGGGCTGGAGTGATAGCACAGTGGTTGGGCGTTTGCCTTTCACGCGGCCGACCCGAGTCCGATTCCTCCGCCCCTCTCGGAGAGCCTGGCAAGCTACTGAGAGTATCGAGCCCGTGCGGCAGAGCCTGGCAAGCTAGCCGTGTGTATTGGATATGCCAAAAACAGTAACAATAAGTCTCTCAATGAGAGACGTTACTGGTGCCCGCTCGAACAAATCAATGAGCAACAGGATGACAGTGACAGTGACAGTGATATTAATAATACATTCATATAGCTTGCCCTTTAAAAAATCTACAAGTTCTAACATTTTCTCAGTCTTTGTCAATGGCAAGTGTCTGCTTAGGATAACCATTTTGTCTTTTAATTACAATTTTTTCTATAGTTTTCTGTGCTGTGACATGTTTGTTGGGAATAGTTCATATCTGTTAGTATGGCCATGATTATTGAAGATGGTCATTGCTCTTAGGTAGTTTCTATTCCAGTTATAGAAAGCATGCAATGTGTGTAAAAATAAAAGGTGGGCTTTTGTCACTCATAACCCCATTTGTTAGTTGGTTTGCTATGACTGTTTATACATCTTTCAAGTAGCTGAAGTCTTGGATTGATTTTATTTTTTCCTTCCCTTAACAGAGCACTAAATATTATAAAATTTCCCTTAAATAGTATTTTACTAGGATTCCCTGATTTTTTTTTCGGGAGGGGGGCATGTTCAGCAGTGCTCAGGGGCTACTCCTATCTCAGTGCTTGGGGTTGGGAAACTGTGCAGTGCCAGAGAATGAAACAGGGCTCCTTCATGTAAAGCATGTGCTCCAGCTCTTTGAGTCATTTTCCTGGCCCAGCACGTTCCAATTTTTGATGTAATTTCATTTGCATTCAGCTCAAAACTACTTATTTTGATTTTTCCCTTTGTCTATTGTTAACTTAGAAGTGTGTGATTTTATTTCCAAATAGTTGGAGATTTCCCAGAGAGCTTTCCCTTACTGATCTCTAAATTAATTTATTTTTGAGAAGAACATACTTTATCTAAGTCGAATCCCTTTGTTAATACTTTGAGACTTTGCCCAGATTGTGGTGTTGGAAAATTCCATGTATGGTAAAAAGTAACATATTTTGCTCTTTTGAAAATAAATTAAGTTTTTTATTTGGGGGAAAAAGGAGGAGAGAGGATGGAAGGAACATAGAGGAATCTAAGTTCCTTCAGAGAGGAGACAAACCCCGTATTTTGCTTTTATTGGGTAGAATCTTCTTCAGTTATGATTACATGCTTCACTCGTGATTAATTTGGATTCTTTAGCGTTTATATCCAATTTTGTGTGCTTTCTTCCCAACCCCACACAACTTTGGGAGACTGATTCTGAGTCAGAGCTATATATATACTTGGAAGTCTCTTTCTCTCCTATCCCTAATGTTCCTATTCCTTGTCTACTTCCCTAGCTCCACTTTCTGGTTTATGAAAAAGATCACAATGTTTTTATATATAAATGAGAAGATGCATGAATGTTTTCTTGTATATATCCCCTTTTGTGCACAAATGGTAGCATACACAGGTATAGTTTTTACATTTCCTTTTGTTTTCACTGAAAAAATTATTCTGTAAATCATTCCATATTACAAGAGTGTTTTCTCTCCTGTGTGGCTCAACCACTTTCCATGCTTGGCCATTCAGGCTGTTTCAAATATTTTGCACTTGCAGTTTTTCAATGAACTTTATAAATATATATATATATATATTATTGGAGGTATTTCCTTAGTTATAATAACTATATGTGGAATTTCTGGGCAAAGAGTCCCTTTTAAATAATTTTGGGTTTGCATCAGAAAATAGGGAGTTTTCTTTTTATTCCCTTCCTCTCATAGCTTTGATTTAAGAAAAAAATTATACAGGAATATATGTAAGGACTTTCCCTAACGTGTATGGTCCTTCAAGGACACTCCTAATATCTAGCCTTCATTCTTTGAACATTAGGTTCACACCCTTTCATTAAACCCCTCATTTAAATACTGCTTCTCCTAGAACTCTCTTACATGTATTTTAAAATGTCCTTAGGTGAATAGCTGGAGTTTGAGATTTGCTTACCTGCACAGTATTTTGGCCTTGTTGAGTTAAAAATTGCAACGAAAACTGCAATTTCTTTAGAAGTACTTAGTCAACTGAAGACAGTTATTTTTTTGAACTGAAACCGATACCATTTGTGCCCAAAGAAAGTAGGGTCTTTTGTTTGCTTTCATTTTTTGGTTTGGTTTCATTTTGTTTTCAGGCCACACCTGGCGATGCTTAGGGTTTACTCCTGGTTTTGTACTCGGGAATTACTCCTGACAGTGCTCAAGGGACTAGTGCTCATGGGATGCTGAGGACTGAACCTGGGTCAGCCTTGTGCAATGCAAGCTCTCTACCCACTGTACTATTGCTCCAGCCACAAGAAACATGATTTTAAGGAAGAAAACAGGCTGTAGACAGTTTTCAAGTGGTCTGGAAAATCAGACTTGCTTAATTGGTGGGAGGCTCTTGTGCTTCGTATCAAATGGAACTTGCAAATGTTAAATTGTAAACAGGAACCATTAAGTTGGAGCCAGTGGCCTTGGAAGAATCAGAACTGAGCATCCTAAGGACCAGGCTTGCTCTGTCTGTACCTTGCACAAATTGCTGCTCTTCTGAAGTGCCAAATGGGCACACTTTATTCTTTCTGTGCTTTGTAGTTATAATTGGAGCTTTGAAAATCCTTTCTGAAGACAAAATTACATCTGAATCATAGCTTGAAGTCACATTCCCACTGGAGTTTTTTTTTTTCATCAAACTGTTCTTCCAACAGGCTCTTCTGTACCAGGTCTCCTTCCCAAATGACAGCGTGTTGGTGCCACACTTATACCACCCTTTATTTCACCAAGTTGTCTTTGATCTATAGTGTGTTTCTGGGGCCGCAAGCACAGAGGCAATGAGAGGCACTTGCTTTTATCTGCAGATAACAGCTTCCTAATAATCCTGGCCCTTATCTGCATGTTAAAATGGACAAGTGGTGCTTTGCCCACTTGTGTGGCAGCTGCCTGCAAATGAGGCATTCAGTGCCTTTCAGATAATCACTCCTTTACTTCCTTTATGCTGCTAAAGCCTATGGAAAGAAGAGACATATATTCTTCAATCCATGGTCCTATTTGGAAAGAGGTACTGATATCCTAATATACTTTGTTTTCATTTTTTAAAGCACTACTAAGCTCTTTTGTAGAACAAAAAATGGTGTTGTCTATTCCAGACTTCATTACACATAGAATGGTTGACATTCTAAAAGGTTAGTTACTTTTTTTGGTATCTTACACATAAATCTTAAAATTGAAGGGCTAGTTTTGACCGAAGTACTTGCCATCTGTTGAATATAAGTCTATGTTGTATGGATAAATGAGTAGCGCTTGAATATCTTGAGTATCTTTTCCTAGTCAAAGTTCATGCCTCATCACCATTATCTTCCAGTTGTTAGAATAAGAGAACCCCCAGTCTCTATCCTTGATCCCCTGAATTATTGTTTGCCTTATTCACAAAATACCCAGGGGTTATGGGAGCACTTTAAAGTTTCAGATGCACTAACATAGAAGACGGGCACTTTGTTTAGGAATCAGGGCATCTAGAATTTATTTCTGGCCATTTTTATTTTCTGAAACAAGACTGTTCGTAATTCTTCAAAGTTTTGTTTTATCACATTTAAAAAATGGATTTAAGGTTTTTCCAGTTGATGGCAAAGGTATCCTTTTGACAGAGATACTTTTGAACTCAGTGGTTAAAAAAAATCACATAAAAACTATTTGGCATTGTTACCATTTCTTTTTGCCCATCTACAACAGTGCCATTTGATACCACAAGGCTCAGGTTTTGATATCTGGAAGATGGTCCATTATCATCGTCCCCTAATTCTATATTCGTGAATTTGCCTTCTGACAAAAATCAATTTGTATCTCTGATATCAGTGCTTGCATTGCTTCTGCAGTCTTTGGAAACTGGTGCAAAGCAGTGAATGTTTTGAGTCACCTGACATGTATATTCCCAGCTGAGGTTGAACAAGGTGACACTGACGTCTTCTATCTGCTTTCATCTTGTCAAAAAGCACCCTGTGCACAGTCTGTTTAGCATCACATTCCATTTGTTTTTGCTCCTTTGCAGGTGGTGAATTCAGTATTTAAAATGACCCCCCAAAAATTGTCTGCCATAGAGGCAGGGGGAAGAGTGGCTTGGGGCTGGGGGGAGGGAGGATACTGGGGACAATGGTGGTGGAAAGTGGACACTGGTGAAAGGATGGGTTTTTGATCATTGTATGATTAAAACTCAAACATGAAAGCTCTGTAACTGTAGTTCACGATGATTCAATTAAAAAAATGAAAAAAATTACCCCCAAGTCTAGTGCCAAAATGCTGACTAGTGTTGGTAGATGTCAGGAGGCTGAAATTTATGGAGAAAATTTATTAAGTTTAGGCAATGAGGTCATGTCACTGAACCCACTATATATTTTTTCAAAAATATATATCTTCATATGTACATTTGATAGATGTTTTTAAATGAAAATACAAATAAAACAAGATTATGTGCAAATTGCATAACAAAAATGTGACTTGAAGTTCCTGGGAACCTAGCTGTATTTGCACGAGAGCTGTGGGTCGATATTTGTTAATTTCATGTTTCTGAATGTAACTGCTGTAAATAATGTGAATAAACTGGATGCTTAAAATGTAGTAGAACAAGGATTTCAGTTGGGCATCATTTTCTCATGTATGGGTTGTGGTGAGACTACATTGTTGTAAAAAGTTTTAGGTTGAAGTATGTGAGCACAATTTCAAGCTAAGAGATCTGGCAGTTTACAATGGCATGCTTTGAGGCATTCCTAGGGTCATTAATGGAATATGTGAAGGAGATTTTTGCCTGTGAATAAGGTTGTACTCTTTTAGGCATGGCACAGAGATGAAATAGTTGCTTTGCAGTTACTATTAGACCACCATTTGTGTATTCAGTTCATTATCTGTTCAGTATGTCTCTTATTGCTGTACAGATATTAGACATCCATGTTCTCCATTCCTGCATCCATGATTCATGTGACTACTTTCATCGCATCCATGTCATTTATTTCTTGGGTCTTAAAACTGATGCTCTAATTACTTGTAGCTAGAGCCCACTCTTTAATGCAGCCCACAATCTTTAGAGCAGTAATTCTAAACCAGGTTCCATATGCCTCATGTGATCACCAGGATATTACTAGGAGGCCACAGGGACCAAAATGTATAAGTGGAGGACCACAGCTTGGGACCAGGGGCAAGGATAGGGGACACAAGAAGGAAACAAGGTATGGAGGGAAGCATGATCAGAAAAGGTCAAAAACACTGTTCTAGAGCAAATCTGATCCTATCTCTCCAGAGTATGAAATCTCTCAATAGTTCCCAGTGACCTTGGGATGAAGGTCAAGATGCCCTGAGATTTGACCTCTGACTTCTTTGCTACTATATTAGGCAAACCCTGACCATTCAATACTCTCCCATCTCTGGTTCTTTGTACCATCTGTCCATTTCTGTTTTTCTTTGTTTACCAGCCTCCTGGTCTAAAATACTGAAAATTACCTATTATATTGAAGTTGTTGATTTTCCCATCTATTAGGCTGAGATGGAAAGGAGTAGTTTTAATCAGCCTGATTTTCTCCAGTGCCTTGTATAGAATTTCTGACTATGAGGTGACTGGAAGTATCAAGAGATGAGAATTTAGGGATGAATATTTTCTGATTCATGCCATAAGAGATTGACTTTGCTCCCACTCTGAGTATCAGTAAGCTTCAAGAATATATAGTCTAGAATATTTAATAAACATTCAGTTCTGGAAGATAGGAACACAAAAAATCAAGGGTAAAGAGATTCATTTTGAAATATGATTGAAATAGTAGCAACTTATATTAGATCAGTTGTTCTAAGACAAGTAATGCCTAAGGATATATTTGTTAGGAACTAGTAAAGAACAGAATGCAACAAAGTTTTAATACACTAGATTTTAATTCTGTCTTTTCTTGATTCAGAGTGAGTAATATACAACAGTCAAAATGAACGATTACAAGATACGGAATGTAATAACTGAATCTTAGTAGTATTTTTACTTCCTTACTAATACACAGTAGGAGCATATCAAAGTTCCACATGAAATTCCAGATAGTAGTATTTCAGCAGAGGAAGATCTAAGTCAAATACATATTTTAGACTATGTATTAGTAGGTTAGTGTGTGTATGTTCACAAAATTTCAGAAAAGGCCCCGATAAATGGTCATGAGCCTATTTTTTTCATTCCTGTGATTTATCCAATTCTCTATGTGAATTCCTTGCTCTGAGATTCTCCCTATTTGGAAGTGCTACAGAAGTCTCCAACCCTTTTCCCTCTCTTCTAGGTGAGTTAAACACACACATAAGAATTTTAAGCATTTTGTATAGAGAAGAAGGTGAATAAGATGATCAAACACAAAGTATAATATTCACGGTGGATTCAAAGACAAATAGCCATGATGAAAGGGTGGGAGTAATGGGAACCATGCACAAATAACCCATCTTGTCTGAGCCAGTCAGACATTGGAGATGTGGAGATGGATTGCAACCAGCTTTAGTGGAAGCCCCCGTTCTGTAGTGTTTGATTTAGTTTCTCCTACATTTTCTTGGCAGCAGGTAAAAAGCAGAGGGCACCATTCAAACAACAACATGTGAAGCTTGTGAGAAAGTATATACTTCCTATATCTTTCATGCTGTGTGCCAGCGAAGAGAGCCTTGGCTAAAATTATTATGAAAAATACCCTTCATTTGAAAATAATCTTGTTTTACATTTCTTGCAACAGTAGTTACAATTTTCTGTCACTCTACATTCCTTTTTGTGGTAGAATACTTGAAATCTCTTTCTAGTAGCGATTGGTGCAAGATAATGTGCATTTATTTTGGTGGCAGCCTTTTCTCATTCCATGCCACAACGTTGGCCTTCACAATGAGCTAATTTTTAAGGCACTTTAGATTTCAGCAAGATTCCCCAGGATCAGATATGACCAGACAAAATTTTGTCTGTGACTACAGTTTTATCTGTGTTCTACAATGAATCTCTCTTTAGGTAGGCACTCCAGTTACTTCTTAGCAGCTCAGAGATAGGAATCAAGCTTTGGACTCTAAAATAATTTTAAAAGCTATCATAAATGTGTCCTGTCTCTTTGGTGGCATAGCCCTTTTATTCCTGAAATAAGGTTTCCCTGTGTTTTCAGTAACAATGGGAGAGGATGCATATTTGGGGAAGCTGTGTTTCCAACTAAGCAGACAACCCTTTGTGTTTCTTGATCTTATCCTCCTGTAACGCCCTGTTTTCATTGTAAAATACAGAAATGGAAGGAACACTTATGAAAAGCATCTCAGGACTATTGGCTGCCATTCTCTTTTTATTTAGCTCTTTTTATTTATTTTTTTCTCTTCTGTCTGCAAGAAAAATCTCTGAAGCTGTGCCTGATGTTTGTCACTTCCAGAGATAAGCTTTCTGTCACGTCTGTCCAGCTCAGCTAAGAGTAGAATCTTACTATTCTGACAACTTATAAATAGGAGACCTGAGTGAATATAATTTGGCAACGTTTTTGTGTTTCTCAAGCTGCTTGTCTCCATAGCTAGCAAGTGCCATTTACTCGTTGCCTGATTGAATTTTTGTAATTTCTAACGAAAAGTGGTGGTCTTTTCTTTCACTGGGCAGGAAAGCAGCTTTGTGTTCTTTTTAATAGTGGTTGGAATTATCTTCCCAGTCTCTCCCATTCTCCAGGGGGCCAGCCTGAGCTTTTTCACATATTAGCACAAGAATTCGTATAAGTAATGCATGCACACTTGTCCTGCCTTTATTTGTATGCTTGCCAGTGTTCCACTGGCTAATGCAAGTCCCATCACAAAGCCCAGAGCCATTGTAGGAGGCAGGACAACATGAGGGCTTGGATAAAGGCAGTTATGACTTACTGGGAGCATTAATGCAACAGTGTTCCACAGTGGACTTTGAATTGCCAGATACTTTCAGTGAATTGGAAGCAGTGCTTCTCTTTGCTGAATTGAAGGAGGAGACAGCTGAGGATGAAGGGAAATCAATTTCCTATAGTGGTACGATGAATGTGTCTTCAGAATAAGAAATCGTATAGGACAGTCTGGCAAGGAAGTTGTATGGAAAGTGTTTAAAGTATAATGCCCAACCACTTTGTGTGCCTTTTTTTGAGGCCCTGAATGGAACCAGGCAATATGGAAAAGCAGCTAGTATGTGGCTGTAACCACCTGATTTGAGGAATAGTAGAAAAGGTTCATAGATATAATTGGACAATGTGGTAGGCACAAAAGGCAGATATCTTAACCCAGGGAGTACGTCTTACAAATCGTGTATCTGTAAAGGACTTGTATTAAGAATAAATACTTCTTGTAATGCAATAGCATAAAAGGAAATCATACAATTCATTTGGGCAAGAAGTATGAAAGGGTCTTTCTCCAAAGCAGATACAGAAAAGGCCAATAGATACATGAAAAGGACTTGATATCAGCAATCAGAAAAATGCAAATGAAAATTACATTCAAATACCGCTTTCCACCCACTAGAACATTCATAATCAAAAAGGTAGAGATACTGAATATTGGCAAGGACATGGAGACTGTAATTCTCATACACTGCTGGTAGGAATCAGATTGTGCAGCTGCTTTGGAAAACAGTGTGGCGGTTCCTTTAGTGCTCAAACAAGACTTAACACACATCAGGCAACTCCTCCACTCATAAGTATATACCCCAAAGAAATGAAAAGGAACTTCCACACAGAAACTTGTACAAAAACGTTCACTGTATCTTTATTCACAATAGTGAAGACGGTCCCAAATGTCTGTTAATGAGTATATGGATAAATTCTATATAATGAATTATAATTTGACAATTGAATGATTCATACCTTGATATGGGTAAACATTGACAATAGGTACTAAGTATAAAAGCACATAGTCACAAAAGATATATTGCGTGACTCTATTTACATAAAGTATTCAGGATAGACAAACTTCTGAAGCCAGAAAGTAGATTAGTATTTGCCTAGAGTTGAAGAGAATGGGGGACTTTGTTAGCTATACCTGAAGACTAACATTAAGGTTTCTTGATTGTCACTTAAAAATGTCAGTACTATATTATGTATTTAATCTTTTTTATATATAAATTGGAATAAGAATAGAACAGTTATAGGAAAAAGTGGGAATAGAAATTGGGGAATTTAAAAAAATATTAGTGATAAGTGGATAATAGAAGAGGCAGCATCTCACCCAGCTGAGGAAGGGGAAAGGTAGGAAAATGTACAAGATAAAGCATCACTTGACTTGCTAAAGATGACTCTATAAATAGGCATCTGCCCCTAAATTCCTTTCTCAGCTGTCACAAGAGGTCTCCTTTGTGAAGATACGATGGAAATTGAAGCTTGAAACTTAATTTTTGCCCAGTGGAAGTGATTTGAACTGATTATGGTAATTTTTTGGTTTGGGGGCTATACCGAGCATCGCTCAGGGACTACTCACAACTCAGTGCTTGGAGATCATTCTAGGAGGTACTCAGAGAACCACACAGTGCTGGGGATTGAACCCAAGATCTTCTGCATGCAAAGCATGCATTCAGCCTGTTGAGTTCTCAGTACAGCCCCTAATCAATGACTAGAGTTTTTATAATGTAGGTTTTATTCTGGCTGGAGCGATAGCACAGCGATAGGGCGTTTGCCTTGCACGTGGCCGACCTGGGTTCGATTCCTCCGCCCCTCTTGGAGAGCCCGGCAAGCTACTGAGAGTGTCTCGCCCACACGGCAGAGCCTGGCAAGCTACCCATGGTGTATTTGATATGCCAAAAACAGTAACAGCAAGTCTCAAAAAATGGAGATGTTACTGGTGCCTGCTCGAGCACATTGATGAGCAACGGGATGACAGTGGTACAGTGATACAGGTTTTATTCTAAATCTGTTATGATTGGATACCTAAGACCATTTCTAAATGTGTGAAGAAATGTGTCAGGTTTCAAACAAATTATTAGGAATAACTTTTTGGGATCCTCATTTGTTTTGTGAAATAGAACTGCCTATATTTTAGAGTGCCTTGCTGAGTGTTGGTGCAGATGTAAAAGAAGGCAGCCTGAGAAATTAAGATAAAGAACTTCAGTTCTTGCAGATTCATGCATACTTGAACTCTTATACTCTTATACTCGTAATTGTAGCTCAAATTTTCTGGGACCTAATGTAGAAGCCTTCACTTTACTTAGTTAAATGTGATTTGCATGCAGCCAGCATCCTAGAAATCCTGTGTATGATGAATTTCATTAATCCGGTGATTTGTAAAAAGAGTTTGAATTAAATGCTTCATGCTCCAGAGACTGCATTAGACTGCTTTGTATTGGTTGCCACAGTTTCTCCAAGTACAGTGATATAAAGGGAAAAGACAGGAAGAAAAGCTGATCCAGAAACTTGCAGGTAGAGTTAAACTTTCACTGCACTTCAGTTTCTTACCGTAAAATACTATGTTTCGCTTCAATTAGCCTGAAGCTCCTGGGGAACTAATAAACATGCATATATCTGAAGTCCAACCCCGGAACTTCTGGTACTGTAGGTCTGTGGTGGAAGCAGAGAATTTACATTTCTAACAAGTGCCCAGATACTGTCCAGTGACTGTATCATTGGTAATGGTCATCTGTAAAATTTTCAAAATCACTTTTTTGTGTGTGTGTTTTGTTTTTTTGGCCACACCCAGTAGTGCTCAGGTCTTACCCCAGGCTTATATGAAGGCTGTTGAGATACTATTTAGAGAGAAAAAAGTGAGTGTAACGGAAGTGGTAGCAAATATCAAAGATAAAGTCATGAGCATGTGACTGCCCAATAGCAGAATCCAGTATGGGCAGCCCATTTCCAGGTTGGTTGGTTTGGTTACAAACTATTCAGTCCTACTGTTTCCCCCACCTGAACCATTTCTTAGTGGGTAAGAGCAGTGCACCGACTTTCCTTTCCTATGTGCTATTCCTGATGGTTCTCATACTCCTAAGAAATGGGATAAAAGTTAAAAAGTGGTGCTTTCTCCTTTGTTTAACATTAATTATATTATTCAATGGATCCTTATCTTTATTTCATTTTCACATTTAATCTGTTCAGTTGTACCATATATAATTAGTAAGAAATGACTGCCTCAAAAAAGTTGCCATAAACCCATTAATCAAAGATGACATCCTTTAGCATTCTCATGACTTTTTTTTTTTTAGCATCAGCACCTTTACTTTCTACATAAATAAGGTCCTGTTAGTCAAATAATTTCAGCACTTTTTTCCACTAATGTTATTGCAGGTGTTTTTCCATTTCATACAATGCATTTTTATGTCACAGCACTCCATTGCATGCTTGTGTCACCTTCCTGGTGACTAGTGGTATTTTTGTTTCACTTCTTGATGTTGAACAATGGGACGACATCTCTTGCCTTTTCCCAGCTAATTCCTAAGGATATATCTTAGGTGATGAATCCTGGGTCAGAGTATTTTGATGACTGAACTTAGAACAAGGAAGGCATTTAGGGATATGGCCACCCACACACTTAAATCCACATGCAAATTTTGAATTCCCACAAAATGTATTGTGGTCCCTTCAGAACAACACACCAGGGCTCAAAGTCCCTTTTAGTTTTTCCTCCGTAGTTGCTGATTCTGAGGATGGTTGAGTCTGAAATGTGGAACCCAACATTAGAAAAAGAAATCTGCATATGAGTGGCCCTGCCCAGTTGAGATCTTGTTCAAGGGTCAACTGTCCTCCATAAGTGCTTTGGATATCCAGTGTCAGGTTGCACTATGAGAATTTAGCCCTGCTTGTATCCCCAGAATTATCCGCTTAATAATCTGTATGCTTCAAAGTGAGTTTTTATGTATTTTCTTGAGTTTTCATATTTTAAGATGCTGCTTCATCGCATTAAACAATTTAAGTGTTAGAATTTGAATGAAAGCACCAGCAAGCTGAATGTCTGTAGTGTTGCTGGCAATTGTTATTTGCAGCGCTCTCTTCACACAACCTCTGCAGCATTTTTGCACTGCCTGATGAACCGTTTCTATTATTAGTGGAAGACAGTGGGCGAAACTCTGACATGTTTACCATCAGCTTCCTCTGTGTTTAGGACCTGCATGTATGAAAATATCTTTCCTCAAATACAACCTTATCTTTTGAAGCTTGTGCAGCCAAATATCTGTTCATACATCCATTTCAAGACCCTATTCTGTCTGATCTTCTGTTTTAAATATCTCTGAATTAATGGATTTCCAAACATGGTTCTTGGCATATAATATTTTTAAAAACACAAAGTTAAAAATTTCAGAGACCTTTGTTTCCTATATCAGCACAGAGAATCCTTTGAGTAAATGCCCCCTTTATCTTTTGAGAGAGGCAGAATCATATTCCTTTGAAGAGAAAAAACTTGATACTCTAAAGACATTCTTACCAATTCCGGCCGATACAACACTCAGCTTTCACATTAGGTTCTTACAGAGGTGTGGATGTCTGAAACTAAAGAGAAGGGTGGACACAACTAGGAAAAATGATTCTATGTGATGTTAAATTTCCCTCTTGGGTCTCAAAATGCCTCCTTTGTCAGATACGGGAAAGGTTGTGTTATAAAAAATAAGAGGTCAGATAGAAAAATTGAGTGATCATTTTATTTCCAAAATGTACAATTGGCATCTCGAACTTTGATCTGATTCTAGGATTATGAAGTGAACACAACTACAAATTTCTGTTTTCAGTTTCTCTGTGTGGATTTACCCAAATAGACTAGATATCCCTTTTAAAAAACAAATATGGCCAATAAATGTTTTGTATCATAACCATTGTTATAAGCATCCCATAAACAGCATCCAATATAATGTCCACCATCTTACCCAAGAGGTACAAGACACTCAGTGCCCAGGAGAACTCAGGTAGTGGATGACAAAGCTGGTAGTCAAAACCAGCAGTTGTAGTGTGTGATCTTGCCAATGCTGTGCTGCCCAGCCTATAGAAATAAGCATATACACTTTGGCATAGCAGTGATGGATTTTAGGAAATCACAGCTTATGTTTTTGACAAGAAGAACCTGGTCACTATATTCAGTAACAGACCTTCTTCTCAAACTTGTATGCACACTGGGATCATCTGGAAGCCTTGAAACTCAAGCAGCCCAGGGCACATACCTAACTTAGTAAATGGTGGGGTTTGGGTGCAACTCGTTTTTGAAAATTCCCCAGGTGATTTGCATGTGCAGCTATGGCTGAGAGCCCCCTCTCAGATCTAGATGATACATTATTACCTGCCATTACTTTCTCAAAAACATTTGATGAAAAAGAACATAGTGGCTATGTCTTGATACACTTCCTAAGAGGTGAGCATATTCCCAAAAGGAGCGATCACGGTTCCAAAAGGAAGTAGTTGAAGTATGGGGGAAAAAAACGTTTCCTTCTGAAGATTCTGGCTCTGACAGTATTTTAGAAAATATTTTAGACAGTATTTTAGAAAAGATTCAAGAGTGTGAATCTTTTTTGTGGTCCTACAATTTTGCCAGCTGTTTTATTACTTGGGTAAGTAGAAAGGGTTTCTTCCTCAAATTACAGCCCACTTGGTTTGGGGTCCTTTACATCCAAACTTCCAGGAAAATCCCACAAGAGGTCATCAAAAGTTTTTGGCAGTGGGAAATAAGTCCATGTCTCATTGAGATGGCTGATCGGAGAAGGTCCCCGAGAAGGGGGAAAGACTTAAGCCACAGCATCTTTGTACTTCTGTGAGAGCTGTGGGCTTCTTTCTCTTTCTTTCTTTCTTTCTTTCTTTCTTTCTTTCTTTCTTTCTTTCTTTCTTTCTTTCTTTCTTTCTTTCTTTCTTTCTTTCTTTCTTTCTTTCTTTCTTTCTTTCTTTCTTTCTTTCTTTTTCTTTCTTTCTTTCTTTCTTTCTTTCTTTCTTTCTTTTCTTTCTTTCTTTCTTTCTTTCTTTCTTTCTTTCTTTCTTTCTTTCTTTCTTTCTTTCTTTCTTTCTTTCTTTCACTGGACATAGAAAAGAAACACTGGGGCATGTGAGAATGTGGAAAGAATTTTTCTGTTGAAACACTTTCATGATGTTGAACAGCAAGATAGCTTTCAAGAAAAAAGTAGAGTCTAGTCACGGTGGTGAAAACCTGGCAGGCATGACTTTCAAGAAAATCTACAAAATAGGGATTAGTAGTTAATGACAAACATTTAAAATTTAATCGAAGAACTGTGATTTGCAAAGTTGTTGATAGTTGAGTTTTAGGCATTAATATTTCAACACCAACCCCACCACCCACGTGAAATTTCCTCCACCAGAGTTCCCATATGGTAAACATTTCCATTGTTTCATCTGAATCATGCTGGGAATGTGAATGTCTTGGTTGGGGTATTCATTCTGGAGTTGTCAGTCTGTTCAGAAAAGACAAAAAACATGTCATGGAAATGGTGAGCACAGTCTCTTTTGATTGGAGACTTGCATTTGTCTCAGGAGTCTAGGGGCTCATGGGAATCCCAGTGGTCTAAGAGCACCAGGACACTTGTCATTATGGCTATGTGTTGAAGCTAACTACAGACACCTCTGTTCCTGTTGGTTCCTGTCATAAAGTTTCTTCTAGAACTGTGATTCTCTGACTGCTGTCTTGGGGCACATAACAGGATTGTGGTGACTAGACTCTCTGCAGTTGTTTAAGGGGACAACAAAAGCAAATGGTACAAATTCTGTAGCATTTTCAATTTGTGATCAAAATTATTATTATTATTATTTTGCTTTTTGGGTCATACCCAGCGATGCTCAGGGGTCACTCCTGGCTCTGCACTCAGGAATTACCCCTGGCCGTGCTCAGGGGACCATATGGGATGCTGGGAATCTAACCCGGGTCGGCCGCGTGCAAGGCAAATGCCCTACCTGCTGTGCTATCACTCCAGCCCTGTGATCTAAATAATTTTGTAAAGTGCAAAGTATATTCAGAACACAGAGAGATGTTTAGTAAGTAGCTCTAATATCAGTGCTTCAGAAATAAAGAGCACCACATGCCCCTTGTCCCCTCCTTTTAAAACTAGTGCACAGCAGGGAAGGCACTTGCCTTGCACGCGGCCGACCCGGGTTAAATTCCCAGCATCCCATATGGTCCCCTGAGAACCGCCAGGAGTAATTCCTGAGTGCAGAGCCAGGAGTAATGCCTGTGCAGTGCTGGGTGTGACCCAAAAAGCCAAAGAAAAAAAAAGACCCCACAAAAAACTAGTGCAATAGTACTTTAAAGGCCTTCCCCCACCCACCACCCTCCCTTTCCCCAGTTCTGTGATACTTCATTCGTCCCTCACCAGATACCTACTACCCTGACTTGTGTTGCTCATGTTCCTTTTTCATCTGTAATTTAATTGATTTAAATTAAAATTGTAATTTAATTTTAAAAATTAAATTAAAATTTCCTTTGTAACTTATAGTTGATAGAACTAGCTTCATAAGGAATTATGACCATGAGAGACCATTATTAATTGTATTGTAAACCATAGCATCTAAATCAATACAATGTTTATAATGACCCAGGACTTAAGGAAGTTCCCGGAGAAGGGATGCCAAGGTAAGTCCATGGGAGAAGTCTGACTCACGTTTCCATTAGGTTATTCTGGGCATGTCGTGGGAAAGGACATAAGTGAATCCTGGATAAATGGAATTCTCCACCCTCAATAGCTCATGGTGCTGAAATATAGGGTCAAGTGCTAGATGGCCGGCGGAAGGTGGTCTGGAGGACTGGGTAGCTCTGGACTTTAAAATGCTCCCCAGAGTCTTTGTCCTGCTCTCAACAGTGGGTCAAAGCAAAATGCTGCTTTGAAATGAGGGGTGTAATGAGAGTCCACTGCTGAGCTGGGCAGCAGAGCATGGTTGGTGCATGAGACAAGGGTAGTGCTACTATCAGCCATGGTCAGGCAAAAAACCAGGAAGGATCTGAGCCCAGCTCACCAGTCTTCCTGTGCTCAGGTTTAGTGGCAGCAAATGTTTGTGACCAGGCCTCTGTGTACCTCTTCCTGGCATCACCCTCCTCCAATTGGGATTTGTCGTCTTTCTATAACCGGCTGTCACCCCCGGGCTCCCCTAACCTCTCCACCACCTGCCTTTGAGCTGCTTTGCCTTCTGTCCTGCCTTCATGCATGCTTTGGTGATGGACATTCTACAGAAACTTAATGAGAAAAGGGTGATGAGAAGTAAATTGTGTGATCCCTTCCATATCTGAAAATGGCTCTTTGACCATCACACTTGATCAGAGGTTTGGGAATGGAAATTGGAATTCCAACGGAAATGGAAAAAGAGTGCTCCTCTCTCTACTATGGCTGTCAACAAATATGAAGCTATTCTAATTCCTGATGGGGTACTTCTCGTGGCCTGATTTCCCCATTTGAAAACTTTTTTAAAGTCTTTTTGTCTCCAAGGATCTGAAGTTTCACACTCATGGGCCAAGGCATGGTTTGTTTTCATCCACTGTGCTGGTCTGCCACATGCAATGTGCCGTTTTATTCTGACCAAACCCTCCCTCTTCCATTTGAGAAATCTCTCTAGAATATTTCTTTCCTTTTATATTTTCACTTTACAGCATTCAGGGACTAGAGTTGATTATTTCTCTCTCTTAATTTCTTCTATTTTAATCTCTCTGCTCTAGATTTTGGAAGCTACTAACACATCTGCTTTATACTTCTCACAATGTTTGTGATTGTAAGAACATTCTAGCTTCTGAAATTTCTGGGTTTTTTAACCATGGTCTAAGTTTTTAAAAATCATAGTCTGGGGCTGGAGCAATAGCACAGCGGGTAAGGCATTTGCCTTGCACGCAGCCGACCCGGTTCAATTTCCAGTATCCCATATGGTCCCCCAAGCACCGCCAGGAGTGATTCCTGAGTGCAGAGGCAGGAGTATCCCGGGTGTGACTCAAAAAGCAAAAAAAAATCAGTCTGATTTCATGGACGTAATATCTTACCTCTCCAAGGCTATCATGAATTATATGTCTCTTTAGACTTTATACAAGAGCTGCCATTTCCTTGGCCTTCGATGGTTTTATTTTTCTGCTTTGCTTGTTTTGATCTGAGTTTTCAGGCTTTTCACAGATGTGTTGTAATCCTTAGTTGCTTGGGGACTAGAAAGCAGTTGGGAAAACTCGGAGCAGGTGGAGCTTGTCAAATTTGCTTCACTGGAGGGTGATCTGGTTGGGAATTGATTGACAACCTCCAATGCCTGTATTGTGAGGCCTTCCTGCCTTGGTTTGCATAGATGCCTAGAGAAGTCTACAGGGATGGATTGAGCCTGGCAGCTATAGTCAGAAGAGGCCTGGGGAGGGGAATATCTCTGCTTCAGGGTCTCACATGAATCTGGTCACTTAACACCCACCTCTTTTTTTTTCCATAAGAGCATCCATCACCCAATTATGCCTCCCGAGCAACCAGCTCTAGGTGACCCCATCTTAACCAAATAATCCTGCTAGTGTTCATGTAGATGGAGAGGGAGCAGTCCAACAGCTTCTAAGACAGCTTTATTTTCAGCTCTTTATACTTCTTGCTATCATTTTTTCCCTCCAGTTTCACAGGCGCCTTGTGCCCATTCTCAGCTTTACTCCCTCCTGGTTTGACATCAGTGTTTCCTGCACCAAGTGTGTTAGTTACCACTCCTCTGTGTGCTGTGCAGCTTCCAAACTGTGGTTGCTGTTGCCATTTCTCCTTTTGTCCTGGCTTTGTAAAAATCAGTTCCATTATGTGATCTGAAATTGGGTCACAGGAGCAAGTTCAATGCATGGGTGTAATCCACCAACTGAACCAGGAATCTGAAACTTCTTTCTAATGAGGGGAATGCCCATGAGATGATTTGAAGCCAAAGGTCAAGTTCATTTACAAGGTTTCTGACCGTTTCTCAGACACCATTATGTCAGGTGCTAGGGAGCCCCTGCTCCTGCAAGGAAGGATGGAAGTTATCCTCAGTGTATGAAAGAGGAAAATGACATTCAGGCTAAGCAGTGTACCCAAGGTCACCACTTTAAAAGTGACAGTGTTGGGATCTGAATCCCTTCCAAGCTCTGGGTTTTGAAGCCCTGTGAAAGTTTTTAATAAGCTCAGTGCTTTCCTTACACCAGAAACTGATTTGAACTAATGCCTGCGAATTCTGTGAGACACTCTGAGTTAATTGGACTTCGAAGGAGAAAAATATGCTGATCCTTATTGGCTTGAATAATTTTGCCTGGGATTTGTAAAGGAGCATGGGGCACCCACAAAGCATGCAAAGCACCTGCTTTCCCCAGCTGCACCACCCTGCAGCTGGGTGTGTGACGGAAGGTCACTGGTGGGAACTGCTGGACCATTTGTCCACAATAGCAAGGCGTGCATGTTTCCCTGGCCCACCCAGTAGAAATGAGGTGAGTAGAAACTGGTGAGACTGTGCTATAATGACGGACTTCTTTTCATAATGCCACAAGTGCATAATGTCACAAGCACCAGCATCTTAGTTCCCGATTGACAGTTTAGTATCTTTTCCTACCACAGTATGAATCCAGTGATATGTAGAATAAATACAATCATAAAGTTTAGCATCTTGAATCTTTATAGATTTTTAAATTATAAATCCTTTTTCAAACCAAAGTTTGTATGCAAACAGATCAGCTTGCAAGCTAATATGTTGCTGAAAGCCTTCAGTAAAGACTTGCTATATTCAGATATTAGCGTAGTAAAAATATTGGTAAACAATTAGACCATTTTCTGAACGTTGCCAGTGTTCTTTAGGACAAGTTTCAGCTTCAGTGAGCTTTCTAAGCATGACTGCTTGGTTAAGAATAAGATTCTATTTATATTCTCCCCAATAACTATTGCTAGTTCTTGACCTAGAAGAATGTAATAGGAAACACAAAAAGCTGAAAATAAGTTCCTTTAAAAATGCAAAATAATATCAACCTGCTTCTGCCTATGAACCCTTGAAATTAGCTGGGCTTCCATTTTCATACAGCATTGTGAGCCAAATTATTTTTAGTCTCTATGGAGAGAACCCTTTTCATTTGAAAGGATTAAAGAGTGCTGGACCAATTTCAGCTGCTTTAAAATGCACATTTGGGGCCCTTTTATGTTCCCTTGATTTCAAAAGAAAAGAATCGCTATAAGGATGCTCTGTAAACTGCTTCACAGTATTGGCTTACCATTTTAACTAGATCTCTACCTAGTGAAGAAAGTGGTAGCCCTGCCTGGGGTTTTTGACTTGTGAGAAATGAACTATTTTACCTTATGTTTTAATTTCTGTTCAGCATTTTACTTTCAAGGCGTCTCATCTCTTCCATTTTTATTATCCAAAGGAAAACCATTCATTATCTCATATGGGAAAAATCTTCTCTGCCCAAACTACATTTGGGCTCAGAAGAGAGCTTTAAAAGCCTGTGCCAACACTCTGCTGCAGTTTCAAGGGCTGTATCATTGTAGACCTCATCTGAGTCGTCCTCATGGAAAAAGCCTTGACATTAGAGTTGGATGCAGGGTTCACTTCTGCTCACACCTTGAAAAACTCATTTGACCTCACTTGTTGTCATGTTTCTACAGAAGTAAAGTGGTAATGATTTCCAATTTACATTTTTTTTAAAAAAATCAGGTATAGAGGATGTGCTGATGGTTGAGGTCTCCTATAACAACTAGTATGTAAAGAGTTGGCTCCATATTATTGTAAAGAGAAAGAGGCAATTTTTTTAAAAATTAATTTTTTGGACCATGCCCAGCAGCGCTTGGGGGACCAGGCTATATCTGAGATCAAGCCCTGTGTTCACTTAGGCTGGAGCAATAGTACAGCAGGTAGGGCGTTTGCCTTGCACGTGGCCGACCTCAGTTCAATCCCCGGCATCCCATATGGTCTCCCTAGCACCGCCAGGAGTGATTCCTGAGCACAGAGCCAGGAGTAAGCCCTGAGCATCACTGGGTGTGACCCAAAAAGCAAAAAAAAAACCCAAAAAACAACAAATCCTGTGCTCCCACAGCAAAACTTCTTTTCAGTGTCTGAGCACCTGTTCAATGTCATGAACACCAGCATCTTAGTTCCCTATTGCCAGTTTAGTACTTCTTCCTGCAACAGTATGGATCTACTGATTTGCAGAATAAATACAGTCTCAAGCTTTAGCATCTTGAATCTTTATAGATTTTAAAATGTTAAGTCCTTTTTCAAACTGAAGTATTTATGCAGACAGATCTGCTTGCAAGCTAATACGTTGCTGAAAGCCTTCAGGAAAGACTTGCTAGAAAAGGTCTGAGCCATCTTCTGGTCCATAGGGAAATTTTTTTTTTACTCAGAAGGGTGGAGGGTCTCTGTCACAACTGATACGCTATAGCTCCCAAGCAACCACATGCAAATATGCGTGTGTAGCTATGTTCCAAGACAGCTTTATTTACCTATTATAGGAGCTGGCTTACCACATTTGTCCTCCCTGTCGCAGTCACAATGGACTTCTTTACCCACTTTGGAGTATTGCAGAGTCACCTTGGACACAGATGTTTTAAAACAGATTCCTGGGGGTGCCACTGCTACAGAATCATTTTTGCTAAGGCATTTCATTGAAAATGGAGGCAAAACTGATTGTTTTCCATAATGGCTGGGAGGATGAATCTATCACAACTGAACACTGATGATATTTATATGTCTTTCAGTCACTGACAATTAGAGAATTGCAAAACAGCTGAAGCGTGATGAAAGTGTGTGGCCTAACGGCCCGGAGAGATGTGCTCCTAGACTATGCTGAGTTTTCCTTGGAAACACGTGCACATCAGAGACTGCCTCTGAGGGTCTGTTGATAGACTTGGGAAGCCGCATTGTGAATAGATCTGCAAAGTTTTAGTGAAGCTTGGCGGCTTCCTACCATTCTTGGTGAAGCACCATCAGGGGTGTTTGAGGTCCCTTGTTAACATGTGATGCCAAGGGTATTCCCCTGATTCCGGGAAATCAACCCTCACCTTGTAAGGTCACCCACCCATTTGACCAGACGGGTGACAAATAGTGTCAGAGTTGTAAGATGTGCTGGAGACATTGGGTGTTGGGGAGAGTCTATCCTTAAATGCCTATCCTTAGTCTTTGGCTAGGTCTGGAAGAAGGACTAGAGGAAGGAAGGAGACTTAATCAAGATTGATCATAAAAATTGTTTTGATGTTCCCTTCTCTATCTGAGCTGCCTTTTCCCCTAGCCTGTGAGGGAACACCAAGTAAAATGTGGTTGGAAATCCCACGTGGGAAGGGAGATGTGTGCTGAAAGTAGACTAGAGACTGAACACGATGGCCATTCAATACCCCAATTGCAAACCACAACACCCAAAAGGAGAGAGAGAACAAAAGGGAATACCCTGCCACAGAGGTGGGGTGGGGTGGGGGGATGGGATTGGGGGGTGGGAGGGATACTGGGTTCATTGGTGACGGAGAATGGACACTGGTGGAGGGATGGGTTCTCGAACATTGTGTGAGGGAAACACAAGCACGAAAATGTGTAAATATGTAACTGTACCCTCACGGTGATTCACTAATTAAAAATAAATATATTTGAAAAATTGTTTTGAGTGTTTGCAACAAAAGACGGGGGCAGCTAGAAATGGAATGTTCTTAGTGTTGATATAGAAGGTACAAGAGGGAGGTCGGGAGAAATAGGCCAGCATGGGAGTAGGGGGCGGGGGTTGCAGTGGTGGTTGTGCAATGGCTATACACCAGGCAAATAGGAAGCATGGTTTCCAAACAAGCAAGAGCACAGATTCCTCAGTAAGCATGTTAGGGAAGTCAGAACACATTCAGTTGCCAATCTGTTGTACATTTTCTTGCAGCTTTTGAAGAGAACACCAGTTGTTTTTCTGTTCTGTCAAAAAGCGTTCCTCCCTGACCCGAACAGCCAACCTGGCTTGTGCATTTTCAGAGGATGGGAAAGTTCAGAAAATCCCCCAAATGTCAGCAAGCTGACTTCCTTTTCACTAGGTTGTCTCTCCCTTTGTGTCTGGGTGTGTGTGAAAACTCAAAGGGACGAATGTGTGTGGGGTGGGGGATGTTTTTGATACAGGGAATCTGGAAAGTACCATCCAATCAATGAAGTTGAGGCATCATTTCCTTCTGGTTTGCTCCCTGGCGGAGACAATCCTTTGTGTCTGAGCGTGAAGGTGGAGTAGTGAGAAGGGTTTAGCACCTCTAAGTCATTCCCTCCAGCAATTCTCAGACTGTACCCCTAGTTGCTGAACCACCTTGAAAAGGATCTACTTCGTGCTAATCAGAGCACCTTTTTAATTTCAAGTCACTTTCTCACTGGGTTCAGCAATTTAAAAGGCAGACTCGTGTTTTTAAATCTGCCAGTGCTCTGAAAGATGCTGTGCTAACTCTGGGGTCTTCCAGGAGCAGGGGGCACAAAGCACAGCTCTGTGTAATTGGGAATGAGTGTTCCAGAGCCTCTCGTTGGGCTGTGGTTGGTGTGGAGTCATTCTTGGGGTCACAGACTAGGCCAGTCGGCATGTTGAAAGCTGGCTGGCTTTACTTCCTGGCATTGAAATGCTGGCTTTGGACACGCTGTGTTCATTCAGTTGACCCTTATGCCTTACTTAAGGGTCCACCCCTGTCTTGTCTTTGCCCTAAGATTATAGATCTCAGAATCTTTCCATTTTGTGATCTCAATTTTTATGAAGTCTTGGACCAGAAATGCACATTTTTGAGGCAGGAGAGAGAGTCCAGTGAGTAGGGTGCTTGCCTTGCATGCAGCCAGTCTGGGTTTGATTCCTGGCATCAGGTATCCAGTCCCTGCTCACTTCCAGGAATGATTCCTGAGTGCAGAGCCAGAAGTAAGCCCTGAGCCCTGCCAGATGTGGCCGACACAGAAAACAGCAAAGCAAAACCAGATGCATGTTTGTTTCTGCTACTGTCAAGAACCTGATAGAACATCCAGGTGGGTGGCCATGGCTGCCTGCAGGGTATTCCAGGCAGCCTACGTGATCAGGAGGCATAGGTGGCAGCAGCCAGGGCAACTGTTCAGGTCCCACTTGTACCAGGAATGTGGTATGAGAGCCTGCCCTGTTGGAATCAAAAAAGGCTATGTACAAGCCATTTGCTGCTGCCCAGCTCCTGCCACGTTGACTCTGCTTGGTATACTTGGTGCCTCCTCCAAAAATAGGGCAAGTGCACCGTTCTCGCTTTACAGGAGCCCTTCTTCCTGCCCTTGCTATGTTTACATCCCAAAGGGCACCTGCCATGAGAAAGGTTTTCTTGGGGGGCGGCATAAGACATGGCTCCAGTCTTGAGTCTCTCTGGGAAAGCTATCCCAAAGGCCTTTGTATTTTTTTTCTGAAGGCATCTTGATCTCAACGGGAGCTACAGAAACATTGGGGAGATAAGTGGGTGGGCTGATAAGTATATGAAAGGCCAGATCCTGCTTGCAGGCAGGACACAGTCATATGGTTTTCGATTCAGAATCCCTTGTTCTTAATTTAGACTGGAAATCTGAGACACTCTCTGCTTTCCACCCCATCCACATTCCCCCTGCTTTGTATTTGTGGCTTGTCAACACCCAGCACACTGACTAAGCTACAGACTTCTGGCCAATTTAAGAATAGCGTTTCAGGGGCCAAAGAGAAAGAGCACAATGCAGAAGGCACTTGCCTTGCACGTGGCTGACCCATGTTCCATCCCAGGCACCACATATGGCTCCCTTCAGCACCACCAGGAGTGACCCCTGAGTGCGGAGCCAGGAGTAAGCCCTGAGGTCTGCCAGATGTAACTCAGTGACCCAAAAAAGGCCCTTCTCCAGTGTGTGCTAGTGTGAATGTATTCTCTTTTTATTTGAATGGTTGTATTTAGTAACCAATATGAAGTTTTAAAGCCTTAAAGCTTGTTAACATCTCACATTAGAAGATGAAATGAAGAGGGAAAAAAATCACAAAGCAGTGAGCTCTTCAAACCCCAAATGGAGCTACCTAGACCTTCTGAATTTAAAGATGTCATGCCTTCCCATTTTGCCTCTAGTATCTTCTATGCTAGGAGAATGGCTGTGATGTGTTTATTGTTTTGGAAGCTCGGAAGGACATGGCAAGGGTGAATGGACTTGTCTGCTCTGGAGCAAGGTGGAAGCCTCATTTTAAGAGCTAAATTGATGGGGCATGGAAGAAATGCAGGTCAGGGAGCCACTAGTGAAGAGACTGACTTGTGCAAGGGTAGCACTCAATTCTGACATTCTCTCCTTGTGTGTTGTATCTCCTGCCCAACTGCCAGTGATGGTCAGCGGTCAGGAGAAACTACTTCCCATGTCTCACTTACTTGATCACTATCAAATAAAGAATTCCCTTCCTCCTGTAAGCAAATGGAACAGCCAGAACCAAGACTCGTTGTCTGTTTGTTTGGGGGAGGCCATGCACAGCAATGCTCCAAGCTCTGCACTCGGATTGCTCTTGGTGGACTCAGAAAACACTTTGGGATACTGGGGTTCAAGCTCGGGCTGGCAGCATGCAAGGCAAATGCCCTACCCGCTGAACTGTTGCTCAGGCCTCACCAGCTCTCATTTCTTATAGCCAAAGAAAAACTCTGCCTTGGTATATCTAATCCTTGGTTTGGGAATTTCTAGCTTTTCTCTGTCTAGAATTGACAGCCAGATTTTTCTGTGCTTCATTTTCATATGTTGAATTTGGTTCCATAACTTGTTCCGTGCAGGCTTGATTCTTTCTTTGGCTGATGATGAGCATGAGACACTGTGATCCAGAAAGCAGCAGACAAATATTAGTTGTGCACTTTTCTGCATTGGGAATAGACTTGCCTACAGAGAATAATGAGCTGGTTTGTCCTCATTTACACCACAGGCAATGTGGCGTGGGGGAGAGAGAGCCAAAGGCTTGAGGTCAGAAGAGCCAAGTTCTCATCTAGCTCTTCAACAACCTTAGATGGCTGCCCTTGAACAAATCTCATTTGCATTGCATTTTTCTCCTTAATTTCCACATTTGGGACAACCTTCCTCCTGTCTTGGCAAGGCTGTGGAGTTCTAAAGGAGAGCCAGCGTGATACAGAGCCTGTGCAATACTTTGTAAACACTGACTGTGATCGTCAGTTTTATTTATTCTCTTTCGTAACTGTCTCTGGCAGACCGTCTGGTTTCCGACTCGAAGCATTCGTTGGAATGATGAGAGAGTCTAGCTCCCCGAAGCAAATGCCACGTGGTAAATAAGATCAAAGCCCTTCCTGGAGCTCAGCTGCTATTCCTCCAATTAAGAAGAGGCTTAAACTTCAATCGCCTGATTTTTAAAGGACTCCATTATCTTGGCTTTCATTATGCCTCTCTGCTTGTCTTTCTGTTTCCAACCTTCGTTATTCCTCCTCTCCCTATTCTCCTCATGTTGACAGACCCCAGATCTCAATGTGCCTCTTTTTTGCTGTCCTCGCTCCCTTGGTGCTGTCATCTCATTTTCTTCATAAATGGAAAAAAAGACCATTTCTACTTACAACTGCACCCTCTCTTAAGTTTCCCATTCTTTTTTTTCTTCCAAATCATTTTCTAGATACTTCTCGATGCTCTCTTCTCCTCCACCCAGTACTTGTAGTATAGTCATATGGAGCAGAAACATATTTTGATGTCAGAACTGAAATGCTTTGTCATCAACTCACTTATTTTTGAAGCTGAGGACATAGGTCCAAAGTCTTATATACATAGGTTGGTTGCATAGATTCCTGTTTGCTTGGCAAACTGTTATGTGAGCTAGGAGTGACTTTTTTTCAAAGCAAGTGCAATCATTTATAAAGATGGAACATCTCAGATTTGGTCTAGGCAAGAGGTACAAGCAAATAACATATTAGACAGAATTTTACATTAAGTATTATTTTTATACCTAGTCCACAACCCCAAGAGTGCTATTATTTATTTATTATTCCAAAATTTTAGTAAAGCACCATGCATTACAAAGTTATTCACAGTTAGGTTTTTGATATGCAGTGTTCCATCACCAATCCTACCACCAGAGTCAACTTCCTGTGTTCCCAGGTTCCCTTTTCTAACTACTGTTCCCCCGCCACCCCCCAGCAGCCCCAGGCTGCCATCTGGACAGACACCTTTTAAGTTTGTTTATGAAAGTTTGGGTCTTGCAATTTCAGTGTTGTTGACTCTGTGGTTTGGATATTCAGCTGTATATCATTCCTTAACATTACCTGAATCTCCTTGACCCCTGTACCCATTGCTTCTGATCTGTCTTCTCCCCTTCCCCTTCAAGAGTGCTGTTATTTAAAATGTTAAACCTTCAAGTTGTGTCAAGCCAACTAGCTAGAAAAATATTGATGCTATATTAGTTCTGATCATGTCCATCTCTTGAGATCTTTTGAATCATATGCACAATGGAACATTCTATGGAAAGGCAAGTTACTGTATTTATTTTTAAGATAGTATTTATGCTTGCAGTAAATTATCTGCCATTTTGACTGATAAGGGTTGACTTATTCTAGTAGATTCTTAATAGGATTTAATAAATGTACAGGTCCTTATAAGTAGTTTTCTATTATTAATGATTTCTACAGTAAGGAACATTACTTAAAATAGTTTATAGATAAAAGCAAGTATAAATGAATGATTAAGGAACAGTTATATTTCCTGATAACAAATAGTGTACTTTATCTATCCCTATCTTCATCAAATCAAAAAGCAAAGTAGAATATTCAGTGTCCTTTCCTCTAAGGCAGTAGTTTCTTTTTTTAATTTTTAAAAAAATTTTATTGAATCACCGTGAGATAGTTACAAGCTTTCATGTTTGGGTTACAATCTCACAATGATCAAACACCCATCCCTCCACCAGTGCACATTTCCCACCACCAATATCCTGGGTTACCCCCCTTTCGCACCCTCCCCCTGCCTCCATGGCAGACAACATTCCCCATACTCTCTCTACGTTTGGGCATTATGGCTTGCAACACAGACACTGAAAGGTCATCAAGTTTGGTCCATTATCTACTTTTGGCATGCATTGCCCATCCCAACTGGTTCCTCCAGCCATCATTTTCTTAGTGATCCCTTCTGTATTCCATCTGCCTTCTCCCCTCCACTCGTGAAGCAGGCTTCCAGCTATGGGGCAATCCCCCTGGTAAGGCAGTAGTTTCAACTTTGGCTGCATGTTGGTATTACCTACATAGTTTAGGAAGATTGGTGCCCAAGACAGTCTAATTTGATTGGTTCTAAGTGTGATCCAGGCTTCAGTAGTTCTGTAACTTGTCCAGGTGTTTCCAATATAAGCCAATGGTTGAACATACCTGTGATAGGAACTCAAAAATACTGAGGTGCTGAAGGAACTCGCCTGGATGGTCATTATTAATGTGGATGATGCAATTGTCCATCTTTAAACATGTGAAGGGATTGGAACTTTGATAGGATGAGGTACAGTGTGCTAGATAGTAGAGCCACATGGCCTAAGCATTAAAGGAGAAGGGCTGGCTATTTGTAGGCAAAAGGAAAATGTCTGGAAGTACATTGGATCACAATATAAATACTATCTTCCTGGTTACGAGTATCTTGACATAGGATAATGGGCCACCAAATGTGTAGTGTCCACAGAGGAGAGCTAGAGTCTGTGGAGGGAAGTAACTGAAAATAAGTTGGAGAGGAGAGGAGTTATACTTCAGAGGAAAGGAATTACAATGAGACTTTAGCAGAGTTGCCATGTATATCACAGAGACTGCGACTGAAAGTGTTTCCATCTAAGGAAGAGCACGGTTGACCTATAAGTAAAGCATGTGTGGCAAATGCATGGTAGAAAGATTGGTTACAATAGGTGGGAAACCTCAGCCCTCTCAGGAAATACTTTATCTACTCACCCTCTCAGCCTTCATTTCTCTTAGCCTCCATTTCTCTAGGTGTAAATGGCAGTACTAACATTTTCAGATGGTTAGATTATACTGAGATAATTATTTAGGAAACATTTCATGAATGACGAACGTAAGCCATGGAGATCAGTGTGCAAAGATCAGCTGACAGTCGACCTCCAGCTTAAGCCTGGCCACGGTCAACCATTTTGAAGACCATCAGGACCAGATTACCACAGAAAGTCCTTATAAGTGTCTTTACCCCCTATCAGCACTTCAGAGATACCAGCCACAGGTCTCCTTCCGAGGATGAGGATTGTGTTCTCCTATCATCAGGAGACTATTACACGATGTAGCTTTTACCTTGAGGAGGATGCACGACTGCTTTCAGATGGCCCAGAATAGACTCTAAAATGGTAATAACGCATCCTTCCTCTAGAGGGCAGTGCCCTCCACCCAGCCCCTGGTAAATGGCCACAGTAGGACTTTATAGCTTTATTCAGAAAACCTGCCAAGACTCGGAGAGACTGAAAGCTGCAAGGCAAGCCTGCCTAACTCCTAGATTGACTTTCCTAGAATGCTTTTGGCTGAAAGAGGACTTCCCTACAGAGTAAGGCAGTCTTTTTAAGGATGTAAACCTATGGCCTGCTGACCAGTACCCATAGCAGGGCTTCATGGGCATGAGTCCTAAGCACTCTTCGTATTCCCCTTCCCAGAACCCTCCTTTAGGCATGGTATTGGTCCATGGATTCTAAAGAGCTTTCGAAAGGTTCCACACCAGGTGAAGGCCCATTTGTGGCAAGGAACATAACCAAAGTGGGATTTTCATCCTGGGGGCACTTAGTAGTGTCAATTATGTTAAAAAGTCTCTTGTCTTCTGACTCAACGGGCAAAAAAACCTTTATCCATGTGTCATCTGGCCACATGCATCATGCCCATTTGTCAAGGCATTTAGATGAATGTCATATATCTTGACTTAAGTAGGGTGATTAAAAGCTACATGTAAAGCATTATCTTTATGTTTTATCTCAGGTGCATTAAAGATGAATTGTTTTTATTTAAATTTTCTTTTATTGAAATAACATTGTTTTATAACCATACATCAGATAAAACTGTTTTATATCAGATAAAACTTTAAAACTGCTTGTTTTAATACTGAGCTATCAGATATCTATCCTGATTGCTTGCAACACTTCTTCCCTCTTGACCATTCCCTGGTGGGTTTGCAAAGCTCTGTGAGTTTAAGAATTTATATAATTATTGATTTATCAATCTGAATCTCATTGCCCATGTGCTGGATATCTTATTAAATCTGTTCACCTGAGTATGTTTGGATTTGTTTGTAAAACTGACTCTTAGGATGTGTCTGAACACTGATATCTGTGAAGAGAACTTGATATGTTTTAGTTTTCCTTTGGTTTGGGGGCCACACACAATGGTGTTCATGGCTTACCCCTGACTTTGTGCTTAAAGATCACTCCTGGTGGTGGTGGGGATTGAGCCGGGGTCTGCCACATGCTAGGCAAATGCATTGGCCCCTGCATTATCTCTGGTCCTTGTCCATTTATTTTAGGATTTAGCAATGTTAGCATAATATTGACCCAGAATTGACAACATGAATTCCCGCTGTGAGGTTTTAAATTGTGGCCAGAGGCAACTTGTTTATAAAATTACTTGAATACAGATATCTTAGAGAAAGGCAAGCTGTTTCAGAAGCCTCTAAATTATAATGAGCCTATTCTCTGCCAATTTGTTTTAGTACATTGCTCTGAACATTGTGCGGAATTTATTGGAGTCAAGTTGGAGCCTTCCATGCCACTGTCCAGAGGGGCTGGGAACAAATGATTTGGTAGCTGGTCTTGGAGAATCAGTCCTCTGTCACTCTACCATGATCCTCTAGTGAGATTATTAGCCTGACCTATGTTGACTTAAACCTAGGGTATTTTATTCTTTCTTAGCTAGTAATTGTCTAGCAGTGTAGGGCTAACAATAAGGAGAGGGGAGTTACACTGAAAGGTTAAGAGCACCCCCTGGGGCTGGAGTTATAGTACAGTGGATAGGGATTTGCCTTGCACACGGCCAACCCAGGTTCGATTCCCAGCATCCCGAGCACCACCAGGAGTAACTCCTGAGTGCAGAGCCAGGAGTAATGCCTGTGCATCGCTGGGTGTGACCCAAAAAGAAAAAAAAGAGCACTTTCTATATTTTGCCATGGAATAGTGAGAACCTTTGATCTAAGGAAATTAGTTCAGTGTAGAATGCTTTGATTCATTCTACATAAATAGTTATGTTTTATAACTATTCGTAATAAGTATTTTAGTGACCAGTAGGGTTTGAGTCTTCAGACAGTCCCTAGATTTGGGCTAAGTAGCATAGATGCAGATGTGGCTAAGAACTAGATCATGTATTTCAAATGCCTTTTCCCTTTGATATTTTTGTTTTTCATATAAAAACAATGGCTTTATCCAATAGGGATGCAATGTTAGCCTGATAGCCAGTTAAAATATTCTAGTGCTCTCATGTCAAAAGCAAAAGGAAAGAAGTGAAATTGATGAAATGTGTTAAATTCTTTATTTTTCATTCTATGTCTTTGAAAGCCGGTGTGTATTTTGCGCTTAGAACACATCTCCGTTTGCACCCAGTAGCTGGTGGGTATAGCCTGCAGCACTCAGGTCTCTTGTGAAGAATAGCACATCCCAACAGCACTAACAGGGTGATGTGATACCCTCTGCAGAATCCTTTAATATTATTCTCGTTTCTGCTAAGACATCATATTGGTTAAATCTGGGCTTGAAGGGCTTCAGTTGCATCCAAGACCAGCTACCAAATCATTTGTTCCCAGCCCCTCTGGACAATGGCATGGAAGGCTCCAACTTGACTCCAAAAAATTCCGCACAATGTTCATGCTCCATCCAGTTTCCCTTCCACAATTTATTGATTTTTGAATAATATTGGGGAATAACTTGTAGTAAACTACTGCTGTCTCTGCAAGAGACTTGGAATAGCAAAACTAAGCAGAAATATGTAGTCTGACTGCATGCAATGCAGCATGGTGTTCACATGACTGCACAAGCTTGATAAAAGACACACTCCTTCAGTCACCGCTCTTGAAGAAACAACAGGAGGTGTGGTACTCAGGGTCAGAATATCTGAGAGTAGGCCCCTGCTCAATTTGGTGTGTATTGTTCTTCAGATGTTAATACTTTTAAGGCCTTGTCTCCTACAAACTCTAGAAACCAGGCTATTCTCATATAGATGGCATCAGCTCCTTTATGATTTTATTGTGTATTTTTTCCATGGGGGAAGGGGAGAAAGGGATCCTGGGATTGGTCTGATTGCATAGTTTCAGCCAGAATGAGTTTACTCAGCTTGCTATACTGTACTATTAAAGATGTAGAATTCTTTGGTTTATACATGAGAACACTGAGAAGTTTTCAAAAATTTAGACAAGGGACAAAAAAAGGGATAACTTTAATTTGGCCAGAGAGATAGTACAGTGGATAGGATATTTGCCTTATACTAGATCAACCTGGGTTCAATCTCTCACATCCCATCTGAGCCCGGCAGGAGTGATCCTGAGTGAAGAGCCCTGAGCACCTCTGGGTGTGGTCCCCAAACCAAAATAATAACAATAATTTGCCATTTATAACATGCCTACTTTATACGTAGTTTCTATGCCTAAGTAGCATAGATGTTACTTAGATGTTACATAGATGTCCAAGTTAATTTAGGCAGTAATTGTGTTCTTCATATAGTTTAAAGGGTGCTGTTATCTCTGGTTCCATTCATTGTTTTGATATATTTGATATATAAAAATTTTGTTGTGTATAATGTCTATTCTTGGAGATACCTCACTGTTCTGTAGCTATCTTTATTTCAATGTTTTTTAAAAATCAACAAGCCTTGGGTTTATTTTTTTATTATTTTTTAACAGCATACAAATTAATTTTATTTAAAACCATGTTTGACACTTGCTCTTTCAAAAATAATTTTGCTGGAGTAATATTTTTTAATTAATTTATTTTTTAATTAGTGAGTCACAATGAGGGTACAGTTACAGATTCACACATTTTCGTGCTTGTTTTTCCCTCATGCAATGTTTAAGAGTCCATCCCTCCACCAGTGTCCATTCTCCACCACCCATGAACCCAGTATCCCTCCCACCCACCCCAGTCCTATCCCCCCACCCCACCCTACTTCTGTAGCAGGGCATTCCAATTTGATAACTGTCTTTCCTTTTGGGTGTTGTGGTTCCAAATAGGGGTATTGAGTGGTCATTCTGTTCAGTCTCTAGTCTACTTTCAGCACGCATCTCCCTTCCCGCACAGGATCTCCAATCACATATTACTTGGTGTTCCCCTCTCTATCTGGGATGACTTTCCCCCAGTGTGTGAGGCCAGCTTCCAAGCTATGGAAGCCTTGGGTTTAAATGGTGCTGTGTGGTAAATACATGGTTTTCTAGTAAATTTTATCCAGGAGTGTTTTGCTTCTAATAATGCTACTATTCCTCTCATAGTAGGATTCAATTTCTGTACATTTAACGCAAAGGTGGACCTAATAATGAGGCCGATGCCACATTGGTATAACCAGGTAAGGCCTGTTTATGGCTATAACAGTGTCCTGGATAGAATGAGATTTAAAATGGACCGAACATGATGGCCTCTCAGTGCCTGTGTTGCAAGCTATAATGCCCAAAAGTAGAGAGAGAGTATGGGGAATATCGTCTGCTGTAGAGGCAGGGGGAGGGTGGGAAAGACCCGGGATATTGGTGGTGGGGAATGTGCACTGGTGGAGGGATGGGTGTTTGATCATTGTGAGATTGTAACCCAAACATGAAAGCTTGTAACTATCTCACGGTGATTCAATAAAATTTTAAAAAATTTAAAAAAAGAAAATCACCAAGTTATTATTAAAAAAAATGTAAGCTTCTCCACAAATGAAGAACAAATATATGTGGGGAAAATTTTAAATATACCTACTATTCTTATATAATATTAAAAAGTTATTAATGACTAGATTTCAGGCATACAATTTTACAACACCTGTACCTTCACCAGTGTCCACTTCCGGCTATCAATTCCCCCCCACTCCATTTGCCTTCCCCCCATCAGAATGCTTTTATGAGAGGCTCTGTCTCTGTTTCTCTCTCTGTCTCTCTCTGTATGTTGTTGCACTGTAGTTTATGATCCTGTTACTGATAGGGTTTCATTCATATATAACAGATAATTAAACATCTTTTAATGTTCTTAAAGGTCATCTGTATATTTGGTGAAGTGTCTATTCAGCTCTTGCCTCTTTTTTTTCTCTTTTTGGGTCACACCCAGTGATGCTTAGGGGTTACTCCTGGCTCTGCACTCAGGAATTACTCCTGGTGGTGCTGGGGGACCATATGGGATACTGGGAATCAAACCTGGGTCGGCCGCGTGCAAGGCAAATGCCCTACCCACTGTGCTATCGCTCCAGCCCCATCTTGCCTCTTATTTTTTTTAATTAATTTATTTATTTTTAATTCGTGAATCACCATGAGGGCACATTTACAGATTTATACACTTTTGTGCTTATGCTTCCCTCATACAAAGTTCGGGAACACATCCCTTCACCAGTGCCCATTCTCCACCACCAGTAAACCCAGCATCCCTCCCACCCTCCCCGATCCCATCTCCCCCCACCCCGCCCTGCCACTGTGGCAGGGCATTCCCTTCTGTTCTCTCTCTCTAATTAGCTGTTGTGGTTTGCAATAAAGGTGTTGAGTGGCCACTGTGCTCAGTCTCTAGCCCTCATTCAGCCTGCAACTCCCTTCCCCCACATGGCCTTCGACTACATTATAGTTGGTGATCCCTTCTCTGAGTTGCCCTTTCCCCAGAATGTGAGGCCAGCCTCCAAGCCATGGAGTCAACCTCCTAGTACTTATTTCTACAATTCTTGGGTGTTAGTCTCCCACTCTGTTATTCTATATACCCTAGATGAGTGCAATCTATCTATGTCTGTCTCTCTCTTTCTGACTCATTTCACTCAGCATGAAACTTTTCATGCCCATCCACTTAAATACAAAATTCATGACCTCCTTTTTTCTGACAGCTGCATAGTATTCCATTGTATAGATGTACCAAAGTTTCCTCAACCAGTCTTCCGTTCTAGGGCATTCGGGTTTTTTCCAGATTCTGCTTGCCTCTTATTTTTGAATGGGTTTTCTTGTGGGGAGGTGCTGGGAATTGAACGCAGGGCCTTACTCATACAAAGCAAGTGCTCTACCATTGTGTCACATCCCAGGTCACTTTGTTTGTGAATATTGAGGTTTGTGATTCCTTATGTATCTTGACTATTAGCCCTTTGATAAAGGTATGATGTTCAAGTATTCTCTCACATTCATTAGGGTGTCTTTTCATTTCAGTGATAGTTGCTTTCACCTGCAGAAGCTTTCGGTCTGATCTAGTCTCTTTGTTAATTCTTGCTTTTGTTTCCTTGCATTAGAATATAATTCCTGAGGACATCACTGAAGTCAATACCTGATAGGATGTTTTCTCAGCTTTCTTTTTCATATGGCCAAATGGTTTCTTTTTATTTTCAAGCCACTGTAAGTAGGCAGACCCCAGCGATAGGAGTGCCACAAATATATAGAAATGCCACATCTGTACAGTGCAAGAGCAGAAGTAGATGACCCAAACTCCACAAATTTTGAATATTACTCAATTGCTTGTCCTGCCTTTGTCCAGTCCTCACGTACTGCTTTGAGGTAAAGTGGGGCAGTTGTACTTAAAAAAAAATAAATTGAATAGTAAGTGATCAGTACTTCCGTTCATTATCCACAGGTGCAATTATTTCTTTTGAATATGAACCACTTTCAAGTTCTAATTTTTTTTCAAGACTGAAAGAAAACATTTACCTTCTGAATCCTTAAATCTTGTTTGTGTATTTTTAAAATTCTGGCCTCCCAACAGTGGTGGTCTCTATGCATTTTTGTGGCAGAAAGTGTGGGAGCAACTTAAAGGGGAACTGTGTGGGAGTATCTTTGAACTCCACAGTCCTTTTGGGAACCTCAGTTGCCTTTCCTATTTGCACAGACGTCTTTGGAATAGGCATTACCTCATGCTATTCGGGTGTTATTTCCCCCAGAATTCCAGGTTGAAAATGAAGTTAATTACTACACTTTTGAGATAATCTCATCTATTGTTTCCCTAATTTGGGTGATGTTGGTTGAAGAAAGAGCTGCTGCTGCTTGGCTCAGTGATCCATGCTATCTAACCACTGAGCATTCCCGCCGTGACATTACTTATCCAGGACAGTGCTTTCAACAGGTTTCAAACTTCCAAAGCCTTTCCCAAGCCTTTTTAAGTGTTTGCTATATCTCAGGTATTAATTTTTGCAGGTCTCACTTAGGAATGTGTAAAAACTCTGGAGAAGACATACCACTTAGAGAACCTTCTCTAGTGGATTGATTCTAAAACTAGATCTGCCTTAATTGACGTAAACACTTGCCTTCTGACTGTGCTAATGCAACAGCATGGTTTTCTGAAGTCACACAGGTAGTTGCTCTTCATTTTGCACACACATGGTACTGCTAAATTGATAACATTCCACTAGACACAGTTATGGCATTCCAAGTTCATACTTATGTGTTCAGCTTGCATAAAATCCTTCTGCTGCTTCCTGCTGTTCCAAACAAGAGCCTGTTGACATTCTTAAAAGAAAAATTTACTTCAGAACAAACCTACTTCAAGAGACCCTAAAAAGTAAAACCATTGGCATATTGTCATGCAGTTTTCTTGGTCCTCAGCATTGCACTGTCAAGAAGGTATCTCCACCAAGTGTTACTCATGTGGATAGCTGCAAAGGGCTCTTATTAGAGAGGAAACACTTTTAGGACTTAAATATGAGAGGTTTCATTGCTGTCATTGTTATTAATGAGAGGAAATTACCCTAATGTTGATCAGATAAACAAGACCATTAAGTGACAAAGAGGAAGAAGGAGGATGTGTGGTCAGATGTCCTGCCATGCAGGGATAGGGGCCTAGAGGTCATTTGTTCCAGTTCTCTTACTTCAGGGCTCTGTTTTGCCACTCCCTGGTTCAAAGAGCATCCATCCTCTCGAGATAGACGCATATCACCAAATAGTCTAAAGGTTTGCACTGGTTTCCATATAGAGAAGTTGTTCCACATATGTCATCTTGAAACAGCTGTCCTTTTAGTTTTGGCTTTTCTGTTTTGGAGAGCAAAAAAAAAAAATTAATTGTACTTGTATGTGCTCAGTTTCAAAGATCTCCATATTGCTTTTCTGTTGTTAAACTCAATTTCAACTAATTGTTAAGCAGAATTTCATATTTCTACTAGAAAGCCAGGCCTCATAATTTATTCAGCCATCAGATGGTTATTAAGTACATATTTACCAAAGTAGGGAAAGCCTATGTTGGCCTGACCTGAATGGAAGTGCCCCAATAGATGCTCTTTATACAAATGATAGTTACAAAGAGGATTATAGAATATTTTGGGGGGAGCCACACCCACTGGTGCTTAGGGGTAACTCCTGGCTTTGCACTCAGGAATTACTCCTGGTGGTGCATGGGTAATTATCTGGGATGACGGGGATTGAACCTGAGTTGGCCTCGTGCAAGGTAAGTGCCCACCCACTATGTTATCTCTCCAGCCCCTAATGGTAATATTTTTAATTTTGAAAGGCATCTCTTAATTTTTACCAGCAAAATAATCATGGTGGCAGAAAGTTTTGTGTTAAGAAGTTAGTGTATTTAGAGTGTTGACTGAGGTAGGGCTATTTCTACAAGTATATCTAACTGGTTAATTTAATCACATAGAACATCTTATTCATGTCAATGTGAACTCACTATTAGGTTAGTGAATTAAGCATTTCATGTGGGTGCTATTCGATTTCTTGTTTTGTTTCATTTTTTTGATTTGGGGGCACACCAAACCCCTGATGATGCTCAGGGGTTACTCCTGACTCTGAACTCAGGAATTATTCCTAGAAGTACATGGGGGACCATATGGGATTCCAGGGATGGAACCCGGGTCAGCTGTGTCCAAAGCACCCACTTGATTTCTTAATTTTTGTTTTCCTTTCACATTTACAAGTGCTTTCTGAATTTTGGGTAGAATAGACCATAGATGAATCTATATCTTTAATACTTAGAGATATATTGATGTTTGGTTATTAAAATATTTATCTTATGGTACTGTGGGTAGAGCACTTGCCTTGCATGCTGCCAACCTGGGTTAAATTTCTGGTAGCACATATGTTTCCCCTGTGCCAGTGAATGTAGAGTCAGGAATAAGTTCTGAGCACTACCACGTGTGGGCCAAAAAAAAAGTTCATCATTTTAATGTTATACTGGTACTGGATCCTTAGATGATAATCTACATATTTTCTAATTAAATTTCCATCAGTTTTTTAAAACTAACTCTTATCCTCATTTTATATTTGAGATGACTACTACATGCCTCTGTGTGAACTGATTGATTCATGTGGTAAAAGATTGATATAAAATAGCACAGTTATCCTAATTCAGTGTTCATAGTACTTGAAAGCATACTTAGTAATTTTTAGCATCATTCTCACTTTGCATTCTGATTTATTAGCCAATCAAATATCTATATGAATGTTCTTTATTATTATTCATCTCTTTAACTCAATACAAAACACAATAATGAATGAGAATTATGAACGAAACCTGTGGGAACATTGATTTCTAAGCCTCAGTCAGCTTATTAAAAATTCATCTGTGTTGACTTTTATGAGTCCATTCTCACTGTGAACAACCCAATACAGAAAATTTTAATGAGAAAATTTGAATCCAGTTTTTCAGTGTTTTACTTTTTCATTTTTCCCCATTTTTGAGTAATGCCTGGCAGCACTCAGGGTTTATTTCTGGCTCTGTGCTCAGAGATGACTTCTGGCAGTGTTCAAGGGACCATATTCGGTGCTGGGGATCGAACCAGGGTCACCCTCATGCTAGGGAAATGCCTTAACCCTTGTACTATTTCTCAATCTTTCATTTTTCTGTGAATAAAGTCATATTTATAAAAATGTTTTCGCTTTAAATGATAGAATTACATTCTAGATATCAGTTTTAAACCCTGTCGTTTTGTTCCCTCTCAAACATGTAACTAAGATATCTTTTCTCTCAACATATGTTTAGATTCTCCTTACTCCCATTATTTTTTTTTCTCTCCCTTTACCATTGTTGCTGATGTTGAGGGTTGCACGGCATGGTGCTTGCACATTTGATTGTGATACTCCCTTAAGGTTTCACACCTTAGGGTGCTTATGGTACTTGCACCCACTTGTCAGGATTGACTCATTTAATTGTAGTGCTTGCACACACCATTCTGTGCACCGAGATCACATACTCTGTTCCAATGATGGGGTCTGGACTTGGTGTATGTGATAGACATTTTTTAGTTTGTTTTTGGACCATACCCAGCTGTGCTCTGGGCTTACTCCTGGATCCATGTTCAGAAATAACTCCTGAGGCACTCACAGACCCTTCGTGGTCCCTGGTATTGAATCTGGATTGGTAGCACGCAAGGCAATTGCCTTACCCACTGTACTCTCTCTCTCCCTCTCTCTCTCTTGCTCATTCCAGACATTCTTAATGCAATGAGATTAATAAAATGGTCATTGAAACTGAGGAACCAATACTAGGCTACAAGGGTATTTGAGGATTTGGAGACCAGAAAAGGCAAATTGACTATTGTTCTTAGGATCTAAAAGTTCAAACAGACCTGTTTACGGCTTTTGTTTGTTTGGAGGCCACACCTGACAATGCTCAAGGGTTACTCCTGGCTCTGCACTCAAGAATTATTCCTGGTGGTGCTCAGGGGACCATATGGGGTGCTGGGAATCAAACCTGGGTCAGCTGTGTGCAAGGCAAGTGCCTTACTTTCAGGCCCCATACTGCTTATGACTTTTCCAAGAAATATGACAGAGCTCCATCTTCCCACATCTCATGTCTGTGTGCATCACCGTAGGGTTTTGTAAATGGTTTGTCAGTGTCTTTCTGGAGCTCTTTCTTGAAGCTGACTTAAAATAGTGTTCCTGAGGCAGGGCACTCACCTTGTTCACCTGTTAGGGCTCTCCCTCTTCTAGTTCCTGTTTCCCCAGGAAGGCTGCCATTCGGTCACTCTGCCCCTACCCCCAGCACTGCCCCGTCTGCCTCTGAGTCATGGACGTGGACAGGAGAGAGTCATTGTGGAAGCAACATTACCAGTTTCTCCTTTGCTTTCTCAGTAGTCAAACCTTTCCCTCTTTTGTTCATTTTCCTTTGGGAGTAACTAGGCTATGCTCATCCCTTATGTTCCCTGTAATGAGCAGAGTTAGACTAGGGTGGGGGTGGGGGGGCAGGAATCTCTTCCCTGTAATATGTGTAATAAAACATGGCCCTGGTGAAACCAACATCACATGGAAAATTGCCGAGCTGCCACAAAGCATGTGGCAATCAGAATGACCCCTCTGTCATCTAGTTCACGATTGCATCCTGGCTTTCTGGGAGGATTCCACTTAGCTGGCCACACTGGAAGTTCCTGTGTCCTACTAGGATTTCAGCTTACTGCTGCTTTCCATATCCTGCAGACTGGCCTTTGAGTATTCCAGTGGGAAGATTTCCTTCCTGTACAATTCCAGTAGGGCCATTTTTAATTTGTTCCCACCTGCAAATTCCCACAAGGACATCCCGAGGCTGTCTCTTTAACCTTGCGCACCTTAGCACACATTTGTGTCCCCGAAGACTCCTCCACTTGGCTTCCCTTTTATGTGCTCCAGACCACATCTATATCTAAGAGACATCTGCCTTTGTGTTACTGGTACTAGATGTTCTAACATCATGGGACACTGTGCTTCAGTTGCATCCTGGGCCCCTTTGGGTGGCCCCGATCAGCAGAGCTTGATTGGTTTCCACTGCTGCTTAGTTATTGCTGGGGGTGGGGTTGCGTAGCTCTGTTTGTGTTGCCTGGTGCTTCTTGAAACATAGCCATATTTCCTCACGGGAGAGCAAGCCCCTGCTGGTCGGCAATCTTTCCATGCGCTCATGCACGTGGCAGAGTGTCAGCGGGTGTGGCTCCAGTGATTTTCCCCTAGTTGCAGGGAGTTTATTTTCCCTGGACAGCAGAGCTGTGCCACAGGTGGTCCACCACACAACAGGCTCCTTGTTGAGAGAAGTGGCCTTGTGGAGAAGAGCCTCTGGCATGCTTGGGCCCCACAGACATTTGCAATAACTGAGAGATGCAAAAAAGGTTCATGTGGTGGTGAATTTGGGCTTCCCATGAAGCAGAAGAATATGTTAAGATGGGACACATTATGGGCCCCTCAGTAGGCAATACTGGTTGCCTTCGACTAGGCTGGCAGACTGTTACATCAGACTTGGAGGTAACAGACAGTTCCCTAGAGCGCTTCACTTTGTATTGCCCTGCAGATGGTGAGTGCTAAGGATTCTCCTCTACATGCCCCCTGGATAACTCTGTGCAGGGGAAGAATTGGCATCTCTCTTGAATTACACCTCAGGGAGCAATTTATCCTTCCACATACCTCACCTCCCCCCAAATTCTGGCAGGATTCTCTAGCCTTTAATCTGTCCATTAAAAAATCTTTAATTTTTATCTCTTCATGCCTAGTATATTCCTGTGTCATACGTTTTTACTTTTTTAGCTCCTTCCCAGATATCCTTTAATTCTGTGCAACACTCCTCCTTTGGTTGAGGAAAAACCTGCTCTATTTTAGTAAGGATCATGTCCATGTGGCAGAGAGAACTCCTGTGGGCTTGATCCAACTGTGAACCCTGTGAGTTCTGCAGCTCATCTTGGCCAATTTGTTCACCACCAGGATATACTCAATTACCTTTTAAGAATTTACTTCTAAAGCATCGTGACTGCATTTTGAAGCATGTGTGGTAAAAATTTAGCACTTATTTCTGCAGGTGGGTTTTGGTTTGTTTGGTTTTGCTTTTTTGTGCCACACCTCATGATGCCCACAGGCTACTCCTGGCTCTGAACTCAAGAATTACTACTGGAGGTGCTTGGGGCACCATACAGAAGGCCAAAGATCAAACCCGGTCAGCCATAAACAAGGCAAATGTCCTACCTACTCTACTATCATTCTGTCCCTGGTATTCTTTTTGAGCCACTGACTCCATGTCCAGCACCAGAGTTTGGCAGGCTCGTATTCCAGTAAGCAGCCTTAGGGGGGTTGAAAACTGACTTGCTCTTCACTTGATACAGAAAACCCTACAAAATCATACAAGTCAAGAAGTGTTCAAATCTAGGGCTGGAGCAATACTACCCACTGGTAGGCTGTTTACCTTGTACATGGCTGACCCAGGTTTGATCTCAGGTATCACATATGGTCCCCAGAGCACCACCAGGAGTGATTCCTGAGTACAGAGCTGGGAGTAAACCTTGGACATCACTCTTTGGCCCCCCCAAAGAAGTGTAGATCTTCATGATCACTTTAATGCTTCATGTCTATCTCTGAGACTGCCCCAGCTATCAAAGGCATGCTTATCTGAAAAGCCACCAAGTCTCTAAAATATGTTTCTCTCTAGAAGCCTCTTGCACCCTTTCATCTTCTGTCCGTTCTTCAAAATCAAAATTGTATTGACTTAACCTTTTCCACTCTCTGTGACTCTCCAAAAACAGGGCAGGCTCTCTAGGGGATATCTGTGTGATACCGCCAATAAAAGCTTTCAACAGAGTAATAAATATCAGAATGTATACTTAGAGTGGAGATAAACATCACTTTGTGAAACTTTGGTCGATGCGACATAATTACACATATAACCCTTGTTTATGTTGCATAGAAATCTTTTTGATGTAGATACACTGTGGTCAAGTTTGAAGCCCTGGATCTGGAGAGCCCCATCTTCTGCTTTAAGTATCATGCTGTCTTCTCATCCTATCAACTTGCTTTTGTTCAACTTGCTTTTGCTTTTTGTCCAGTTCTGACTTAGCAAAGCCATAACTGGTTGGAACACTAATTCTATGCATTTTCGGTCACTACTAGGTCTTAAATCATCAAAGACAGAATAAACAGGGGCCACATTGCACTTTCTGAGCAAGCAACATAGTCATCGACTTAAGTTTTCTTATGAGTTAGCTGGAAGACTGCTTCATGAGTGGAGGGTAGAAGGCAGATGGAATAGAGAAGGAATCACTAAGAAAATGATGGCTGGCGGAACCAGTTGGGATGGGAGACGCATGCTGAAAGTAGATAATGGACCAAACATGATGACCTCTCAGTGTCTGTGTTGCAAGCCATAATGCCCAAAAGTAGGGAGAGAGAAGGAGAGAGAGAGAGAGAGAGAGAGAGAGAGAGAGAGAGAGAGAGAGAGAGAGAGAGAGAGAGAGAATGGGGAATATTGTCTTCCATAGAGGCAGGGGGAGGGTGGGAAAGGGGGAGGCATACCGGGGATATTGGTGGTGGGGAATGTGCACTGGTGGAGGGATGGGTGTTTGATCATTGTGAGATTGTAACCCAAACATGTAAGCTTGTAACTATCTCACAGTGATTCAATAAAATTTAAAAAAGAAAAAGTTTTCATATGAGTTGAAACAAATTGTTTTCCTATTAGTTCACAGTTAATAAGAAAACTCAATGAGCCCCAGCGTGATACTCTGTGAGCAGTTGGTTCCTGGGGTCCTTTCTAACAGGATAGCAAACAGGAACGTTCTCTGCGGAAGGTCAGCTCTGGTACATTTTGTTTTTATACTTTACTAAATAGGAGCTCCCCAGTGTCTTTGGAGAACTGTACTTAGCTCTCTTTACAACAATACCCTTTGCCTCTGACCTGAAGGGAGGAATTGTGCTAGCAAGCTCATCAAAATACGCATCTAGAAAATCTCCTCAAATATATCTGTATTTAGTCTTCACATGGCCAGGGTAGTAAGAGCTAGAGTTTATGGCTCATTGGTCTTTAGGCATGGTTTCATTTGCATGATCTCATCTGATGTTCTTAATAGCTCCCAGATGGCACAGCCCTCCCCCCTTTTACAAAGAAGACTGGGTCCCCAGGAAGTTCAGGACCTTATCCACAGTCACACAGTGAGATGGGTGCTGGCCAGCAAACCAGTGCATCCTGCATGTTGAGCAGCTCTTTCACAGTGTCTTGGTTGGTGGTAGCATTTGACCTCTTTTTCTGGAACATTCTATCCCACCAGCTCTCGGTATATGTTCCATCTGGTAGGTCCTAGTCTGAATGCTAACTTTCATAAAGCCCTTTTTGCTTCCCTTATCCGGAATTGATTTCTTGTTCTTCCAGCCCCTGTGTGCCACCCAGTGTATATGAGGGTTTGATGTGATCCTTACCTGTTCTTGGGTTGCAGTTCTCAGCAGCTGGTTCTGTTGCTGTTGCTTTGGTTTTCCTGAGGAAGAACCCGCTATTTTCATCAGGGGATCCTTATGTGACAATTCCAGGTTCAGGCCTCAACATTTCCTCATCTCGGGAGCAGTGACTTTTGTCCTTGATGGATGAGAATTTATTCCTGTGTTTTAATAAAACAACTAGGAAGTTATTTTATATGAAGCTCATTTGTTTTCTGATTGTGACTGCACTTGCCAGAATCCTCAGCCATGAATGTGACAGGCTTTTAAAAATGTAAGATGCAAAAGCAAGAATTGGCAGTTTTTGTTTTTCAATGGATCAGTTCCATATTTTGCTTTTATGTCTCTGCAGGAGTTTTGAAAGGGGATGGGAAGGAATCTGTGAGTAAAGGAAGTAGGTTTAGAATGTACTCATATTTTGGACTGGAGGAGTAGTACGGGCATTAAGGCACTTGTCTTAAATGAGGTCAAACTCTGTTTGATATCCAGCACGGCATATGGTCAAGCACCAGCAGGAGTGACCACTGAGCACAGAGCCAGGAGTAAGCCCTGAGCTCAGCTGGTTGTAGCCCCCCAAGAATTAATAAAATAATTTATGCTGGCATCAAAACTGGATCTTGGTTACATCCTAGAAGCCTGATGGTACCTGATGTTTGGTTTACCCAGACTGGGTACTTTGGTGATTTCTACTATAAAATAAAATACATATAATTAAAGAATCAATAGAATAGGAAATATTCTTCCCATAAAATAAAAAACCACTATCTTTGAGCTCGTATTCTATGTGGGGCTACACATTTGAATTTATTTTCCTCCTTCTGACCGCCTTCAAAGACACTTAACAGAAACAGAAAATAAATGGGCAATTTGCAAGATTGTGTCTTATCACTGCTTGCACAGACTTGAAAACAGGTTCAGTGAAATGGTGTTCAAGGTTACAACAGTCCTTCTCTGATAAATCTTGAATTGCAACTGAGTTTCTATCATTCCCATTAGCTCTCTTCATCCACAACATTTGATGTTTAAAGAGAAGCCCTGGAACTCTATGTGATAAAAGATATTCTATTAGTGCTCTCCTGAACAATCTCTCTATCCCCTTTCCCTTTGCTATGACTGACTTGATTAGATTATTTGAAGTTTGATTTTTTCAAATTTGAGGTGAATTGCTATTTTATTGCCCGTTACAGGCATTTTTCTCTCTTCAAATGTTGGCAGTTAAGTACAAGATATACCTCTGAAGTGAAATTTCAGGAACTTTGACATTTATATAGGAAGGAAAGATTAGAGCAACATCATCTCTTACTTCGCAAATGATATTAAGAGACATCAACCTGGGAGTCGAGGCTGATTCTGCTCTGGAGGTGGAGTAACAGGAGAGGGGAATACATTTATTGGGCATTTTGCAGGTGAGATCAACATTAGCCCCATTCGACACACAAAATACAGGCAGCTTTGCCCATGGTTCCATGTTATATGGTGCAGTTTTGTGCCTGGTCAGATGAAAGGTAAAACCCTTGCTTGGACTTTGAACCAGAAGATTTGTGTGTAAATTCTTTGCCCTTAAGATTAGATTCTGAACATAATCATTGCAGCATGATTGTTACTCTAAGAGTGCAATTCTGCGGAGCAGGCTTGAACTTTCTCAAGTGGAGACCTGATCCTTCCAGATGTTTGGCATTGAACAAAGTTGTGTGAGACAATTAATGCCGGTATTTTTGTCAAGGCATATACTGCATTCTTAACTTACTTAAAAATGTTGTTGCCTGAATTTTCACTTCAGAGCAACTTTATAGCACTAAAGGAGGAAAACAGTACCCACTGGCCTTCTAAAGGCAGTAGCAATCCCCTGATAGTAGCAATCTCCCCCAAAGTGGAACTCTCTCTAACGCCGTTTCCTTGATAGACTGTGCAGAATGTTTTCCCATTTTGTTTCAGTACATTCCCCACTGTGCTTTCCTGCAGAGAAGATAATATCTTTCATCTACAGTTGCCAGGTTGAGGCTTCAACCAAAAATGAGAGGATGTAAGACTAGGGACCAAAAGCAAGTGAACTGAAAAGTAATGTGCTACCCCCATCTCTTCTAGCCCCTTGGAATGAACTCCTTGTCATTTTCTCTTGGGAATCCTGAAGTATACCACCCTGTTGCTGACATTTCATTGCAGATACTGTCCCTTAATTTCCATAACAAAGTCTTAAATGCCCATTTCAGGTAGGTTTTATTTTTTAAAAAAAAGTCACCTCCAATAATGGGAGATATTTATTACATTTCCCCCTAGAAATCCATCAGCACTTTCTTTTGTTCTGTGTCTGGTGTGTGCATTTTTTTTCTCGAGTGAATTTGTGGCTTGTCTTCAACCCCATCTGCAGCAGTTCTTGGGGGATTAAAGAAAACACATTTCAAGGTTACAGCTGTCATTAAATTGGGCAGCTGTGGCTAAAACATTTTGAGGATAAATTTAGGACTAAAGGTGACCATTGCTAATTGAAGAAACCAGTAGAATGATTGTGTATAAGGACAAATAGACAATACCATGCTGGGGGTGGATACCACCGAACCTTTCTTTGAATATTTATAGAACAGCTACACATTGTCCATCACTGGGCTCAGTATTCTGGTGGAATAAAAAAGAGATAAGGTTTTCTTTATCTTTGAGACAAATTCTATTTGGGGAACTAAGACCTAAAGACATTAAACATAGGAAGAATAAGCATCTCACTGAAAATGCGAACAGAGTGGTCTTCATAATCAAGGGTGTTAGAGGAATGAGAAATTGGTTCAAGTGCAGAAAAAAGCAGAGAGGACAAAAGATACTCTCCATGACCTAAGGGAGCCTCTCATGCTAAGGTACGTTCACAAATGATTAAAATATAGTGTAGTCATGTAATGGAAGCAGATTCAGAGTGGTCAGTCGGGGATGGTGGCAGTGGATATATAGGATTTAAAGTATACCCTCGGAGAATACCGCTTGGGTTCAAAACCTGGTTTCATCATCAACTGACCCGGTCATCTTGGGAAGCTTCTTTAACCACTGTGAACCACCATTTCCTTGTCTGTCAAATGGGGGGCAACACTAGTACCTATCTTATAGGAGATAGGATTGTTTTCAAGATTCACTATGTTGATTGTAAACACTTTCTTGCTCATAGAAGAGTACCTGTTACAAGTTCATGCTCTAAGTAATGGTAAAGAATAAATAATGCAGAAGGGCAAGAGAAACTTCTGGGAAAGGAAAAAGTGGATGTCCAGGCAAATTATAAGATGGATTCATTCCACAGGATCTTTAAAATGTCTAGCACCTGTCCAAGCAGACAAGACTCAAAATGTAAAGAGGCTGCAGCTGGTTGGGTATTGTGGAAACATCACATCTGAATATAGGGGATTTAAGTTCTGGGAAAAAAATTCTGGGACCCTAGTTGAACTTTAGAACATGGGTGGAATAGTGAAAAGTAGGAAGGAGATAGAAGAGAAAATATGACCAAAGGTTATCAAGGTGAGGCTGCATGTCTAAATGAATCTAGAAGTATCCTAAAAGGTCAAGGGACATATGCAGCACTGTTTCTGGTTACTGAGACTTGGAGGAAAACAGTTTAGCCTGTTTTTACAAATTGGTGTTTGTAAAAGTTTCAGGATTAAACAAAACATCAAAAACAGAATTTCCCTGGTTTTACAAAGGAAAGTAAAATTGTTAGGGATGGGCACAGGGCATGACAGGAAAGAAACCAATTACAGGAGATTGGAGTATTGGTTTAAAAGGGGGTGAAATTTTAGAATTTAAACCTTTCTGCTTGGATGGTGATGAATGAAAGATGAGAAGGAAGGGCAGGACAGTTTATGCCTGGGCTGTGAAATGACCAGTGCTTGAGTCCTTAGAATCTCATGAATCACCATGTTTCTTTCACTCCCCCACATACGGATTTTGGATGACTCTAGTGAGAGTGATAAAAATTACTGGCGCCCACACTTCCCTCTTTCCAAACTCTGCTGACCTCAGTAAACAAAGAGAGATTGCGATTCAAGAGGGTGATATATAGACTGAAATTATTCTGAGTCACCTGTTTGGAGGACCATTTTGCTGAGCAGTGCTGATGTATCTGCCCTTGAGTTTCAGAAGCAGCAGCATTATGTTGTTCTGACAGAGTTCTGCAGTGTTTGCGCTTTATAGCAATCTCATGTGATGAGACAATGGTGATTGAGAAAAATGAGAAGTACCACTGGCATCAAAAGAAATCTTACAATATTCCACAATTTCAGGACATTTAAAAAGTATCTCTTTTGACTTTTAAAATTCAAAACAAAACAATCATAGCACCATAATTTACCAAGTGTTCATAATACAATTGTTTCAGGCATTAAATGTTCCAACACCAACATTACCACCAGTCTGCCCTTCCCTCTCCAGTTTCCCACCCACCACTCCAGCCTGCCCTCTTCTAGGCACACGTTAAATTTGCTTCATATTGTTTGTTACAACACAAAGGCAAACGGATTTATAAAAACTTTGATCAACAGGAGTCAATTTGAGATACCTGTTATATATCACAATGATGTTGCTAAAGTCATTGTCTGAGGATCTAGTGTTAGTTGAGCCTTCTGTGTTATTGCTTAGGCTCATTAAGTTTAGTGGTCTTCTATGCAACTTTTCAACCAGATTTGCTGTGATCCCACTGAGCTGATAGTATATTAAATTCTGAGGTGTCATGCAGCCACATATGTGGCTATTCAGTCCAGAAACAACAAATCTGGAACAATTTGGTGGCTTGGCAGTTTGATGAGGTTTAGTTGTGAAGCTGAGCCGTTTCTATGTCAGAAGGTGTCAGAATGGCTTCAGGCTGCTGTGTTTTCAGGCAGAAAGGACAATCTGCCCACCCCCATCCCAAGAAGGACCGAGAGTTTTCTGCCAGTCTACCTTGGATGATTCAGCAGTATCATGTTCTTTTCAAGATGTGACACTGAGACATTTCTCTGTGGGCAAGATGGTGGGTGATATCCCTTTTGATTTTTTTTTTATTTTTTTATTTTTTTTATTTTTATAATTTATTTATTTTTAATTAGAGAATCACCGTGAGGGTACAGTTACAGATTTATACACTTTTGTGCTTATACTTCCCTCATACAAAGTTCGGGAACCCATCCCTTCACCAGTGCCCATTCTCCACCACCCGTAAACCCGGCGTCCCTCCCACCCTCCCCAATCCCATCTCCCCCCCACCCCACCCTGCCACTGTGGCAGGGCATTCCCTTCTGTTCTCTCTCTCTAATTAGCTGTTGTGGTTTGCAATAAAGGTGTTCAGTGGCCGCTGTGCTCAGTCTCTAGCCCTCATTCAGCCCGCAACTCCCTTCCCCCACATGGCCTTCAACTACAATGTAGTTGGTGATCGCTTCTCTGAGTTGCCCTTTCCCCGGAACGTGAGGCCAGCCGCGAAGCCATGGGGTCAACCTCCTGGTACTTATTTCTACAGTTCTTGGGTATTAGTCTCCCACTCTGATATTCTATATACCATAGATGAGTGCAGTCTTTCTATGTCTGTCTCTCTCTTTCTGACTCATTTCACTCAGCATGAAACTTTTCATGCCCATCCACTTAACTACAAAATTCTTGACTTCCTTTTTTCTAACAGCTGCATAGTATTCCATTGTATAGATGTACCAAAGTTTCCTCAACCAGTCATCCGTTTTGGGGCATTCGGGTTTTTTCCAGATTCTGGCTATTGTAAACAGTGCTGCGATGAACATACATGTGCAGATGTTGTTTCGATTGTACTTTTTTGCCTCTCTGGGATATATTCCCAGCAGTGGTATTGCTGGGTCAAATGGGAGCTCAACCTCTAGTTTTCTGAGAATCGTCCATACTGTTTTCCAAAAGGGCTGAACTAGCCGGCATTCCCACCAGCAGTGTAGAAGGGTCCCTTTCTCCCCACATCCTCTCCAATAGCGGTTGCTTTTGTTCTTTTGGATGTGTGCCAGTCTCTGTGGTGTGAGGTGGTATCTCATGGTTGTTTTGATCTGCATCTCTCTGATGATTAGTGATGCAGAGCACTTTTTCATGTGCCTTTTGGCCATTCGTATTTCTTCCTTGGTAAAGTTTCTGTTCATTTCTTCGCCCCATTTTTTGATGGGGTTGGATGTTTTCTTTTTGTAGAGTTCAACCAGTGCTTTATATACCATTGATATCAACCCCTTATCTGATGGGTATTGTGTAAATATCCTTTCCCATTCTGTGGATAGTCTTTGTATTCTGGTCACTGTATATCTTGCGGTGCAGAAGCTTTTTAGTTTAATGTAGTCCCATTTGTTGATCTCTGTTTTTACTAGATTGCTTAGTTCCGTGTCACGTTTGAAGATACCTTTATCTTCAATATCGTGGAGGGTTTTGCCGACCTTGTCTTCAATGTACCTTATGGTTTGTGGTCTAATGTTGAGGTCTTTAATCCATTTTGATCTGACTTTTGTGCATGGTGTCAGGTCAAGGTCTAAATCTTTCAAATTTCCTTAATGGTTTTTGCATTTCATAATAAATACTATAAACAGTACTTAGAAAGCTACCTATGTTCCCTAGAAACTTTTTTTTTTTGCTTTTTGGGTCACACCCGGCAATGCACAGTGTTCACTCCTGGCTCATGCACTCAGGAACTACTCCTGGCGGTGCTCAGGGGACCATATGGGATGCTGGGAATTGAACCCGGGTCGGCCGCATGCAAGGCAAATGCCCTACCCGCTGTGCTATTGCTCCAGCCCCAAAACTTTCTTTATACCCTTGTTTGAAGGCCTTTTCATGAGACACTGAAGAATGTGAAGGTATCTATTTCTGTGTTGATGAATTAATGTGTTATTTGGAATCTAGCCCTGTCTCTGCATTTAATTAGCTGTGTAATCCTAGGCAAACATTTTCCTTCTCTGGGCCTCAATCTTTTCATTGGCCAAACTGTCAGGTTTGAACTAGGTGATGATGTTAACGGAGATAATAGCCATATTGACTGATTGCTTCTGGTGCACCAGGTACTACTCTTAGTACTTTGCACATATTAACTCAATTAATTTTCCCATCAGCCCTGTCAGAGAAGTACTATCATCAAGGCCCTCATTTCACAGATCAGGGTCACACACAGGGAACTTGCCAAAAGGCTCCTAGCATGTAAATGATGTAGACGTGATTATTCCAACTCAGGAAGATAGTCCCCAACTCTACTCTTATGCACTCTACTGCCCCGTGCTTCTCACTCTCCATTCTAACAGAGAGTGATTTCTAATGTGTTACCTGGCGAGGTTTAGACAGTATCTTCAACTCTAGTGAAATCACCCCACTCATCTACTCTGACAATAGTTTTAGCACCCACTCACTGAGGTGTCAGGATCAGGAAGATAGGTGGTTGTCTTGGCTCCCTTGCTAGTTCCTAGGACTTCCCAGCCTGACCCCCTTGACCAAGGACACCCCTCCACCCCAAGTAATTCTACGGCAGACCTGCAGATAAGCCACTAAATCAAAAGCTCCATAATCTGTTATGAGCTCAATTTAAAATGGTTATCATGGATTTATCAGCAAGGGAAATCAAGCTTTCTCTTGAAAAGTAAGGCAAAAGTGGCTGTGCCCAAAATGACGTCTGTATTCTCTAGCTGCAAGACAATATGGTTGATTTTTCTTTAAAGCATAGCTGACCTCTGGTTTCATTACTTTCTAGAATGCATAACAAAATAAAGGGCTCTCCCAAGAGGCTTTTATGATAGCTAAAGGTTTTAGGCAGGACTGATTCTTGGTAGCATTTTTGTGACTGTGGAAATACTTGGAAGAACTTAGTAATAACTATATTAATAATGGAATAACAATGGGGTAGCACAGTTTTTGTTTCAAATTTCCTGTTTACTAGGCGTGAAGGTCTGTTGAATGCATTAGACATTATTTAAACCACCAATCAACCATATGAAATAATAAAGGAGCCATTTTGCACAAAAACAACTTACAAGTGCAAGGTTGCTTTTTTGATAATGCCCTTTACATGGTTAAGTTAGAGAGGACTTTTTTTTTAAAATTTTTTTTTTAATTTTATTGAATCACCATGTGGAGGGTTACATAGTTCTCAGGATTATGTCGGTTATACAATTCTCAAACACCCTTCCCTTCACCAGTGCCCATCTTCTATCACCAACCCCCCCAGTATACCTGCCGCCCCCTCCCACCTCCCCAGTCCCCACCCTTGTACATGATAAGTTTCACTTCGTTTATGCCTTATCTGGATTACATTCCATGTTTCAACACACAACTCACTACCGTTGTTGGGGTTTCCCCCCAAAAAGGAAAGCAGTCCTATTGCCAAGGAGGCATTTGATAGTTCTCCACTGCTAAGAATATAGAGATATTAAGTCCCGCTGTTTGTTACCTAACTTTTCTTTTTCCCCCTTGCCCCGCGCCACCGAGTTCACGCCTGTTTAGTAATCGCCACGCTGCCTGACAAGGGAAAAAAAAACGAAAAGGATGGTTATTTCCCATCATCGGCAGGCATGGGGCTCTGGCTTAGTTGATAGACTAGTAGAGTGTCTGCAAGCAGTTTCTGGAACCGAAGGGCTTGTGCTGGTATCGGCTCCGGCTCGAGATTCCACCAGCGTCCCACTGTTCCATGTACATAATTTTTCCCCTTATATCCCATTCCCACGCCACCAGGTCTGTTTGCTTAATGGACATCACACTGTAGTTGACGACACGCCGCGTTTCTTCCCGAGAAAGAAGAAAATTTCTTCTCAGCCGGCGTGGGGATATAGCTTAGTTCAGTCTAGAGAGATGGCTACCACTTTGATTGCCTTCAATATTTCAGCAACAGACTTACTATTCTTGTTAGGATCTCCCACAAAAGTCCGACCCATTAAAAAGGGACATATTACATATTGCTGATGCTAAGATGACATTAGGTCGCGCGGCCGCGCGGTTTTGGGTTTCTGTATAAAGTCCAGGGAAAGTACAACCAGAAATAACATCACTACAAACTTTTACCCTTTTATGGTGCTCATAAGATGGAGAAGCCTAGAGAGAGGCTCGGCGTCTCCACTTTGCGCTCAGGAAAAGCGCGAATCCTGCGCTGTGCTCAGGAGGGAGGTGTGGAGAGAGAGAGAGGTTAAAAGAATTGGGGGGTGCCTGGTTCCCACTGTTTCAGCGCACCGTGGGGTCTCTGGTCCCATGCCGGAATTAGTTCAGTGGGCTGTTTGGAGTCCAAGGGCGCTTCCTTGGGCTCTTCCATCATGCTCGCTCCACAGCAGGGTCCAAAGGGAGGTTAGAGAGGACTTTATATCCTCACTTGGCTGTGAGTTACTGACCTGGCAAGTTCCAAACTTTTGTCAGACTTAAAATGCTGATTTCACATCTAGTAACAGTTACTGCACTTTCTAACTTTGGAGAAAGTTTTTTGGCAAAGAAATAGAATACCACTGAATATTTTCTGTAATAGTACTGGAATTACATGTTCATTAAAGAAAGGGAAACCTGTGGGATTTTATGGCCAAAAGGATGTGCCTAGGGCTTTGATTAATAAACATCGTTTGGAACTTTGGCTCAGAATCACATACAGTGGTGGCTTTTGTGCAGATGGTATTTACTTTGGAAAGGATGGGTGCATGTAAAATTGGGTTCTCCAGAAGGAATGTCAGAAACCAGATGAGAGAAAAAGATAATGTTGGAGGAAGTGTGCTCACCATTCACTTGCCTAAAAGATTTTTTTGGAATTCCAAATGTTTAGAAGGAGGGAGATAGATTTAGAAGCTAAGGATTTAACAGCTCAAGTGTATAATATGTAATTTATATGCTGCAAGTATAGGCATTCATGTGGAGTGAAGTACCCCCAAGTTTGAAAAATTGTGTTAAGGTGATGTGGCATGCTCATCAGTTTTTAAAATTCTGCCTTAGAAGAGTAAGCACGTGTAGAGAGAAGCAATTTCACTATTTTGATGTTGACTTGGGGGTTTGTCTCCAGGTTGCCAGAGATTGGTGGTGACTGTGGGAGAGCAGGTTGATACATTCCTGGTTGACATGCTGAGGCCAATGCTTAGATTCTCTGTGCTCCACTTAGAAAGAACAGACTGATGTGATGACTCAACCAGAAAACAGCCTAACCTTCCGGGGCAGAATTGAGGGTGCTATGTACTCTGGAGGAGAAAATGGTAATCCAATTTTGAAAAAGGCTGTCTTGGCTACAGATTTTCTTCTAGTTACACTCAGATGGAAATACAAACATTAAAAACTCTGCACCTTCCTCTCAGTCTCAGGCCCTTTAGAATATTTCTAGAGATTTCTGTGGCTATGCAGTAAGTTAGACCTTTGCATTCTGTCATGGCTTAACTAGCGGATACCAATATTATTGCCATTATCTAAGGGGCGATTTTGGTGCAATTTCAGACTTACTTGCTTTTGAATTTACCATATTATCCACTTTAAACATTTCATTAGGGGCTGGAGCCATAGCACAGCGGGTAGGGCGTTTGTCAGGTTCGATTTCCAGCATCCCATATGGTCCTCTGAGCACCTGCAGGGGTGATTCCTGAAGTGCAGAGCCAGGAGTAACCCATGTGCATTACCAGGTGTGACCCCAAAAAGAAAAAAAACCTATTTCATTAATACTCCCTATCAATACTCCCTTCCAAAATTGGAAGTTTTTCGTAGGTGCTTGACCCTTAGGCTCTTTCCCCAGGTGACTACGTTGACAGATCTTGACACGCTGTAACACCACTTTCTATAGTGTGTTTTCCATGTTTATGCATTGTTTCTCTCCCAGCCCCAAGTTCCTCACTCTGTTGAAAGGGACGGCCTGCTGCAGTAGTAAGAAGCCACTGTTGACTGGGTTTGAAAACCAGAAGATGGGTGGCATTTGACCATATGTGACCAGAGATTAATGTAGGTGGGAAAGTGTCAATCCAAAGGATCCCACCAACACCCTTGGATCACTGCTCTGATGCTTTAGAGTGAGTTCTGCTGTTGACTGCTTACTTTCAAATAGTGACATGGTTCCATTGAGAACCATATGATCAAGCCGCCTGCAATCAAGAGACTGGCGCACATTTGGAGAAGGAGTTACATCCTCCCATCAGCTACCCTGGTTAGGTGGCCAGGGTTTTTGCTTGTGGAAGCTGATTCTGGCCACTAGAGTGGAGTGTTTCCAGGGCCACTTGTGGACAAAGAGCAGTGCTAGTGACAGGGCTACATCAAGAGGCATGCGCTTGTTTTCCACTCAAAATTTTTTGGGTCTCAGTCTACAGAGTGTTTAAAGGGAAGGGAACATCTTGATGGTTACGTGGTCTGTTAGTTTCTCAGTGATATGCGTGGTAGACAGTGGGTTGCAGGGATCCCAGCTTTTTCTGAGCATCTGTTCCCCTCACACTTGCTAGTGGGGGAGGGGAGGGCGGGCAAAGGCACCAGTCCTGGCCTGCACCTGACTGATGTATCAGCAATTTTCCTGGACCAGAGCTAGGATCATTCAGTTCCTTCTGCTGGAATATGAAGTTTGTGTCCATCTGTGGCTGCTCATTAGTCTCTGCTGGCTGTTTGCATTGGGAAGCCCTGGTCACTAAGGAGGGAGAACAAAGCTGGAGAACAGGGAAGGTGTGCAAGAGAAATATAGCCTGGAGCCCTTGCCATAGGGGAGAGTTAAGGGAGGGAGGGGGACCTCCCTCAGCACAAGCTACCTACAGTTCTCATGGAAACAACCATTTTGCTTAAGGGGACTTGTATGATTTTTTCCTGGAGCCACTTGGTCCATGGATCAAATATTCTCTGATTTTAGTGATACAAGAAAGAATGAATTAGAAGACCTCAGCCCCAAACTCCAGTGCCCTTGATGTCAGAGGCTGGCATGCACTCAGGGTGCCTGTTAAGCCCTCTGGCCTGCATGTTAGTCACAGGGGCTGTGACAGGGCTTTGAATCATTTGAATGCAAATTCATCTGATACACTCCAGTGGCTTCCGCTGTGCTCTGAGTCAGTGGCTGGATCCTGAATCAACTTGTGTAGACAGAGAGGGCCTTGTCATTCTGTCCCCTTCAGGAAAGATTGGTCAGTGTGCCATTTTCAATGGACATTGTCACTGGGAAGAAATTTCTGCTATTTTTTCTGAAACACCTATACTTCTATACACTTAAGTTGTTGACAGTGGTGTTCAGGGAAGGAGACTGACATTTGCCATCTGAGTTGGGGGGACCTGATGATCAGGTTGTACCCTTCTGAACTTCCAGTTTGCCTGATGCCACAGTTGTGGGATGCATTTCTAGGGACAAGGAAACTTTGTGATAACCTCCAGTTCTGGTATCACGCTTGATGGTTGGGCTCTTAAGCCCTTCTTTTTAGACACATCTTCCATCCCACACCCTCTCATCTTTCTGGGTTAACATGGACTGCCTGTCGATGTGTCATAGATGAGACTGGTTTTCTGTCAAAGTGCTCATTGTACCAGGAGATTGGCTCCATAGTTTGGAAGCTGGCCTCACACTCTGGGGGAAAGTCATCCCAGATAGAGAGGGGAACACCAAGTAATATGTGATTGGAGATCCTGTGCGGGAAGGGAGATGCGTGCTGAAAGTAGACTAGTAGACTAGAGACTGAACAGGATGACCACTCAATACCCCTATTTCAAACCACAACACCCAAAAGGAAAGAGAGATATCAAATTGGAATGTCCCGACACAGAGGTGGGGTAAGGTGGAGGGGATGGGACGGGGGATGGGGTGGGTTGGGAGGGATACTGGGTTCATTGGTGGCAGAGAATGGACACTGGTGGAGGGATGGGCTCTTAAACATTGCATGAGGGAAAAACAAGCACGAAAATGATAAGTTTTTGTCAGAGTCTTTCCGGATAAAAATTTGAAGATTGACTCTGTTGCCTTTGTATATTTATCACTAACTGGTTTTAGTCATTCTTAAGGTCAACCTGGATTTCTGATTTGAAGTTAAAACATGGGTGTATTTTTGTGAAGGGAAAATAGTGCTATTATAAAATGAAACAAATGCTCCTTCCTGTACCATACCCCTGCCCCCTTAAAAGAGGAGCTCACTGTACTCACCATCTCATTATCCCAAGTAGGCATTTCTATTGTTGTAGTTGTCGGAAAAGTAGGCGACCTCTTATTTCCTTGAAAAGATCAAAGGGAATAAAATTCAGGGTCCTGGAAAATGTCTGGTTTCCCTGGTTCCTTCATCACTAAAGGTTCCTGTTCAGCCTGTATGAAAAGCCAGGGAGATAATTGGCGAGGAAAAGCATGAGACTTCCAGGACAATAAGCAAGATCAGAATGACTTTTCAGAATTGGTGTAATTCTGCCTTTCCTGCTGGCTTTCCATCTATAGGCCTTCTGCCCTGGGCTTGCCTCCTGACTCAGTGGGAATGCCCGGAAAGCTGCTCACCTGCTCTCTCCCACTTCCCCAGGCAACCCTGTCCATTCCAGGCAATGCCTATTCTTAGACACTTCTTCCTTGTATTGAGCCAAAAAATCTGTTTCTCTATAACTTTCCCCAATACTAGCTGAAAATGTGGACTTTTGAGGACTGGCTTAGAAACACAAATGTCATGCCTAATACTGTTTGTTTCCAAAAGAAAAGGCGTTCAGAGTTCCAAACAATTTCTGACTAAATCACACTCATAAATCGGCACGTGCCCAGGAGGAGGCCTGAGAGCTATTGCTATGGGCTATGGGAAAGGAGGGAAAGGCCCAATGCTCAGACAGTCTGTGGTGTCCATCACTTCCCATCTCTGCCTTTGCCCATGTTTCCTGCACATTTGCAACGAGAAAAAAACTACCTGGATAATAACTTAGTCATTGAATTGGTGCAGAATGCTGGTTTCCTCATAATTCAAGCACTTGGTCTCCAGCAAACCACCCTTCGCTTTACATTCCGCACCTTCCTGGACTCTGGGCTGGACTCTGGGTCATGTCGAAGCCAGCATACATAGTAGTTGTGACTCCATTTTGTCCCTGCTGCCTTGGGAGGCAGACTCCTGGTGGTTGGGGAAATTGCCTTCAAGAGTCAGGCAGAGGTCACTGCAGCTCCAGGCTATGCCACTTATCTGCTTTGTGACTGAACAAGTCGTGCTTCATCTGCATAAAGGAGCTTGCACATCAATTGGGATGGAGTGCAGCAATGTTCAATATATACCGTTGATCACAAGCCCATAGGGTATCAGCAATGTGTCTGGACTGAGCTGTTGGTTTGTGAGCACAAAACCAGTTCCAGGCTTTGGGGTGAGCAAATTTCAAGCCACTATTTCAGCCAGTGACAGAGCCAGTTGCTGTGGGTCAGAGCTCTTTGGAAAGTCAAATTCCTCCTCATCAATGTGTGTTCACCTCATACTTAATTCACCCAAGCATGACCACTTGTTTCTCTTTGTTAGGGCCAAGTCAAAGTATTCCAGTGCCCTGAATTATGCTTGGAAGATGCTTTGTGGAAAAACATGGTGGCATAACATAATTCAAGATACTACTATTGTTTGTTTTCTTTCTCTCAAGCTTTACTGACACTCCAGACTGGTTCTCCTGTAGATTTGTGTCCGTTCTTTGTGCTGGTTAGCATTTTGGGTGCATCCCCACCCCTGCAGCAGCGTATTTATTCCCTCTCCTAGTATTTAAAGTAGCAAGTGGTTACTGGGAACAAAACAAGTTTCCATTTCTCTAGCATTAACCTGCTTGGACACCCAGAAAGAACAAGTTGCATTTTTAGAGTTAGAGCGTGCCTGCCGATTTTCCTGTCTGAATTGTGGAAGCCAAATTCTCAGGGTCATTTCAGAGTCAAATCAGTGCCAGGCTACATGACCGTTCTTTTTTTTTTTTTTTTTTTTTGCTTTTTGGGTCACACCCGGTGATGCACAGGGGGTTACTCCTGGCTCTGCACTCAGGAATCACTCCTGGCGGTGCTCAGGGGACCATATGGGATGCTGGGATTCGAACCCGGGTCGGCTGCGGGCAAGGCAAACGCCCTACCCGCTGTGCTATCACTCCAGCCCCTACATGACCATTCTGAGCCAGTCTTTTAGAAGAGTTTGGTAGAGAGTTTGGGGGGAAAAGAACTTTCTCCAGGGCAAGATATTTAAGAGGACATGAAGGCAGTGAGAAGCAATAGTGCAGCAGGTAGGATGTTTAGCTTGTACTCGGCTGACCCAGGTTTGATCCCAGCACCAAATAGTGTTCCCCAAACCCCATCCCGGAGTGATCCCTGAGCACAAAGCCAGGAGTAAGCCCTGACCACCTCTGGGCATGGCCCCTAAACCAAACAAAATGAAAAAGAGAACATTAAGGGAAAGAAGCAGTTGAGTACCTATCCTGCAGCTTAGTGGTAATGACCTCAGGCAAGCCTCATTGTGTTATGAGCATTGGGATAGATCAAACATTAAAGCACTTAGCATAGGGTCCGGCACATTTTAGCACTCCCAGGTTGTACATTTTTTTAAAAGAGAGAAAGAAATCTTGCTGGTTCAAGCAGGACTCTTTCTGTAGACTTCTAGCCATCAATTACAGACCTCATGGAGTTACAGGATGTTAGAGCTTCGAATTATGAATTATAGTCCCATTAGTGCTGATGGATTAGCTGAAACCATTCTCAATGTTTTTTCAGTCAGTCCCCCTTGTGGCCAAAAGCAGAAATTTATTGAAGCTGTGTACTAGTTAGAAGTGAATTGGCCTAAGAACAGCTGTTGTAGACTGAAATCTGAGTCCCACTGTCTGGTCTTTGAGTCAAGTATTCTCTTTGGCTTCCTTAATGTGGTGCTAGGGACAATATACACATGGCCTCTGAAACTCATGTTTACTCACCTGTCTATCATCGTGTGTTCAGTTATTTAGCAAATATTTACTGAGTACCTACCATGTAGAGAGTCAGCATTTGTCTCGGTCCTGGAAATATATCAATGAAGCAGGCAAAATCCCTTGCCCTCACAGAGCTTACCTTCATTTAGAAGGCCAAGTAGATCAAACAGTATTCAAGTGTGATCAGTGCTGAAAGTAGACTATAGACCAAACATGATGGCCACTAAATACCTGCATTGCAAACCACAACACCCTAAAGGAGAGAGAAAGTAAAAGGGAATGTGCCTGCCACAGAGGCTGGGGTGGGAGACATGAGTGGGGGCAGGGGGAGGCACACTGGGTTCATTGGTGGTGGAAAATGGGCACTGGTGGAGGGATGGGTACTTGATCATTATGTGACTAAATGTAAGCATGAAAGTTTGTAAGTCTGTAACTGTACCTCGCGGTGATTCATTAAAATAAAAAGGTATCGCTTCTTGGCCTTTTGGCTAAGGTCAAGTGTAGTTAAAAAAAAAGGTCATCAGTGCAATAGAGAAAGTTCTATCAGGCAAGGGAGGAAGAACTGCTGGAAGGAGGCACAAGCTTTTGGTAGGGCTCTAAGGGAAAGCACCTGGGGAAGCAGAGACAGGATTAAATGAGATCTCCAATGTCCAGGCAGAGAAGAGAACAAGTATGAAGGCCCCAAGGAAGTTGAAGGTTGCATGGTGTTATGGAGGCAGCAAAGAGGTTATGAAGCTGGAACAGGCTCAACGTGGGAAAAGCCAGTTGCACTCAAACCCTTGAGGGGTGCAGGCCACATTACAGGCCATTTTGAAAATATTGACTTATTCTTTGAAAGATAGAATGTGAGGGAAGAATTTTGAGCCGAGGTGAGGTGTTGTTTGACTAGGTTGGAACGGCATTGCCCTGGATGACCTGTTGAGAATAGAACATAGGGGCAAAGCCCCAAGTGATGGCAATAGGAGGCAGTGAGAACACTGGCAAAGAATGTGCTTCTCTGAAATGCCTCCTTTCCCCCTACCCCAAGGATATGTTGCCCTAAAATTAATGTTTCTTGGGGTTGGAGCGATAGCACAGTGGGTAGGGTGTTTGCCTTGCATGCGGCCAACCCGGGTTCAATTCCCAGCATCCCATATAGTCCCGGAGCACCGCCAGGAGTCATTCCTGAGTGCATGAGCCAGGAGTAACCCCTGTGCATTGCTGGGTCTAATCCAAAATGTAAAATAAATAAATTTTTAAAAATTAATGTTTCTTTATCACACTGTCAAGATTGGACATGTGAATTTTCCTTGTGTGTTGTACTTGATGACAGTGCCACTTGAGAGTATAGTGTAGACAGAAAACAAACAATAAATAGGGGGAAAAGAAGTATAACGGGTAAGTTGATTGCCTTGCAACCTTGCATGCATAGCCCCTGAGCCCCCTAGGAGTGATCCCTGAATGCAGAGCCAGGAGTAAGCCCTGAGCACTGCCAGGTGTGGCCCTAAATAAAAACAAACAAAAAAAGTACAGTGTAGACATTTGAAAGTTCCAGGGAATTTAATTATATCACTAACAAAAGTAATATTTTTTTCTTCTTCAACCATCTCAGGAGACGGTTAAGACCACAGAAAGGAGAACAGCACCTCACTTTTGTATAAGAATTTTATGATTGAATACAACATACTCTCCTTCTTCCACTTATTAGTTTTACTTATTTAATAGTAGGTCTTCTGGAATTATGTCTTCTCAGTTCTGCTGAGAATCCAAGATTCTTGGTTTCCCGAAACCTCCCACCCCACTCCATCAACACATAGCTATTTAAAGCACATTCATGCAGGATTCTTCATCTGAGTGTTTGCTTCTTGGCGTTTTGTTGTTTGTAGGTCTACACTACATATAAAGTATTTCTAGGAGGACTATGGCCTATGGCAGGTTGGTTTTCTTTTACTTTGTATTTTGCAGTTGATAATCCTATAGAGAAATGATAATAAGCCAATTCTTTTGAAAACAGTGGAACTCCAGGCAGGATAAATCTGTTCAAGAAAATAATGTACTGTGTGCTGCTTGATTGCACATTGGTGTTTGGGTTGACATTTATGGAGTAACCGTCAGGACTAGCGTATCCTGCTTCCATTCCTAGGCAGTAACTCCTATGGCTGGGTTGCAGTGAGGAGCTGAATTTAGAGACATGATCGATCACCATCTACCATTTTGCACTGGCTGAGCTCCCACTGTGGCTTCATTAGAAACACAGTGACTGGCTTTCAAATTAAAAAACTTGGGAATCACAATCAGTGATTCTGCTTAACTGAGTATTAGGACAGAATGTCTGGATGACTTGTTGTCTCAGGAAATCAGGCACAGGATGTGGGTGAGGCTTTGGTGGATACAAAGGAGGAAAAGGACCATATTTCCTCCCACAAGACTCTTCAAATCTTGATATACACACAATTAACAATACAGAACAGGGTGAATGTGTGGTCAGCAGAAACGTTCTGTCAACACACATTATTAAGATAGGGCACTTGTTTATCAGCGTATACTGACAATGCTGTTCTTATAAAATACTTTTTCTCATTAGTGTGGAACTGGATCTCTCTCTTCACAGTGCAGGGGTGCTTCTGGGTCATCTGAGGAATGGATGCAAGGAAAGAGGTTTTTCCCAGGACACAGCTCTCCCTCTCTTCACTGTTGGTCAAGCCACCTGCTAAAAACACTAAGGCCATTGACATTCCTGACACCAGCCTGCCTTTGTGGGTTATTAACCAGGGCAACAGATAATAAATAGGAGCAAAGGCTTCTCGGAGGAGGTGTGATATAGAGGGAATCCCCCAAACATTAAGCTTCTGTCTCTGGATACTTCAGCTGGTCCCAGTTTCAAGGTACATAAATCTCCCCCTGAGTGGCTTTGCTGGCCCCAATTCCTAACAGGCATTCCCCTGTGTCATCTATTTGTATATCTGGGTCATCAGTGAAACCAGGGATGCAGACTTTCTGCAGTCTTAACCTCTGCTTGACTCACTTCTTCCTTTTTTATGCCCGTGGAGACTTGATGTTGAAGCCAGATACACTCTATTAGTGCAAATTAAAAGCCTAGTGCAAATTTTAAAAAAACCTTATTTTTTTCCAAGGAGAATACCCTAAGACTTTTATAAATAAAACGTCAGGGAGGCAGAACAAGGTGCCCTTCAATTTTCTATCTGATGTCATGGAATGTTTTTCCTGTGCTAAGAAGCACGGAGTGACTTTTTTTTAACTTCTGGGACCTTTCTTTGGGGATTTTTTTTAAGTGGAAAGACACCTGAAATGCAGAATCTCTTTACGGTAATACAAAGGAAATGAGAAACCAATTCAGGGCTGTCTGTTCTTTCTCATTTCCTAGTGTATTCCTAGAACATACAGAGTTCGTAATAACATGCTTGGATGTTTCCTGTGGAAAAAAAAACAGAATTCAGCTTAAGGTGGACTGGCTTGGACCTTGTTCAAAGTGGTTGACTCATTCAAGGATAAAAGGTTGTCTTAATAATGTGCACCTTATTATTATTTGAGCAGCTGTGTAGCCCTGATTTTCTATGATTAGTCTCTGCTATATTCTGACCTTTTGTAATTAGGAAAATATTGTTACCATGGACTGGAGCAATAGCACAGAGGGTAGGGTGTTTGCCTCGCACGCAGCCAACCCAGGTTCGATTCCTCCATCCCTCTCAGAGAGCCCGGCAAGCTACCAAGAGTATCCCGCCTATACGGCAGAGCCTGGCAAGCTACCCGTGGCATATTTGTTATGCCAAAAAAGTAACAAGTCTCATAATGGAGACGTTACTGTGCCCGCTCAAGGAAATTGATGAATAGTGGGGCGACAGTGCTACAGTGCTATTGTCACCATGTTGTTCCATTTCTACCACATCCTGTGCCTCTAGGACACTGACAGTTTTTTCATTCTCCAGCCAGCCTCAGGCTTGAGTTATTCCCCAGCTATACACGCCCCAGGCCTTTGATAAGTGGTATTGTCCAGCCTATTCAGTCTTTTGGCAGACAGATGGATTTTACCTTGGACTGTCTGAGGACACTGGGCAATTGAAAAGAGAAAAGCACATACAACTTGGCACTAGATGGACTCCTGTAGATGTTAAGAAGGCCAGTCCTGGCAATTCACAGATAGTCATCATGACTGGTGTCAGCTGGGAATTACATCTGGAAGACATCTGGGAGGGGGGGGACCAGAGTGATAATACAGTGGGTAAGGTGTTTGCCTTACATGCGGCTTGCCCAGGTTCAATCCCTGGCATCACATATGCTCCACCAAGTCCTTCCAGGCGTGATTCTTGAGCACAGAGCCAGGAGTGAGCCCTGAGTACTGCTGGTTGTGGCTTGCAAATAAACAAACAAAGGAAGCAGTGTTTCCTGGACATAAAGCAAACCTGGAGCCATTTTCTCTGAAAATATCACCAGTTTTACTATACAGGTGAAGAACCTGTGGTGAACTGACAGCCAGAGATGAAATTCTGCATTTTTCATGTTGTCAAAAGGTGTTTATACTCTGCTAGACCATCTGTACTGCAGAGCCTGTCCATGTAGTCACCGATAAGTTCACATATTGCGAAAGTTGTCTACAGGATGAAATATCACCTTTAAATATAAAATATACTCTCAGTGAACTCATAAAACAAGAGTACCATGCCTACATTTTTGGTGTGTACCTGGGATCAGTGAACTGTGCCGGTGTTTTGTTTCCTTGAACACTTCAGAGGAGAAAAAATTCCTTTCTTCCATGTCTTCTTTTTGAAAATTATTATGACTTTTTATTGAAAACTGCACTGGATGGTAAATGTCCACCTTTACAATAAATAGATACAGTAATGGTAACTCACACTAAACAAAACAGTTCTGATAGCCATCATATTCTGTTTGGGACAGTTTTAAAGGTTTTCTCTCTTGTCACAAAAACATTATAGCACAGCGGGTAGGGCATTTGCCTTGCACGCAGCCAACCCAGGTTCAATTCCTCCATCCCTCTCGGAAAGCATGGCAAGCTACGGAGAGTATCCTGCCCGCACAGTAGAACCTGGTAAGCTACCCATGGCATATTCGACATGCCAAAAACAGTAACAAGTCTCACAATGGAGACATTACTGGTGCCCGCTCGAGCAAATCAATGAACAACTGGGCAACAGTGCTATAGTGCTACCTATATAAAGTCTCAAAATAGGCCATCTTTTAAACAAAAAGGTGGTGATTCACAAAAGACTGTGAATCTACGTTCGACTTGTCCACTCTGTTCTGCCTCTTCTCACAGTTCCCCATTTTCTAGTACGTTATTCCCATTTTCTAATGATCTTCCTCCAGCCTCTGCTCCTGCAGACACATTGTTCTCTCACACTTCTAGACTTACCTGCAGTCATCTACAACTGTGGGTTGCTACTGATCACCAGCCCCACATCTGCCTTCTGAACATATCACCTCTTAAAGTCAACTGAAAACAGGACATGGACCCAGTTGGTCTCTGGATTTCCTACTGGCTGTCAGACTCAGTTTTAACTAATCGACATTTGAGACCATCTTGATTCTAGTGGCAGAATTCTTTGACTCCTGTACTATGTCTCTGGCCCCATCCCTCTATCTCTTTTAAATCCCCTGCCATATTGCCCCACATCCTTCCTCTCCAATATGGATTCTCTTCCACACACATGAACCTGGACATTGAGTTGATGAGATACTTGCCTAAAAAGAACCAGCTCAAAGAATGTCTTAATGCTCTGAAGATAGCAGTATCATCTTCATTTAAGAAGTAAATCTTACTGTTGTGCTAGTAAACTGATTAATTTGTGGCTGTTCTTGTAAAACTACAAGGCCCCCTGCTGAGTTTTGATTTTTTTTTTCCTCCCTCCCTTTCCTAGAAATCACTTGCCGCCTCAGAAATCTGGCAGAGCAGTGAGCTTCAAGTCCCGAAACAAGCTGATTTTCTTACTCTTACTGCTGACAGTTTGTCAGGCAGAGAGAGAGAATTGCAAATTTTCTCTTATGTTTATTTGCCTGGTGGCATATCTATAAATACATTAATACGCATGTCAAACTTCAGATTTGTTATATCACATGTTAGCACGAGGCAGTGGGGGGGATGGTGATGGAAATGGGATTTTTCTACCTACTGATCTTACTGAAGAGGGAAGAGGGAACAGGCCCAGAAAAAAAATAGATGAGACACCCAAAGTTCCAATACTCATTCTGATAAAAATGCATTAGAAGCCCTGGTTTCCTACCCCTCCAGCCTACAGCCCTTTATTTTAATTTAATTTTATTTTTTTTGAATCACTGTGAGATAGTTACAGGCTTTCATGTTTGGGTTACAATCTCACAATGATCAAACACCCATCCCTCCACCAGTGCACATTCCCCACCACCAGTATCCCAGGTATACCCCCCTTTCCCACCCTCCCCCTGCCTCCATGGCAGACAATATTCCCCATACTCTCTCTCTACTTTTGGGCATTATGGCTTGCAACACAGACACTGAGAGGTCATCATGTTTGGACCGTTATCTATTTTCAGCACACATCTCCCATCCCGACTGATTCCTCCAGCCATCTAAATACATCTGGTCCCCTAGTCCTGCTCCACTAGAGTCTACTGCCTGCTAAAATGAAGAAATTTTGAGTCTCTTTCAAACATGAAGTATACACACAGGTATACACACAGTAAATCCTAAAGTTGTATATGACCTTCACACTAGGTTTAAATGGAAGACATTTGCAGGCAGGAAGATTGGAGCAGAGGACCCATCTCAGGGGTCAGGAAAACCAATGAGATGGAAAATTTTCAGGTTGAAGCTCAGATGCATTCTTGAGAGGTGGCTGAGGAAAAAAGGCCATGCAAAAAATATCAAAAGAAGGGGCTGGATCGATAGCACAGTGGGTAGGGCATTTGCCTTGCACGCGGCCAACCTGGGTTCGATCCCCAGCATCCCATATGGTCCCCCAAGCACCACCAAGAATAATTCCTGAGTGCAAAGCCAGGAGTAACCCCTGAGCATTGCATTGCTGGGTGTGACCCAAAAAGCAACAAAAAAATCAAAAGAAGGGGCTAGAGTGATAGTAGAGTGGGTAGGGTGTTTGCCTTGCACACATCCAACCTGGGTTCAATCCCCAGCACCTCATATGGTCCCTCGAGTACCCCTAGGAATAACTCCTGAATACAGAGCCAAGAATAACCCCTGAGCATCTCTGGGTGTGATCCAAAAAGCCAAAAAAAATTAAAAGTAGACCATCAGCTGCTCCAAACTCCCCCTTGGCAACCACCCTAGAAAGGACTTGGAAGGAGCAGTTTGGGAAAAGTGTATATAGACTCACTTAGCAGATGAAGAAGAGTTTCTGTGCCCATGTTGCTGGCCCCATGGTGCCCATGTACCCATGTTGCCTAAACACATGTTGATTGTTTGTATACATGCCACCCACATCTTATGTCCTGAGACATGTATTTTGGGATCTCTGCCCTGGAGAAGCCCGAATTCTTTCTTGAACACAAGTCTTTTTTTTTTTTTTTTTTTTTAAGAAATATTTTATTGAACCACCGTGAAAAAAAAGAAGAAAAAATACAAAGCTTTCAGGTTTAAGTCACAGTCAAATACTGATTAAACCACCATCCCTTCACCAGTGCACCTGTTCCACCACCAAGAACCCCAATACACCCCCTCCCACCCCACCCCATCTAAGTAGCTAATGATATTCCCATTATTCTCTATATATATTGAGTACATTCCATATTTCCATACAGAACTCACTATTATTGATTGGAAATTTTCCCCAACAATCAGGCCTGCTGAATAGGCATCATCTAATAATTTCTCTTCATTGCTAAGAGTGAAGACTTTGAGTCCGTGCGGTTGAACACAAGTCTTAATCTACCTCTCCCCTTACCTACCTTTATTTCCTGAATCAACTTGTTATATTCCACTGTCATCCCTCCTGGAAATTTGTTTATTTGTAAGGAGAAGGCAATGGACCCAAAAGGCCTGAGTAAGATTAGGATGGATTTTTCTTCCCTGCAATATTGGGATCATCTACCTTGCTGTGCAGAAAACGTGGACTTTAAGCACAGAAGGCTGCGTCATAGGGCTGGCAGGATGTGAGCATAACAGACATAGTCCTGAATCCTCTAAATATAGGGGATTGGGAAAAATCTTCCAAATTGGTTGTTACATGAATTTCTTTATGATTGACAACAAGTAAAAGCTGATTTTATATGCCTAGTTTTATATACTTTTATACCTGAGGCCATGAAAATATACCTAGGGGCAGAGGGGTTGTGAGGAGGAAAAAGTCTAAGGAGTTCTGCTCTAAATAGCCTGTGTTTCTTTGATTCAACTTTGTGCTGATTTTTTTGCCTTCATTGCAGAGTGCATGGTCCATGAGCCCTGCCTGCAATATCACAACACACACACAGTCCTCTCCTGACGACATAGTCTTGTTTAGTATGGCATGCAACTGAAGAAAAATGGAATAGATGCATGTTACTCTGTCAGACCCAAACCCAGCTCCGCCTCTCATGACCCTGAAAGAGCAGCTGCAATTTGGCCAGGGGCCTGTGCTCTGTGTGCAGAAAAGGAAATGGGAAGGAAAGGAAAAGAAAAAGGAAATGCAGAAAAGGGCAATAAATACGTCTGGGTGCAGGGAAGGCGTGACACTCTAGCCTTGCATCTTCTCTAAGGAATGTTGCAGAGGCCGTTGAGGGACTTCCCAGCATTCCCTACTTGGCTTGACCTGGGAAGGAGCAAGGGATACCAGTAACCAGGAGAAACAGCTATAGTAGGTACCCGAATACCACTATTTTGTTCAATATTATTTTAGGTTGCCCCAACATTATTTCGGGGTTGCCCCACTCCTGGGGATGCTCAGCCTGGCAGTTCGGGACTGAGGGTTCCAAGCTTCCAACCATGTTTCAGTATGTAAGGGGTCGCAGGGTGCTGGGAATTGAGCTCAGGACCTTGCACATGCTAGAGCTGGGCTCTTCATACTGAGCCATTGCCCTGACCCCATTGTTTCAACTTAATGCCCATCAAGAAAGAGAAACCCATGGTAACATTGAAGGAAATGACATTATTTGAAGACCTAGTTTCATTATCCATCATTTGGCTTAAAGTCAGTTTCTAAAAACCCGCCTATGAGGTGGATTGAGGCCTTCATGCCAAATCTCAGCTTTTATAGTCTCTTCCAGAACATTTTGAAGAGGCTCTGCACCCCTGCCCATGACACTGCCAAGTCCTTCAGGGCGCTTAAAGTAGAGCAGACTCTCATGCGAAAGCTTCAAAGTACTGATGTGCCTTTTCTGGTGTTGCCCCTGGTAGATGTTCAGTCTCAACACAAGGCCTAAATTAGTAGTAGCCTAAATTAGAGGTAGCCTGTCACTTAGACATGTGGAGCTGTGCTGTGACCACAGAGGAAGGGCGGAGCTGCCAGAAATAACAAGACACCGAGTGGCTTAGCCTGCTACACGGTGCCGTGTCTGCCCTTTGGGCTTGGGGTTGACATGGGTGCGTGCATTAAGATCTTGCTGGCACTGTCTTCACCAAGGCCATCAGTGGTTTCTCTCTGGGCTCTGATCTGTCCCCTCTTTGGCCACCCTCATGGATGGCTACTCGTGATTTGATTCTTCTAAGAAAAAGAAAGTGAAAAGCTGTCACAGTGATTGATTTCAAAGTTGGAGGTCTCTGAGGCACTCAGACACACAGTGGTTTTAAGCTTTAAACATACTCATGTTGCCTGAAAGCAGAACAGAGATGTCAAGAGACATCTGGCCCTTGCTCTTCACCCTGGGGGTGCTTGTAAAGGACTCTGCATGGGTGAACACTTGTGACGGTAGAAACCAAGAAAAGAACATAACAGATAACAGTGATTTTTTTTGTCCTGGCTTCTTCTTTGTATGTTTATTTTATTCTTTTGGCTTTTTGGGTCACACCTGGTGATGCTCAGGGGTTACACCTGGCTTTGCCCTCAGGAATTACTCCTGGTGGTGCTGGGGGACCATATGGGATGCTGGAAATAGAACCCGGATCGCCATGTGTAAGGCAAACACCCTACCCACTGTACTATTGCTCCAGCCCCTCTTTTGTATGTTTCTTATCCTTGATGATAATAAGCCTGACTATAGTAGAAAATATAACAGAAAATGCTAATGTATTGTGTTTTGGTTTTGTATCTTTAGCTATTCTAGGGTTTTTTTCCAGCCGCCTCATAGTTTCTTTAAACCCTAACTCAAATTCCACCCCCAGATTTCAGCACCCACTCACCTTGCGCCATGCAGCCCCAACTTTTTCTCCTTTGTTTAATCCTTTAATCTTCACTTCTTTGCCCTTAGCCTATTGTTTCCCCCAGATTTCAATGCCTGCTCTGCACTGGCATTTACAACACTTTAGACAGCTGCTCCTCAGACACATTCAGAAGGTCTAGCAGGTGGAAGGTGTAGCAAGTTCATAGATACAGCACCATGCTCTCAAACACAGTGGGGCCTCAGCAAAGTTTGAGGATGAGAAGAGCTACCTTGGTGAAGGCCTTTCCTCCATGGTTGTTCTTAGACTCTTAGCACTCTGGTGTGGAAGAGGCCTCTGGCCTTTTACCTCCCTCATTCAGAAGAGGGGTTCTCTAGAGGATCACTGACTTGGTCAAGGCCAGGACCCTTTGATGACTTTTCTCCCAGGCAACCTGGTGCTCACAGTTTTGATTGCTTAACACCTATTGACAACCTCAATGAGACATCACTGAGATGTGTAAAAGACATTTTTGCAAAAAAAAAAAAGACAAAAATATTTGTGTAATTTGCCTTATGTGAACATCGTACCCAGCTGCTATAGGTATTATACTTATAAATTTATGTGGAGAAGTTTCATGTGTTCAACAATCGTTGCATTAGAAGAAATTACTGTTGGGGCAGGAGCGATAGCACAGTGGGTAGGGCATTTGCCTTGCACTCGGCCAACATGGGTTCGATCCCCAGTATCCCATATGGTCTCCCCAGCACCGCCAGGAGTAATTCCTGAGTGCATGAGCCAGGAGTAACCCCTGTGCATCGCCAGGTGTAACCCAAGAAGCAAAAAAAATAAATAAATAAAAAGAAGAAGAAGAAGAAATTACTGTTTGAAAGCAGAAAAGGTAGAAAAATGTCCTTAATACTTGTTTACCTTAAAGTCATGATTGTGTTAACTCTGAGGTACTGCATATAATATTTGTTATCGTGGTAATTGAACTTCATAAAATCATTAATCACAGTGTTAATTATATAATTATAGATCAGACTATTGCACTGGCGGCAGTATACATTTATTTATATTAACACACTCTCATACCAATAGTGACTGGGAAGAGTATTATAGAGCATTAGTCTTCAGCCACCAGTTCATGGACTGATGCTAGTCTGTCGGTATAAAGAAGTTGAAGACCACTGGTCTACCACTTTGGTTATAAATGCTACTGTGCACTGGTATGCAGAAAGGTGCCCATCCATGGATATAAAAAGGTTGAAGAATGTTGGTCTGGAGACTGTAACTGAAGACGTATGTCTGAAAGGTGAATGAATTACTGGAAACAGTTACATGAGGCTGAAATTTTCTAAGTGTATCAGCCTGAATGATGGTGGATTGTGTTTTCGGGATTGGTTCAATATATTTTCGTTAGGCTATTTAAAGCTGTAAGCAGAGTGGACTCATGAATGGGTAACTTTCTCTCCAATTTTATTTTAAATGACCTGTAATTATATAGCTTATGGATAATTTTTGTAAGTACTTAGCATTTGAAAGATACTAATTTTATGTAACAGATTCTAAGATCCAAGAAAGAAATGCCATGTATTTTGATATCAGTGAATAGTATTCATACCAGAAATTGTTCTTGGCATTGAGTAATAAAAGATATTTCAGGTACTGAAATTTGACTCTAATATTCACGGCACTCTTATCCCTAATGAGTGGGAGAATAGATTCTTAAATTTTGGTTCTGGTAGATGAGCAGCTGTTAACTTTTCCCTTTAGTAGATCTGGCAGGAAAGACTGTTAGTGGAGATTCTTTCTGTAACAACCACCAGGTGTCAGCAGAGGACGTGGAACTCTTAGCAAGATCTGCATTCTATTTCTTTTCTTTTGTAGCACAGCAGGTAAGGCGTTTGCCTTGCACGCGGCCGACCCGGGTTTGATTCCTCTGCCCCTCTTGGAGAGCCTGGCAAGCTACCGAGAGTATCTCACTCATATGGCAGAGCCTGGCAAGCTATCCGTAGCGTATTCGATATGCCAAAGACAGTAACAAGTCCCACAATGGAGATGTTACTGGTGCCCACTTGAGCAAATCATCAATGAGCAATGGGATGACAGTGGTACAGTATATATATATATATATATATATATACATATATATATATATATATATATATATAAGTTCAGCTTTTATTTAGGTGGAGTGATTTACCATACTGTCGATAATAGCATTTCAGGCATGAAGTGTTGATAAACCACATTCAGCACTCAAGGATCAGTGTCCCTCCACTACTAAGTCTACTCCCGCCCCCATCTCCACCCACTTCCTTGCACCCCCTCCCCCAGATAAACCCAGTTCTATTGGATGATTCTCAGGATCTGTTGCTATTGGCCATTTATTTCCTTACTGTGTTTCTTTATATCCCACATTGAGAGACATCATTCCACATCTTTCCCTGTTCCTCTCACTAACTTTACTCATCATGATACTCCCCAGATCCATCCCCATGATCACAAATTGCATGATTTCGTCTTTTCTTATAGTTGAGTAGTATTCCACTGTGTATTTGTACTATAGATTCTTGATCCACTCATTTGTTCTTGGGAATTTGAGTTGTTTCCAGATCTTGGCTATTGTAAATAACACAGGAGTGCAAGTATCTTTTTTTTAATTTTATTTATTTAAAAAAATTTTATTGGAGAATCACTGTGGTGTACAGTTACAAACTTATGAACTTTTGTGTTCGCATATCATTCATACAGTGATCGTTTACCCATCCCTCCACCAGTGCCCATTCACCTCCACCAATGATCCCAGTATCCCTCTGAGCCCCCACTTCCCCCACCACCCCACCCTGCCTCTGCATTCCCTTTTGTTCTCTCTCCTTTTGGGTGTTGTAGTTTGCAATAGAGGTATTGAGTGGCCTTCATGTTCTGTCTTTAGTCTACTTTCAGTTCGCATCTTCCAACCCGAATGAGTCCTCCCAACCTCCTCTACTTGGTGTTCCCTTCTCCATCTCAGCTGCCTTTTCCACCAGCATATGAGGCCAGTTTCCAAGCTGTGGGGCAGACCTCCTGGTCCTTATCTTTACTACTCTTGGGTGTTAGTCTCCCACTCTGTTATTTTATATTCCACATAAGAGTGTGATCTTTCTATGTCTGTCTATTTCTGACTCATTTCACTTAACATGATACTTTCAATGTTGATCCACTTATATGCAAATTTCAAGACGTCATCTTTTCTAACAGCTGCATATTATTCTATTGTGTAGATGTACCAAACTTTAAGGAGTGCAAGTATCTTTTCATAACATCATTTTGGGGCCTCTGGGGTAGAGGCCAAGAAGTAGAATAACTAGAACTTATGGAAAGTTCTTAATATTTTGAGAAGCTCTTAATATTTTTGAAATCTCCATACTGTTTTCCATGAAGGATGAACCAGATGACTGTCCCACCAACAACAGATTAAGAGTTCCTTTTCTCCAAAATCTGTACCAGCATTAGTTGTTTCTATTTTTTGACTCACAAGAGTCTCGCTAGTACAAAATGATAACCCATTGTTATTTTTGATTTGGATTTCCCTGGTGATATATGATGTAGAGCATTTTTTCATACAACTATTGGCCATCTGTGTATTTACTTTAATGAAGCATCTGTTAAACTCATCTCCCCCATTTTTTGGTGAAGTTCTTTGTTGTTTTGTTACTGTGGCTCAGTTTTGTGAGTGGGTGGCCTATAAATCTTCCTTTCTTAGCTTCTTAACTAAGACCATCCTCTTTGGAATGGCTCAAAATTAATCAACCTTCACTGTGCCACCTTACTTGGAGTATTTAATTCAGCTTTTTTTTAATAGAAAGAGCACTAGTGTCTTGATGTTTTTTTCCATTTCAAGCTTCTGATGGCTTTCATGGTGATGGTTCTACGAAGTAGAGCGATTCTGAGGTTAAGATAAGGGATTGTGAGCAAATTCTTGTAGTGCTCACTGACTTGCTCACTCAGATAGGTGGAGTCCTCTTTCACGTGATACGGGGAAAGTTGCTGTGTCCATTCTTTTCCTTGTGCAGAGAAGCAATCTGATGGTAGAACTTATTGGCTCCAAATAGCAGGAGCTTTCAGAATTTAAAGGAACGAGGCCTAGGGATTTTTCACTAGCCTAGCTAGTGAATTACTGGTGTAGAATGTTTTGGAGGCATTAGAAAACATTTTATTGTTGGCAGGACAAGCCTTGGTGAGGTGGGCGTTTGTAAAAAACTTCTGCCTGGGAGGCAGCGGGGGCGGGGGGGGGGGGAAGCTGCCAGGTTCAGCAGGTTCAGGGGTCGGGTTTCGGGAGTCGGTCCCCAGGCTGCTCGCCCAGCTGGGGCAGATGGAAGAAGAAACGAGGGCTAAGCTGGTTGATTGATTATTCCATTCTCTCCATGCTCCCTGTTCCAGTCTCTCTGAGCTCCCCATTTCTCCTCTCTCCTCTCTCTCCCCCAGTACGCTTCCTCCCTAGCTCCTCATTCCTCCATCCCAGCTCTCTGGATTCTGCTCCTTTCCTTCACTAGTCTCTCCACCCCTACTTGTCTCCCTGGGCCCAAGCTTTACCTAGCAATATCAACATGAGAAAGCCCTTCCTGAGGGCCCACCAGGCTCAAAGGAAACACCACCTAGAGGTATTTCAAAGCCCTTCCTGACTGTCTGCAGGCAAAATACCTCTTAAGGTGTTTCTCTCCTTTCCTCAGTCCAATAACTCCATCAACATCTTGATACTAGTTATTTTTGTATGGACACAGTAAGAGATACATTGAGGCTTGTAGGGGAGCTCTCCTGGGAACATCTTGCCAGAGACTGAGACTACAGTGCTCAGGCCAGATTAATCATTCCTAACCCTAGCAGGGTCCGAATCTAGTTATTACTCTTTGGATTATGACAGCATTTGTCCATGACGAAGCTCTTACTTATAGTTAAACATTAGGCACTTTGGCCAGGCCCATCTCGATGCCAGGGTAGCACATAGCTTACCGCTTGCCCTGGTTCCGCCTGTCCTTCATCACGACTCTGCTTTGGGGGTGTTAGGAAGTAAAGGCAGCTGAGGCTTAGGTTGAGAGAACAGATGCCCAGGAAAAAAATATCATGTAGAGTCAAATGACTCCCAAATTACAAAAGCATAGCATTTACTACTGTCTTCCTGTGCCCATACAAAAGGACATGGCTCCGAATTAACTATGCAAAGGACTCAAGGAGAAGAGAAAAACAATATTTACAAGTCAACAGAGCACAAAGAAAGAAATTACAAATAAACACAGAGAAAAAGGGAGCACTGTGATGGGAACATCCCAATAAACCTAAACTACCTGAGGCTATGTTATCCTACAGGGCATTGATTTGTAGCCTACCGATTTTCTCCAGTAGAGGGTGGGGCAAAACACAAGAAGAGTTCCCTTCAATCATCTAACTTATTGGTAAGCTGAAGGAGAGAACACCTGGGGAAATTGCTAGATCAAAAAGTTTCAGCAGGTAAAACTGCAAGAGAGGGTATGGCCCACAGGGATGAACTGTGAGGCATGGCGTGCACCTCCAGGTTTATTCCATGGCATCGTGGCCTGATTCATGCAAGATTCTAGAGTTTAGACTGCTGTGGCAATTTCCTTCGGACAGGATGGCAGAATTTGCTAACTCAAACTATAGCTAATTGCAGGAACTCTTTTGTTGTTGTATATTCAATAAAGTATTATCACCAAAAGGCAATGCACCAGTAGGGACTTCAAAACATGTAGAATTTTTTTGGTAGATATTGTTATGGTAATAATGAAATAAAATCATCATATCCCTTAAAATGTCACGCAGGATGTTCTAGAAAATACTGATGTACACTTTGTCATTGAAAAGGGTAAATGAGCATGCTGGTGGTAGCTAAGAGACGTAACAGTATTCACCAAACCTAAACACCATTAAAAAATTGGAGGTATGGGGGGGGGTCAGAAGGAAGGTGACATATGGACAGGGGTGGAGAGTCTTTGGCACTTTGCTGGCAATGGTGTGAAATAACTTTATATAAACATCAATACCATAAACTTAAATACTGTGGTAGCCCTAATACCTAGACTATAATTTAAAATTAATTAAAATGAAGAAAGGGTGCCCGACATCACTTCCAGGGTTGGATGTCACTCTGCATTGGGCAGTAACTCTCAGACCAGCCCTAAGCAGGTGCTCAGACCTATCCTGGGATAGACTTTTTAATCAGCTTTTTTTGGTAAAAAAAAGTCTTCATTGTTGACCCAGCTTCCTATTAGTACAGTAATTGCCTATAAGGTTGTGTAAGGGAGTATTTGTGTTTTACAAGATCGGTTTCCTTACTGTAATGTCTCTAATGTGTCCCACTGCCTCAGCGACTCCTACCGGTAGTGCCATGGATTCTTGAATATTCAGATCCAGGCATGGAGCTCTGGGTTTATTTGCAGCTGCAGTTTCATACGCCCCTGTCTCCTTCTCTCCTTTGCAGATCACCGGGGTGATCCTGCTGGCTGTTGGAGTCTGGGGCAAACTTACTCTTGGCACCTACATCTCCCTTATCGCTGAGAACTCCACAAATGCTCCCTACGTGCTCATTGGAACTGGCACCACTATTGTCGTCTTTGGCCTGTTTGGGTGCTTTGCTACATGCCGTGGTAGCCCATGGATGCTGAAACTGGTGAGTATGTCGCCATAGGGCACTGCATTTTTAGTTCCTTTCTGTGCGAAGAAAAAATCAGAGAAATACAGTCTGTCCTTGAAGTCATGGACAAAATGTGACTATTCGTTGACTCTAATTTTGGTCCGGAGTCAGACCTACCTAACCCACCCTGTATTCCCTTAGAGTGAAAAACAACCCCCAAACACAGCCTGGCACAAAACAATGGAGTCCTGATCCCTGCAGGTGGACAGTGATAAAGCAGTGGCCAGTAGTTCCAACATGCCATTTCTGTCCGCAGGGAGAGATGCCCTGGTACAGTATCGGAAATCTTCTCAGCTTTGGTCTGCAAGGAGGCACCCCAAACATAAGCGACCTTTATTGCCAAGTTCACTTTGGAGAAATACCTCCTGCCTCCTACAACTTGGCCCTGCTTGGACACACAAACATGCTCTTCTCTAAACCTCCTCTCCCTAGCTGAGTGCTCTTAGAATTGAGCTAAGCTAGGGCTTCCTTATTCAACAAAAGGCTGCTCAGCGCCAAACATTGGCTACCAGGACCGGTGCCTGTACCGTTATTCTAATAGACATAACAGTGATGTGTCCCAAAAGGAAAAAGAGGCTGCTAACAGGCTATTGCTGTGGTCCCTGTTTTTGTAGACTGGTTGCCTAGTTCTCTGCCTAACATTCGCTTTCCTTACACTGTTGACAAGAGTTGACTTTAGGGCTGGAGACATGACTGAGTGGTAGAGTATGCGCTTTATATATTTGGGGCACTGAGTTCATTCCCCACCCCTTATTACCACCACACACACACACACACACACACACATACACACATACACACATACACAGACACACATGCACACAAACACAAAGGATTCCTTAGATAATAATAGTAAAGGCCTCTCCTCAAGAGAAAAAGAAATGCCTCAAATGTTTTATTTCATATGTCGTATTCCATAAAATAGGAAAGAGTTTTGATTGGTACTCTGTGGCCTGGCCTTGTATAGTCCTGGGTTGTTGTCCCGACACATGGAACCGGATAACGGGGTTCACAAGGAGAGGGTGTGAGAGTGATAGGGAGAGGGGAGACACTGTCTCACACACACAGAGGTGAGTAAAAGCTACTTTATTCTAACTCCACAGCGCTTATGTATGCTTAGGCTTCAATCTACTTGTATCATGGCCTTAAGGCAAAACTAAAAGTAACTAATGGCACCCGGGACAACTAGGGGAGATAACAATAGATATCCAGAAGGCTGATTATTAAACCACAAGTCTACCCCAAGAATGTCAAGTCCTGTCTGTTTGTTCCAGTTGACTAACCATATTTCTCTTGTAAAAATGTCCCAGTCCTCCGGTTCTTGAAAAGTGTCTTTCTCAACATGTTTATGCGAATGTTTGGCCGCAAGCTATATGCTTGAAGACCCGCTCACCATAGGTTGTAGTAATATTTAACATGTAGTGATGTGGGGATGTGAGACCAATTCACTCTAAAGGAGCCACCTTTCAAACTGTAAGTGGCCAGTCTCTACTGGAAACCTCAGGAAAACTTACAGGAAGTGGATTTCATGTCTTGGTTACCACGGATTATTCTGGGTTGATGAAAAGACCATAATGATGCCATATTGAGGGACTTCTGGCACTATCACCACATGGCGACTGTGTTAGCACCTTGAGTCCACCTTCTAGAACTTCTTAAAAGTAGGCCTTCTTTGGTCCCTTGCTGTGGTCCTGGACTCTACGTGATGTGTAAACCATCTGGGCAGCATTGGAAAAGCCCCTTTGCCAGAGTGCTACTTCCAAACAACTGAACCAGAATTGATGATGATGAAATCTAGCAGCATATTTTCTAGAAGTTCTGCAGGGAATTTTTTAAACTGCCAGTGCTTAGAACCTTTTCTTAAGTATAATGCGTAGCAAGAAGAGAATGGACTGCTAAGAATCTATCCATAATGAAGGTAGGAAACCTGGTCTTGAGATTTCACTGGTTCTGACACCACCTGGCTTACATCTTCAGTGGCAAGAATGTCACTTTTTTGGTCTCTTTATGAAAAAAAGAGCTCTGAAGTAAATTAACAAGGTTTCTACCCACCAAAACACACCGTGAGTGGGCAAATGAGGGTCAACTTTCATGAAGCCCCCAAAATCTTAATTTTCATTGACCCTAATTTTAGTTCAAACTCTCACCCTCCCCAAAGCAGCAAAATTGTGGCTGCGGGCTTAAACAATGGGCTAGTTATCTCTGGTGGTTTCCAGCACACTGCCCTTTCATCCCCCTAACATGTGCATCATTTCTCCACCTAACATTTGGGGGAGTAAAGAAACTTTTTGCTCTTTATTTTGTTTTGTTCTTTTCCAAACTATTTATCTCATTGCTTTGCTCTGCAAGATGCTATATTACTAGGTGCTGATCATGTTTATTTGTTCCTCACCACCACTGCAAGTGCTAGTTGTATTTTACTGTTACAGGATAATGACACAGAGGGATTTACTGACCTACCCAAGTTCATACAGCTAGTGTGTAGAGAACTGGGATTGCAACCCAGGCATGTCCTTCCAAAACCGGGACTATTTCTGCAATGGTAGTTCATTTGGAAAACAACTTGAACCCTACCCACTGTGTAGAGAACAAACTCTGCCCAGTCGGCTCTTGGTCAAGTCCTTCTGAAGAAGTGACTATTCTGTGTGTGACCATTCCAAGAAGCAGGGAGCTTGCCCAGACAGTAATCTGTTGTTCTGACTGATGAGAGGGAGTGGAAATCACTTGATGAAGTACTTATCTCCAATGTTAAAGTCCTCATGTAGCCTCATTAACTGCATAACAACAGAAAATAACTTTCTGCCTTATAGAGGCCCAATGTGGCTGCCTTTTTCCTAAGACTGGGACTCAAATCAAGGAAGACTTTTGACCACAGTGTCAAATGTCCTTTCACCCACTTGCCTTCTGATTGCTATGTTCTCATGGGACTTTTTTTCTTCTTTTGATTTTTGGGTCACACCTGGCAATGCACAGGGCTTACTCCTGGCTCATGCACTCAGGAATTACTCCTGGCGGTGCTCAGAGAACCATATGGGATGCTGGGAATCGAACCCAGGTTGGCCATGTGCAAGGCAAATACCCCACCCTCTGAGCTATCACTCCAGCCCCCTCCCATGGAACTTTGGAGAGAGTCTAGACCTGGCATGTGATTCTGCCTAGAGTAGTTTGCTTCTAAATGTATTTTATACCAAGATGACAGAGAGAGGAGAAATGGACATTCTGTTCATAGCTCTGTGTTTGGTTTCTTAGTGACTAATCCTTGTCTGTGTGTGCGTTAGACTTGCGTTAATATTTCAAACGACAGTGGCATTTAAAGCCAGTTTTTCCTCCTTTTAATATATGTACCACGAGCTGAGAAAAATCATTTATTATCCCATGCACATATGTATCCTTTATAAGACATGTGTACACTTTACAAGTTAGTGATATCGACATGTGCAGTAGATCCAAATTCCACAGCATCATCTAAGACCATTCCCAATATTCAGGACTGTTGTATTTCATTTTGCGATGAGAAGAAGCAGATTGTAAGACATCTGCCTTGTAGCAAAGGAATCCGTTCACTTTTCATTTTATCTACTTTTCAAAGTCACCAAAATAGGAAACCCTTAATGTCTCCTAAGTACCACGTAATATCCCTGAACTAAGGGATGCACGTGCAGACCCACACACAACATCAACTTGAAAGTATAGGCAGCAGGGAATGAGGAAGGTGCACTAAGCATTTAGGCACTTGCAAACTTTGTTACTCAGTGGCAAAGCAGTTGCCTGTTTGTTGATGGCTATCAATTCCATGTAGCATGCAGCACAAGTAAGATCAGCTGCCTACTGGCCAATGCTGGCTGCCACCTCTAGGCCTGACATTCACACTAAGGAAGAAGAATATCCCTGCATGTACAGATTCTAGTCTTTCCACCAGAATAAAGAAGGCCATATTTCCAAAGGAGGATGTGTTGAAGCCATTGCATATGAGAAGTCCTTAAGGAGACTGAAGGAGAGTTGACTGAATGAGGAGTAAGAGCAGATTCCCACCACAATTATGTCCACACACATATAGGTCCCATTGGCTGCTTCTTGTGTCTGCTGAAGACAGATTCTACACTGGAGAGTGGAGGTTATAAGGGGATAGACTGTGGCCCAGGGAAAGGAAGAAGTCTTTCCAATAATTGAACCCCTTTGAAAATAAAATGAGCTTCGAGGGATGGGGAGGTTGGAGGGAGTGTCCTTACAGATGTCAGATGACCACCCTTGAGTAAAGCAGTATGAAGGACTGTGCCCTGCGTCCTCCCAGGTCATCTAGGTCGGGGATCCTTATGCTAAAAATAGCAGATAACTTATTGGGGGAAAAGCCCTTTCCAGTTTCTCCGAGTTGAATAGGGCTGATAGGTAGAATGTGTGCCTCTCCATGAGGACTTTGAAGTCTCCCCATGAAACAGATGCATCCCTGAACTGAGGCATATAGACAAATCTGGAGGTATATTTTGAAGTTTTTTTCTAGACTCAAGGGATTATGAAGGTGTGCTTCGTTCCCTCTGACAAAAAGTTACCTACCCAAAAGACATGCCATTCTCAACTCTGACTTGCCTAACCGTTCTTGTCCCCTTGGTTTTCAGTATGCCATGTTTCTGTCCTTGGTGTTCCTGGCTGAGCTGGTGGCTGGCATTTCCGGGTTTGTGTTTCGCCATGAGGTGAGTACACACCAAGCAGAGAATGCAAAAAGTCTTGGAGGGATCAATTTCAGGAAAGCTCTAAAATGTGTCAGGGGAGCATAGGCCAACTGGCCGCTGCAGTGGCGTTGCTGTTTGCCAAAGGTCATGTACTATGAGTTGAGAAGCCAATACAACCCAAATTACTGGAATTAAGCTCGACTCAAAACCCAGCTTGTGGGTCCTCAATCTCTTTCTTGATTGAGCCACTGCGTACAAGGATTTGTTGGGGGACTACTTTGCCCACAGTTGCTTCATGAAAAATTGTTTGGATTTTTGAAACTGCAAAGGCAAGCCAAAGCGATTGTGGCACAAGGACAGCATGCCAGATTTTCTCCAAAGTATCGCTGCCCTCTGTCTTCCTGGAGGCTGTCCGTCCCATCTCCCCACACCACCGCTCATCCCTGCCAACCCCAGCTTCTTTCTGGCCACCTGGGGTTAAAATCAGTCTTTCTAGCATGAGAGTCATCAGCAGACACCCCAACTGTTCCTTCATTTTAAAAAAACATTGTATCACTGTGAGATATACAGTTGTTTGTGATTGAATTTCAGTCAAACAATGTTCCAACAACCATCCCTCACCAGTGTACCAGTGTGCATTTCCCACCACCAATGTCCCAGTTTCCCTCCCTCCCACTCCCCCAGCCTCACCCCAGCCTCACCCCAGCCTGCCTCTATGGCACACACTTTTATTCTCTCTCTCCCTCTCTCCACCCCTCCTTTTTCTCTCTCCATCTCTCTCCCTGCCCCTTTTGGCATTAGAGTTTGCACTACATTTACTGAAAGGTTATCATGTGTGTCCCTTTACCTACTTTCAGCACCCAGTTTTTGTCCAGAGTGATCATTTCCAACTATCCTTGTTGTAGTGGTCCCTTCTCTAGCCTAACTGCCTAACTGCCCTCCAAACCACCATTTGTGGAAAACTTTCAACTGTGGACCAGTCCTCCTGGACCTTGTTTTTACTGACCTTGGTATATTAGTCTCATTGTTTTTTTAATTAATATCCCACAACTGAGTACAATCATTCTATGTCTGTCCTCTCTCTGACTGATTTCACTCAGCATGATACTCTCCAAGTCGATGCATTTATAAGTGAATTTCATGACTTCATTTCTCCTGGTAGCTGCATAGTATTCCATTGTGTAGATGTACCATAGTTTCTTTATCCAGTCATCTTTTCTCTTTGTTTTCAGGCACTCCAACAGTACTTCATTTTTAATGACCATGGCAAGTTTTAGGTCTTGAAAACCAGGTGGGATGGTTGCATTTTGAATTCTGTTCTTTGATCAGAACTGCTAGTTTTGAAGACACTGTCACTATCATGTGGCTTTTGTGGCTGTCCTGTGGACTGTCATTGTAGCTGCTCTGTTCAGATGGTGGTAGATGTTAATGCAGAGACCAGCCATTGTCATGCTTCCAGAAGCTGCTGTGACAGTCACTTTTCAGCTGTATTTCTTGATAAAATATTCTTAAAATCTATATTCTCCAATGAAATTCCAATTCAAATTCTCCCCCAACACCCTTATTGTATTCTGAAAAGAGGGACAAAGCCAAAACTGGACACACATGTGTTACCAAGGAAAAGAATAGCAAGGGATAGGTGGAAAATGTTGTAAAGTTGTGTGTTAGGATGATTCTTGCAATTGTTACTGTGGCTTCAACTGTCCCAGGCCCTGTGTTTGTGCTTGGCTAAGCCAAATTCCCAAAAAACTTGGTACTTATTTCCCTACTGCTCTGAGTTTTCCCTTTACAGAGGGTTTACTGACGATGCAAAGGCTGAGTTCTAGACCATATCCGCAATACATCTGGAATTCATCTCCCCTAAGTTTTATCTGAGGTGAAACTTGAGGTCATACTGCTTCAGGAGTGGAGGGGAGAAGGCAGATGGAATAGAGAAGGGATCACTAAGAAAATGATGGCTGGAGGAACCAGTTGGGATGGGAGATGCATGCCAAAAGTAGATAATGGACCAAACATGATGACTTCTCAGTGTCTGTGTTGCAAGCCATAATGCCCAAAAGTAGAGAGAGAGTATGGGGAATATTGTCTGCCATGGAGGCAGGGGGAGGGTGGGAAAGGGGGCTATACCGGGGATATTGGTGGTGGGGAATGTGCACTGGTGGAGGGGTGGGTGTTTGATCATTGTGAGATTGTAACCCAAACATGAAAGCTTGTAACTATCTCATTGTGATTCAATATTTTTTAAAAAAATTAAAACACAGAAGCTTGAGGTTATAGCCTCAGTAGCTCAACATGGGGCGGGGGGGGATCCCAATACCATTTGCCAAGAGCAGCGTAGCTTGCTTCTGCTATAACCCTTGTTTACTCACTTCCAATATGTCTGACTTCACGTTGGGGGTTTCTCTTAATGACTTCTGATAGATCCTCATCTACCTCGGCTCTTTTCCTTAGACACTTAGGCGAGCAGTGGGTAACGATGGCAATGCCATTCTTTGACCCTCACTATTATCTTTACACTTAATGAAATTACATATGAAGACAGCAGGGCAGACATGATATCATTCATTCTGACAGAGTGCAAAAAGAAAGTGCAACTCCCTGGCAGAGATGTAGGGGTCCTTGTTTCTCTAATTGGTGTCCTCACAGTAGTCCATGGTCTATTCTGTTACCTCCCTCTGTCCTTAGTGACAACACAGGTGCAGTGAAATAAGAAGATACAGTTGCATGTAGAGGCCACTTTGGCTTATACGGTTTCTGTAGCTAGTGTCTCTTTATTTATTGTAACCATCTTGTTGACATAGCATTAGGTCTCTCAGCAAGGAGCATGCCAGATTAGGAGAATCACCTTAGTTGGCTCTAAGCTTCCCACTAAGTAATTATTGTTCTGTTCTATCCTCGAAATCCAGAGGGATTTCACTAATCAGAGAACAGCTTTACGTAAGCAGAATTGCCTGATAGTACACCAGACACTCCCCACTTCAGCAGATTTCTAGGGATGCAGAGCCTGAAATTTCACCCAAGGTCAAGTATATTCACAGAGGAGAATGTGCCTCGTTCACTACGATTAGCAAGAGAAGTTCATGACTTTTAGCCTCTTTTCGGAGTTCTTAATAAAGACAGACCAGGGACATTATTTTCACCTCCTATAAGGTAGACTAGGGATCTGTTTCTGACCAAAGCATTTATCCTCCTGAGTAAGGACATATAAAATTATGAAGAAGGGCATGAATCATTTCAAAAAAACTACCAAGAAAACCCTGAAAGGTCTTAACTTTGGCAGCTCACCATCAGCTCTACCCTTTCCAAAACAAATTACTTAAGCCGGTGTTTAACAAGACAGTGCCCTCTGAATTGGGGGTGGGGAGGGCAGGGAGGAGAAATGCTTTATGATTCCCGATCTACTAACCCCCTTGACAAAGTTTTAGAGTTCTTTTATTTCAGAGACCCAGACCCTCCCTCTCTTGCCTGCACTGATAATGGAGAAGAGGCTATTTGGAGGTAGAAGTTATTATGAATCTGGGGTTTGGGCTACATTGGGGTGGAATCTCATTCCTCTTTGTTTCCTGTAGATCAAGGACACCTTCCTGCGGACCTACACTGATGCCATGCAGAATTACAATGGCAACGATGAGAGGAGCCGGGCTGTAGATCATGTGCAGCGCAGCGTAAGTGCCAGGGCAAAGAGTTGGAGAAACTCCATAAACCTAGAGGGTCTGGCCTTAGAACTGTGGGCTGCCTGTGAGGCCACGATACTAGCATTTTGCTGCTGATTCCCATAACCCTGATGTTAGTCCAGTTCCTTGTTTTCAAAGTTGACATCCGGTACTTGTCCCAGCAGTCAGTGTCAAGAAGTACCACTGGCTGGGATATGCCATTTGTCAGGAGAGTAGGTAAGCATCCCAAGGAATGCTTGTTTGCCTTTCAAATCTGAACTCTTGCACAGGAGGTGAGCAGTGAATGTATGACAACCCCACTGAGAGGTGGCTTCCAACCCTCGCATCCAGAGTGCCAGTCCAAGGACTAGCATCCTGGCATTTAGGGAAGAGAGCTCAGCTGAGCTGCAGTCATTGGCTTGAGCAGTGCTATAGATTCAGTCAGTGTAGCTGGAGGAAATGGAGTGTCTGCATCGTGTGTTTATTGCCTAGGATGCCTAGAGTTTTTCAGAGTATAAGAGGACAATGAAAGTTTCCTTCCTGGAAGGGCTCTGGGTGGCAGGTACTGGAGCTCAAGCCTGACTACTCATCAAAGTGAATTGGGTGGGTGGGTTGTTATTTTTTTACCTTAACAGTTGTATTTGGGAGAATAATCAATTTTGATAAAATGTCAGGCTTTTAGGGAAAAGTTTCAATGGATCTGAACACAGAGCCAGGAGTACACCCTGAGCACAGCCAGGAGTGATACTAGAGCACAGAGCCAGAAATAAGTTCTTACCGGTGCACCAGCAGTGAACCCTCAACCAAAATAAAGCAAAAATGAAAAAGTCAAAACCATATGCAGTCAAGGATTTCTCTCAGTTTGAATGGGATTCTTTTTTTTCTCTTTTTGGGTCACACCCTGCAATGCACAGAGGTTACTCCTGGCTCTGCACTCAGGAATTACTCCTGGATGTGCTCAGGGGACCATGTGGGATGCTGGGATTCGAACCTGGGTTGACTGTGTGCAAGGCAAACGCCCTACCTTCTGTGCTATCGATCCAGGCCCTTGAATGAGATTCTTACAGAATAGACTTGTTAGTGAAGCTTCAGCTCTTCTTTATGCACCAATGCTCTATGTGTTCTTATGAAATCGGCCTGTCCTTCCCTTTAAAAGTTGAGTGGGGACTCTCAACTTTGATTTGCCAAACTTCAGTTCCTTTGTTTCCTTTCCTTTTGAACAGCTGAGCTGCTGTGGTGTGCAGAACTACACCAACTGGAGCACCAGCCCCTACTTCCTGGAGCATGGAATCCCCCCAAGTTGCTGCATGAATGATACTGATTGTAATCCCCAGGATCTTCACAATCTGACTGTGGCTGCCACCAAGGTTAACCAGAAGGTAATGACTTCTAGCCCTGAGGGGATCACCGTGACTCTTGGGGAGGGGGCTTTTTTATTTCTGTGAATTTGCCAAGAAGTTCGGAGATAATGGTATAGGAGGTACTCAAGGATTGCCCTTTGTGGGGCCCCATTGCCTGGGAAAGGTATCCACCTCTGGAGACAGCGATGACTCAACTCAATTTGACATCTTCTATCTCAGTAATACTCTGTCCAGCACAGTTAGAAAGGTTCGGCAAGTGGTTTCTGTTAACATTGATGCTGAGGTCAGGCAGTAGATGCTGGCGCTCTCATTCTGGGTGTATGTCTGCTGCTTAACATACCTGCTAAACATGAAATTATTCACAGCTGGGTGCCAGTCTTTAACAGGAAGTGGGGGTAGAGTTGACAGACAACATCTGTTTTTGCTAAGAGGGTAGTCTTTATTTTAGGACATTCATTGTTAGAGGAAAAGAAATCAGCAATTCAACTCATTGGCAGCACCCTAGAACCCAAAGTAAAAGAGAAAAAAACAATGGGCACAAAGAAATTTGAAAGTACATCATAGAAACTAGGGAAACAAAAGTTCAGTTAGAGAAAAGGAATTTCAGTTTTATGTTTCACTTTGCCTTCATAGTCTTCATCATATTCTCTACAATCTATATTCTTCAATATTTAGAAAAGCACCAGATACAAAACATGTTGCTGGAAGCCTGCTTCATGAGCGGAGGGGAGAAGGCAGCTGGAAGAGAGAAGGGATCACTAAGAAAATGATGGCTGGAGTTGGGATGGGAGATGTGTGCTGAAAGTAGATGATGGACCAAACATGATGACCTCTCAGTGTCTGTGTTGCAAGCCATAATGCCTAAAAGTAGAGAGAGAGGATGGGGAATGTTGTCTGCCATGGAGGCAGGGGAAGGGTGGGGAAAGGGGGTATACCAGGGATATTGGTGGTGGGGAATGTGCAGTGGTGGAGGGATGGGTGTTTGATCATTGTGTGCTTGTAACCCAAACATGAAAGCTTGTAACTATCTCATGGTGATTCAGTAAAATTAAAAAAAAACATGTTTTGGCAAAACAAAAAGGAGGACAATCATACCATTTATTGAGTGTGCCTGTGGTTTTGCAGCCATTGGTTTTTTTTGTTTTTTTTTTTTACTTTTTGGGTCACACCTGGTGATGCACAGGAGTTACTCCTGGCTCTGCACTCAGGAATTACTCCTGGTGGTGCTCAGGGAACCATATGGGCTGCTGGGGATCGAACCCAGGTCAGCTGCATGCAAGGCAAACGCCCTACCCGCTGTGCTCTCTCTCCAGCCCCACCAGCCATTGGTTTTTTGATGAATATTTTGATGAAACTTAAATTCTGTTCTTCTAATATTTTGAAGTTTTGATATTATCTGGACTATGTACTGAATAATTCATAGATATAGAGGCATCCTCTCAAGATAAGAATGTTTTGAAGATGGTTTCTGTATTCGACACATTTAATGTTGTTATTTACTTGTAGCCTAAACACTGCAAGGCATTGTTGCTTTCCTAGAAGCTCTTTGTGTCACTCTGAACTTATATTTTGCTATTAGGGTGGTGGGATTTGATCGTAAGTACCAATAGCTTCTTGCCCTATCTAAGAGGATATATTTTCCTACTGGAATTGTCATATGAACTTCAAATTTCAGGTCTCCTCTCCCCATCATTAGGAAGGTAACTTCCAGTTTCCTCTTGGTCATCTATACTAGACACCCACATGTCATTACATTGCCAGTTTTGAAGTGTCAAGCATACCTAACTTCTGGTGGATGCTCTCATTTGTAAAAGCAAGTGCTTTATGGCGATCATATATTAGCATAACAGTCTCAGGAGGTCAGTTATAGAAGCAACAACCTTCTGACAAAGTTGTATTGTTTTAACACCCATACTTTCCCTTTTGTGAAAGTTGGTAATACAGAAGTCAGCAGGTTTGGAATCAGAGTATAATTTAGATTCTAGTTCTGTAATCTCAATCAAGTTCTTTAATTTTCTCAGTCATGTTTTCTCACCTGTTAAACAGATAATAAAAGTCCTGCCAATAGGACTTTGATTGATGAGAGGACTAAATGAGATAAAAAGAAATTAAGCATACTGCCTGGTACATAGGTAATATGTGATAAGTATTGGGAAGTTCTTCTTTCTTTGTACCATAGAGTGTGTTTTATTGAACATTACGTAGCAGATCCTTGTAGGGAGGATATTTGTTAGTATAGAGAAACAAGTTTATAATCATATCCTAGAGCATTTTTATAACCCCAAGTATTGCTAGAAAGAAAGATAAGGTAGCCTTTTATTGTTTTGTTGATAATCTACTAAGTGACCTCCTGCCCCAGCTCCACCCACAATCATACTTCATATGTTCCTGAGCACGTCAAATACCTGAAGAGGGTGCTCAGCTTCTTTCCCACTTGCCTTATCTTCTCCAACCTGGCTTCCTCAGAGAAGAAAGTGAATGAAAACTGATTTTTTTTGTATTAAGTTTTAGAAGCTCTGCAGGTTTAACCTCTGAGACAGACAGTTTCCTGAGTCTGTATCTCAGATTCCCTCATCAATAAAAGAAAGCACATGGAAGTGGGGTGAAGATAGTAATAGTAGTTGTTCATAAGGGTTAGCAGCCATCCATATAGCTTCTTCCTCAGAAGGCATAACAACTGGCATAATGCAGGTACATGGAATTCCAATGAGTACAATAAATGTTTTGGTGTTTTGAATGCTATATTTGTATAGAATGAAAAGTTAACTCTTGGCCCTTACCTGGAAGCCTGAAAAACCAACCATGTACAATTAATTGGGAGATGGGAAGCTGTGAGGCTAGACAAACACGATATTGGTAATTTTATTTTGGAGACCGATTTTATTTTTTGTTCTGCTTGTATAATGCTGAACTGTCTATAGGTTCAGATGGCTAACAGCACTGACTTGAGCTCCCAGCCTCTTAGGAATTTCTTTATGTTTTGTAAGCAAGGAGAAGAGTTATTCTGGTAAAAAGCTACTGAGATGCCTCTTCAGAGAACCATGTGAGACTAGCCATCTATCCCAGTGTTTGAAAGTTCACCCCTCACCGTATTTTTTTCCAATGGTGACAGTGCTTTTTAGATATGCTGGGAGAGTGAGCAAATTATCTGTTTCATTGATGGGTATTTTCTTCAACACTTATCAGGTCTCTGTACATAGATCTCATACCTAACAACCAGATTTCATTTTAGGAAATTAAGAGAGATTGTGGACAAATAAAATCAATTCTTAGTGGAGAACTTAAAATAGAATACAAATATGGCCTGCATTTGTAGTAGTATAAAAAATGTCCTGGAAGACAACGAGGATATGCTGAGACCTAGAAAATGGGTTTGTGGGTTTATATAGCGACAAAAATGTACAGAAATGGGAAGCTTTTATATAAGCATTGGCCTTGGAGTGTATAAACTACAACATCGAGGCTAAGTCACCTTTATTTGGAAAATGTTAGAATATCCACCTCTCTTTCATATTTTCTCTAATCCAAACTTTTCTCCCAGTGAAATATTAAGCAGTAGGATATGTAGTATTATGAGTGAAAATGAAATCAGAAAGCAAACTTCTACTACAGAAAATCAGATTCTAGTACTTTCCCACTCCTGTTCTGTTTTCAAATTTTCTCCAGGTAACTAAGTACTGTAGTCTATCCACAGCATTAAAAACAGGTGTTCAAGAGCTGCTACTAATATAATGTGTCCTTTTTCCTACTAACAAACTGTGAATGTATAGGATATGGCTGATTGAGGACATGTACAGCACTGATAGAATTTTCACAAACTTCAAGATATGTTAAATTGTGATTTTAAAAAATGGCCGCTCTTCATGTATTCTCTGTAAAAATGCTCTTTATCCTTTTGACAAAATTAATGGCTATTTTTACAGACTTTATGAATTAAAGTTGAAGTGTTTTTTAAAAAACTGGAGGGGAATTATGTCCTCCAAGCAAGTTTTAATATATTCGATTTGGTTGATTTGGCCCAGTTCCAAATAAATTTACATATAAACACACACAGAGGCTGTAAATAAGAGTCCACATTTGCTTTTACATTTTGGGTGTTTCCTACCTGAACTAGGTTGATAGAATCTAATCCAAAATAAAACCAAAAATGTGTACTTTAAATGTATGTAATCCATTTTATCCAGTTGACAGTTTTAAACATTAAAACAGGTAAAAATGATCATAGCATTTTAATCATAGCATTTGGAAAGTTCATAGTATTCTAAAGGGAAGTTAATTTCCTTTTAAATTTCATAGTATTTTCAAAGGGAGTTCCTTTGCTTTAATGGATTAAGTTATGAGGTTATATCCCACTTGTCTAAAGCCCATTATATTGACACCTTGGACCCCTGTTCAGGAATCAGTCGCAGAGAATGAGACAGACAAACAAATAAAGCAAGCACACACATGGATTGTCCAAGCTATAGATCACCTGGGAGCCCTCAGTGGTTTCACCCATTTATTCAATACAGTATTACACCTCTACCACTCCCCCAGTCAACAGGTGAGCCATAGTTGACAGGCATTAAGGACAACTAGTAAGCACATCAACATTTAGTAGGTACATGAAGATCAGAAGCTGGCGTATTTAACATAGCTGTCAGAAGATACCCTTAAACTATAAAGTCCTGACAGTTTTTTACTCTATTTTTGTCCAAGTAATCTGTATATAAAAGATTCTAGCAGTCTTATCCTGTATTTGCCTGGTGCATTTTTGCAGCCAGCAGATATTCATTATCTATTCTTCCCTGGATGCATTTCTGCAAATCTTTTGCATTCTAAGAGCTAAATTATTTTACCTAGGGGAACCTATCCTTGGGGTTTTTTTGTTGGTGAGAACAATTCCCACACCATTAATGTGCAGAAAAAAAACATGCCTTAGCCAAGCTCACACAGTAAATTTGTAGCAAAGGTGACTTCAGTTAATAGATATCTCCATTAAAAGTCTAATGGTTTTCAGGTCCAGGAAGATGGCATAGTGGGTAGGTTGCTTACTTTGCACACAACAGACCTGGCTTCTACCCCGTGCACCCTGTATGGTCCTCCAAGCTTGCCAAGCAAGGATGAAGACCTGAGCACTGCTGAGTGTGGCTCCCAAACAAAAAACTAAGTGGTTTCCTTAGGAAGAATCCTCAAACTCCATAGAATTTACAGGCATTTGAACACCTTCCCCCCAAAGATGATTTTACTTTCTCCGAGATATAACCCTACTACTGAACTATTCGTGGATGAAAGCATCTATTTGGGGAAGTGCTTTAAAATAATGCCGTGAAAAGAGAGTTGGGGCAATTGAAATAAAATGAGATTTGTCATGAATGAATTTTAATGTTAGACCCATGATACCACCCCAGACTTGGGGCATTAAACCAATCCAGGGGTAATAGTAGCTTCAGGGGTCATTGAAGGGAGGTCCCTAACTGACATTTTTCCTGGAAAGGGAATGGTAGTCTAGAGAAATCTGGGAACCTTCGTGTTAAAGGAAGTGCCACTTTGCGATTCCTTCTACTACTCATGCTATTTGAAAGGTTTATGTATATTTTTAAAGAATGCTAGCCAATTCCTGGGACTTGGATAGTATTTACAGGAGTGTATGTGAGATGGTGATGAATTAAAACAACTCAGTCTGCCCTGGGTAAAACACATCTCTCAGACCGTCTGTCACTTTTTCTAGGGTTGCTATGATCTGGTGACCAGTTTCATGGAGACTAACATGGGAATCATCGCTGGAGTGGCTTTCGGAATTGCATTCTCCCAGGTAACCCACGTAATTGTGTAGCCTACTCCAGTCTTCCTCCTGATCTCATTTTCCTCCCTAGTCTCCAGATTTTCCACCTGCCTCCCTGTGCATTGGGGAAGGCTGATAGATGGGGTCAGAGCGCCTTGCTCATTAGTCCTCAGGTCATCTGTTTATTGATTTTCCTTTTTCAACTTAAATGAAGTTTTGCCATCAGGGGAATATTGGTTACAGTTCAACTAATGACTAGCTCCAGAAAAACAACTTGCTTCTTCTGTAGGTCAAATGGAGGTTAACTGAACAAAGTGCTGGCTTAATTGGAGCATAAACAACTCCAAACATTAAATGGCTGATCCGGATTTGGGGGAGGCCCTTTGGATTGACCTGTTCCCTTTTTTTGTTAGTTTCTGTGGATTATGTCAGAGATTTCTCCCTTTAAAGAAAGTCGAAATTTCATAAACTTTATCCTTGGGATCTTTATTTTAGTCTCTCCACTTGACTAGTTTTAAAAACAATGGGAGAAGTGATTATGCAAATTGAATGAGCAACACACTTCTAAGAGTGAAAGATAATCAGCTTAATCTGAAATTTTGCCCATTCTTCCCAAGCAGTATACAGTACCATACACTTCTGATCGCCTGGTCAGTTATATAGCATGGTTATAATAATGGTATGGGCAGAAGAACTGGCATGTATGCTTAACAACCCCCACAATTTATGTTTAACCCAGAAGTTTCTTAGACTGACAGATCATTTTCCAACAAAGCCCAATTAATGTTATCTCAGAAACATATCTGTGCCTTTAAGTTACCTTGCCTGGATTCTATTTTGGCTCTCTTGAATTGTAATTACTTTTCCTCTTTCTTCTCTACCTCTTTTCTTTCCGGCAGAGCAATACAGATGCATTTTAATGTTATTCCAGTTGGTCTTGTCCCTGGAATTTTTGAAATTTAAATATGACATATAAAGAGAAGTACGTAAATTATAAGTTTACAGCCTAACAAAGTATCACAAAATGCATATACCTGTGTAGCCATCACTTAGATCAACATAGGCCAACTTATTTTGCAAATAGTTGAAAATAAGTTGAATTTTTTTTTCTTCCCAAGCAGATACAGGAAACTGAATTTTCATCTCACAAGCGCTTGTGAACTCAGTCAACATGTGTCTGTACTTTTGTGGCAGTTTTAATATTCTTTTACTATGCTTTGTTTTTTGCAGCTTATAAACTGAATTAAACCCTCAACACGCCAACACACAGTCAAACCAGAGCCGTGTCACAAACAGTGCCAATTTACTCAGTCTCCAGAGGCATTTCAAATGCAGTTGCTGCCCTGAACTTTATTTTGGTTGTTATCATATTTACGTAATATCACTCTAGTGACATATCTGTAATGGTCAGAGGACATGTAGAGGATCCTGGACCCCAGGTCTGATGCAGATGTGTGGGATGCATTTGACAGATTGTACATAGAGTTAACTTTACATGCGTATGTGCAGTATCAGGTAAAAATGCTCACTGATGGGCCAGACTTGTGGTCGGCATTTGAGGAGGGCTGTCCTTTGAAGGAAGGAATATTTCAGTCTCCTCGAATGCCTATCCAAGAACCACAAAGAAACATGATGCCAAGCCTCAAAGTGCCTGGACTCGCATGGATGAAACATCTTGTCATCTAACCCATGTGGCCTTGAGGGACTGGGAGAACTGTCCTGTTTTCATCAATGAGGTGAACCAAGTCAGAAAGCATCTGATTGATACCTCTCCTCTCTTGCATGTCCTTAGGAAGGGTTTCATGAATATTTGACCTAATGAACATTAATCTCTCCTGCTGCCTCAAAACAAATCCCTGACTGGGATTAGTTGAGTTTGCTCTGTGGCCCTCCAGGGCTGTGAGAAAGGAGGTTGGACCATTTCCTACCCACACAGTAACTCTCCTTAGAGGTTTTAGCTTTCATCAATACAGTTGGTGCAATAAGAAAACAAAACACAAAGTCTGGTGGTGTCGGTGTGATGCCACTGGTGGTACCATTAACCCACATAAACAGATGGGTGCAACAGGGTCAAGACTTGAGACCTCCCATGCTCAGCTGGGGAAAGGGGGATGGGTGGACATGGTGGGCTTTCACTAGCCAGATGCTCTAGGTTCGCGACTGATCATCCCTGGACCTGAGCCAGGACACAGAAATTTCCTGCAAGTCTGCAAAAAAGTTATTGTAGCTGCTACACTGTCTAGGTATACTGTGTGTTTAGCGGCAATAACTTTTTCACGGACCGGCAGCGAGCGCAGCTTTAAATGGTGGCGGAGCTTCAGGGGCCTTGGAAGGTGGGGTTCACTTCCAGATGTCAGTGGATTCAGGGCCTCCTTGGGATAATGGTGGACACTTCCTAGATGGGATGCCTGTTCAAGGAGATCTAGCCCTACTGCTCAGAGTCAGTGACCCCAAACCAAAACATTAGGCCATGCATGTTCAACACCATTAGAGCCAATGACATAGCAAAAGATAACAAATGTTGGCTAATACTGATGAATCAGTTCTATTGGCCTGCGTCTTGGTCTTACTCTAAGAAAAACAGGTTCCTCTGAGGTAGAGGCTACCTCCGAGAGACCAAAGTAGGTGGTAGGAATAAACAAAACTCCTTCTCCCTTTTCATACTGCTCTCCATCTTCTTGTTTACCTTTGCCCCTCCCACTGTTGTGACCTCTGTGCTGTCATCTGTAGGGAGCACACTGACCTTGCACACCTGTTGTCTCAGTAACTGAAGGCGGGATAATATATGAGGAAAACCAAGCTGAGTCTAGCCTTCCAATGGACTGTGGAAGAAATTCATCCTCCCTTAACTAACTTAAAGCACATGACTTCTAGTTTCAAACAATACGGTTTGAGTAGGCATCTAATACTTGTCTCCTAAAATTCCCCAGGCCAAAGGAAGGTCCTCTTATCTGGGTCTCATGGCTAGGTCCTGCTGCCCCAGAAATGACCTGAGGTTGAGTGTATTTCGATAGGGTACCTCATTCCTACATGGATAGCACCTGCACTTTTACTCAAGAACGCTCAGGGAGATGTACACAGACTGAAGAAATCATTACCTCCCCTGCCCCCAACATGACCTGGAAGTCAAAACTCAGGATGTGGTTGTACTTGTAAACGTAGATTGCTCCATTTGTGACACAGATTCTCACCTTTGATTGGCCTTCTTCTCTGTGTGTACCAGGGACGGGTCCTCTGGTCCTCTGTATTTAACACTTCCGTATCAAATATAAACAGACATGGGGCCTTGCTAGGCTTGCCACCTGTTAACCTCAATTAAGCTTCCACATCACAGAATGTTATAGTCCTGAGATGCTTGTTTCATTTGGGGCAACCACTATAGCTTCAGGATTACAATTCTGACCTACTATCCTAAGGCTACTGTGTTATAAACATTTACACCAACGATCAACCATGTTCTTGCCTTAGCTAAGGAAAATCTGTTGTGTGCCTTAATAACCCAAGGATTTAAATACGTGGAAATGGAAGGAATAACATGTGTGGAATGTTGGAATTGGAAGGAATAAAAGGAACAAAAAATTCAGGGACTGAGGATGTTGCTTAATGGTAAAGCATATGCTTGTATGCATGAGACTGAGTTCAATCCCCAGCATTGTTAAAACACACACACATACAGATATGCAGTGTATGTACTCATACTTCTACTCATCCATCCCCTGACCCTCTCCCTAGAGCCCACCAGCTGCTAAGATGAATCATTATTGGCCAGGAATTCTCTTCTGGCCCCTGGAAGAAAAAAACTCATTTACTTGTTCTTTATAGAACTGTGATTTCCAACCACTGTACCACTGACCAATGCTGGTCCATGTGAAAAGAGTGAGGGTCACAGATTACAGAGCTCCAAAGCTGGGTCTAGCTTTGATGAGAGATGGCCAAGTGAGCCTAACAGAAATAGTTCCTTATCCAGCGAGTCTTTTCTGTGAAGCTTCCTAACAGCATTTAGGCAGATGTATTTAAAAGGAAATCCCTCGGTGCCTTCCCAAATACATGGAAGTTTTGTTTAGTTTTCCAGTGAGGTCATTAACATAAAATCACCACAGACACAGTAAGGATCTAAATTTTTGACTTTATGCTTTTTGCTTTCTTGTTAAGAAAGTGCCTTTGACCCTCTTGATGTCCTGTTTATGCTCCTCAGTAATCAGGGATCGAGCCATGTTTGCCTCTTGGGGCCAGGACCAGGGAAGAAGTGGCTCACTTTGTCTCCTTTCATATTTTTTTTGTCTTTAACATGGCAAACCTCTTGGAGTTCTCCCTGTGGTGATTTTTCAGAGCCCCAATGAAAAAAAGTGATGCTACCAGAGATGGGATTGTCCAGAACTCCAGCCCTTTCCATGGGGGCTGCCCCGAGAAAGATGGGAGCAGGTTTTTAGTAAGCAGAGACCTTTTCTGCCCTGTTGCTTGCCTCTGACTTGTGACTACACTCCCAGTAGTTTCCATGACCCAAAAGAAAGTGCAGCATACTACTGACAAGACAAATTGTAAAAATAAAGTGCTGCCTCAAATTTAGATGAAGGCTAATTACAAAGCATCAATCAACCAAATATAAATAATCTGATGTATAACTCTATCCATAATGAGGCGTTTGCTAGCCACTAGGGAAGGGTGAGTGCTGGTTCTGGGGTTTTCAGCATCAGAGACAAACTCACTCTCTCTCCTGTTGGGTTCAAAGCAGGAATTTGTCCAAATGCCTTCATGTTTGGTGTCTTAATACACAACAGCCGTGAGCCTCTGAAGGGCGCTCAGAATCACACAGAGAACACCCCTTCTCTTTGAGGCGCTTTTTTCATATATTCAACCCGAACAAAGGTTTCGTCTAAATAGGAATGGATTTTTCTGTCTACAGATTAATTGGGACTAATGGTGAGTATATTGTCCTGATTCAGACTGAGGAAAAGGCCGTGTCTTTACACTTATCTGGCTTTTTGTGTTATGTACTTGAAATAATCTGGTAACAATGTAAGTATAGGGTACTTCCTCACTTTCCCTTGACGTGGTACTTTTGGACATGAAAGGTAGTTTTTTTTTCCTCTCACATGTGAAGAAAAAAATGCATCAAATTTGAAATATGGATCCTGTGTATGATTCAGAACATCTACATGTCCCAAATCCTATTTTGTTGTTATACTGGAATGAAGCGAAAGCCAATGTATATAAAATATTATTTTCACATAGCTTACATGGACCTCATTTCAGAATATTACTAGGAAATAAAAACCCTTAAAATGTAATAATAACTCAAATGTTATTTAAAAAATTTTCATCTTCCATGTGCAAATAGAGTACATGTTCTCATGCCAGCAGTACAAAATATAAAAAGTTTAAAAGCGTCTATGTTTACCTATGTTGTAAATGTTCCTGTTCCTATGAGATAGTTTGTCAGATGCTTAAGACTGATAGGGTTCCTGTTTAGGGATAGAGGGAGAGACATGTATATTTCCTTGAAAGCAGGAACTTTACATGTTTACATGTTCAAAGGAACTTTCTGGCTCCAGTCTTGAATTGCTATGGAGACCAGGAGCATCGCAAACCATGGCATGGAATGGTCTCTATTATAAGTGCTTCAAACATATTGAGGTCAATGGGGAAAAGATGTGATCATCTTTACAAAGAAAGAGTGCAGGAAGCCAGCTGCAAATAAAGAGATTTCTAATGAAAACACTCACGCTAAAGTTTGCAGTGCAAGGCAGGAAGGAACCCTGGTGGCGTGAAGCAAAGGGCTTCTTCCATAGAGGAGGAGTTTTAACCCGAGGGTGGGACAGAAAGAGAAGCTATTTGGAGATAGGGCAGAGGGTAGAAGCTGATATTCTATGTGGGTTACCCGTGTGATTTGGAAGAGATTCTGTAACTTCCTCTTGGAGGCTATTTGTTAGAGCAAAATTGAGATGGTGATATTGCTCAGGGGTATATGGTATTAAGTAATTTCATATATCTAAATATGCCCTATGCCTCTGATATTTATTTATTTGAGGCTGGATTTTGAGTTTTGAGAGTACCAAGTATGTTCTGGCTAACAATAGTCTGGAAACTTGGCAGTTCTAACAAAGAGGGACAACTATACGGTTCATAGTCATTGTCTTCATGGAGAAGAACTTAACTTTCTCTTCTGGTACACAATTCTGGAGGTTACAGCTGCTCTGTGATTCCTTTGGCCATTTGGTACATGCATGATACTATATATTTTGTGGCACAAAATGACTGCCTCATTTTTGACCAGAGCCTTGTTTAGAGATAGGGTAAGTCCAATAAGGTGGGTGATTTTTTTTCCTTACCTGACAGTGTTTGGAGTTTGCATGTTTCACATCCAACTTCAATCTTGAAAAGATAAGAATGAGGGATTTTACCAAAAACAGGTAATCTTGTGCATTGGAACCTGCATAGGTAGAAAGAGAGCCAGCGGAGTGGAGGTTAGATTAGGTGCTGCCACAGCCAATAGAAGAACCTGGTGTAGGTATCGGGCTTTTGCCTAGAAGATAAGGAAAAACAGATGGGTGAGTGGTTCTCTCACCTGGATGACTTTTTAAAACATCAAGTGTGTGGCCTTAACACCAGAGTGATTGAACAGGTCTGTGATGGGACCTGAGTATTTGCATGTCTAACCAAGTCCCAGGTGACTTGGAGTGGCATGCGCCAGACCTCTGAGCCACTATAACACGGCCAATTGCTTAAGAAGGAGCACTGCCAGTAATAACCAGGAGCTTCAGGCCTCTAGACCCAAGTGTCCAGCTGGATTCCTGTCCAAAGTATCCTGATCCGCCAGTCAGGGAAGAAGAATGTGGGTTTCGAATGAGCATGTCTTGACATGGATGAGAATGTATTGCTAGTATGACAACTTCTATCAGATTGAGCCATGCTAGTAATTAAGACAGAGAATTGAAGTCTTCTGAGGAAATAGGGGTTGTCATTTGTTATTATAGGTGCCCCTGAAAAAAACAGGAGGTGGCCCTTATGTACCGATAGGTCTGTTGAGTATATGTGCTGCCGAAGCAAGCACTAGCTGGAACCATTTGGTTCCAAGATGGCTGCATTATTTAAAAACAAAGAGAAATTCAAGCCCCTCATATCCCCACCCACTTCCTACCTTGCACAAGCCTTACTTCCTTACTTCCTTGGCAAACACCAAAATAGTCAAAAGTAGTGTATAGTTGTCTGGAAAAAAACAATTATGTCAGCTGGTGTAACTAACTTATCACACTGGTAAAATTTCTTCCCAGTGATTACAGCTATGAACTCAGGTTTGGCCTTTTTATTAAGGCCTTGCCAATTCCATGATACTTAATTTTTTTCATTACCCTCAAAATGTAGGAGCACATAAATGTGTCAAAGATTGGTTTAGTGCAAGCTAGTGCTGGCACCTGTGATGAGTTTGAGAACCTTCAGTTATCCTGCATCAGCAGTTAGCCTCCCTAAGTCTTAAATCTCACACTTGGAATCATGTTTGCTATTTTCTGCTGTGTCCTTTCCTCACTCTTCTTCATTGTCTTCCTGGGAACAGCTGATCGGCATGCTGCTGGCTTGCTGTCTGTCCCGATTCATCACGGCCAACCAGTATGAGATGGTGTAAAAAGAAGGTAAGTGGCAATAGGAGCATTTCATTTTGAAGTTCTTACTTTGGACCACATGATGCCCTCCAGTGACATTGATCTTGGTGGCACTTGTCTAGGTGTTGGAACCTCATTTCTGTGATCCCAGGGAGGAAAGGTGGCCATTATTATTGTGGCAAATATGTGGATGCTTTTTTAGCTTGTTACTTTATTTAAGTCCTTGTAAGTGATGAATCACCTATTTTAATTTCTCTTTTAGTCTTTCAGGAATGGCGGAGTAAGATACCTGTTTTAAAAAGGAACTGCAGCAATCTTTGAAAGACTTCCAAAGAATATTAGAGCACAGTACATAATACACCTGCCCTGCTTCCCCTAACCCTCCTCCCCAAGTGCAACTGACACTCCACACAGTCTCTGCTCCACCTTTCAGCCCACATCTGTGTTAGCGTTAACATTTTGTGAAACCTCTTTGTGCCAGAGTGTAGCCAGTTTCCTGCATCTAGTCCTAGTGGACCCCACCCTGGGCCCTGTGAGATCCAGCTCCTCCATCTGTATTTGGTCCAACTACAGCTCATTGTAGGTGATGGGTTTTCACATCATCATTGGCCCCACTGGGCCTTGCATGTAGTGTGGGAGGCTCCTGTTAGCCCTTCATCATGATTGATAAATACCACACCCCTTGATGTAGATAAGCAAATAGATTTCTGTTCTTTTCACCTTATCTTCTTTGCTTTGGTTTTCCCCTTACTATTTTCTCTTTCCTGCCTTCTTCAGGCTGCCTAGGGCATGTAATGAAGACCATCAATCACTGTTTTGAGGAGAAAAAGCATGTTTCGTGCATGATGGAAAGTTGGTTGAGCTTTAGGTGATCTCTCTGTTCATTGTTGGTTACATGCCTAGGTTAAATATAGACACTTTTAGTAGTGCACTTATGCCTCTAAATTGAAATCTGTATAATCCTGTTACAAAGCTGTATCGTTGCTTCCTGTGAGGGCAATGCTATTCTATCTTTCCCTATTAACTGCTAGAGTGTTATTTTACTTCTTTCTGTAATTTTTCCTTGAAATGACATTACAGGCATTGAGGGTCTCATCAAATCAATTTTAAAAGTGAGTGAGAAGGGGAAACAAAAGATACTTTCAAAAGATCTTTAAAACTATTGCCTCTGTCTAGCATGCCAACAAGAATGCATTGATATTGTGAACATTTGTGATACATGTATTAATAAATAGAATCATTAAAAATTGCTGTGTACTGGTTTTGTTCTTGTTACTACATACGTTTATAACCACATTCCATCTTGTCCCACAGGGGATTGGAGGTGAAGACCACCTGACACGTTGACACAACCTAATACATGTTTCTACCCCATCAAAATAACTTGTGTAAAAGCTGAATGGTTAGGTTATTAAATGGACATTTCAGCAACTTGAATCATTTATCATAAATAGTATTTATTGTTGGCTGTGAATATAGGACTTTCACGCTATTTCAGATCAGAAGCAAAATAATTTTGCACTGTTTTTAAAGTCTAGATGTCATTTAAAAGGGGAGGTGAGAGAGGGGAAATTAGCATATATTCCTTCCTTCCTTGTCTGCATCACCTAAATTCCAGTCTAGAGAAAAGATGACATCACATTATTCATTCATCCAATGCCCTGATTTGTACTAAAATATGTAAAATAAATAAACCTTACACTTGATTTAAAGAGCATTTTAGCAATAGGTGCAGCATAGCATATATTATCTGCAATCTATTGTTGCTGCTTTTTTTTTTTCGGTCACACCTGGCGATGCACAGGGGTTATTCCTGGCTCTGCACTCAGGAATTACTCCTGGCGGTGCTCGGGGAACCATATGGGATGCTGGGAATCGAACCCGGGTTGGCCGTGTGCAAGGCAAGCACCCTACTCGCTGTGCTATGGCTCCAGCCCCTATTTTTGCTTCTTAAATCATGTTTTTAAGAAACTAGTAAAAAATACGTTAATCTATTCTCAAATAAGTGATCTAACCCTCCTTAAAAGAGGCTTCTTTTGTAGTCTTTATAAAAGAAATGTTAATTATTATATAAATAACATTCTAACTGTATGTTTATTGGCCTGAGCTCAATTTGGAGTGAACTGGAATAGGCTTATAAAGGCACTGCTTCAAACCCTCAGATATTCCCTCTTCAGCACTTCATTTAAAAGATATCACTTTGGAAACATTTTTCCAAAACTTTCCAATGTTTTATTTTCCAATAGATATGGTACAGAGAGCAGGCACTCCCTGTGGCCAACCTGGGTTCTACCCCTGGCACCCAAGATGGTCCAATGAGCCCCACCAGGAGTGATTCCTGAGCACAAATCCAGGACTAAGCCCTAACTACCAGAAGGTGTGGCCCCCCAAAACAAAAGATATAGAAGTTATATGTTAAATAGACCCAAGCACAGTTCACCTTTTTTGTAAGCAGTGTTGAGTAGTATATTAATATTCATATTTGTATACTTTGTAAAGAAATCCATACACTTTCTAAATTAAGATTTCACCATTATATAATCTCCATGTGAAACATCTAGACCAAGGTGGTTTTGACAACTGTATTGTTTCCATGGGGAATAACTTGTACAAAGTGTATATTATGTATTTAAATGAAATGTAAAAACATACTTAAATAGCTTTTGTTTTGGAGACATAATATTTACATATGGTAAATTACACAAAATGTAAGTTTATAGCTTGATATTTTTTTATATATGTATACACCAGCATAACAGCCAGAGAAGATAAAGAATATTTTCAGCATCTCTGAAGGTTCCTTCCTGCCTCAGTAACTACCTCCACCACACAAGAGTAATCACTACTCTGAATTCTATTGCTACAGTTTTTTTAAAAATCTGTTTAGGTTTCATATTACACAGAACCACACAGGAAAGATTTTTTCAAGTACCTTCATTCAACATGTTGTCTGCAAGAATTAAGAGGGCACAATGTAAATTGTGTCTCGTTTTCAACGTTATATAGGATGCCACTGTATAAATAGCACACTCATCAATTCTTCCATTGCTAGATAATTGTTTTCAGATTTGCACTACTATGAATAAAGTTGCAGTGAGCATTATGTTATACATTTTTGGTGGAAAGAAACACATATGAATGGAAATGTTAAGAAATAGTTTATATTAATTTTTTAAGATATTTGCCTACTGTCTCTCCAATGTAGTTATACTAACACATACGCCCTATTAGCAATGAGAAAAACTTCTTGTTGTTCCACATTATCACCAACACTTACAGCACCTAGAATGTTTTTTGTTTGTTATTATTTGGGGAGGCACACCTAGCAGTGCTCAGAGCTTATTCCTCACTCGGCACTCAAGGATCACGCCTGATGGTGGTCGGGGCGCAATATAGGGTGCTGAGGACCCAGCCAGGGTAGACCATGTCCAAGGCAAGCACTCTACCTGCTGTACTCTGGCTCCACTCAGAATGCTTTAATTGAGCCCTTCTGTGAATATATCTTTTAATTTCCCTTCACCTTATTGTTAATGATAACACTCAGAAGTTGGCAAATTTGGTATCCTTTTTTGTGAGTTCAAATCATCTGTTTTTAAAAATTCAATTGTATTTCCTGATTTGTAGGAATATTTTTTTTGGGTCACACCTGGCGATGCACAGGAGTCACTTCTGGCTCTGCACTCGGGAATTACCCCTGGTGGTGCTCAGGGGACCATATGGGATGCTGGGAATCGAACGTGGGTCCGCCGCGTGCGAGGCAAATGCCCTACCCGCTGTGCTATTGCTCCAGCCCCAGATTTGTAGGAATTTTTAAAGTATAATGGATGCAAGATCTTTCTTGAAGGTATCTATTAAATTTATTTTCTACTTTTTTCTTTTTTAAAATTTTGTTTTTATAAAGCTGTTCACAAAAATTTATTACATTCAATATTTCAACACCAATCCCACCACTGTTACACCTTCCCACCACCATTATTTTGAATTTTACCACCACCACTCAAGCCTGCCCCAAAGGCAGATGCTAAGTAATTTATTTTGTATTCCTTGTTGTGAATAATCCACAAAAAATTATCCAAAAAGTTTTCCTTAGAAGAAGGTGTATAAAAATTGTTATATCTCATCTTGGAGCTTTTAAGCCCCTATTTAAGAGATCACTATATAAGAGATCACTAACATGTTACAGGTTTAGCCTTGTGTGCATATATGTATATATCTGTATATATATATGTATATATATATATGATCAAGCCCTAACTTATGGCTTACCATGTATAATCAGGTAGTTTTTTTCCAACTTTATTGAGATGTAATTGACTTGATACACTTATGCATTGGAAAATGATTACCACTGTAGGGTTAACTCTTTCATCAACTCATAGTTTCCATTACTTTTTTGTGAAGAGAATATTAAGATCTACTCTTATCAACTTTCATGAATATAACAATGTTAACTATAGTCAGCGTAATATATGTTAGATTCCTGGAACTTGTACATCTTACAATATCTGAAATTTTGTACCCTTTCACCGACATCTCTCCATTTCTACTGCCTACAGTTCCTGATAAATGTTTCTACCTGTTTCTCTCATATGGGTATTTTTAGATTTCCTATGTAAGAGATAGAATACATTGGTTTTTTCTAATTTACTTCATGTAGAATAATGTTCATAAGGTATATCCATATTGTCACAAAAGGCAGGGTTTCCTTCTTAGCTGAATAATATTTTTACATGTAATACTCTATATGTTATACAGTATCTATATTGGATTTATATTCAAAATCCATTCATCTTCAGTGGATACTGGTTTTTTACAGATCAGGGCAATTATGAATAATGCTGCAGTGAACATGGGAGTACAGATATCTCTTTGAAATCCTGCTTTCATTTCCTTTGGATGAATATTCAGATTTAAGATTTCTGGGTCATACTGTCACTGTCATCCCATTGCTCATCAGTTTGCTCGAGCAGGCACCAGTAACGTCTCCATTGTGAGACTTGTTACTGTTTTTGGCATATCGAATACGCCATGGGTAGCTTGCCAGGCTCTGTCATGTGGGCAGAATACTCTCGGTAGCTTGCCAGGCTTTCTGAGAGGGGCGGAGTAATCGAACCCGGGTCGGCTGCGTGCAAGGCGAATGCCCTACCCGCTGCGCTATCTCTCCAGCCCTGGGTCATACAGTAGTTCTAATTTTAATTTTTATACTGACCTCTCCAACCGTGCCTGACCGCTACACCCAGCGTTACTTGGCACTGAGTGTGTTGCCTGGCTCTATAATAGGGCTCAGTAGTGCATTGCTGCTCAGACAAAGCAGTGCTCATATATCACTAGGGTGGTGCTTGGGGGAATCATATGACACTGAGGATAAAACTTGGGGCTTCAAGTCGAATTTATTACTATAGCTCTAGAATTCGGTGGCATTTTTGCTTATGTCTTCTTTTCTATTTGATACATCACTGTTTTTATTGTATGGCTATGTCATATCTTGTATTGGTCTCTAAATCTATAATGTGTTAAACAATACTGACATTATCTAATCTGAATTCTCATCTAATCTTAGACTTCTTGAATTTTTGTTTCTTGGAGAGGAAAAAAATGGTGGCCTTTGTCACTTAATAAAGCCTATAACTTAATTTGTATCAATAGGGCAAAAAAAAATCAAAATGATCTAAGAATGATCTGATTGACTATACATGGTAAGCCATAAGAACGGATAAGTGAACTCTTATAGCCTGAAAACTCTTTACAACAAATAGTTCTAGGACGTTTTCTTATAACTAGAAAGTTTTTCCAATTAACGAGTATAATTTGTTGTAGAGAGCTAGGAGAGACAGGAGGAACTAATTTATCTATTCTTGCGTCCTTTTGACCTATTTATTATGTTTCTATGCAGTGATATAATTTAATTCAAAGACTATTAATTGAAGACTTATTGAACTTAGACCATGAGACATGTGCAGAATAAGAAAAAGTCTGTCTTAAAGCAATATTAATTTCTGTGTGAATAGCGAATTCAAGTTTCTATTAGAATAATTCAGACTTATTAGTTGATTGTGAAAAGATTTTGTGAGAAAGATTTGGAACTTTTATATCTTTGAACCTTTGCATCCTCAAATACAGCAGTATGGATTATCAATTGTGTTATAAGAAACTAGGCCATCAATTAGTTTAGCACAGTGACATCAGTGTTGCAATCTGTGTTAATTAAAACACATTCAAGCGTAAGCCACTGAAGGTACACGTCAGCAATAACGTGTTAAGATAATATTTATTATCAGGTTCTCTGGATTGGGAATCCAGGTGTGGCTTAGCCTTGTGCACCTAAATTTCAAGATCTCTCATGAAGTAATAGTTACCCTATTAGTTGGGGCTATCTTTTTTCTTTTCAACTTGAGTCAACTTCTGAAATCATTCAGGTGATTGTTTATAGATCTTGGTCCTTCATCTATTAGTAGAAGCATTCTGTTATTTCTGTATTTTTTCATTAGAAGTCAGTGAATAACTATAGCCTATGTAGAAGGGAAATTCTTTACCCAAATGTATGAAGACACACTGGATCATTGGGTGCCACCATAAAGCTTGCTGGCTGCTACTATACTTAATTTACTTCCCTCTGCTACTTACTGAATGATTCACATATTGTTATTAGGGAATAGCAACCCAGCTAAGGAAGGGGGCGATTTGGTAAATAAACATACACAAACAAGCATAAGTATTTCATTAGAAGTTTAAATTCTAGATGATCAGTAAAACCAAATGCTGTAAGTTTTCAAATATACTCAAGTCATTTGTACATTACCTTTGAAGATCCAATTTCTGCATGCCTACTCTCAAAACCAGTATATTACCTCATTTCCATTGATAAAAGATAAACTGAGGCATATTGACATTTTAGTAATTTCCTTAGGTCTATTGGAATTGGGTATCACTGTAGAAATAGAAATAGTTCATGGACAGGAGTCAGGGAAAAGCTTTTATAAAGAAAAACTAAAGGGCCGAAGTAATACTAGATACATTTCACATGGCTCACCTGGGTGTGATACCTAGCATCTCATATACTTCCCCAGAGCCCATCAAAAATGATCCTTGAGCACACAGCCAGGTGTAGCCCAAAAGAAAGAAAGAAGGAAGGGGGAGGCAGAAGGAGAAGGGGAAAAGGGAAGGAAAGGGGAAGGGAAGGAAGAGAGAGAAAGCAAAGTAGGGAAACTATTGGTTGGCTATAGCTCAAAATAGTTTACTGCTTGTGATTGGTTGTCCCACAGTTTTATCTCTGTAACCTATAGGTACTGAGGTTTGGTCTTGGCATAAGATAGGCACCACAGCATTAGAGTCATTTTAGTATAATAGACTAACACTGTAATATCACATATCTCTTGGTAAAATAACCCTAAAGGGAAATAATTTAAAATAAATGGTCTGATATTTGGTTTTACCCTTTTCTTCCATTAACTATCTTTAGGATTCTTTTAAAATGATGATTAGTGCACTAAGGAAATGAAGTGGTGTGCTTGATACTTATTTTATTTGTCATTTCTTTGGTAGAAAAAGGACTACATCTTTCACAGAACATTGATACACTGATAAATCGTCCAAAGTGCTCTCCAGAATAGTAAGGGTCTAGAAATCCCACGATACGGTAGTTTGTGACAGTTTGGTTGTCAGGTTTGCGTGTAGAGAAGTGGGGCATGTTGGAGAGCTGTAGCCAAGCATAGGAAATCCTATCCTTCGTTCAATATTGAGTGCCTAACAGCTTGAGCTCTCTGGTATGCTCGCCTCCTGGGCAGTTTTATGTAGCCAAGTTGCTTCAATCGCCATGTACATGCTAGGAACCTCCATCTTCAACTAGTCAGCTCACACATCTTTATAAGTACAGACGTGCACAGGTCAGGTCTACAACCAAAGGGGTGAAGGAATAGAAGCCCCGAGTGGTGGCAGTGATGATGCTTACTTGGACATCATATCATGAAAGGTTCTTATCAGTCTGGTTTGAAGACTTGGGAATTTTTGGTGGACTTGACCTTATGCAATTAATATATAGATATTTGTTAAACAGCTATTATGTACTAAACGCTGTTTTGAGTGTCTAATAAAGCAGGCCTTTGCTCTCATGGAACTTCCTGTAAAAAAGCAAGCAAATAAGTGCATAAATAAGACTAGTTAAGTGATAAGTTTGAGAAAAAAGATAAAGGCAGGCGATGCTGATAACATTAAACAGCTAAATTGTAAATGTATGAGTAAATTAAATCTTGATCCTGGGAAGCCAGACTTTAACATCATCTCCGTTGAGTTTAATGAAGGCAGAATGAGGTTCCATTTATACATACCTGCATCTTTGAATTAAGCCATGTGGCCATGGGTGTTGTTTATACGAAAGCCAGTCACTTACAGTTATGTAAACACAGAAAAAAAATTTCTCCAAATAAGAACCTTGATGACACTTCCAGAAATTAAATTAATATCTCAATATAGCCCCTTGAAAAGAAGAGTTAATGTGGGAGGGTATAAGAATGTACATTTTTTATTTTAAAAATTATTAAAGCACAGTGATTTACAAAGTTATTCATAGCTGAGTTTTAGTCATACAATGTTCCAGTACTGATCCCACATCGGTGTCAACTTCCCTCTAACAGTGTTCCCAGGTTCCTTCCCCTCCCATCCTGACAGGCACATTAACTGAATCACCTCGAGATACTGTCACTGTCATCCCGTTGCTCATCCATTTGTTCGAGTGGGCACCAGTAATGTCTCTTATTGAGAGACACCTCGACATACACAGTTACAAAATTATTCGTGATTAGATTTCAATCATACAATGTTCCAACACCCATCCTTTCTCCAGTGTACATTTCCCAGCACCAATGTGTCTCTATGGTGGGAGGGCACAGGCACCTTTTTAAGTTTGGTTGTTAAAAGTTTGGGGCTCAGGGTATCAGTGTTGTTTGTTAACTCTGTGGTTTGGTTATTTAGAAACATTTTTACCTATGGATTTAAAAAATCTTAGTGAATGATCCTGCATACCTTCTAGCAGACACAAAGGAGTTCTGAAGAGCTGGGCAAAGTGGAAACTTTTTATAGCAAAAAAGGGTCAAGATAAGGAAAGAGATCATTGTTTCAGGCAAAGCCACCTTCCTTTGGGGGAATGAAACTGGTTTATCAGGCAAATTATTTCACCACTGCTGACCAGGAAATTCCAGATGGACTGGTTTAAGATTACATTCCTGGGAGAGAATGAAACTGCAACTAAGGTAGTAAGTGCCAGTTTGGTGAAGTTGGATTTAGTACAAATGACTCCATTTTGTGTCTTTTGTTTCTTTTTAAATAGTTTATCCCTTAGCAAGAAACGTATGTATTCTTTTTTTATCTTTTTGGGGCACACCCAGCGATGCTCAGGAGTTACTCCTTCCTGGCTCTGCACTCAGGAATTATTCCCGGTGGTGCTCAGAGGATGATATGGGGTGCTGAGAATCGAACCCGGGTCAGCCGCGTGCAAGGCAAACGCCCTACCCGCTGTGCTATCACTCCAGCCCCAAGAAATGTATGTATTATAATCATGGCTGATTGGCTTTGTTGATTGGCTCTGAACTGTCACCCTTGGTATAAGACAAATTCTATGGATATGAGCCTTTCCTCTGAGCTTAGATTTGAAGGACCAGCTTTATAACTTTAAGAAAAAGGTTTAAAAATAACTGAGATTATGCCCCTCCTGAGAGAAACCAGAACCAAACAAAATGTGACCTAGATGAGCGGTGTGGGCATTACCTGAGAGCTTCTCGGTGCAGAATCTCAAGCTCTACCAAAATCTGAATCAGAATCTGAATTTTAACAAGATCTCCAGGGAATGTATACTCTCAGAAATTTGAGAGGTATCTATTTAGGCCACTGGTTTCCAATCTTGGCTGTGTTTTGTAATCACCTGGGAGTAAAAACTCCCCAGAGGAGCTTCAGATGTGCAGCCAAGTTTGAGAACACTGATTTAGGCCACAGACTGAGTCCTGAGGATGACTAGTGTCCTGAAAATTTGGGCTGTTTGGTCACCTGAAGAACCGAGTTTCTATTGTAAATTAATCAACTAGAACCCTTTCTCACTGGGGAAGTGGGAACCTCCCACCCAACCTCACCTTAGCCTAGCATCCTCCTTGCCTATGAAAGCTAGGACATCATGAATGGAGAAGTGGGTGGAGGGAGTGGGAAAGGCATGGAGAATTCCTTTCTAGCAGATGGTATCATTTATCAGCTGGTTTTGATAGCAGTGAGATCTCATTTCTATGCAGTGATTTTCGATCTTCACCAGGGATTAACTCAGTGAAAAAACTCAGAAAGACTAGCCTCCCTGCTTCTCAGCCTATCTAGTTTAAATTTATTTTATATAAATGCATATAATAATTTATCTGTAGAATTCCTCCAGAGGAGGAAGCCCCACGGATAGCTCAAACTGCTGAGGACAGTAAATAGAATGACTTTATGCATTTGTTAAATCGTATAGCAAACAGGGAATTGTTGGGAGGGGGAGGTGACTAAATATTTGAAGGAGAACACATTGGAGGACATTTCTTCCTTCTTTCACTCCCCCGTCTCCCAGACATTTAGTTCAAGAAATTTAATCTGCATAAGGCATCTTTATATTTTTCAAAATAAAATATGAATCATGGGGATAGGTGCAAACTCTATTTTTAAAACTCCAGTATTTTAATTTTCTGTGGCTCCAGAGGTTTATGGGTTTTAACATAGCCAGATGAAGCTGAATTAGGACTGGGTGTGCATGAGATTTTACTTACTACTCAAGAAGCTACACTCAATTTTTGGTATTGGGGGACACACACCTGCACATAAAAGCATGCAAAAATCTCAAGCTGGTATCTAGAAAAAAGGTACTATGTTGTTTTCATTTGGTAAATGAAAGTACTAAAACTTCTGAGAATCAGAATCTTCAAAACCAGTGATCATAACAGCTGAAAATGTCAGAATGTGCTTACATATGATATTTTTGTTATAGAAGCTGAAACAAACTAAAATGACAGTAGATCAACACCTGGAACATATACTAGCACTGCATTGTAGCACTGTTGTCCCGTTGTTCATCAATTTGCTTGAGCGGGCACCAGTAAGTCTCCATTGTGAGACTTCTTGTTACTGTTTTTGGCATATGAAATACACCACTGGTAGCTTGCCAGGCTCTGCCGTGTGGGCGGGATACTCTCGGTAGCTTGCCGGGCTCTCCGAGAGGGATGGAGGAATCAAACCTGGGTTGGCCACATGAAAGGCAAATGCCCTACCCACTGTGCTATTAACCTTGAGTTCTTTACTCAGAAAAAATCTTTCAAAACAAAGGGAAGTGATTTTTGAGACATTATGAAAGAAGTTGAAAGAATTTACAGTGTAGACATACACTACTATAAGAAAATTTAAGAAACGTTCTTAGAAGAAGGAAAATATTAGGTGGAAATATGTATATACAGAGAAATGAGAGCACCAAAATTATAATTACTTAAATATATTGCTTTTTATATTATTTAAACATATTTAACAGTTAATCAACTGCTTAAACAAAAAGAGTAACAGTATAGCATAGGTTATAATCAACTGTTTAAACCAAAAAATGTAGCAGTATAGCATATATTATGTGTAAAATAAAGTGTATAGCAACAATACTACCAAGATTCAAATGGGAGAAGTAGAGGAATGCTATTGAAGGACTCAGTACATTTCAAGAGGTATGTCACTTGAAGATTAGGGTAATGAAAGATGTCTACTATAAATCTACAAAAAATTTAGAAATATAAGTTAAAGGATGTGATAAAATACAACAAGTAAAACATTTTAAAAAGGCTAGATGGATGAATAAATCAGGACAAAAAGCATGTAGAAAATAATAATTTAAAACAAAATATATCAATAACTACATTAAATTTAAATGGTCTAAATGTCTCATTTTAATGGTAAATATTGTGAGAGTGGATAAAGAAACAACCCAACTATATATGCCTATAAGAAACACACTTTCGGGGCTGGAGAGATAGCACAGTGGGTAGGGCATTTATTTGCCTTGCATGTGGCCAACCCGGGTTCGATTCCCAGCATCCCGTATGGTCCCTGAGCACCGCCAGGGGTAATTCCTGAGTGCATGAGCCATAAGTAACCCCTGTGCATCGCCAGGTGTGACCCAAAAAGAAAAAAAAAAGAAACACTTTCTGGGGGCTGGAATGATAGTACAGCGGGTAGAGCGTTTACCTTGCATACGGCCAACCCGGGTTCGATCCCAGAATCCCATATGGTCCCCCGAGCACCACCAGGAGTAATTCCTGAGTGCATGAGCCAGGAGTGACCCCTGTGCATCGCTGGGTGTGACCCAAAAAGCCAAAAAAAAAAAAAAAGGAAACTTTCTGGAAAAGACTTTTGGGATGCTTGGAGTAGGTACCCAGAAGTGGAATGGCTGTGTCATACGGAACCTAAGTTGTTAGTTTTTTGAGGAGTTTCCATTTTCTTTTCCAAAAAGGTTATACCAGTCAGCATTTCCACCAGCAAAGAATGAGCATTCCTTTTCCCCCACATCCCTAGAAGTGTCTACAGAACTGATGAGGAGATTGCTGGGGTAAGGTTTCAGGAGAAAGTAGACACTCTTGAAGGTGTGTGGGATCAGAACATTGTAAGCATAAAACTGTCATTAAAGTATTGTAAAACTAAAAAAATAAAACAGCAAAATAAGAACACATTTTAGCTGTAAAACTACAAAGAAACTTAAAAGGAAAAAAGATATACTATGCTAACAGTAATCAATACAAACCTAGAGTGACTTTATCACTATTAAACAAATTCTTTGATTGCATAGCAGAAAATATCACCAGTGTTAAAGAATTTCATTTCATACTGATTAAGGAATCAGTTGATGAGGAAGAAATAGCAGTCTCCAAATTTTATGCATTTAGCAAATAAATCAAATATGGTAAAACTATGAAGAGAAGTAAACAAATCAACAATTATAGTTGAAGATTTCAGTAACTCTCCCAACAACTGATAATTTTAAATAAACAAAAATCATCAAGTATACAGTAGGCTTGAAAATAACCAAATATTTACCAATATGGAGCAAATTATGAGTTGTAAGGGAAGTCTCAATAAACGGACTCAAGCTTACACATAATAAGTTTTCTGGCCACAATGGAAATTATACAGGCATCAATAATAGATCTCTGGAAATTCATCAATATTTCAAAACTAAAAATACTTTGACATAGCCCATGGTTCAAAGAAGAAATAAAATAGAAAAATAGAAAGTACATTGACTTAATGGGAATTTAAAAAGACATTAAATTTTATGGGACATTGACATGTTTAGGAGGAAATTTAAAGAGCTAAATGACTATATTAGAAAATAGTTAAATTTCAATTTTTAAATCAATGACAAGTTCTATTTCAAGAAACCAGAAAAAGAAGAGGAAATTAAGCCCCAAATAAGCAAAAGAAATAATATGGATCAGAGTGAAAATCAGAAGAACAGAATACATTAGAACAAATCAGTGAAACCAATAGCTTGTTCTTTGAAGAGACTAAGGGAATTGATACATCTCCAGAGAAAATGATGAAGGGGAATAAAGAAGAAAACAATTACCAACAACAGTAATGAACAAGGTGATGTCAATGCAAACTCATTTGATGTTAAACGTATAATAGTGATAGTAATGGAATATTAGCTACTTTATATTTGAAATTTGTATAAAACTTACTTGAAATCATAAAATAATAAAGTTCACTCAAGCTAAAAATTACAATATAATAAATATATCAATATTTATCAATATATTTATCAATATATCAATACTCCTTCAGGTCTGAAGTGATTGTCTTGCATGTGACCATGTTCAATCACTGTCACTGCTTGTGGTTACCTGAGAACCACTGGGTGTGGCACGAAAATCCCCTCAAACACTCAAGAAATTAAATATCGAAAGAATTTTCTCCAACATAAGACCATATGTGAAATGCAGTTAACATTATTCTTTCCTAATATGGTAAAGGTATTTCCTTTTTCTACAACTATTCAACATATTAGAATTTCTCCCCAGAACAATTGTAGCACTGTAGCACTGTCATCCTGTTGTTCATCGATTTGCTCTAGGGGACACCAGTAACATCTCCCTTATGAGACTTGTTGTTATTTGTTTTGGCATATCAAATATGCCACGGGTAGCTTGCCAGACTCTGCTGTGCAGGCAGGAAACTCTCGGTAGCTTGCCAGGCTCTCCAAGAGGGACGGAGGAATCGAACCTGGGTTGGCTGCACGCAAGGCAAATGCCCTACCCACAGTGCTTTTGCTACAGTCAATTACACAACAAAAACAGTGTTCCTAGGAACAATCAAACAATAGAGCAAATTAGTTGGCTAAAAGTCAGCTGACTCCCCCCATTTTTTGGGTAGGTTCCTCATTTTTATTTTTTAGTTATCTAATGTCTTTATTTTTTAATTGCATATTTTTTTCTACTATGCACTGTTATGTACATGAATATTCATAGATAAGTTTCAGGTGTACAGTGTTCCAACACCAATCCTGTCACTAGTGGCAACTTACCCATACCAATGCCCCCAGATTCCCTCCAAACTCCAGGTTTTTAAGTTTTGTTGTTATTTGGATCTCAAGCTTACAGTATTGTTGACTCTGTAGTTTAGATACATACATATACCACAACTACACCACCAACGTGCCCAAGGCCCTTGAGCCCTCTCTTCTTAGCTCCTGTTCATCTCTTCTTACTCACCCACCTTAACTTTTTTCCTTCCTCCTCCTTCTCATTTCTATGATCTAAGGTCAAGGGTAATCTGGGTATCCCCCTCTTTGATGCATACCATACATTCCCCCCTCCTGTTCTTCTTCTATATACCACAAGATAAATGAGATCATCTGGCATTTGTCCTTCTGACTCATTTCACCTAACATGATGTCCTCCAGTTCCATTCAGCTTGCAAAAAATTTCATGATTTCATCATTCCTTTCAGCTTCAAGGTATTCCATTGTGCTTATATACCATGCTTTCATTATCCACTCATCTGTTGTTGGATACCTAGGTTGATTCCATATCCTAGCAATTGCTCTAAGTGCTGCAATGAATAGTGGTGTGCATATGTCTTTTTGAATGAATGATTTTGTGTCCTGGGGGTATATAACAAGAAGTAAAATTGTTGGGTGATATTTCATCTCTATTCTTACTTTTCTGAGAAACCTCCATACTGTTTACCTCAAGGATTGAACCAAGCAACTTTTCCACCAGCAGTGGATGAGAGTTCCTTTTCTACCACATCCCAGCCAACAAAAGCTGTTCCCTCTTTTTTCAATATGTGCCATTCATATTGATGTGAGATGATACCCCATTGTCATCTTGATTTAAATTTTCCTAATAATATGGCAATGAGCATTTTATTCATTGTCTGTTGGACACATGTCTGTCTTCTTCAGAGAAGTGTCCATTTCCTCTCCTCATTTTCAATGATATTTGTGGATTTTTTTGTTGTTAATGTCTATGAGTGCTTTAATTATCTTGGATATTAATACTTTCTCTGATAAGTTGAGTGCGAATATTTTCTCCTATTCAGTTGAGGTTCTCTTAGTTTTAGCCCGTGTTTCTTTGGCCATGCAGAAACTTAAATTTGATGAAGTACTATTTGTTGACTTTTGTTTTTGCTGCCTCCACCAATGGGACCATATCATTAAAAACATTTTTCTCAGTGTGCTTTATGGATTCTGGTCTTATCGAAAGAGAAGAGAGTCACCTTGAATTGATTTTTGTGTAAGGTATGAGATTTGACTCCAGCTTCGTTTTTCACACGTGGATTTTCAGTTTTCCCAGAACCACCTTGAACTTATTCACCTTGAATTGACTTTTGTGTAAAGTGTGAGATTTGGCTCCAGCTTTATTTTTCACACAAAGTTTTCCAATGTTCTCAACACCATTTGTTGAAGCGGTTATTATTACTCCATTTTATGTACCAAGCTTCTTTGTGGAAAATTATTTGAGCATAGATAAGGGAATTTGTCTCTGGGTACTCAATTCTAACCCATTGGTCAGAATCTATCCTCATTCTAGTATCATGCTGTTTTGATCACTATAGCATTATAATATAGTTTCAAGTTAGGTAATAAGATACCTCCTGATTTCCTATTTCTCAGTATGACTTTAGCTATTTGGGGTATTTTATGGTTCCATACAAGCTTATTGTTGACTATTTTAAGTCCTTGAAAAATGTGTTTGGGATTTGGATTTGGATTGCATTGAATCTATATAGTAATTTAAGCAGGATGGGAATTTTTTTCTTTTTGCTTTTTGGGTCACACCCAGCAATGCACAGGAGTTATTCCTAGCTCTGCATTCAGGAATTACTCCTGGCGGTGCTCAGAGGACCATATGGGATGCTGGGAATCGAACCCGGGTCAGCCGCATGCAAGGCAAATGCCCTACCCGCTGGGCTATCAGTCCAGCCCCATGGGATGGGAATTGTGACATTTATTTCTTTCAATCAAAGGTATGGCATAATTTTCCATTTCTTAAGTTCTTGTTATATCTGTTAAGTGTTTTATAGTTTGCTTGGCAAGCTCCTAGTGGCATATTCATATGCTAAAAACAGTAACAATGAATGGGTCTCATTCCCCTGACCCTAAAAGAGCCTCTAATGTGGCACCAGCACCGTTGACAAGGATAAGTAAAGAGAGGCTGCTAAAATCTCAGGCCTAGGACGAATGGAGACGTTACTGGGCCTGCTCAAGCAAATCTATGATCAATGGGATAACAGTGACATCGTTTTAAAGTTGATTCCTATGTACTCGGTGATTTTGGACACTGTTTTGAATGGAGTATATCTTTTGATTCCTTTACATTCTAGTTCATTATATGCATATAGGAATGGCACAGATTTTTGTGTCCAAGAGTATGACTCAGCAGGAAAGCAGTTTCCGTGGAAGTGTGAAACCCTGGGTTCTATAACTAGCAACAATTATACATACACAGTAAGAATAGTTATGACCCAGTGATTACACTTCTTGATATCTACCCCCAGAACAAAAAACATTAATTTGAAGACATATGCACCTGTATTCATTGGAGTGCTTAGTAAAATAACCAGTACATGGAAATAATCCAAATACCCAACAAAAGAGGAATAGATAAAGAAGCTACAGTATGGTTCTGGAGAGATAGTACAGTACGTGGATTAAGGCACTTGCCTTTCACATGTCTAGCCCTGATTGAATCTCTAGCACCACATGTGGCCCCCTGAACACTTTCAGGAGTGATTATTGAGCACAATGCCAGGATTAATGCACTGGTTGTGCAAAAAATTATCATTGAAAAGCTGTGGCATATATATATGTATATATGTATGTGTGTGGGTATATATATATATGCATATATATACAATGAAATAGTATGAAACTGAGCTGGAGAAATAGTACAGAGGGTAGTGCAATTTTCTTTCATGTGGCCAACTGGAGTTTGAGCCCTGAAGCCCCATGTGATCTTCTAAGCAGCATACCATCAGGGATCACTCTTGATGGTGTCAGGAGACATCCCTGAGTGCAGAGCCAAGAGTAAATCCAGAGCAGCACCAGGTATGTCCTAAATATGAATAAATGAAGAACTATTATACAATTTATTTAAGATGGAATCTTACAGTTTGCTGCAACTAGAGTGGAACTGGAGAGTATCATGTTAAGAGAAATAAATCAGAAGAACAAATACCAGATGATCTTACTCATATGAGGTATATAAACAAAAACAAGGGAATAGACAATATCCAACAATGGTACATCCTTAACCTTGGATTATAAAATGTAGATTCCCATATACTTGGGGAAGAGTGTAGGAAGGGGAACAATGAAGCAAACTAGAAGTGATATAAGGACAGAGGTGGAGGGTCCTGGGCACTTGGAGGGGATTAAGGTGCTGTGTGCACATCAAAACTATAAATGTTAACAATTGTATCTATGTTACCTAAACTACAATTAAAATATATATGCTTCAATGAGTAATTTTTTTCTTTTAACACCTGTGCTTAAGACTGGATATATAGCTCAAATTGTAGGGCCCATGCAATGCCAAAGAGCAAATCTGGGCCTCCCACGTGCAAAGCATGGTTATGTTGTTGCTTAGATATCACGCTGAAAATAGAGGAAAGGGATGGGTTAGTGGTAGAGTGCTTGGCCTACAGACATTGAATTGAGAGTTCAATCCTCAGCACTGCTCAACTTCCTGAGTGAATTCAGGCAACAAAGACTATCTGTTCTCTGGTGTCCCACAACCAAGTGTTTGTAAGAACCATATATAAGTGTGTGACTCCAAGAAACTACTGTGACTAAAATGTGTGAGCACCACAACAATGTGTGTGATCCCTGGTTATCCCAACAACAACAAAGGGAAGCGGTAAAAGGCATTGGAAAGGTAAGCCATAGACTAGGAGTGAACCTTTGCAAAGCATGAAACTGATAACCAACTTGTCTACCACATGTAAAAAAAATGATAAATCTCATTAAGAAAACAACTCTGTAAAAACAGGCAAAATATTTTGACATTCACCCAAGGAGATGTAGTATACAGATGGCACTTAAGTTCATAGAAAAAATTCCCAGTATCATTAGTCATCAGGAAACTGGAAATTAAACTACAATAAGATATCCCTACCTGGGGCTGGAGCGATAGCACAGCGGGTAGGGCATTTGCCTTGCATGCGGCCGAACCAGGTTCAATTCCCAGCATCCCATATGGTCCTCTGAGCACCACCAGGAGTAATTCCTGAGTGCATGAGCCAGGAGTAACCCCTGTGCATTGCTAGGTGTGACCCTAAAAGAAAAATAAGATATCCCTACTTACCTATTTTAGAGTCTAAAATTAAAATGATTTACTATACCAGTTGTTGATCTACTATACTAATTGGCATGCTCATGTACTGCAGGCAGGAATGTAAAATGTTGCAATCACTTCAAAAAATAGCTTGTCAATTTCTTCAGATGTTAAGGAAACATCTACCATATGTTTTATCCATTAAACTCTAGGTATTTACTTAACAAAAAGAAATAAAAGCATGGGTTCATACAAATATTTGTACATTACTCTCACAGCAGTTTTATTGGTAATAGTAAAAAAAAGTAGCTGATGCAAATGTTTACCAGCAGGTGAAGAGATAAACAAATTGTAGCATTGCATAATAAACATTAGATAAAAGCATTAGATAATAAACGGCTTCAGTCTCAGCAGAATCAAAGGTCTTCTTTAAATGGATGAATGTTAGACAGAGCGGCATCTTGAACTCTCACAAAACCTCAATGAGCTTGGTCACCCTGTGGATATGGTAGATTGTACCGAATCTTTTTCAGAACCCGGCTTGCTTACATGGTTGTACTTTGTCTAGTGATCTGCCAATCCTATTCAGGATGACTCAAGTGAACAACTTGTAGACGATGGACTTCAGGCAGATAAGGCAATAGTTGCCAATGTCCTGGATGTCTCCCTTCTTGTACAACAAAACGGTCCTGCTGGTTTTCCATTGGGACGGAACATTGCATTCAGACAGGTAGCGTGTGAAGAGCCGAGCCAGTGTATTGATAAGTACTGGCAACAGATTCTTCAGGTGTTAGGGTCTGACCTTGTCTGGACTGGGTGCTTCTTTACTGATGAAGTGACATGTTGGATTTCAGAAGGGAGAACACTGGGAACGACATATCCATCCTATGGAATTTGGTATGTGGACTGCTGGACTAGAGCTGTTACTGACTGGATTCCATTCAAAAGACCTCATGACCACCATCTACAAGATGGTCAGACTTCATCAAGACCCTGAATGACGGTTTGATGCTCTTTGTGTTCCTGTAGCGAGCAGATACCACTGGGCTACACTAGCACAGGACAGGGACAAATGGAGACATTACTGGCACCAGCTGAAGCAAATTGATGAGCAATGGGACGACAAGTGATACAAGAGATACAAGAATAAAATGCTTAATAAAGCACATTGGATAATACATTGGATAAAATATTAGATAACAAAAGGGAATAAATATAGAGTCAGAAATAAGCCCTGATTACTGCTGAGTGTGATCCCAAAATAACAACAAAATGAAAACAACTATTCCCACAAAGACTTCTATTTTGAAGTTCACAGCACTATTCCTCATAATAGCAAGAATAGAGAATCTCCTCAAATGTCCATCTATCAATGAAAGCATAGATTAAAAAAGTGGGATGTCCATGTAGTAGAATATTGTTTTATTAATAAAGTTCCGATATATGCCACAACAGAGATAAACCTCAAAAACATAAAGAAGCTAGTCAGAGAAGCACATACATTGCATGACTATTTCTATGAAATACAAATAATAGGCATATCTGTTGAGAATGAAAGTCAATTATTGGTTGCCTAGGGGTGAACCAGGTGCTCTGATATTGAGGAGAAATAGAGTGACATTTAAAGGGTACAATGGTGAGGTGATAAAAATGATCTACAATTGATTACGGTGGTGGTTGCACAACTCTGTGAAGTACTAAAATCACTGAACTATACAATTTAAATGGGTTAATAATATGATAAGTGAATTATATATCAGTATTATGAAATAGACATGCCACTTCTTGTTAATTATTTTCAGAGGTATGTCCTAGGTCCCTGAGATCTTCTCATTCTTCTCCTAAGTGGGATTGGTCGAAAAGAAGTGTTAAAATTTTTTGCCAAGTTTAGCAGGAATCCTTCTCCTTTGTGTTGTGCCATATTTGTATAAGTAAAGTCAATTCAGTGTATACAGTACATGAAAGGCATTTGAACTCTGTGAATTGTTAGCACATCTGCCTGCTTCAGAACAGTCATTTCTGTATATGTTCATATTTGGAAGATTGTTTCAACAAATAGTTGTGCATTTTTCCCAAATATGAATTTGATTCACTGAAGAAAGAGAATATCTTTGTTGTAGAATATCTGCTTTTCAATACCCACTTGCCTTTTAAAATTTTTTGAGGTGGTACTAGGTGGTACTGGGGCTACTCACAGCTCTGTTCTTGGGTGTTGATCCTAGCAGTGCTGAGGGGATTGTGCAATGCCAGGAATTGAACCAGGGTTTACCACATGCAAGGCAAGCACCTTAGCCTATGTACTATCTCTCTGGCCCTCCACATTTCATTGAAGTGTAAGAGATGCACAGAAATTGTGCTTACAAACATTTTTTTGTGAAAATATCACAAACTAAAAACATTCATGTCACTAGCACCCAAATCAAGATACAATACACTTGAAGTTCTCAAGAAGCTCTCTCATGTTCAAAAACGAAGTTCTTTTTTTCAGTTGTGGTAAAATCCACATAATATGAAATTGACCATCTTAGCCATTATTAGTGCAGTGCAGTGCAGTACAGTGCAGTACTGTTAAATCGATCTAGGCTGTGTGGTAGACAACTTTTTCATATTACAAATATGATACCATACATCCATTTAACAATGTTCCATTTCACCCTTCCTTCAGTCCCTGATCACCATAATACTTTCTGTTTTGATGGCTTTTTACTAAAAACTACTGGTATTGATGATATTAATGGAGTAAATGCCTAAAGGAATTATGTAATTTATGTCATTTAATCTTCATGGCAGCAATATGAATTAGAAAGCACTATCACACTTCTTTTACATATTAGTAAGCCAACAAAGAGGCAAAAGTTGAGCAACTTTCCAAAGGTGACAAAAGAGAGTGGAACTGGAATTCTGATTTAATCAGCCTATCACTAGCACCTAGCCTGTAATAACCAGGTTATAGTGCTTCTTCTTTATTTTCTGTAATGATGCTATAAAATATTTTCTTGAAGTATTGCACATGTGTGCACTCATAAAATATCCACTTGTCCCAATTATAGTCCCCTTTAATTAAAAAACATTTCACTTGGTGTCCCAAATTTCTTTCAATTTTCACTAAAATTGCAGTATCATAAAGCATATTAAGCATTCAACCTTCTAATACTCCATTTTTGTTCAGGCCAAGCATTTCAGATAGTCTGTACATTGGAAAGAAGAAATCAAAATTAGTTTAATGTATTCAATTCTGTAAAAAGTTATTAGTAATTAATAAAGACTTATGGGGGAGGGGAGTAATTAGCCCTCTTCCCCTGAAAATTAATGGGTCCTTTTCATTATGCTTCTAAGGGGTATTTTATCCAATAGCATTTTATTTCAGATAATATAAAAGGGAAAATGCATTATTTGAGAATGCTGGCTACAAAATGATCACAAACCACAAATCTCTCAAAGATTAACAGGGAAGGAAGATCAAGTAGAACAATTCTGGATAGGATGAAGTTAATAAAGTTAATATATCAATCATTCTACAAGACTCAAAAAGCCACAATATTTTTGAGAACATGTTCAGGCTTATATAAAATAAAAGTTGACATAATTTAAAAAAATAGATTAACCTAATCTTTAAGGAGGATGTAGTACTTTAAGATGCCGGATAGTTGCAAAACAAATAAAAAGTACTCCATAAATTTTAATTTTAAAATGCAAGAAGTTTTTTTTGCCCTGAATGTAGTTGACCCATGCTCAATTTGTGGCACTGCATATGGTCTCCTGAGCATCACCAGGAATGATTCTGGAACAAAGAGCAAGGAGTAAGACCTGAGCACCATAAGGTATGACCCCATCTAACCCCCTAAAAAAATACAAGGACCCTTATGCAAGATATTCCCTTTTCTTCAATTCTAGAGAAAATTGTCTTTCTTTTCCTGCACAAATGGATACAAACTATTTCAGGTTTAGAGAGTTTTAAAAACACGCAAATACACCATTAGGGGAAGAAATAGTTTACCAAAAGGCTATCAAGAGAATCCATTTGCACTTGAGCTAAACTGGTGATATGTTAAGCTGATATATTAAATCTATATGTTAAGGTGAATTTGAATTTTTCATATTTCCTTACTAAGACCCAAGCCAAGATCAAATTTCCCATTATATTCTTTTGTATCTGTTCTGTTAAGTCCCCATTTGGTAAGAACCCAACAGCCATGGTAGCAGTTACATGTCCTGTAGGACAATACTGTTTTATTTTTAATTCCTCTTCAACACTAGTTTTATAATCCTCTTACCCTGACAGCCACTAGGTTTATTCTGGCTTATGTTTGTGGCTTAGGCTTCCCCTCATCCCTTGGCAACCTGTAGTCTGATACCAGAAGCAATATTCAAAATATCTGATTTTACAAGGCAGTATCCCACTGCCACATACATTTAACCTATACCACAGTAATTTTATAATAGGCATAGGGTTAACTTCTTCTGTTCGCTAACATTGTGTTTAGTGAGGAAAAGTTTTAAAAGCCAAACAAAAATCAAATGTCTGTGTATAAAGACATCCATGTCATTTATAGCATTCTGATTTTTGAAATTTTCATCCTACATAAACCCATCGATATATACCTTTTATACAACAGTCAAATTTGGATTATGAAGTAGCCCAATTCCTCCATATATCACTGCACTTACTTATACACTGATAAGAAATAAACACTGGCATTTTTTCCATTCAGCATTTTGCATGTGCCACATTATGGGTGTGTACAATGAGCTTATGGCATTCATAAAGCTTATAAGTGGAAGCAGTACAGAGAAAGGGAAAATATAATAAGTAGATAATATACGTGAGAGAACTCTGACTTAAATGGGATATTGCTTAGCTGGGGCTAGACTGCGTAACTGAAAGTTGAGGAATCAGTTTTTGAAAAATGCTTTGCATCCTAAGGGAAAGAAATCTGAGTTCAGTGTTAAAGGATGAATAGAGGTGGTGAGGTAAAGAGAACATTAAAATCAAAGGAAGACGTTTGGCATAAATGGTAAAGCAAGGTTGTGGTGGTGGATGGGTGGATATGTACCATAATCAGTTCTGTGTTACTGCTGAGTTCAGTGAGAGTTTTATTTTTTTTAATTTTTTTAATTTTATTTTATTGAATCACCATGTGGAAAGTTACAAAGTTCAGGTTTTTGTCTCAGTTATACAATACTCAAACACCCATCCCTTCACCCGTGCCCATATTCCACCACCAAAAACCCCAGTATACCTCCCACCCCCGCCCCCCACCCCCAACCCCGCCTGCTTAGTTGATAAATTTCACTTCATTTTCACTTTACCTTGATTACATTCCATATTTCAACAAAACATTCACTATTATTGGAGTTTTCCTCCAAGAAAGACAGCCCTACTGCCAATGCAGCATTTGATAATTAGTTTTCCATTGCTGAGACTGGAGAGATATGAAGTCCCATTGTTTCAAGTACATAGAATTTCCCCCCCTCCTTCCCGCACCACCAAGTTCATGCCTGCTTAATGAATAGTCCTCATATTATGGCTGACACTATGCTGCCCGCCCGACTCAGTGAGAGTTTTAAACAGGAGTAAACAAAGTCAGAGCTTTATGGCTCTTAGACACTACGATAAAATCTGGAGACTTCAACCTGCAAGCCAAGAATAGGGGGTGGGAGTAGGGAACTATTTGAGCAAGTGAAATAGATTGTTCTGGAAAGATTTAAGAAAGATTGGGAGTAGCCATATCCAGAGTTGATACCTGGCTCTGGTATTTAAAGAGGAAGGAAATTTACATTTTGCTGTACAAATTGACGATGTCTGGTGATCGATTAAAGTGGTGTGAATGGAGGAAGAACCAAGGCTCATTCTAGTACAGGTGACTGGGTGGTTGTTGGGGGCACCAGTGGAGGTGAGACTACTACAGTAACAAGAGTGAGGTTTGGGAGGAGCAGTGAGTCTGTGTTTAGATGAGTTTGAGAAGCCTTTAAAGGTGTCTGGGACAGATGATTGACAGTTATGGAAGTATCAGCCAGGTGAAACTGAGTTTGCCTCCAGATATCTCAGATACCTCAAGTGATTGATGACCAAAATATAAGGGGTGGATAAGATTATTTTCCAAAAATAACTAGAGCAAAAGGTCAACGATTAAAAATTTCAGCAATATGGGCTGGAGCAATAGGACAGCGGGTAGGGTGTTTGCCTTGCACATGGACGACCCGGGTTTGATTCGCAGCATCCCATATGGTCCCCTGAGCACCACCAGGAGTAATTCCTGAGTGCATGAGCCAGGAGTAACCCCTGTGCATCGCCAGGTGTGACCCAAAAAGAAAAAAAAAGAATTTCAGCAAGTACTGTGCAGCACCCAGAAACTACAGTGGGTAGGGTGCTTGCCTTGAATGTGGCTGACCTGACCTCGATCTCTTACATTCCATATGATCCCTAAGCCCACCAGGAGTAATCCCTGAATGCAAGGCCGGAAGTAGGTCCTTACCACCACCGGGTGTCCCCCCCCAAAAAAAAAGAAAAAAAAAGCAACGCAAAACAAAATGAACAAAATTTCAGCAACAAAGAGGTTGAGCTAGTGATCACTAGGCTGGGTATATATGGCATGTTCAGAAGCAAGCATCTATGACAAAAATTTTGATAAGGTCCTCAGACTACAAGTTAGAAGTATTACCAAAGTTTTTCTCATAATATTTAGCTAATGAATGTTTGAATACTGAACGTTGGCAGAGTGTGCATGGAGGGAAGGTAAAGAAGTCTTTCCTAGGACTCTTGCTCTCAGGAGTCTTATTATCTGTATGGAAAAAACAAAAGTCATTCATCAAAGAGGTTAAATGAAAACCTAAGGAATAGACAAACAACTGGAGAAGTTGAAATCTAGCGTTGTCTGTGGGAGTCAGGGAACCAAGAAGATTCCAGAGAGAAGCAGAGCCTGGCTGACCTTGAGGGCCAGATGAGCCATAAGGGAAATATGCTCATATAAGGCAAGGGAACATAATAATAAAGGCCCGGAAGTGGACAATGTAATGTCGACTTTGGATGAAGTCACCACTTCACCTTGTGAGGAGAAATAGATCCTCCAGGAAAGATAGCTCAAAGCCAGCTCTGAGGGGGTGTGAAAGCTGGCCTGGGGAGTTCGGGTTCAGTGTAGGAGAAATGGAAAGTTCAGTGCAGAAAAAGGATTGCTTTCATTAACAGCGGTTGCCAAGTTTGTATTCTCCAAAGAGGAATCAGGAGAAATGTTTCCGACCTTCAGAGAGAAATGAAAGCGGTGTTTTAGAAAAATTAATACAATGCCGGGGTATCTTTTATTTCCCACTTTTGAAAGAGTCTGACAAATCAAATTTTAATTTTATTTTCACAAGGCACAATTTCTCTGCTTTATGTTGTCAAATTTTCTGGTTACTATTATTTTCTAACTCAAATTTCCAAAAAAAAAGGAAGAACAGAATAAAGTACTACCTCACTGAGACTCAGCCCCTGAGATTTTATAAACTTTATGTTTTTGTCATTTTTCTCTTTCAGAGACCTTAGAGAAATCTATGCCCAGAGTCTTCAAAAGTCACTAAAATTGTTATATATTAGGCAATTGAATAAACTGTCATAACCACATGGTGTATAGAGCAAAAAGATTTTCTAAAATGTGATTGTATCTCATCTGTATTTAAGACCCTTATGTCTTCTAATTCAATAGAATAAAGGTTGACAAGCTAATGAAGAAATGGGCAAAAGGACACAATGAGGCAGTTCAAAGAAAAAAATCCAAACAGCCACATATAAAGGAAGATGCTTCCCTTCAATTTTTTAACTCACTTGTAGTGAATGGAATGCAAATAAGAACTGACAAATCACTACTTTTCACATCTGAAAATGTTTGCTATCTTCCTCTGCTGGTGAGAGTGTATGGACTGAGTCAATGGTAATGGCAGCGTAAACTGGTGTATCTTCTGGGAAAGACAATTTGACACTGACTTTCACAATGTTAATGCATTCACTCCTTGACCTAGCAGTCTTACCCTTGGAAATTTCTTCTACAGCTATTCTTGCACAAGTGTTTCAAGATGTATGTAAAAAGGTTTCCATTGTAGCGTTTTTATTGTTGATTATTCTTTTCTTTTTTCCCCCTCAAAGGTGCTTTTCTCCCTCTAGATCATCACAAAGGGGAAGGGGGCTGCTTGGAGCCATTATTATAATTACAGACAATAGACTGAGCCCAATGATGAAAATCAGACTGTGCTTTATGGCCTTGGTCATGATCTATGTACACCCTATAGATCCCCTCTGCCTTCCCTTAAATTCTCTGATTTGTTTCTGAGAATCTGGCCACTAAGTGAGGAGCTACTTTATGAAAAATATTAATCTCACAAATAAAATTGTATTGTGATCTAATCCTATCCTAAATACTCCCAAATATTTTGCACATAGAAAATTAAACCAATTGAATTATGAAAACAAGTTTGAGTGGTAATGGACATTAGTTTCCAAGAGAGTATGTAGGGAGGGTTCATTGTTGTTGCCTAAAAGTGGAGACTTGAGAGAAGTTGGTATGTGGTAGGGCAGTATACAAGACAGTCAGGTATTTCATGAAGGCAAATTCTTCTTTCTGTAACATTTTCTTTATCTTATGTGGACTTACGGTTATCTTGTCCCCAGATTTTTCTTTAAAATGAAGTAATTAGGGTAGAAGAGTTAAGTCAAAAAGCTGAGCACACACTTTGCATGCAGGAAGCTCAGGTTAAATGTCTGATACTTCATAGTTCCCTGAGAATAGCTGGGAATAGACTCCACTTTCTACCATATGTGGCCCCAAACCCTTGAAAATGAAGTAGAATAGAGAATCAATTGAGGAGAGGTACAAAGTAAAGGATAAACACTAATTGGTTTGATCTTCTGTAAATTGAGTATGAGCTACAGACAGAAGCTCTGTAGAAAGTATTTCATCCCTCTTGCTTGGTCTACAGATACAAAACAAACCATTGTGGTTTGCCTCAAGCATAGTGCACAGTTTGGATTAATTCAAAAAGAATATCTCTAGTGAAAAATCATTATTTAAAATGATGAGTGCCTCTTTACTTAAAATAGTAGTGTCAAATTTTCATTATAATACATTTGTTTAGGACATTTTATGAAGGAAAAAATTATGGTAATTGAAAAAAAGAAACATCTCATATAATGCAACTTTCAAAAGCATCTATACCATATTAGTAATTAACTGGAACTTACCGCTCCACCCCAAGTTATAGAAATGCAATATAATCTCTTTTTGAAAAGGAAATGCACCTATAACTTCCATGTTTCTGGACAGAAAATTTGTAAAGGATTAGTAAGAAATTGTAACAGTGGCTTTTTTGAGGCAGAGGATGGGAATTTTAAAAAGTTGCACACAATGTAAATTTTTATTCTGTGAAATTGGCATTTGTATCCAAAAAAGAAGCAGTGTATCATTCAGTTATTTTCCACACACTAAAGAAAAGGTTAAAATTAGGGTTCAAAGGCGAGAGCAATAGTGCAGTGGATAGGGTGCTTGCCTCGCACTAGGCCAACCCAAATTTGATCCCAGGTGTCCTAGATGGACCTCCGAGCTCTGCCAGAAAAGATTCCTGAGTGCAGAGCCCAGAGTAAACCCTGAGCACTGCTGAGTGTGGCAAAAAACCCCTAAAATTAGCAATCAGGTATTGATAAAGAGTACACCACAGATATATCTATATACATGGGCACCACCCACGCCCCTGTGTATATCATTATAGTCCCACCAAACTCTTTGCTGTTTCCAGAATGCATTGAGAGTCCTGAATATCTGTGCTCTTGTGCTATTTTCTCTCTTCAGAATGCCCTTTCCAAATTCGTGTATCAGAAAACATCCTCACATCCTTCAAGCTCTAGTTCAAAGGTACTCTCTTATAGGATTCTTTCCAGATCTCCCCAAACCTGAGTTCCTCCCTAGGCAGGTATGCTCAGATGCACTTTTCTTGAAATGATTGTTTCAATTCAGCTGATGTGCTGTGAATGGTTTCCATTAGGCCTAGTGACTTGCTTGGGTCACCATTTTGCAGTTTGAGCAGGAAGTAGCTTAAGACAAGAGGTGGGAAGAAACTGTCACCGTCTGGGTACAGATTTCACTTACAAATGTGGTATTTCTCCCAACTTTGATTCTTCAAACAGTCGTTTCCTGAACTCTTACCCTAAAAGCTGTTGAAAATGAAGTCAGAGGCTTGTGTCTTACTGGCTTCATTTACCCTAGAACTCCAAAAGATGTGGTTCTTACTACCATGAGCAAATTTACTTTATTTCACTTGATAAGATCATTTAATTCTTTGGAGCAAGCTTCTGCTTGCTTATGTTGGTCAGCTGTGCATCTAAATTGGATAAATTCATTCAGTTTAAATTTTTTAAAATGAAGAAAAAAAACAACTATCCCGATTCCTCTAATATATCAAGTTTCTTTTCTCTCCCTTCTATCTTCATACCTATGGTAAAATTATCACAAATAAGATTCCCCCAAAATCACTACAAAATATACAAGAGTAGATAGTGAAATTCTTATAAAATAAAGCCAATACATGGTCAGTAATCCTACCAGAAATTTAAACATGCAGATATATCATAGGAATGATAAAATGAAGTTTGAATAAAGAGTGATACAACTGAAAGAAAATCTAAAGTTAAGAAGTAAAATCAGGTTCATGATGCCGATATATATGACTTGTACCTATTCTACAGAAGCACCTACACAAGTAAAATTAACATGTTAATAATTGCATCCATATATCAGAAAAATACACATTTATAGCAGGTATGACATATATGTTCATCAGTTGCTCATTGAGAGTGTATACTATAGAAGATGTTTGAATCATTTTATGGGTTAAAATGCAATTTTTGACCTCAGGAAAATAACATGTGCTCATTAAAGAAGGAATAAAATAATCATTTCCAGGGGAATTTCCAACCAAAATGACTTTACTAAGATCAAGCCATTAAGTAGGATGATTGTTAAGAAAACATACCTTGGAATTTTGTTCAGTCTTTGTGTTCCCGAGCTAATTTTGTTCTCCTTTTATCCAAGCCTAAAAGGTTTTGCAGGGGTATTCTGTATCAGAGGAGTATTATAATTCAAGCTTTGCCTTTCGCATCCTCATTAACATCTTTTCCTTTATCTTTAGCATGATGGTTGCTCTGTCCTCTGTCTTTAAGCCAACATGTCTTTCTCTAGCCATTTCTTTGATATCATTCAGTCACCTATAAAGATGTGCAGTGGCATTCACAGGCAATGATTGGCATCAGATTTTCCTCATTATTCTGCCATAGAGTCAGCACTGAAATCGATGGGACACCAAGTGCAATCACAAGAAATTGATTGCCATTTGGGTTCTATCGATTATTCTGCCAAATTCATGACAAGAAGAATAGCTGTGCTAGATGGCAAAAAACCAGTGGCTACACATGCTTTAGCTGCTATTTGAGGTTGGCTAATATGGCATCTGCCTTTTGACCTAGATAAGAAAATAAAGATCTCCCCTTAGAGAAATGCATGCCTGTAGAGGAAAACATTCATTCTTGTCCACTAATGATGTCCTCTTAAATTTACCTTCAAAAGTAGTTATTCATTCATTCATTATCTCTTTTTAATTTTGGGGCCACACCCGACTGTGCTCAAGGTTGACTCCTGGCTCTGCGCTCAAGGATCACACCTGGCAGGCTTCAGAGACCATATGGGATGGAGGGAATTGAACCTGGGTCAGCCACTTGCAAGGCAAGTGCCTCACCCACTGTACTATCGCTCTGGCCCCAACATTTTCCTTTTATAACCTCAAAAAATGTTTAAGAAGTGAGGACTTTTAGAACCATGGTGGACTGAATTGCTATAGATAATATTTCCATCACATATATCTACATATATGGAAAGATGTGAGATGTATTATATCAACAATAACTTTAATATATACTTCATTCCAAAATATAGATGATCCATGGGTTGGTGATGAGGAAAGGATATAGTCTCAGATCCAGATGCATGTCTTCCTGGCCAAGTGTTGAGATTTAATGCCCATACAGGGATAGGAGATGAGATTTTGGGTCCATGGAGATCCATGCAAGACAAGCACTTGGAATTTATTTAATTTCATAAAGCCAGAACTCCAAGAGTTATCCCCTTGGTGGAGGTGTACTAGAAAGATTCTACTGATTGACGCAATAATTTACCAAAGAAGTTTTCACTGCCCACAGTTCTAGGTGGATTTTTTTGGGCTCCTGTTGGAAAATGAAACTTGCAGGTTTGTGGCACAGTGGGTATGAAGTATGAATTTTCATTAACCACCTGATATGAGAGAACCTCTACATTGGGAAATCAATATAAAAACTGGTTCCAGACCAATAAAAATCTCTAAGCCATATTGTTGATTGAAATGGAAACAGAGACTGTACAGATCCTTCTATAATCTAAGACACCTGGGACATTAGGAATATGATTTCTAATTAAATTTTTAAAATTTATTTAATATTTTTCTTAATACACTGTGATTTGCAAAGTTATTCACAGTTAAATTTTAGGCATACTATGTTCCAGCACTAGTCCTACCACCAATGTCAACTTCCCTCCACCAGTGTCCAAAATTTTCCCCCTCACACTCCCATCAGCACCCACAGCCTGCCTCTTTGACAGGCACCTTTTAAAGTCCGGTTGTTGTGGTTTGTATCTTCTGATTTCAGTGTTGTTAACTCTGCTGTTTGGATACAGCTATAAAACACCTCGACACCACTGATGTACCCAAGGCCCTTGAAACCTGATTCCCATCACACTGCCTACTTCTGTTTGCTATTTCTTGATTTCTCTCCCTTTCTGTTTTTCTCCTTCCTTTATTCTGAGGTCAAGTGTAATTAAGTTATCCCCCTTTCATACCTTATATTCCCTCCTCCAGTTACTTTATATTCCACAGATATGTGAGATCATTCTGCATTTGTCTTTCCTCTTCTCGCTTACTTCACTTAACATGATACTAATGCTCTAATTCCATCAAAGTTGCAACAAATTGCATGATCTTGTCATTGGTAGCAGTTACATAGTAGAAATGTGATGATATTTTAAAATGGTTCTTATCCTGTTTAGAAAGAGGGCAGATGCTAATATTTTAGACCAACTACACATGTTAAGCATTTAAGGATGCCTACAAAAATACAGAAATCGAAAGATGACACTATTATCATCACAGATGAAAAAGAAATAGCAATAAATAGGAGTTTGTAAACCAAGAAAACATATGGTACAAAGAAAGTGCCAATTGGGGTGCTATAAATAGGGCCAAAGAGGGGACAAAGAGGTAATACAGAAGGTGGAGTACTTGCTTTGCATGAGGTCAATCAGAGTTCAATCCCTGGCAGCACATATGGTCCCCTGAACACCTCCAGGAGTAATTCCTGAGGTAAGAACCAGGAGTAATCTCTGAGAATTGTTGAGTGTGACCCCAAAACCATAAATAAGTAAGTAAATAAATAGGTCCAAAGAGATGGTACTGGATCCTTGTATGTAGCCAACCTCAGTTTGATTCCCAGGACCACGTACGGTTCTCCAAGCACAGCCAGGGGTCACTACTGAGCTCAGATCCAGGAATAGCCCCTGAGCACCACTGAATGAGGTTCAACCCATCAAAAAGTGTTAAAAATAAAAAATAAGCAAACAGAAAAGACATATATGAACTTAAAAGTTATAAAATAGGGGCTGGAGTGATAGCACAACGGGTAGGGCGTTTGCCTTGCAAGCGGCCAACCCAGGTTCGATTCCCAGCATCCCATATGGTCCCCCGAGCACCGCCAGGAGTAATTCCTGAGTGCAAAAGCCAGGAGTAACCCTTGAGCATAGCCGGGTGTTACCCAAAAAACAAACAAACAAAAAAGTTATAAAATAAACTCTCACCTCATTTCTTAGTTCAATGAGTGTTCTTTAAATGTGGCACTAAAGTGCAGAAAATCAAGGGAGGAAGAAGAGAGAGATATCAAGCAAAAACAGCAAAAAATCAGGCATTGCAATATGTACATGAAAAAAATTTAGGACAAAAAGACATTGTTGGAAATTAAGTAGTTCATTACATGATAGATAACAAAAGGGAAAATATAACTGAAATATATAATAGTCACAAACTATTTGCATATCAAACAATAGATATGCAAAATCTATGAAGCAAAATATCAACAATATTACAAAGATAAAATTTTAAAACTCCACAAAACATTTTTGAAGAATTTTAGTACATCTCTCTCAAGAAGGTCTAGGTAACTCAAAGAGTGTATATAAGGCAAAAATAGTACAATTAAAAGACTGAATCTAATACAATGTGAGAACTGAATCCAAAAAACTGGTAAAGAGATGTTTTCCTCTCAAAACACCTAATACAACAAAAGCTGATGACATATGTCCTTATAAAAGTATCTGCAAAACATTACATAGAACTATTAGACAAAAATGAAGAGATAGAAATCATCATACTACCTCATATCATCTATCATTGGACTTAAATGTAGTGTTTGCTAACATGTGTGTAACTATGTATACCACATGTCTCTCTGGGGAAACAGACAGACAGTGAATAGTTGCTTAAATGAATATAGGCCTCATATCTCAGAAAAGGAAAGTCTTACTATTTGCTTAGCATTTTGTCCCTTATGATGCTGTTGTTTTGATTGTGTCATTGAGCTGTAAATCAAAAGATGTTTAGTCAGCAACCCTTGTTCTGTACATCAATGAATGAAATTTGTGTACTCTCAGCTTGAACTCAATTTTAGGGCTTGGTGACCAGGATGAAACAGGGCAAGAAGATAAAGACAAGAGTTCTTAAAATATCGTTTGTACCTTTCTTATCAACATATGATATTTAAGCATTCTCATTAGCTTCATGGTATTATAAGAAAATAGTTGACATAAAGAAACTCATTCCTTTATTGAACATAGCCCTGATCATATTTCTGTGAACATAACATCATATGAGAACCTGTGTTGGCAGAATTATGGCAAACAAATAACTAGTTGAATTTGACCTTATTCTCTAATCATAGGTTGGATGACCCACTGATATGATAGGAAGATGCTTTTGTTCTCATTATTTTTTACATTAAGCTCAGTAAAACATTCTATAGTTCCAAAGCCTATGATTACTGTCTTGCATGTATGACAAGCTTAAAAATTAGGCCCATCTTTTAAAAAAAGTTTCAGATGTTAGAATGTCCAAACAATGTTCTAATTGTAGATGACTGGGGGTTAGGATCAAAGATCTTGTCAATGTGACAGGAAGTTAAAAATTTACTCTATAAATTTGTCCCATAACTATAGAAACTTTGGGATCACTGACCCAATTTTAGACTAGCAATTCAGGGCTTTTAAAGTCAATTAATACACAATGTTAGGACTTTTAAATCTACTACATTGATCTGAGTTGAGAATATAGCAAGAATGATGACCTATGTACACAAAGTATATGTATAGATGATTGTAAACAAATACATGCATACAAAATCATGTAGGGATTGTATAAAAATACATGCATAGGTCATACAAATAGTTTGTGCACAAAGTATATATGGCTTGCTCTTTCAAGCCTGTCTTCTCGCTTGAATCTCTCTCTCTCCCTCTCTCTCTGTTTTGTTTTCCATTCTGGAGAAACCTGTGTTTTCTCTTAAATGTGTATTTCTTATCTCCCTCTTTATGTCTAAGTATATTTTGTTCAATAAAAAACTATCTTGCTTCACTAAGAAATATATTGTAGGTGAAATTCATGTGTAGATATGAGACAGATTGGTTGATGCACATGATGACTACCTAGCTGGGAGAGATATCTCAGCATTTGACTCTCAGGCAGTCTGGGTTGGAGGCAAGAAATAATATTAAATGATCAAATCCAGAAAATATTTTATTTAAGAGACTTAAAAGAAAGGGAAAAACCAGGAAGCCTTCCATAGTGGGAGGGGCAAGGGTCTCCTGAGCAGAATTCTGGAGAGAGATGGAAACCTTTTAAACCAGGGTGATGTGTGAGAACTTTTCATTGAGTCTAAAGCAGGTGAACAAGTAAAACAAGTGGCTGGATGTTAAGGTTATTATCTTCTGCTCCAGGTTAGTGTATACATTATGGACCCATCTTCCTTATACATGCTGGTAATTCATTTCTTTAGGGTCACTTTTTTTCTAATCTGACCTTGCCTCACTTCCCCTGTCCCTATCAACTCTAGATATCCCTTCTTCCACACCTTGTGTTCTTCCTACCACATGATTCTCTGTGAACTGTATAAAGCAGGTCCTTGAACAGTGTCATTTCAGCCAGTTATTTCTTTATGAAGTTAATAAGAAAAACAAAAAATTCCCAACTGGGGCATTTGAGTGGAGTTTGCATGTTTACATGTATATATGCTTGGGTTTATTCCAGTTACATTTGTTTCCTCCCACATCTCAAAGATGTGCACATTAGGTTCATTGGTGTGATTCAACGGTCCCAGTCTAAATAAGCGTGTATGTGTTTGTGTGTATAAGTGACTGTCAGTGTGTGTGAGTGTACCCCATGACAGAAGTGTTCTCACTGTGCACCCTAAGTTGCTGTATAGAGTTGGACTACTCATGACCCTGTACTGGAAATGAATTAATGAATGAATACAAATGTCTGTTTAGTAATAGAAACATTTTGGTTTTTATTTAGATATTTGGTGATAGTTTTTGACTGAAAAATGCCATCATAGGGCAAGAGAGATAGTACAAGGGTTAAGGTGCATGCCTAGCATGTGATCAACTGGGTTGATTCCTGCACCACATGCCTCCCCATCCCCCCAGCATTGCTGGGTGTGGCCCTGGGGGTCGTCGAGCATCACTAGGTGTAGTCCTGGAAGCCCCTCACCCGCAGCACTGTTGGGCAGCCGGGGTAAACCTTTGGCACCACAGGGCCGAAGAAACTCAACATCCTCAAGAATTGAATCACCAACCTGGTTGGCTGGGAGTTTCCAGAACCATTTCCTGGGTCCCCTGAGCAATGCTTGAGAGGCCCCCAAAAATAAGAAAGAAAAACGCTATGTGATCTTAACTCTTATTTATGTCAATTAGTCTATGTGAAACTTGGTTTCCTTATATGCTGCTGGCTTAAATTCCTGTTTTTTAAGAGCCAATCAACCTACCAACAGCGATTTACTGTACTTATTATCTGCCACTCCCTATTCAGGATCCTTCTCCTGAAAGCACTGGAACACCTACCTCATTTACACAGGAACAATAGGAGCAGTTTGTGATCAAACCTTTACAAAGATATTATAAGGTAAAAGAGGAATGAATCAAAAAACCTACCAATAGGTAGTGGAGGCACAGAAGAAAAATGTGACAATGAAGCAAATAGAATCTATTATGTAATGATACAAAATAAGGTTCAAAGAAAATAAGAAAATGCTAAAGTTATGAAGAAAAAACCACATATATGAGAAATGGCAAAGTTCGGAAACAACATGAATAACCAACAGAAGGGTGTGAGAAGAGCTTTCCAGTCTTAGAAGAAAATTGGCAAATAAAGGAAAAAGATCATTTCAGAAACTGAAGTCCCATAGTCACACAAGAATAAACAGATTCCATGTGAAGTTCAGCAAGGAAAAAAAGAGACCAGAAAAATAAAATGAAATAAATAAGGGCCAGAAAGCAGTAAGGTTCTTGCCTTGCACACCTTCAACCTGGGTTCAATATCCTAAATTGCATATGATCTCTCCAGTGCCACCAGGAGTGATCCTTGAGCACAGAGTCAGGAGTAAGCCCTGAACACTGCTGGGTGTGGCCCCAAAAGAAAAAAAGACAAAATCTTTCTCTGTAAAACAAATTCTATAGTCTTTAGCCATTTGAATCTTACTTGACAAAAAACTACAAGTTTGTTTTTCTACCTTATTTGTTGAACTTTGATTAATCTTACCCAAATTGATTAAGGTTAATTAATTATTTTAATCCAGTTTCAAACAAATACCCTTAAAGCCAATTTTGCATCCATAGACTGTGCAATTCATTTGATATTTTGAAAACATTAACAAAAACATTTTATGCTGCTTTTCAAAGGGAACATCTGTACGTTATTGTTTGTGACAGTAGCTTTGTTATAGCAAGTGAAACATCTGGAGAGACTTGATTACTTGTTGACAGAAACTCCAATGCAAAACATAGGTAAATGGCAATGTATTCTCACTGGGCTCAAATAAATAAGCCCAGACAGTAGGGTCAAGGTTAGCTAAGAAACCGGAACACAGGATTACTTGTGTCCTTTCCTCCTGAGTTACTCTTTGACATTTCTAGTCATTCCAGCCCATTTATACCTGTGACCATTTTTTGATTCTTATGTAATTTTTAGGAACAAGAGTTAAGACTTTTTATATTGTGACTTTTACTCTGGATATTGACTGTGGCCTGCTCAGTCTCTTTCTTATGTTCATTCTCTGGTAAGAACAAAAAATACAAGTATGTAATCCAGGTTGTTTGGAGTCTATTTTGATACCGTTTTTAGTATTCCTTTTTTATTAATAAAAATTATATTTTATTGAATCACCATGTGGAAAATTACAATGTTTTCAGGCTTAAGTCTCAGTTGTACAATGCTGAAACAACCATCCCTTCACCAGTACCCATATTCCACCACCACCAAAAAAAAAAAACAAAACAGTACACCTCCCATCCAACCCCCGACCCCCTCAACTGATAAATTTCACTTTACTTTCTCTTTACTTTGGTTACATTCAATATTTCAACAAAAACCTCACTATTATTGTTAAGAGTTCCCCACTAGAGTCAGACCTGTTGTGAAGAGATATGAGGTTGCGCGGCCACGGTAGTGGCTGCGCAGTTTTGGATTTCTGTATTTTAGCAACTAAGTCCAGGGAGATTTTGGATCATTGCAAGCTTGTAACTCTCATCTGTGGTCGTCATAATATGGCGGTCGCCACGCCCTTCACACCCGGCAAGGAAGAGGCGAGAGAGGGAGAGAGAGAGAGAGAAATACTTTTCTTCTCCTTCTCATGGGGCCGCGGCTTAGTTCTCAGTCTGGAGACATTCTGCAAGGAGCTGCCCATACCAAAAGTAGTTTAGCTGACCTCCGGAGTCATGCTCGTGCAGCTGTGGAGAGGCCACATGCGTGCGGTCCCCAGGATCACATCTCGGTGGCCAGTATTCCTTTTTAAGACTGATTTTTCAGTTCACTTGGTTATTGGAGTCAGGTAGTGTTATTATTTTCCAATGAACACTTTGGGGGCTAAAGAGATAAAGAACACAGGGCTTCTAAAACCTCAGTAGAGAATATGTCGATAACTCTAACTGTCTTATAGCCAAATTGTGTAAATGATGTAATATACAAGGAGGTGTCTAACATGGTGCTGATATATATACAATAGAAATGGCATCTTCAATGTGTAAATGACTACTGTTCAAATGCACAAAGGCATTTTTTCCACTCTTCTTGATGGAAGCAAATCTTCAACTCAGAGACTAAACATGCCAGCTTTTCACTTTCCAGCCCCCTGCAGCTAAAACATGGACCTATAACCCAGTTCTGACCAACGACAACTGAGGAGGTGAGCTTCTAGGGAAGGTTTTCCCTGTAGTAATAAATCCTTCATGGATGGGAACATCTTAAGTTGTGAGGATCTTGTGTTTGCATTCAATGCCTGAGACTACGAAAGTCACTTTGCAATAATGAAGGCACAAGCCTATGTATATAGTTAGTATCCTAAGGAGGTTCACTGTATCACTGTATCACTGTCATCCCGTTGTTCATCAATTTATTCAAGCAGGCACCAGTAACGTCTCCATATGTCCCAGCCCTGAGATTTTAGCAGCCTCTCCTTATCTTCTTTGTCAATGATTGGAGGCTCTTTCAGGGTCTGGGGAATGAGACCTGTTATTATTACTGTTTTTGGCATATTGCATACAGGGAGCTTGCCAGACTCTGCCATGTGGATGGAATACTCTTGGTAGCTTGCCAGGCTCTTCGATATATATATATGATATATATATCATATATATATATATATATATTTCCCTCAGTGATTTTATGGAAAATGGTTAGAGAGGAAAAACAAAGATTTTGGGGATGAGTTTGTGGTGTTACTACAAGCCCCAATGTCATTCATTTCTGTTTTATTTTTGATATCATAAGTATAAAATATCTTAGCATTGAAGTCATTGTAGTTGAGTATTTAGCTATATATAGTCAAAAGTATTATAGCTAATATATTGATGGAACAAGCTCATTTCTCTCTCTCACTCCTCTTTTGTTTTTTTTTTCAGCCACACTCAGTGATGCTCAGGGATTACTCCTGACTGTGTACTTGAGAATTACTCCTGGTGGTGCTCAGGGCACTATATTGAAACTGGGTTGGTCACATGCAAGGCAAATGCACTTCCCACTGTACTTGCTCCGGCCTCAGAATTCTTTAATTTCTAAATACCTCAATAGAATCTAAACTCAATTTTCTTTTAATGTACAGAATAAATGTGCAATAGTAAGTTATCACAGGAGGAAATGGGTCCTTCCCAAACCCCAAGTCCATTTCCACATTCACCTGAAATCTTCCTTATCCACAAAATAAAAATGATTCCTGTATATCAATTCATTATGTGATTTGGGGGGGCAGGGCCACACCCCAGCTGTGCTTACTCCTGGTTCTGTGCTCATGGGTCACTCTGGACTGGCTCATGTGACCATATGGGCTGCTGGGTATCAAATCCAGTTCTTGTGCATAAGGCAAGCACCTTGTCCTCTGTTTTATCTCTCCAGCCCCAAAGATTCATTAGATGTTTTTGGTAACTGCCAACCTTATTGATTTGTGACCCCCAAATTAGAGGCAGTAGAGTGGATTCTTAGAAATGATGGTTTCCCATATGAGCTTTTTCTGGACTGAGTTGTAATTTATGGTGCTAACAGGCTAAAGGAGAGTGATCTGTAATTCAACAACAGCACCCTGATAGCTGCATGGTGTAGGTTCCTCCCCAAATGCCTTTGGTGATGACATCCCAAAGAGAACATGGGCCCAAATGGGAGGAGAGCAAATCAACACAGTAACTCACAGAATCTAGCCTGGATTGAAAAGTAATGAACAATTATAGGATATCAAATTAATATTTAATGAAGATGTAAATGATGAGAGTCGATACTGAATTACTTAGTGCAATCTATTCCAGCAAGAGAAAGCAGCAGCAGTCTGTTAAAGAGAAGTGTGTGTGTGTGTGTGTGTGTGTGTGTGTGTGTAGAGGAGAGTTTGTATAGAGAGACAGTCTTTTTTCATGAGCCATTGTTCTTTAACTTCTCTTCAGCTCTAGCTGAGGCCTTGGCTCAGATTTCCTAAACAACTGACAGTTGCCGCTAGAGTGAATCAATCTTATAATCCTCCTAGCCATTTTATTCCTAATTTCCCTCTTTGTCCATGCTCTGTCTCTCTGTTCAGATTGTGCCCTGAGATAGAAACTTCACATAGGGTTTCTGACATCAGACTTGCCTAGTGCCAACATTCTGTCTGTCCCTCTGTCAGCTGGGTGTCTGCACTGCTGAGAGGAGGATGATGACTCCAAGGCAATTCATCACTTCTGCTGGGCTGGGAGATCTGCTGAGCCCACTTGTGTCAGAAAAACTTGCCAATTCCTCACTCAGGGGGTGGCTCTGAAGGTGCTGGTCCATGAAATAACAGAAGAGAAAGGGTGAAGCCGCCAGAAACATCAGAGAGAGAGAGAGAGAGAGAGAGAGAGAGAGAGAGAGAGAGTCATGGGTTACAAGGTGTAATGAAGAATAATTGCTGGTTGAGCAGGAAACCAAGTCTCCAAAGATGCCATGGGCCATGTCTATGGATCAGTTTATTCTTGGACCCTCCTCTAGATCAGGCAATAACAGTGGTAGGGACTGAGAGCCAGAAGAGTTTTAGAGGAAAACATTTCTCCAGCCAACCACCCCTCCTTTCCACCAAGCCAGGGATTAAAAGGTGAGGAATCAAATTCAAAAGCTTCCTTTCTATTTTTCCTGGGTTGGTCTAGGAAAGAACACCTCTCTGGGGGTGAGGGGTGCATGGTCTCTACTGGTGCACCAGTCCTGCCATAAACTAGAGAAACTGCTTCCCTGATTCGGGGCCGGGCATCTTTCCCAAAGCAGACAGGCAGTACGGATTCCCCGAAGGAAATGAACTTAGTCCTTTATTACCAAGATTATGTCCACCTCTTGGGCGGCCCAGACCTCCCACCACCTTGTTGTAGCCTTGGAGAAACTGCAAGGGAAAACTCAAAGGCTGGTGCTGCCGTCGAAGAAAGAGCACACACTCTTGTTCACACACCCTTGCTCCCTGTTCCAGAATGCTCGCTATGGAGTAGAATAGTGAGAAGGGCTGCTCAGTCACTCTGTCATCACCTTGCAGAACTGTTGCTGTGCTATCTGGTAGCTCAGCGGGTGGCTTTCTGTCTTAACCTATTTCATTTGTGAAGACTGATTCTAGGACCTACAAGACTCTTGGTCCCACACCAATTTTTTTCTTTCTCTAAACAGACTTGTGAAGGCTCAAGTGAGGCTGCATGTCAGAGAAGATGAAATGTTTTCCCTCGCAATGCTAGGAACAGAAACCACTCTAGGTATTTCAAACAGAAGGGGGTTAATACCAGCAGCTGGCTATAAAAGGTTATGGAAAAGTAAGAAGTCAAAAAGGGCCCTGTAAGATAACACAGATATTAGCTATAGCAGGAAGGAGGTGCTACTAATCAGAGGACTAGGGCCACATGGGAAGGAGGTGATGTCACCTGAGACCAGAGACTAGGATCATAGGACAGGAATTAGAGAGATGATGAAGACTGTGAGACTATGGAACAGGGCGAGTTTTGTATTCTTCTCATGAAGTGTAACAAATTATCCTCAAACTTGGTAATAACAGAGACCTAATTCATTTCCTATAAATTGTGAATCAGGAATCTGGGAACATCTTCACTGAATGGTTCTGGTGCAGAACCTCATAAGAGGCCGAAATCAAGGTGTCAGTTGAAGCTGCAGTTAGCTCATGACCCAAATTGGGAAGGATCTGCTTCTGAGATCACACATATGGATGTTGGTAGGCCTCAAGTCTTCTTTTTTCTGGCTATTGGTTGAAAACATAGGTTATATGCCATGTGGAACTCTCTATAGTCCCCCTCACAATATGGCAGCTTTCTTCCTTAGAGAAAGGATAAAGAGAGAAGTAGATATGAGAGAGAGTGAGTAAGTGAGTGAATGAAAGAACAGAGTGAGACATAATTCAGTCTTTTGTCCCTTGGAAGGGGCATTCCCAAACTTTAGCCATATCCAATTCTCTAAAAGAAAGCCATTCAATCTAGAGAAGGGGTTAAAAGGGCACAATACTAGGTTGCAGGACCATTGATGGAAGTCAAAGTCCCTTAGAAACTGCAGTCAAGAGAAAGGCAGCTCAACTTTGGAGGACTCCAAGCTTACAAAATCCTGGAAGTCCTTTCTAAGACAAAACATACGAAATTATACATGCACAATCACATGAGGCCAGCAACTGGGGAATAGATCAACCAAATGGGGACTGTTCAAAAAAGAAAACTATTTGGCAATAAAATGGAATAAATTATTGATTCCTGTTGCAACATGGATGAACCTCGAATATGTGATGGAAAGTAAAGGAGATGAGTCACAAAAGACCACTTATTATGTGATTCTATTTATATGAAATGCCCAGATTAGACAAATCCACAGAGATAGCAAGTACATTCCTGGTAGTCAGGGATTGGCAGTGAGGACCAGCATCGACTAGAAAGATAGAAACTTTGGGGGTAATGGAAATGCTCTAAAACAAGATTGTGGTGATGGTTGCACAACTCAATAAATTTACTAAGAACCATTGACCCATATACATACAATGGGTGATTTTTATGGTTTGTAAATGATATTTCAATAAAGCTGTTAAAAATTATTCACACAGGGCATTGGAAAGGGCCCGTGCAAGCAAGAGGCCCTGGAGCTTAAGCTTCATTAACTTTTCAGGAAATTTGTCTCTGAGGAGGCGATAGAGGTCGTGCAAAGACGCTGCCAGAGACTGAGATGGGAAAATCACCAGACTTTGCCCCTCCTTTCCCCCTCTTAGTCTCTGGCTGTGCCTTCTCTTGGCTACCCTGCTCAGAAGCTGGGTATTATGGAGTACTGTGTGCTACGGACTGGGAGATACCCAGGGATGGCTATATCTGAGAGCAAAGAGGCAATACAGATTCTGTAAGCCAAACCCTGAAGTGGTGCCCATATAACCAGATTGGTACCCATATAACCCATATAACCAAGACAACTTGAAACAACTGTATCATTTGGCGTGGGGGATGTCTTGAGAAGAAATACAGAGAAGCGTGGGCTTCCTAGTGAATATCTAAACTATTAATTATATATCATCAGACAGTGCAGAACACTGGATGCTTCTCATTCATTGTCTGGTTACCTAAAGTCTCACAATCATTCCTTCATGCATGTGTCTGTGTGGGGGATGCGAAGTGCTGGCTTTCTTTGGGTAAGTACAAAGAAGGAAATGAGGAAATAACTCATAGAAGAAGAAAATTGGACCTGTTAAACAGGCATGATTAAATATATTGTCATGGTAGTGTTTCTCTTTTAAGTGTTACAGTCCTAGGGCAAGGATGTGGGAGTAGTCTGGTGCAGGGAAAAGAGGGTTACAGTGTTTGCATAGATATTTATTTTTGCTCTCATTCTAAGTATGTGGCTTAGTGGTAGAGTAAGGATATATATCAAGTGTGAGGCATTGGGTTCAGCACTGCAAAATAAATAGGTATATGAAAATAAAGAAATACATTTATTAAAGTCAGTATCTTTTTATCAACAAGGTGCTAAAATTATTCTAAAGAATGTTGTGTTCAACAATGGCCACTCAATACCCCTATTGCAAACCACAGCACCCAGTTGGAGAGAGAGAGATCAAAAGGGAGTACCCTGCCACAGAGGTAGGGTGGGGTGGGGGGGAGATGGGATGTGGGGGGGAGGGATACTGGGTTTATTGGTGATGGAGAACGGGCACTGGTGGAGGGATGTGTTTGTGAACATTGTATGAGGGAAAAACAAGATCTAACATGTGTGAATCTGTATCTGTACCCTCATGGTGAGTCACTAATTAAAGAATAAAATTTAAAAAAAATTTAAAAAAAGAATGTTGTGTTCAGACCTCTCACCCAATCTCAAATAGCTTATTGGTTGAAATCCTAAAATCGCCAAGGTTCTTTTTGAGATTTAAATACTGTAGACATAAGGTCTTCAAATGGGCACATTTCCATCAGTTATCCCTTAATAGAATTGGGTTACTGCATCAAAGAATATGCAGAAAGTCTTAATTATATATAATAGATCCCTCATGCATGTGGACTCAGCCATTTGATTCAAAAAAAAGTTCATGTCCAGAGTCATTTGAGTCCACGCTGAGTGCACCTTGTGTCTCCAGTACTGTTGGTCCTACATATTCATGCACTCAAATAGTAGATTTGGAAGCACAAAGGATAACAGAGTGACTATGAGAACAAAGAAACAACTTGAAAAGCTTCAATCTGTTGCTCTGGGTGCAAATCATCCTTTGAAATAAGTGATATTCATTCCATTTGGTGTGTCTTTTCATGGGGTTCTTCCTCCTAAGTACATTAAAACACATGTAAATAATTATTCCTTTTTTTTTTTGCTTTTTGGGTCACACCTGGCGATGCACTGGGGTTACGACTGGCTGTACACTCAGGAATTACTCCTGGTGGTGCTCAGGGGACCATATGGGATGCTGGGAATCAAACCCAGGTTGGCCGCGTGCAAGGCAAATGCCCTACCTGCTCTGCTATTGCTCCAGCCCCCTCCCCTTTTTAATTTTGGGCCACACCCAGTGATGCTCAGGGGTTACTCCTGGCTCTTCTCTCAGGAATTTACTCCTAGAGGTGCTTGAGGGACAATACAAGATGCCAAGGACTGAACCCAGGTTGGCCGGTTGCAAGGCAAGTGCCCTACCCACTGCTCTATCTCTCTGGCTCCTTGTCGATTCTCTTTCTCCTTTTTTGGACCATGATATTTATATCTCTATTTTGTGTTTTTACTTCAATAAAAAATTTACCCTTTTGCCAATTATTATAATAATGTGTTTCCTTTCATGGCTCTCACTGGAAAGGATTTGTTTGCCTTCCATATGGCCAACCCTGATTCAACCCCCAATTCCACATTGGCCCCTCAACATCACTGGCCCTTAGGAATACTCCCCAAGCACTGCCAGTGCGGCCCCAAATGTGTGCTCCTCTCCAAATGGGGAAATTTTGTGTTACAGATTAATTACATGTTACGGCCATGCTGCTGCTTATAACCATAAAGAATTATGTTGACTGGGAACTAGGCATCAGAGACATGACGATACTAACTTCACAAAAATAGATTAAGGATCCAAACCAACATTGTATAGTCAGTAGAAAGCACTAGGATTTATATTTATCGACTTGTTTCCTACTAACTCCAACCATATGAGTGTATAGTATCATTATTCCAATTTTACTGGTAACGAATTGAAGTGCAGCCATGCTAAAGACCTTCCCAGGGCTGGAGCAATAGCACAGCGGGTAGGGCATTTGCCTTGCACGCGGCCAACCTGGGTTCGATTCCCAGCATCCCATATGGTCCCCTGAGCACCACCAGGAGTAATTCCTGAGTGTACAGCCAGTCGTAACCCCAGTGCATCGCCGGGTGTGACCCAAAAAGAAAAAAAATAAATAAAGACCTCCCCCATGGGCTTACAGCTAGTAAGACCAGACCACAAATTCGAACCCTGGCTGCGACTGCACCACATGATATCTGTACAAGCTTGGCTATAGAATTCCTCAATGCTCGTGGCTTCAGCTGAGTGACTTTTGCCTCCTCTTCCATCTGTGCATCCTGTCCACCAAGCCGGAAAACTCCCAGAAGATGCAGGTGCGTGATTTCAAAGGGCCCACTTGCAACATGGTCTGACTTTAGCTCAGCTCGGTTGCTTTAATCAAAGACTTTGAGAAGTGAAAGTGGAGAAAGAAGACTGACTTCTTAGAAGCTAGGAACCTTCCTAGTCCAGGATACATTAATGCCTTTAGACAGTAGATGTCTTGGCAAGCTTTTCGAAAGCCCGAAGTGAACAGTCTGGTGCTTTCATCACAGGTAATACTAACTGTCGCCACTAGATGGCAAAGTGGTGCTATGCTACTGTGTTGTGCTCTGAAAAAGCCAGGTGGAAAAAGTCCTCCCCCAGATCCACATTCACTGAGCTGTCCTTAAAAAAAAAAATCAAAAATAAAAAATAAATTGTTTATTTTTGGAAAATGAGGTTCCATATGAAGTTATGTACCTTAATTTTTAAAGTCATTGTTTAGAAATGCGCTATTTTGAATTGTCCTCGTCTTGGAGGCTGTGTTAGATGCGTAAATACATGTCTTCTCTGCCTAATGGCCAGCTGGTCAAAAGCTACCTCCTAATTGATCAGATAAAAACGGGAGGATAACAGAAGATAATGGAGATAGTATGAAATGTACTTTCAAAAGCTCCATGTTAACATAAATGTGACGAATGTATATGGCACAGATGTCATCTGTCATGGCCTCTTCTGTTTAAATAAACTTCGAAGCAAATAACAAATTGGACACACTGCTGGACCTCATTGCATTCATTCAAGAAATAAGCTCCTCTATGTACAGAGCAGCTATAGGCAACATGGAACACAAAGAGTTTTACTCTGGCATTGAAGAAATCTGTGTTCCGGGGTGGGGGGGGACAAAAGACAAATGCACCAATACTGTCAACCATCAGCCTCTGAATCATTCTTTCTCCAGGGCCTTTCAGTTAGAGCCGCTGATTCCCTTCTCCCTTCCCCCCACTCTGCAAAGCTTTGAGACCACCCAGGGTCCTGACCGGGGCAGGCAGCACATCAACATATCAAGACTGGCTCCATCCAGCAGGGGCTCAGGGCTGAGTCTGTGCTGCTCTCTGAATTGCCTTGGTAAATCAAATCTAGCAGAGTCCCTGCCTTATCAGAGGTGCAGAATCACTATTAGCAGGAGGGAGCTAAGAATCATGGTGTAGAGCCAGCGAGGAGAATTGAGCCAGGACGCTTTTCTAGAACTTTGCCATGGGCGATGAGGAATTACGGCCACAGAATTTCATCAGCAGAGACACAGGGAAGAAAAGTCTGCCCGGATTAGGGGAATCTACCCAGGTTAGAGCAAAGGTCCTAGAGTTTGGTTTACTCAACAGCTTAGTCCCCCTCGGAAATTGTTAGAACTGGACTTTATGAGGCTTCACTCCCGTGTGGAGAAATATTACAAGTGGGGCTGGGCCCTTTGTGTGTTAAAAAGGCCCCCCTTCCCTCCCACACCGGGCGATTCAGAAGTATGCGCAAGGTCAATAACTCCAGGGTTTCCTTACACCCCCCCTTCCCCTCCCCCAGGAGAGAGGAAGTTAGCCAAACAGGAGTGGACGGGTTTTGTGCTAAAGAGATTGTGTGCTTTCCCCCCTTTGTTTTACGTTGTAGGTAGTGTGAGAGCCACGGAGGGTTTTTAAGCCAGGAAGTGACCAGGACAGATCTGCTCTTGCAATCGGTCACTCTGCTGAGAGCCTGGCAGGGAATGTGGAAAGAGGCAAGACGTCACCTTCACAACAAAGCTGTGACCCCTTTCTTTTCTCTTCCCCAACCCGGACAGTTTGTCTCCTGGTGATCTAATCCGAGATCCTGGTGTCAGCCACACACCCCTGCTCCCCGCTGCTCCCCTCTGGTGATTAGCAAGCCTACCTCGGTCATCTGCATCTTGTGCCAGCACACCGGCTTGACTTTCTGGAAATCCAGCTGCCATCTCCCACTCAGCGCGGCCAAACCTGCATGTATCATCCACCAACTAGTGTTTCCTCTCCTGCATTGCAGACTTCTGTTTGAAGTATGGCTGTATAGAATGCCATTTAGATTCCAGTGGCCCTTGGAGGCCCCCAAAGCTTCTTTGACCCCCTGACCCATTGAATTACTGCCCTTTACAGTGTCCCAGAAGTGACTGGCGCCTGGTTTTCTTCCAGCACATTGTTATGAGAGTCCACGCCTCAGGGTGATCACCTAAAGGGAAAAATAGGCCTCATTTGTGTATGCAAGGTACTGGCACCCAGCAGAGAGGCTGGCTAGACAAAGGATGTTTAGTTAAAGGAGTGAATTCCACCCCAGAAAGCTGAGGGGAAAAAAACAGACCAGTGGAAAACAGCAAGACAAGACGCCTGCAATACCAATAGGTATGGGGACTGAAACACTCATTGGGGACTCTGGCAACCCCTTGAAGCTTGTGCAGCTGGGTGGTATGAAAGAGGGACTGGTTATGAGGAAGGAATTAGGTTACAAGAAATTACAGAGGGAGTGAATATTGAAGTCCAGGCAGCAGGTGTCGATTAAGCTTTCTACAAGACTGGGGAAGGAGAGATGGACTAACATTGCGTAGGAGAAGGAATATGAAGGGAAGGTATATTGGTGGATGCTTGGGGTTTTTTTTTAAGTAGGAGGCATGTGAGTATACAACTCAAGAACAAGCCTCCAGAGTGAGTGGAATGGAAGGAGGTCAGTGGAGGGTCAAGGCAGAGCTCAACAATGACAGGACAAGTAAGGGAGATCAGATCAGGGACACAGAGGAAAGGACCCCTGGGCCAGAGATTTTAGTTCAAAGGTATCAGCAGGTGGGCAGAGATATTGTTTCAGAGAATGTCATCCCTAGGACCACTGAGGAGGTGATGAAAGATACAGATGTAGAGGCCTTGCAGAAGCAAAGACAGTGAGTTCCGTGTATGTCTGAGGGGAGAGTGAGAGACAGACAGACAGAGATCTGGAGGCGGCCTTGGAAAGAATGGAAAATGTTTAGTCCGTACAGACTTTGGTCACAGTACGAGGTGCTTTCAAGCATTCTGAGCTCACTACCTTCATTGCCTTTGCATCGTCCCAGCCTGTTAGAAGCCTCAGTCTTCAAGCCCTGGGATAAAAGTCATTTTTTCCTGTGAAATCTTCCTTGACCATCTGCGTCTTTCTTCCCCAGACACAGCTGTTTTTCAACAACAAATATAATAATATTTGTGTAATGCTCTACAGTTTGAAAGCAATTACACGTACCTTTTCTTATATTTATAACCTTAATTAGCCACTCTCCCCTCTAGTTACATAGCACTTTGTTCATTGCAGAAATTTGGCACACTATCAGTTCATATCCCCCTGCCCAACCACATTCATTCTATCTACTAAACAGTGAGTTTAGGAAAAGCTGGGATCACACCTGACTCACCACTGTAACCACTGTAACCCAGCACCACACCTGGCCCATTAGAAACACAAAGGCATGGATTGAATTAAATTAATTACTATTTCAAATACATGCGTAAAACAAGCCTACTGATTCCTACCCACTATTAGTAGTATTTTCTCCAGATTAAACGAACAATTCCTGATATCAACTTTTTCAAAAAATGTGTGTTCATTCTTCAGGCTTTTAAGTGAATTTATTTAAACTTCTGGAAATGTGTTTTGTTTTGTTTGGGGACTACACAGGATGTTACACAGGATGGTAAAGGCATACACTTAACCTTTATAATTTTTATCTGGCCTATGAAACAATTCTTAAATTTAAAAGTTAGGGGCCAGAAATGGTCTCAACGATACTCCTGGTTAGTTATAGGCTGGGGTGGGTGGCTTTCTGTATAGTTTTCCTTTCTAGTTACAAAAAAATATTCATAGGCACATTGAATGAGGTTCTTGGCATTTATCTACATTGTTAAGCACTCAGACTGTTTGTCTTGAAAGTCATGGTATAAAACCATCCCTTTTCTTGAGATCAACCAAGCTAAATTTTAAATATGCAATTGGATTTTAAGTACATCACAGTGCCTTTTGTCTTTTGACAGCCCAGAACCTTCTTAATCTGTCATCCAAGTGGGAACTAAATAGAATGACTTTCTGAAAGTGAAATATGAAGGCAGGTTACCCTGATCCAATCTCCACATACAATTTCTTAGAGTTTCCTAAGGAATCCCAGCAGGAGAGAAGATGGAAGCCATATTTTTATACTGTGAATACAACTGATGGCTACCATGCTTCTAGGAGTCATTTCTATCCCCCTCTCTCACTATTGAGCTCTGTGGGGGAGACAGGGATTATGGTGAAATGATATTTAAATTATAGCCTCACTCCTGAGCCTCACTGCCCCTGAGATACTGATTCAGTGAGGGTGCGAGGGTGATCAAAAGACTATGCATATATTAATTGTCTAAGACTAGATTCTCTCAAAATCAGACTTGAGACAAATGTGTGAGGGCAAGAGTTTATTTGGAAGTTAATTCCAGGAAGTAACAAGAGTGTGTAAGGAAGGAGGAGAGAAGGCTTTTATTAGTGAATAGGTTACCACTGGGAAACCATGGCTCAATACCATTAGAAACTTCAGAGGACAGTAAGATCACCCGAGATGCAAGTAAGCCAGAGTATTTGTCAACTTTTGTCATTGACTCCCTGGTATCACCACCAGACTTCCACATGAAGCTGAGGGCCTCTGGAAACCTGAGGAAGCCTAAAGACAAAGAGTTGCAGATGTGGTCACTAAGTAACCTTACTACTTGGTTTCTGCAGGGATGTGGGAAAAGTCCAGGGGATGCAAGTGGAGCACTTACAGAATTTCTGGTGTTTTGGAAATAGAAGGTTCAGAAGACACCAGGTGTGGGAAATCTCACTAGGATTTTATGCAAAAACTTGCTAGCTACATTTGCCTTTATTTTCACACTCTTGGACTATACTGTCTTCTTTGACAGCAACTATCAACAAAGATTACAAGAACAACCTTTTATATTGAAATGTATTCCATTCCACTCTGGAATTTTAGCTACAACACTTATCAAATAACTCATGTGAACAATGCATCGTTGACTAGAAATGGCTTGGATTCAAAAGAAAGAAAGCACAGCATCTCATTCTATTGCTAAAGAGGAAGGAAAGAAGGGTCATAGTTCACATCGAGGTGTCTCAATGGTCTCAGCAGCTGTGAAGGCAAGGACGCTGACATTTTCTTTGTATCGAGACTGTCTGGGATGCCTTCCAGCTGCAGCATTGGGACCTTAATAAACGAGCCATATTATGTTTATACTTTACTGTTTAAGTAATGCTATTTCACTCTGTGTAAAGCCACTTAAAACACCAGTGGAAACACATGCATGGACCATGAAACAAGTTTAAATGGATAATCAATTTTTATCACATATTGAGGGTTAGACTGGTATATCTGAGTGAATTATGAAAGACTGTATGTGCTCTGGCTCGGAGGGTTTGCATGTCAATTCTTTTTCTTTGTCACAGACCAACCTATTCTAAGGGAGTTGGGAATTTCCACAATCTAATATCAAAGCTGCCATTCTAAAGAATGGGTGCATTTCATTTGGTCTTAGATGTTAAGGAACGTATCAGAAAATCTAAACTCCTTTTTATAACAATTCTCTCCTAAAATAGAAGGGCTGAGATCAACATGTAAAACACCAAGAAGGTATGACCAGCCTGGAACTGAGTTTCCTGAGGGATGTCTAAAATGCACAATGTACCCCAAAACTTAGGAGGCACAGTTTTAGCACAAACATGAAGAATTTGTTTATGCAGTTACTAGCAAGCACATGGAACTCATTATACCTGTAAATCTGGCCAGGATGAGAATGTAAATGTGGTCAAGGAGAATTTGGATCAATTCGTGGATAACAGAAACTTAACAGTTCACTAAGGGGAAATTAGGCAAGTTCAAGTTACATCCCCAACCTCAAAGGATGATGTCATCAATGCAAATCACCTTGTTGTTATGAAGGTGCACCACCACTTTTGATACAGAACACAAGATTGGCTAACAGTGATCTGACCTGTTGTGACCATTTTTAAAAGGTTAATTAAAGGGTGCTGGAAATATTATAAAACCTGAGTGTCCTGAACCTATGGACTTTTTGATTCCTAAGTTCCTTGAAGCACTTGTTCAGTCCGAAAAGTAATGGAGTGGAGGAAATACCCTTCACTGTACCATTCCCAAGCATCTCACAAAATACAGAGGGACTGTGAACTCTGACTTTCTAAACCACCTCTCAATTTGATATTTTCCTTTATTTGTAAACAAGAATCCAGAATTGTACAGGATAACAGGCCAATCTTAATTTATTGCACAGTGATCCAGGTCTCATGCAAATATTAATTCACTAAGGCAGCATGTCTGACTGTTTTCTAAGCACTAATCTAACTTCAGGATCAGTATTTCCGCCAACATATTCTAATCACCACTTGGCTTCACTTTCAAAAATCCAGCATTACACTAGTGAAGCTGACTATGTGACAAGTCAAGTGAGTGCATTTGTTTTAATCAAATCGCCATTTGATATTTGACCAGGTGATAGGTTCACAGTCTAGTCACAACTACAGGGACTCCATATGTTCCTTAACTCTGAATCTTCATATCATGACAGGTTTATATCAAGAGTTCTGATGCTAACAGGCATAATTTTGCACATGCGACAACTTTAACTTGTCTTAATTGATTGCATTAAATTGTGGAATATTTTTTTAACCATCGTCTGACCTATGTGCTGAAATAAATAAACATGTGTCTTAATGCAAAACACTCTTACATGAGAGAACATTCTGGTTTTGTTTTAGGCCATCATTCACCTCACACAGATCTTTTCTAACTCATATTATTTTTCAAAATGTTCATAACCCTCTGAGAATTTATTTCTATTACCTCTGCCCCCTTTATGATTTGCAGGTCAGGAAGAAGGAGGCGGAGTAAGAAGAAAAAGAAATTAAAAGAGGCTGAATTTATTATCAAAAAAGAAATGATTTGTGCATAACAAATGTGCATTCAATCAACAAATGTCCTAGGTCAAACCTCCATTTTAAGTGATAAATATATCAAGTTCATTAAAGATTAAGTAATAGCAATCATTTGATCAGTATTAAGTTCAACACAAGTAAGTTATTGGTTTGGGTTTTAGACAAAAATAATAGCTAAAACATTGCATTAAAAGAATTTCTATCAGATGTTGGACTTCTGAACATACTAAAATGATTCTGATTAAATCAAGAAATATTCTGAGTTGGAGAGGGTGATGGGAGGGAAACTGGGAACACTGATGGTGGGAAATATACACTGGTGAAGAGATGGGTATTGGAACATCGTATGGCTAAAAAAAAAAACCCGAGAAATATTCTGAGTACTAAACTAATGCATGTATACATTTTAAAAAATAAAGTTAAATTAGGTTTTTCCTGCTTAGTAAATGAAGAAGAAAAAACAAAAGCTAGATGTTTCATTATTTTCAATAAAACTTGAAACTCCCTAGTTTTGATGCAAAATTGGCATAAAACAACAAGGAACACAAAGAAGATAGGAGAATTACTGCTGTAACAGAGTAACCTGTCATTTTCAGATTCCTGCATCAATTCCTTGAACTCTCAGTTTAATTGACTAAGTTGATTCAATGGGAAATAATAGCAAATAAATAAATGTATTCATTTGTTTGAAAGCAATTGTATCTACATATCTTGTGTATAAAATGCTTTATGGGAATAATTAAAGGGGGTTTACAAAAGAAGTTACAAACCATTTTTATTGTAATTAAATTGGGAAGCAATACACATAAAATAATCAGAAAATTACAACACATTAATAAGGGAAAACAAAATAATACGGCATAATCTACATACATAAATGCAGAAACAACGTATATGGAAATGCCTGGTTCAGGTTAAAGAATTTACAGTCACTAATTAATCAAATTTTAAAAAAATGTAGCATACATACGTGCAAACAGATAGAAAATTAACATTGCTTTGCTTTCCTATCATACAAGTAATCAGGTATTTTTATAGTCAACATTGTAGTCACTATAGTTTCCACTTTTCAATTCTCTAGTTAAAGTTTGATAGTAATTTAACAGTATTCAACAAATTCTAAATTAAGAGGAAATAACAGATAATCTTTCTAATGGGGAAATTCCCATATATTCCTGAAATGAACTACTCTGCTCAATTCATGTAAAATTCCTCATGTATTTGGTTTCAATTATTCTACTTTAGACAAAAATATGCACTATTTCTATGATATGCCCTAGTATTCTTCCTCATGTCTCTAAATCCTAACACATCTATAACAATCATTTGATGAATAATAACATTTCAGTGCACTAGGTAATACATATGTTTTTTATTTGCCACAAAGAACCGTATTTCCTCAACTGATTTATGTACCACCTGGACAAAATTATTTTATTATGGTTTATTTCATTTTCCCTAGCATCCACAACTGAAAAGCACTTGTAAACCAACAACGGCATTACTTTTTTTGTTTTAAAAGCTTGAAAATAAAACTCCACATTTCTTTAGAGAACTTACTGAAAATGCAGCTGCAATATTTTAATTAATTTATTTAGCTTTTTTGGGGGGGGGTCACACCCAGCGGTGCTCAAGGCTATTCTCGCTCAAGATTTATTCCTGGCTCTGCTTTTAAGGATCTCTCCTTGTTGGTCTAGGGGGACCATGTGTGGTACTGGGGATTGAACCGGGGTGGGCCGCATGCAAGGCAATTGCCTTACCTGCTTTACTATTGCTCCAGCCCCCAGCTACAAGATTTTTAAACTAGCACATATAAGATAAAATGAAAACCACCTGTATTTTGCTGTATTTCCTGATAGACAGCTAGATAAAATTTACAGATAGTTTCAATTTTTTTCCAAAATGGAGATATCAGGTCTGACTTGGGGTATTACTTTACTTATTAAAAACTTACTAGGCAGAAAGTTTTTGGTTCCAATGTTAAAACACAAATAGAAAATTTTTCTTTTCTTTTTCCTGCTAGCATTGGATTTAGGGGTAAAAAATTAGATTTATCATAACCTTTGGTCCATGACAGGTTCTAATCATTGCTCTATCATTAGGTCCATTCATGGCCGAATTCAGCTAATTTTTCAATCTGTTTATTTGGTTCATTTGAAAAGGCGATAATCACCTGAAAATCCATACTCCCCCTCCCCCCCAAATAAAGACAGGACTTTGATAATAACTGTAGTTAATTCTATGTTTCTCTCATTATTCCATCCTCTCTTTTCTCTATCTGAAGTATAGGTATTTTTGAACATTATGTAAAATATTCAAAAAGGACTATTGACCCCAAGTAAGTATCCATTTGTGCTAGGCAAGTAGAAAAGAATATTGATTTCATTCTCTTTATGTCCTATTATTTCCAGGGAGGCAGATGAATGATAAAACAATATGTTGTATGAGGCATGTGAGTACACATTCTTCCAGGACAAAGCAATTCAAGAGGCTTCCCAGGTTTTTCATATGTTAAAACCTGTCTTTTTTCCATCTTACTACTCGTTCTTTTCAGAGTGGTCTCCAGTAAAAAATGGAACTCTGGCAGCAACCGACTTCAAGATGGACCAGCATTTCTGAAAAAGCTATTTCTTGATGATAAAATTGCATAATTTCATGAAATGAAATTAATTTTTATTTATTTTGCGACCAAAGTTGCTTGATTTTCAGTTTAACCATGAATATAAACCTTTAGTGGACTGTGTAATGCAGGATAGAGTAAAAGGAATCTGAACACAGTTTTAATATTTTAATACTTATTAAATCCAATATCGCACAGTTACAGTAGATGGCGCTAGACAGGTGCAAAAGACCCCCAACAGCCATTTGGGCCACCTTCGAGATTTCTCCTGAGCTTAGCAGTTTAGAAAATGTGCAATTTAGATTTATCAATTCAGGAGAGGCACTCAGATAAAACAGTTGAATTAGTGAGATCAATGAATGCAGAACCCTATAATTAGACAAATGTTAAGGTTTTTATGGAAATTAACAATGAAGACAACTTTAAAGCCGAGGTCAAATCGTCTATCTTTCTGGGGTATTGGTGCCAATGTTAACTCACTAAATGAATGATTTTCCATTCATTTAAAATAATGTCAGCTGTAAAGTTAATTTTTAAGCTAATTTCCCCTTGGGTATTAGTTATTTATCATTTATAAAGTATTTGTACACTTTGTAGGTTGGCTCTGAGGTTCAAATGTCCTGTACAATATATGCAAAATGATTTGCAGAACATCACCTGGTATACATTTTTCTCTAGATGTACAGCATTATTGTTTTTATTATTATCATCTAAGAGTGCCTTTAAATATTTATGTTCATTACTTTTTTTACAGTCACTTCATGCTGGGTATTCTTATTATTCTTTTAGCATTTTAGGTGAAATGGCACAGATATGAGATAGTGAAATGAATAACTTTAGATGTGTATGTTTTTTCTGTGCAACCTCAGTACGAGATAACCCTGAAACCAAAGAGCCAGTGATCAGGCCAGCACCTGCCCTTAATGAGAGAGTTTTCAATGGTTAGAAAGAGAGGTTCCAAACCATCTTACTTGGGGTCTTTATGAAACAGATGCTTCCTTCCAGTGATCTGCTGAGCATTCAGCAAATAACTTGGTCCTTGGCTTCCCTCAAGAAAGCAGCAACACGACAGTGCTAACTATACTCAAGATGTGACTTATCTCAGAATCTGTCCGTGACTGCAGGAAAATATCAGATCTAGCAGAAGTCACCCCATTTCTCCCCAGAGCCACATTCAATCCACCTTCATTTATCAGACAGGGTATGGAAGAAATTCCTTTTCTGAAAGGAAATTCACATTCTCCAGCATTCATTTCATAAGACATCCAGCCCAAAATACTCTCTTAAATGTATATTATCAAACCCTTCGAACTCCAAAGGCGTTTTAAGATGTTGTAAACTCAGACTTTTAAGCTAGCTCTCTCTGTATATTTATGAATCATCTGGGCCAAGTGATAGAATACAAGAGATACCATTCTAAGACATCTGTATCTCTTAGGGATGGTAAAGAACAGAATAGAAAAATTCCATAGATTGGGATTCTATCTATAGCGACGAGGTTGGGTAGTGTTTTCCTTTTATATGCCCTGTCACCTAAATAGTTTAATAAATATAATGTTAGTATTAGATGATAGTAATATGAATATTTCTCTTGTTTATTTTCCAGTATGGGCTTAATGTGTATTGTCCCTGGCAGAATGTGTCTCGTCCTTGCTGTGATCAATAGTTAGACTAGTCACACTGGAAGTGGCTTCTTCAATCGCACTGACACTATATCCAGAAACTAATATGCAATCAGCCTGTCCAGTAAGAAGGGAGAGAAAAATCCATATTTTTAAATGTCATAGAAGCTATTCCTGCAGTTGCCCAGCAGCCAATATTAATAATTAGGCTGCAGGCCAGGCTTATTGCAAACAACAAATGCGCTGCTTGGGTTCTATTCAGGAGTGCCCAATCTGAAGCTCCTGGCTGGAAGTGGGGAACATTGCAGAGGCGATGCTGGGGGCCTTCCGAGGGAGAGCTGTATGATGTATCATCACTCACCAGCCCTTGCCCGAGACCTGTTTAAAGTGAGATTACAGTCTCAGCAGAGCCTCTCATTTCTCCTGGTCACGGGGTTACAGAGCACTTTACAACTTGTGCTCCGGGAAGGCAGGAAGGGATTTCAATGCAAGATTGGAAGAGCCCCTCCATAAACCTCAGCCAGATCAGCTCTGATGCACAAGAAGTTGCTGCTGCCTTCGCTTAAGAGAAATCCACATCAATGTTTAGGGGGGAGAATGTAAACTTTAAACATGGAATGGAGCACGAGTCAGGCGTGTTTCATCAAATCTCGGGCTGAATAGAAAACCTGGGGAACCTCTGCAATCCTGAGACAAAGATAGCTTTTTCTCAGCATGGAGGAATCTTTATTCCTGATCTTTGTAGACTATCTACTACCAGTAATGGAAGAACAATCCTAAAATGGTCAGTAAAAGTCGTCTTGCAATATAGTTTATTAATAATGTTGCTCAGTGACTATTTCCAATTGTTCCTGCTCTAGTCCCTTCCATGAATGAAATCATTAGGTTCTTGTGGGGGGATTGGAGGGAAGTTTGGGGCTACATCCAGCAGTGCTCAGGGTTTACAATTGGCTCTGTATTCAGAGATTATTCCTGATGCAGTGCTCAGGGAACCATAAGTGGGGATCAAACCTGGGTGAGCAGCATGCAAGACAAACTTGCCAATCCCATTAGTTTCATTTTTAATTCCATTTATTGAAATTTCATTATTTCTAGAACTTAATATATTTTCTTATTATTTAACACAATTGCTATTAACAAAATCCGTGTGTGTGTGTGTTTGCATTTGGTTCAAGATTCACACCTAGCAGTGCTCAGGGTTTAACTCCTAACTCTGAATTAACATTTTAAATGTACTAATTTGGGAGACATTCATTCACACTTTTTTGAAAATTAACCTCTCACAAAATGAGATTATGTTCTTCTCTTGAACTTGCTATCAGTGTTACCATCAAAGTACTATTAGCTTTCAAGCTTCAGGACTTCATCACTTAGTTTTCCTTTCTTTGTTTCTCATAACAGGGAAAATGGGCTGAAGTGATGGCACAGAAGGTAGGGTGCTTGCCTTGCATGCGGCTGGCCTGGGTTTGATACCCAACACTTCACAGGATGCCCTGAGCCTCTCTAGGAGTGATCCCTGAGCACTAACCAGTGTGACACAAAAACCCAAGGAAAGAAAGGAAGAGAGAAAGAAAAAAAGAAAGAAAGAAAGAAAGAAAGAAAGAAAGAAAGAAAGAAAGAAAGAAAGAAAGAAAGAAAGAAAGAAAGAAAGAAAGAAAGAAAGAAAGAAAGAAAGGAAAGAAGGAAAGAAGGAAAGAAAGAGGAAGGAAGGAAGGAAGGAAGGAAGGAAGAAAAGAAGGAAGGAAGAAAGAAAGAGAGGAAAGAAAGAGAGAGAAAGAAAGAGAGGAAAGAAAGAAAGGAAGGAAGGAAGGAAGGAAGGAAGGAAGGAAGGAAGGAAGGAAGGAAGGAAGGAAGGAAGGAAGGAAGGAAGGAAGAAGGAAGGAAAAGGAAGGTAAAGAAAAGAAAGGAAGAAAAGAAGAGAATCAAATAGGATATTCCCAAGGATTTTCTGGTGGTTTCCAAGAAGTCAGATCTATATAGTTTTCAAAGAGAGCCCATATATGGTTTGATTCTGCCATACCAATTTCACTAGGCAGTGACAATTCATCTTTTAAATTTAAATACCGATTTCTTTCTAAAGGAAACATATCTGCAGACTTGGGAGGGAGTGGGACCGTTCTCTGAGATGCTCGATTCAGACTGTTCAGTGTTTGTGTCTTGTGCTGCTCAGGAACCACCAAGGTTACACCCAATGGTGCTGTGAGACAGGTAACATGCAGTTCTAGGAACTGAAGTCAGGGTCTTGCACTTGCTAGGCATGTACTTTATCATTTGAACTATCTCACCAGCCCTTAAATGTTGATTTTTTATGTTATCAACAAACGATTTCAACCTTAAAAGTGCTTGCCAGTCATCCTAGATAGAACTTAACTAACTTAATTTGAAATTTAGTTGTAGTTGACAAAAGCTATGAGAACAATGTTGGTGTGTCGAAGCATAGTAATTCTCAAACTATAAAATATTTGCTATACAGACAAAACCTTTTGTTTTCAGAGAATTCTTTTTCTATTAAATAACTGTAATTGACAAAGTTATTGGTAGTTGACTTTTAGGCATGCAATATTTCAACACCAATCCCACCGCCAGTGTCAACATCCCTACACCCATGTTCCTATATTCCCTTCCTACCCCACCTCTACCTGTCAACTTGATAGGCACATTACAGTTTCAGTGATTGCAGCTTAGATACCATGTTTTCAGTTTTTCTGAAACTGTGTTTTGGATATATGGCTATACCATTTACCCATATCACTGGTATAACTGAAGCCCTGATGCCTATTCATTCATTACTTCCAGTTCTCTTCTTCCTCCCTTAATTTCTTTTCCTCTCTGCTTTTCTCCTCTCTAATCACTGGGGTCAAGGGTGATCTAAGCATCCCCCTTGTACTACATTTCCTCATCCAGTACTCTGGATACCATAGATAAGTGATATCATCCTGTGTTTGTCTTTCTTCTTCTGGCTTACTTCACTCAACACGATATCTTCCAGTTCCAATCACGTTGCAGCAAATTGCATGATTTCAACATTCCTTGCAGCTGCATAGTATTTCACTGTGTATATACCACATCTTCTTAATCCATTCATCTGTCATTGGACACCTAGATTGATTCCATATTTTAGCTATTGTACTGAGTGCAGCAATGAATAATGGTATGTGTATGTCCTTTGAAAGACTTTTTTTTAATGTCCTGGGGATAGATGACCAAAAATTGAATTGCCAGGTCATATGGCAGCTCAATTCTAAGTATACTGAGAACTTCCCATACTGTTTTTTCACAGGGGTTGTACCAGAAAACATTCCTACCAGCAGTGGATGAGAATTCCTTTTTCACCACATCCCTGCCAATACAGATTATTCCTACTATTTTTGATATGTTCCATTCTCAGTGGTGTGAGATGGTATCTCAATGCTGTCTTGATTTGGATTTCTTTGATGATAAGTGGTGCAGAGAATTTTTATTTCTTTAGGACTTGCTTTGAGCCAATAGTCACCACACAAAGAGAGCAAGTACAGGATGAGTGTCATTTGTTTTTAAAGCCATACACAATGTTGGACCTCGTTAGGATATGAGCATTATTTTTATAGATGTTTATTTTAAAACTCCCAAACAATTAAGTATTGTTTATTGAACACTTAACCATGTAAAAACTCTAAATCAGAATTGATTTTCCAGAAATTAACATAAAATATCAAGAAAACATTGCTTGTTGTAAATAGTAAAAAATAAAATGAAAACATACAAGCACGGTGCTATGGGAATACCATGGTAAAATTATTAATTTCACTTAGGACAGGTAGGGATGATACAAGAATCAGTAAAGACATCCTGAAGGGCTCTTTTCTTCCAGGGACTGAGGAGTAATTTCAACCACTGAAAGTTAAGGTGGAAAGAGAGGAATAGGAATTTCAGTTGAGGCAACTGCATAAACAGTGTGCAGATTCATTTTGGAGAACGACTAAGGCAGGTTCCACTGTGACTGTTACACATGGTACAAGTTTGGAAAGATGGATTGTAATGGACTTCCAAAGACCTCCTACAGAATTTGGAATTTGCAAACAATGATAAGCCATAGAGGTTTTTGATCAAGGGAGCAACCTTGCACCAATTATTTTTATTGAATTTGGTGCCATCAAATAATTTAGAAAAATCCAGATATTCAGTAGAAACTCATCAGGGAAAGAACGTTGTATTCCCATAGTGGAATATTAAGCCACCATAATAAGAAATGAGAATGACTTCTGTACACAAATAAATGTCTAGGATATATCATTAAGAACAACAATGAAAGATACAGAGTTGTGTGTTTAGCATGCTATCTTATATTTAAGACAGGAGGCAAGAAGAGCAGTAAACATGCATAAACACAGATTTTGACTCCATTTCCCACAAAACAAATAATGAGAAGGACAAAGAAAATTTAAAAAACTAATAAAAATATTACTGCATAAATGTAGAGGAGAGAGTGGCACAGGTTGGAGGAAACAGTAATAGAAATGAAATCTTTCTCAGCATAAATTATTATATTATTTTGACTTTGGAAATATAGATACATATCAGATAATTAAAAAATTTTCGGTTCACATATCAATGGTAAATAACAGAGACGGAAGAAAGTATGCTACTTAGGGGCATAGGAAGCCTTGGGAAAGACACCAAAATTGAATGGTATAAGTTGTCTGTAAAATGAAACTGGGATCTTATTCAATATTGTCACTGTCACTGTCATCCCGTTGTTCATCGATTTGCTCGAGCAGGCACCAGTAACGTTTCCATTGTGAGACTTGTTGTTACTGTTTTTGGCATATCGAATATGCCATGAGTAGCATCGAACCCAGGTCAGCTGTGTCCAAGGCACAGTGGGTAGGGCGTTTGCCTTAAACGCAGCCAACCCAGGTTTGATTCCTTTGACCCGGGTTCGATTCCTCTGTCCCTCTCAGAGAGCCTGGCAAGGTACCGAGAGTATCCCGCCCACATGGCAGAGCCTAGCAAGCTACCCGTGGCATATTTGATATGCCAAAAACAGTAACAACAAGTATCACAATGGAGACATTACTGGTGCCCGCTGGAGCAAATCGATGAACAACGGGACAACAGTGCTACAGTTGTTAGTCAATATTACTTTTTAATTTTTTTTAAGTAGGAACCACACCCCAGGGAAGCATGTGTCTCAGTGTGGAGACCTGATTGTTTGGTACTGGGAGTGGAATTGATACCCAGTGTTGGAGGATTAGGGCCATGTGATGCTGGGGAATCAAACTCAGAGCCTTAACTACGCTAGTTATCTCCTCTATCACTTGTTATCTCTTCTATCACTCAGCTATTTATCCAGCCCAATTAATTTTGGAGAGGGGGTGAATATAACTTGGGCTACAGCTAGCTCTTTACTTAGAGGTTGCTTTGGATGGTGTTCAGGAGACCACAGGCAATGCCAGATATCAAACTGGGGTTGACCATGTACAAGGCAAGGGCCTTTACCCTTGTACTATCACTTCGACTCCCTATTAATTATTGATTTTTCAGTCCATGAGAGCCAGAGGGTGTGGAGAAATGATAATGTGGATAGAAATGGCTGTGGTAACAAAACTCCTTCTGGTCCTGAGTCCCCTGAACCTCATAGGATTTCTGAAACTTCTATATTCTTCCTTTCCTATTCATTCACAATGACGAAGAGAATCAATTGGGTAGCAAATAAAGTTGTCCTCCTAACTTAGCTTCTCAAATTCTACTGCCATTATGGGTACTGTCACTGGTTTTGCTGGGATCTTTGCTGTGTTTTCTATATTCTTGGCCCAAGGTAATCTTTTCACCAGTACAGATACAACTTAGGTTGTACCAGTTACTTTGGTTCTATTCTATATTTAACCAATGTTCTAAAAATATTCTCAGCACCTCAAGATTGAGGGTTGTTTTGTCACCTAAGCTTAGGTCCTAGCTCCAACATTTGCCAGTGGTGTGACTTTGAGTGAGTCACATAACTTCTCTAAGTTTTGATTTCCTTTACTTTGAAATGGACTCTCAGAGTTCTTATGCCATAGATAATTATGGGGGTTAAAAAAGAAAGTTCATAAAAAGTGCTTAAAGAAGGAATATTTGGTACATACTAATTAATTTTCACTATTATTTAAAGCATAAATTTGGGGAAATATAGCACAGTGGAAAATATAGTAGGATGTGTAATGAAAGAAGTCAAAAAGGCTGATTGTCTTTAATTGTATCTTTTTTTAGATTTTCTTTTTTATTGTTAAGCTGCAACATACATGGTTTAATACAACAAAAAGCATTTAATCAAGTGAAAGGTAATAAACTGAACAATAAACAAATAAACACTCCAGAACCAAAATATTTTCTATTGGAAACATGTTAAGATGAATACGGGGTTTCGTTACCATCTTACTGCGATTTTTCAATTGTATCTTATGTTAAGGTATTTAAAATAAAGTGATATATGTATACTATGTAGAAATAGTACTGGATTAGAATGAGACAAAATATAATATTATCGGAAGTTAGGTAGGGCATTTGCCTTACATGCAGAGACCCTGGTTCAATCCCCAGCATCCTATATGGTCTCCCAAGCACTGCCAGGAGTAATTCGTGAGTGTAGAAACAGGTGTTAAGTCCTGAACATTGCAGGGTGTAACTACCCAAATCCCCAAAAATGTTATCCATAGTTATTTTTTAAAAACCATAGTTAAAAGTGACTTGCATTTGTTTTTTATACTCCTTAATATTTTCCAATTCTCCATCACTAAATACAGTTACTTTAGTACTTTGAAGATACCGGAAATACAATATTAGAAGAATAAAAGAAAGTGAAACTAGCAGGGTGTATATTCAAAAAATGAATACGAAACCATGGCGCTCTCTTGCTGCCTGTGTTTGGTGGTCTCGGGATGCTTCCCCCACCCAGGATGGCCGATGCAATGGGCAGACAAAGGAGGAAATGGGGCCGCCAGGCTGGCTGATCAGTTGCCATTTATCCCATTCTCCCCACACACCTATTCCAGTCTCACTAGGCAGCATTCCTGTATCACACTGCCCCTCATTCCCATCTCCTTCTGTGCCCTGTGCTAGTCTCTCTGTACTCCATCTAGCTGCCTTGGTCTAGAGTCCAACCTCCAAGCATTGGGTGTAGCAAGTACACCTAGGTCAGGTAGCACGATCAACATATGAAAGCCCTTCTAAGATAAGACAAAGATCTCCTGCAGCCAGGAGATCTGATCAAGGGCAAAATATCACTTAGGGGTGTGTTTCTCCTTTCCTTAGTCCAACAATCATTTAAACATTCATCTTAATTCTATTTCTTAATATTAGTCATTTTGTACGGACACAGTAAGAGATACATTAAGCTTGTTGGACATTTTGCTATAGACCCCAGACTACAGTGCTCCAGGCCAGATTAATCTTTCCTAACCCTAGCAGGATCCTAATCTGGTGTTACTTTGGATTATGACAGAGTTTGTCCATGACCACGCTCTTAAATTATAGTTAAGTATTATAGTGTTTGGCCTGGCCCATTTCAATGCCAAAGTAGCTCACAGCCCTGAGTCCATCCAATGCCTCGTTGGGATCCTGCTTTTGGGGTGCTAGGAACTAGGGAAAGTGAGGCTTAGATGAGAAAACAGATGCCCAGGAGTGAATATTATTTGATGTCAATTAACTCCTAAGTTACAAAAGCATAGCATTAACTGTATTCCTGTGTCTATACAAAGAGGACATTATTTTGAAGTAAACTATGCAAAAGGACATACAGGAAGGAGAAAAGAAATATTTCACTTACAAATACAAAATAAGAGTCTTTAGAAATATCTGACCTTACAAGTCAACAGAGTCTGATTTTGGGATAAAGGTGATTGACCTGTTGAGAAAGCAGAGCACAGAGAAGAGGTTAAAGATAAACACACAGGAATTGGGAGTGCCTCTGGAGCACTGTGAATGGTGTAACCCAATAAACCTAAGTTCCTTGCAGCTAGGGAGAAAGGACAAACCAATAATATCCTACAACAGAGTCTTTCTGGATTGTGGGGAGCCATAATCAGGAAGAGATTGAAAAAGCAAGTGGAGAGAAACCAGAGTCTTATGAGGTTACTGGAACTTTGAGACTCAATTTTTGAATGGCAATGAGAGGTCAGTCAAAGGCTATAACTATGGGAAGGACAGAATTTAGCCTGAATTTTTATAAGCTCACATTAAATTGAGGGTTTCTGACAAAAGAAGATGGCATGAAGGTATATAGATTATACTCTTTTGCTCCAAATCCATGGATCTGAATGAAAGTAAACAAGAAAATGCCATCCACAGAGAAACTAAGAAATGGATTATACAACCCAAACAGTGAAGAAAATTTGTCAAGCACAGTGCAATTGAGCAAAGTTATGATCGATGCTGGGAACTAACAAATAGCTCTTCAGATCCTAGTCAGTGTATAAATTCCTTTGCCCGTAAGTGAGAGGATTTTGAGACATAGGCCTTTAGATTCACTGTTGAGGATGGGTAGTGCCATGGTGAAATTATCTACATGAGCCTGTAGATTGGTTTACAACCTGAGAAACTATGAGGGAAAGCGATGTTGAAGAAAGAACCATGTAAGTGCACCATTTTTGTTTTCCCCAGCACAGATAAACTGAGGATGGAGTAGCAATACTTTGCAACAAGGCTGCTGGTGAGCAGAGTCAGAAAGCAAGGAAAAGCAAAACAAAACTTCAACATCGGCCCCTGCAAGTGAAAATTCCAATGAGTTGAAAAATCTAAACAAACAGATCTCCTCTGTGAATGATACCTTTCCCTAAGCTTTGTGCCAAGAGCTTATGAAGATAGGCCCCTCCTAGGGTAGGGTCTAGATTTGGCCACAAAGTTTTCTAAAGCACTAAACCTGATTTAAAGCTACAGTCACCACAACATCTTTTCATTTTCTTTGGTGTTCCTATTTGTCCATTCAAAGTAAAATTTACATACAATAACAGGCAAAACTCTTCTAGCACTGTTCATTTCTTTGTTACCATCATACTGAGCAAGAAATAAATAGAACATATCTGTGCCTGAGCCACAGCACAGCTGGTAGGGTGCTTATCTTGCACACGGCCAACCCTTGCACAGGTTCAATTCCTGACATCCCATGTGGTGCCCCCAAACTCCTCTTGGAGTGACTGAGCACAGTCAGGAATAAGCACTAAGCACTACTGGGTATGGCCTAAGAAAATGAAAGAGAAATAAATAGAGCATTTCCATTGCCTAATAAATCTCTTTTTAGTTCCCTTGCACTCAGAATTCTCCCTCCCACCATAAGCAGTAACTGTTCTGGTTTCTAGCACTATAAATCAGGTTTACCTTATATTGATACTATTATTATAGTACTGTTTCATATTTGGCCTCTTTTGTTAATATCTTTGAGACTCATCCATATTGTCCCTTATAAGCAAGCAAGTCTTTCTTTTTACCGCAGATTGTATTCTATTGTGTGAATGCATCACATTTTAACTCTTCAGTATTCTAATAGGAAAAGTTGGATAATTTTCAATTTGGGGTTATCATGATTCAAGGTGCTACAAACATTATTTTAGTTCATTTGTCTTTTTGGGCAACGGAGTCGCAAATCCGGTGGTATTCAGGGGCTATTCCTGGCTCTGTGTTCAGGGATCACTGCTGGTGATATTCAGGGGACCATATGTGGTGATGGGGATTTGAAAAAGGGTCAACAAGAGCCTTAGATCTTGTACTTTCTCCAGCCCTGAAAACATTCTTAAACAAGTCATTTTTGCACTCACAGTGTTCATTTCTTGAATAAATTAGACTAAAATTAATGATTATATTACATTTGTACAACTCATTTGACAAGATGTTGACAGTGGTTGTATCCTTTTATACTCTAACAACAGTGATGAATCTCAGTTACCACACATCATCACCAACATTTAGTGTTATCAAGCATTTAAATTCCAGCAATTTTAGTGGGTGTACAGTAGTATCACATTGTGGTTTTAATTTGCGTTTTTCTGATGATTAATGAGCATACTTTCATGTGCTTATTTGCTTTCATACATTCCCTTTGGTGAGTGCTTTCCAAGCACTTTACACATTTTGAATTGGGGTGTTTGTCATTTTATTATTGTAGACACTCTTTATGAATTCTGGGTCTAAGCCCCTCGTGAGACATAAGTGTTGTGAATATCTTCTTTCATACAGTGGCTTGCCTTTTCATTTTCTTAACTGACTTTGGATAAGGAGATTTCACTCTTGATGAAGCCCAATTTATGAATTTTAATGACTAGTTTCTTTTGCCTCCAGATTAGGAAATCTTTGCCTCCCTACAACCATAAAAGTAGTTCTTATTTTTCATTCTAGTTTATAGTTTCAGCTTTTCTTGTTTAGGTCTAGTATTCATTTAAAAGAAACTGATGTATGTGGTATGAGGTAAGGCTTTTGAAAAAAATATATGGGTAATCAGTTGTTCTAGCAACACTTTTTGTTCTGCTTGGGTTTTTCGGTACAAAGTTTTGAGGCCAGGGCTTCACATAAGCAATGCCTGCACTCTGCTACTGAGCGACATCCCCAGTGTTTTTAACAGCACTCTTTGGAAAGACTCCTTTCTCTAATTGAATTGTCTTAGCCTCGTTATCATAAATAAATTAACTGTTAATGTCTATGTATATGTATATATATGTGTGTATGTGATTTCTTTCTCTAAGCTTGAAGTTTGGTCTTGATTTTGCTAATTGTATAGTAGCATTGTCTGTAGCACTGTTGTCCCATTGTTCATCGATTTGCTTGAGCAGGCACCAGTAACATCTCCATTTGTGAGATCTGTTGTTACTGTGTTTGGCATATTGAATACATCACGGGTAGCTTGCCAGGCTCTGCCGTGCGGGGTGGGATACTCTCAGCAGCTTGCCGGACTCTCTGAGAAGAACGGAGGAATCGAACCCGGGTCAGCCACGTGCAAGGCAAACGCTTTACCTGCTGTGCTATCCCTCCAGTGTGAGTTTAACCAGGTTTTTTTCTTTTTTAAAAAATGTTTTTCCAACCTTTTTTTTTAATTTAATTTTTAAAATTTTATTTTATTGAATCACTGTGAGATCGTTACAAGCTTTTTATGTTTGGGTTACAATCGCACAATGATCAAACACCCATCCCTCCACCAGTGCACATTCCCCACCACCAATATCCTGAGTATACCCGCCCTTTCCCAACCTCCATTTTTTAACCCCAAACTATATTGCTTGTTCCAAGTCCTATTCTGCTCAGCCACTTCCTCTTCAGCATGCTGTCAGAAAACACCATGTGCTTCAGCTGCCCTCAGTCTCTGATCTCCTTAGGTCAATAAGACTATGCTCTCTGTTTGATCTGTGCCCTGAGCCAAAAGTATCCTAAGGCTAAAAGGAGATGTGCATTTAAGGCTTCACTTCCTGTGTTTCCAATCTCCCAAGGATCACCTTCCTTTGCTGTCTGGTGGCTAAAGCTGGAAAACGGATGTCGCATATGCTTTTTACAGTTTTATTTATTTTTTCATAGTGGGGAGTGAAGATCACTTCCAGTTACTCTATCATGGCTGAAAGCAGAAATGCTTCCCTACTATTATTAAGTAGTGGCCTTTCTCACAATGGCCACCATTAAAAGATAAGCAAAGTGAAGGAAGAAGCCTGCACGGTTTATATACAAATATTAGTGACTTCACTCTCCCACCTGCAAAAACAGAAGAGAGAAGAAAATAAATAAACATAGAGGACAAACCAGAGGAAAACTTCATGTTAGAAGAACTCCCGTCAGGGACAGCACTGTCCCATCGAACATTGTGCCATGGCAAGAAAATGTCCTATTTCAGACCTATTCCAGGTGAGACCCTCCAGACACACTTGATATGGAACAGTTGAACTGTGACCAGTGAAACAAACACACTGAATTTCTAATTTTATGTATTTACATTAATTTAAATTTTGTCGCATTTTAATTATTTAAATTACTCTCAGATAGTGGTTACTGAATGTTTAGTGCAGCTTTCTACTCCCTGATACTACTTTCACATGATTTTTAGGAAGATAATGATGGAGATGGTTGGATAATCAGTGATGGGATACCTTTTCTCACAATATATCAAAAAGGCGTTTTTATTAAATCAATATACTATTGACATAAAAGACAAAGCAATAGGTGCGAAAGAACCGGGAATGAAAAATGATGTCCCAATATGTACTGAGGAATATCCAAATAATAAACTAATTCCAAACATTTGGGGAAAGTATAGATCCATTAGAATAAGTGACACATTTCATTGGATTCCATGTTAAAATAGACTATTTTCCATAGTATAAATGAGACATTTCAGAAATTTTTAAATATAGATGTAAAATTTTATTTTGGGTCACATTTATTTTGTTCTCACTACTGGTTATGCTTTGTTCTTTCTCAAGGATCATTCCTGGCAATGCTAGGGTCCACATGCAGTTCTGCGGATTGAACCCAGACTGGTAGCACACAAAGAAAGCACCTTAGCCACTGTACTATCTCTCCAAGTCCTAGATGTTAAGATTTAATAACTGTAACCTTCAGAGAAAAAATAGGTGACTATATCTACAATATAGTTAAGGGAAAATATTTTATTTTAATTATTTTGTTAAATCACAGTGATATACACTGTTACAAAGTTGTTCATGATTAGGTTTCAATTATACAATGTTCCAACACCCATCCCTTCACCATTGTACATTTCCCACCACCAGTGATCCCAGTTTCCCTCCTGCCTCTCACTCTCCTGCTGTTTCCTCTCTCTCTCTCTCTCTCTCTCTCTCTCTTTCTCTCTCTCCCTCTCTCTCCCTCTCATAAGAGACACAGTGTGGCGAAATGGGTTTAAAAAACTGAATCAAACATTCTGCTGGCTACAAGAAAGACGTTTGAATAGTTAGAGCAAATACAGACTCGAAGTCAAAGGCTGAAAAATAATTTTTCAAGCAAACAACTCATTCAAAAAGGTCATGATGGGGCTGGAGTAATAGCACAGAGGGCAGGGCACTTGCCTTGCACGCGGTGGACCTGAGTTCGATCCCCAGCATTCCATATGGTCCTCTGAGCACTGCCAGGGGTAATTCCTGAGTGCAGAGCCAGGAGTGACCCTTGTGCATCACTGGGTGTGATCACCACCGAAAAAAAAGCAAAAAGGCCATGATGGCCATAGTAGTATCCAATGACATAGATTTCAGGTTGAAAGAGGGAAAACATTTAAAACCGAGATGAAAACAACAAGATATAATGGAAAAATATAGTTATACTTAGCTATACATAGAAAGGCAGGGGTGGGGTCTCACTGATTTCGCAACTCAGTGTGGGGTAGGAACCTCAGTGACGGGTCCTACAGAATCAGGACACCCACTGAGAGGGTACTCAAGCCCACAACCATTTTCTTCTTTATGCCTAGCTCATCATTTCCTTCTGGAAGGAGATAACTTATTTTCTAGGTTTATAGGTTCACAGGTATGGAAGTTAGCCTGGATGGACAATACCTGAAATCTTACACCTTATTTGGATGGTTTGTCTGATGAGATTGGGAGGTTTTTGAGATTTTGAACTTTTAATTTTATTTTTTATAAAGTTGTTCACAATATTTGGTTACATTTAATATTCAAACACCAATTCCACCACTATTACATCTTCCCACCACCATATTTCGAATGCTTCCATTCTGAACCCCCAAACCCTGCCCCCAAAGCAGAACCAAAATAATTTATTTTGTATTGCTTGTTATGAATAATCTACTAAAAATGATCCAAAAAAGTGTTTATTAGAGGAAAATGTGTGAGATGTATTTCACCCAGGAGCCATTAAGTCCTTCTAAAAGAGATTAGTAACAGGTTGTTAAAAATTGAGCTTTATGTGCTTATATATCTGTACAAATATATTTCCCCTAAGATTGGTTGCCTTCTACTTTAAACCCCATCAAATGTGCTGTGCTACTCTTCCTATATCAGTGGTGTAAAGTATGAGATGTTGCGCTGCTGTAAAGGCCACCATGTGGTCCATGGGTGAGGCTCATCCGAGCATGTAGAGAGTGGCCATGAGCATGGCCGAAATTGAGTTCTGGAGGTTTGGGGCTGCTGGTGCTGACTCCATTGGGGTGGGAAGGGGAACTCATTCGCTCCCCCTCTGGGTCGCCCCAGATGAGACAGCCTGGCGCAGGGTCTGGAGGCATATCTAGGGTGTATAGTTCTGTGATTTTGAACTTTTAAGTTAATGATGTTTAGGTAAAATCTTGGATTTAAAATTAATGCTATTAGGCATTAAGACATGTTGCAATATCTTTACACCTAGGAGACAGACATGATTTAAAAGATGGGGTCAGACGAAGGGTGGAATTTATTGAGAGGAATAATGTTACTGAAAATTCCATGTCTTCCAAGAATCTAGGAATGTTACTTTATTTAGAAATATGGTCTCTTTTGTGTTTAAGGGGAGACCCTTGTCAGGACAAGTGGGAATATATAAAGTGTGCTGTAGGGCTGGAGCGATAGCACAGCAGGTAGGGCATTTGCCTTGCATGCGGCCGACCGGGTTCGATTCCTCCGTCCCTCTCGGAGAGCCTGGCAAGATACCAAGAGTATCTCGCCCGCATGGCAGAGCCTGGAAAGCTACCTGTGGCATATTCGATATGCCAAAAACAGTCACAACGAGTCTCACAATGGAGACATTACTGGTGCCCCCTCAAGCAAAATCCATGAGCATTGGGATGACAGTGATATAGTGATACAGTTGTAGCCCTTAGATGAGGTTGTGAGAAGCATTAAAATATTATTTTTGAAGACTTTGTGATGACATAAAGAAAAATGTACGAGTGGGCTGGACAGATAGTACAGCTGTTAGGGCACTTGCTTTGCATGATCCTGGTTTGATCCCCAGCACGACCAGGGGTGGTCCTTGAGTACAGTGCCAGGAGTAAATCTTGAGTAACGCTGGGTGTGACCAAAAAACACACAAAAAGAAAGAAAAATGTATGAGATCATTTAAATGATCACAGTCTCATGACTGAGGGGAAACACAGCAATCTATTAACCACAGTTAGTTTTGAGTGGTGCAATTAGTAGCGATATGTCTTGCTCATGCTGTTCTTTATTTCCGATCTATTTTATCCCCAATGTGCTAGTTAGATAATCTTGGGCTTATTTAGGAGCCTAAATTTCCTCACCTATAAAATGGAGGTGATTAAAGGAGAAAAACACACACATATAAAGCTACAGAAACGTGATCTCTGCTTATGACATTACTTAAGTGAGTCTGAGGACATAAAGGATTCTAGGGAATCCTAAATCCAATGACTAGTGTCGGTGGAAGAACCTATCAAAAAATGGGGAGAAGAAATGAACAGAAGTTTCCTCAAAAAAAATACAAATGGCCAAAAGGCACATGAAAAAATGCTCCACAGGGGCTGGAGCAATAGCACAGTGGGTAGGGCATTTGCCTTGCACTCGGCCAACCTGGGTTCGAATTCCAGCATCACATATGGTCCCCTGAGCACCACCAGGGGTAATTCCGAGTGCAAAGCCAGGAGTAACACCTGTGCATTGCCAGGCGTGACCCAAAAAGCAAAAAAGAAAGAAAGAAAGAAAGAAAAAATGCTCCACATCCCTAATCATCAGGGAGATGCAAATCAAAACAACAATGAGATATCATCTCACACCACAGAGACTGGCACACATTCAAAAGAACAAAAGCAAACAGTGCTGGCGTGGATGTGGGAAAAAAGGGACCCTCCTTCACTGTTGGTGGGAATGCCAACTGGTCCAGCCTTTCTGGAAAACAATATGGATAGTCCTTCAAAAACTAGAAATTTAGCTTCCCTATGATCCCGCAATACCACTTCTGGGAATATATCCCGAGGATGCAAAAGAGCACAGTAGAAATGACATCTGTACTTATATATTCATTGCAGCACTGTTCACAATCGCCAAAATATGGAAACAACCCGAGTGCCCTAAAACAGATGACTGGTTAAAGAAACGTTGGTACATCTACACAATGGAATACTATGCAGCTATTAGGAGAGATGAAGTCATGAAATTTGCTTATAAATGGATAGACATGGAGAGTATCATGCTAAGTGAAATGAGTCAGAAAGAGAGGGACAGACATAGAAGGACTGCACTCATTTGTGGAGTGTGGGGTAGCATCACATGAGGCTGACACCCAAGGACAGTAGATACAAGGGCCAGGGGGATTGCCCCATAGCTGGAAGACTTCTTCATTAGTGGAGGGGAGAAGGCAGATGGAATAGAGAAGGGTTCACTAAGAAAATGATGGCTGGAGGAACCAATTGGGATGGGAGATGCATGCCAAAAGTAGATAATGGACCAAACACAATGACCTCTCAGTGTCTGTGTTACAAGCTATAATGCCCAAAAGTAGAGAGAGAGTATGGGGAATATTGCCTGCCATAGAGGCAGGAGGAGGGTGGGAAAGGGGTGGTATAAAAAAAACAAGTGAATATACATGAGAAAGAAGGCCAAATAATGAAGCAGGGATATTGAAGTCACGTGTCTTCAAACTAATGTATACCAAGGATTGTCAGAAATTACCAGAAGCTAGGAGACAGCCTTGTCTCTCTGTGCCTAACACAACCCTGCTAGTACCTTGAATTCAGTCATCTGTTATTGTGAAACAATAAACCTCCACTGTTTAAAATCACCAAGTTTGTGGTAATTTTTTACAAGAGTCATAGGAAACTAATGCTCTGACTCAGCTTCAGTCTTGTTAACCCAAATGGGGTTTCTTCTGTTAAATAACAGTTATTGGAGCCTCAGTCACATGTCTTTTACCTCTGACTTCTCATTTCTCTCTCTCCCTCTTCTTTTTCAATTTTGTAGAGGTATAATTGAAATGCCCTATTTCATTTCTCTTTTGCATGCACTGAGAATTGGGAGGGAGCTCCAGGCAGTGTCAAGAGATGATACCCCTCCCCCACTCAACCTCCTGATGATCAACGCTAGCTTAGCTGCAGTAGTAGTGTTTCAGAAAAATCATTTAGTTCAATATATATTTAAATAGTAAAAACTGCCTCAAACAAAATTTTCGCATGACAACGGATACCATAAACAAAGTCAATAAACAAGGAGCTGGGAAGCTGTTGTAACCCACAAGAAAAGCGAAGGCATACTATCTACAATACACAAAGAGCTCTTACAAATTGACGAGAAAATGAAAATCAACTCAATAGATATTTTAGGAAAGGGTATAAGGAAACTAGTAACAGAAGTTCAAATTGAAATGGCAAAATTATATGAGACGATGCACAAATTCACAAGCAGTTAGAAAATAAAACGTGAAGCAACAAGGAAATGGCAAAGATTAATAAAGAACAATGCTAGCACTTCCTGACAGCAGTGTGGGGAAGAATGCCATAAATTGCTGGCCAAAGTGAAGCGTCACAGTTTTATTTAAAATATAACCTGGAAATTTCTATTATAATTAGCAATTCATATATTTTTTGATCCAGGAAACCCATGCCATGGAAACTGACCTTAAAAGAGTGTTTTTCCAGCACTATTCAAATGATGAAAAAAATGGAATACCCATAAGAAAGAAACAGTTGAACTATCATAGCCAATTTAGAAGATGAAATAATAAGCAGCCATCTATAAAAAAAAGCAAACATAAATAAGATGATGCAAATGCATTGAAATTCCCATGCATAGTAATTAGAAAAAGCAAGACGTTTGCGGCTGAAGAGATATTGACTTGCATGCGGCTGACCTGGGTTTGATCCCCAGCACCACATATTGCCCTCTGAGTCCTGTCAGATTCCTGAGTGCAGACCCAGGAGTAAACCCTGAGCACTGCCAGGTGTGTCTCTAAAACAAGCAAAAATATTCTTTATAAATTGCAAAAATTCTATTTTTGTAATGCTAATGTTCAGCCAATGAAGGCACATTGAAGGTATATGTATTTTTATCATATCTATGAGATACATTACATTATGGTTCAAATTTTATTTCCTTCCTGTATCCATGCCCTTAATGCAACTTTATCTTTTCTTTCATCAACAGGTGGAATTGGTTTTCCTGTCCTTTGATTATGATTTTAGTCAATGGAACCCTAACTGATGTGACACCAAAAGACACTGAACATGTGTTTTTGTACCTTGTCTACTTGCTTGTGCTTTCTTTATTTCCATAGGGAGGGTATTTTGGACACCCCACTTATATCTCGTGGAGGATGCCCACATCATGTTTTATGAACTGCAATAATAAATAATTGTCATTGCAATTGCAATTGCCTTGCAACCCACTGGTCCATGTTCAAATTACCAGCACCCCATATGGTCCCCTGAGAACTTCTGGAAATGACTTGTGAGCACAGAGCCAGGAGTAATCCCTTAATAAAACTAGATGTGTCCCCTAAACCAAATAAATTTTTTAAAATTCTGAGTTTGGGGTATTCACTGTGAAGAATACCTAACCAATATTTTGTGTATGTTTGTATTTACCTGTGTATACACATCCTGTCTGCAGAGGATTTGATGTACGTAGATAAAAGCAAAAGAATACATAGTAGGTTAACCTGGATTATGGGAATAGTATGATATTGGTTGATGTAAATAGATGAATCCGGAAAAGGGGTAAAACATATAAACACATAAATGAAAGAAGGAAATGCATTAAAATTGCATGCATACTAGTATAAACTATGTGCACGTGCATAATGAGTGAGATATTATCCCTCCCAAAGATAGTCTTAGCATGTGAATTTATTTGGAATAAAGGTCCTTGCAGATGTTATTAAGGTAAAGATCTCTAGATGCTATCAACTTGGATAAAGGTAGAAATCCGGTGGCTACTGTGGTTATAAAAGACAGAAAGGACAAGATTTGTAGAGAAAAAGAGAGGGAAGATTTTGTGAAGAGAAAAGCAGAGATTAGACTGATGGATATAGAAGCCAAGAATGCCAATAATTGCTTGTAGCCATTAGACTCCCAGAGAAAAGCATGGAAAAGATTCTCCCTCAGAGTATTCATTTAAAAGGTGCATTTTGACACCTTATTTTGGACTTCAAGCTTTCAGGAAGGTAAAATAAAAATTTCTTCTTTTTATGCTTTGGTGTTTTGGTGTGTGTGTGTGTGTGTGTGTGTGTGTGTGTGTGTGTGTGTGTGTGTGGTATGTAGGGCATGGAACCTGGATCCACCACACGCATGCATGCATGGCAAATGTTCTGCAGTTGAGTTACCTCCCTGGCTCTCAAATTCTGTTGTTTTAACCATTCAATCAATATAACTGTTATAGCAGCTATAGGAAACCAGTACATAGTGTACAAAAATTTATGCCTACACATATACATATGTAGTGTTGATGAACCAAGATGGCGTTCAGCTGCACATTCCAGAAAAATAACTGCAGTGACTTAGATAAATTAATTAGAAAAATTAATTTTTCTCATGTTACAGAAGTATGGAAGTAGACAGTTTGTGGTTGATAAAGCTCATAGATTCCATCTACATCAAGTCTCTTACAGATTCATGCTTTATTATAAGTATTGTGGTTGTTTTCCCATAGCGATAAATTAATGTTGTGCCTAAGGCTCCAAGCTGTTTTCATGAGGAGGGAGGGTAAATGAAAAGGAAAAGGGCAAAAGGCACAGGCCAGTGTTGTCTGTTGTCTTTTAAGTATTTTTTTAAAATGGGAGCCACTAAGAAAAATTTCCTATTTTTGTGGTGTTGGCCAGACCAGACATCTCAGAGCTACAAGGAAACATAATCTAGACATACCCTGAAGTTTGAGCCAGCGTGATTTATTGATGGGTTCAATGTGAATTTAAGAGAGAATGTAATGAAGTTAAAAATGCACAATTGGAAAAAATGCATCTGCCCTCAATTAAGAATAAATGTGCAATTATATATAAGTCACAAGTAAAGGTTGTTTTTAAAGAGGAAAAGGAAAGAAAATCTGGGAAGAGATGAGAAGGCATAATAAGCTGCTGACAAAGATAAAATTCACAGGCTTGAATTGGGAAATATAGATAATAATAAACAATTAAAGAAATAAAAAACGCATTTGTAATGTAATCTAGGATGATGATGTGTCAATGTAGGTTCATTGTACTTAATAAACGTACCTATCTCTTGGGTACTCCGGACATGTGGAGGTTGGTAGTGCATAGAATATATACTTTCCTCTCAATTTTACTGTGAACCTAAAGTTATTCTACTAATTAAAATCTATTTTCTTGGTGAAAACCACTGTGATTTCTGGAAAGAATGGACAAAGGATTAAGAAAAATGGGTGCAAGCGCCTTTTTTGGTGATGGAACATTCCCTGAACTTTGGTGGTAGGGGCGGTGAGTATTATACACATAGAGAGGTAAGAAGTTACACCCCTGAACATTTTTGGCATTGAGTGTACATCAAAACAATAGGGTGACAGCAATAAGACAGGGGTGTACCAGGAATGAAACTGATGTCAGTGGGCCCCACGGGTCACTTATGTGAAGTGGGGAGGAGAAAGACGGTCACTTTCTCCCCATCCGCCTCCGCCACCCTGGACCCAAGGTTACTGGGTTCTTGTCTCGCCTCACAGAAAGAAATTTCAGGAGTAGACAAGCAGTGAAGTAAATAGATTTTATTTTGAGGGTTTTTGAAGGTGTGGGGAGTGAGAGAGAGGGACAGAGAGACACAGAGACAGAGAGAGACAGTATCATGCTCAAGAGAGAATTCAGGCTTCTCCAAGGGTGGACAGAGAGCCCCTACACATATTTCAGCATTAGACACAAAAGCATGAAAGTACACATCTCAAGAGAGGAGATGCTACTCTCCATGTTTATCCATTTATAAGCAAATTTCATGACTTCATCTCTTCTAATAGCTTCATAGTATTCCATTGTGTAGATGTACCAAAGTTTCTTTAACCAGTCATCTGTTTTGGGGCACTCGGGTTGTTTCCATATTTTGGCGATTGTGAACAATGCTGCAATGAATATATAGGTACAGATTTCATTTCTACTGTGCTCTTTTGCATCTTCGGGATATATTCCCAGAAGTGGTATTGTGGGGTCATGTGGAAGCTGAATTTCTAGTTTTTGAAGGACTGTCCATATTGTTCTCCAGAAAGGCTGGACCAGTTCGGCATTCCCACCAACACTGAAGGAGGGTCCCATTTTCCCCACATCCACGCCAGCACTGGTTGCTTTTGTTCTTTCGAATGTGTGCCAGTCTCTGTGGTGTGAGATGATATCTCATTGTTGTTTTGATGCTGAGTGAAATGAGTCAGAAAGAGAGGGACAGACATAGAGGGACTGCACTCATTTGTGGAGTGTAGGGTAGCATCACATGAGCCTGACACCCAAGGACATTAGATACAAGGGCCAGGGGGATTGCCCCATAGCTGGAAGACTTCTTCATGAATGGAGGGGAGAAGGCAGATGGAATAGAGAAGGGATCACTAAGAAAATGATAGCTGGAGGAACCAGTTGGGATGGGAGATGCATGCCGAAAGTAGATGATGGACCAAGCATGATGACCTCTCAGTGTCTGTGTTGCAAGCTATAATGCCCAAAAGTAGAAAGAGAGTATGGGGAATACTGTCTGCCATAGAGGAAGGGGGAGGGTGGGAAAGGGGGGGTATACCCAGGATATTGGTGGTGGGCAATGTGCACTGGTGCAGGGATGGGTGTTTGATCATTGTGAGATTGTAACCCAAACATGAAAGCTTGTAACTAACGGTGATTAAATAAAATTTTAAAAATTTTTTAAAAAGAGAGAGAGGAGATGCAAGCGACACATGTGCTCAGTCACCACATGCGCTCAGCCACGTGGGCACAAGAAGCACATGGGCTCAGGCAGCATATGTGCACGCTTCCTTTGTTCAAGGTAGTCTTTATAGGGTTTCTATAACCTGCCCCCATGTGGGGCTTCTACCTAGGTAAAAGTCCATTGCTAAGGAGGCTACCAGGGAGGTTGGGAATGGTGATGATCTTCTTTGGGCTTAATCACTAAAGTTAGGGTATTCGAGGAATTTTCTTCATGGGGAGGGTTCCAATCTGCTTACGCTGCTCAAGGTCTTATCAGCCCTTCCTTCCTGCTTTTCCTGTTTTCTGCAAGTTTGACTTTTGCCATTGCCTTTGGAGGGGGCCTTCCCTATACTGCCTACATCAAAACAAGATCAGAAAAGAGCCAGGGTTGGAAAAAGTTTGAGAAAGACTGTGTTAGAAGGAATGGAAAACCTAGAGGAGAAGAAATTAACTCAAAGTTTGAATAAAAGGAAACAACTAAAATTAAAGAAGACATGAATCTTTGGCCGGAGAGTACACCAAATTGAAGGAGGAAAATGATTTAGAACAGTAAATATTCAGGCATACACTAGTGAAGTTACTGATCTCAGTGAATATATCAAATCTTATGAGCATCCATAAAACAAAGCGGGAATAAATCAGGGAAACTTCAGACTTCTTTCCAACAGTGCGCAGTCCTAGAAGATAATAAAGCAATGCATTCAGTGTTCTGAGGGGAGGAGAGGAGGGATGATACAATAATGTTTTAGTCAGCTTAGCTGTGCTCCAGACATTTTTAAAAAAGAAAGGTTAAAACAAACATTCTTGCCCTTAAAGTCTTCCACTGATAAATGGGAAAGAGAAAACTAGTGCGTTAAATAATCAACCTAATAAGTAAAAAAGTGCCTGAACTCCTGTATTATATTTTCAGCTCCCAAGTGATCTTCTTTTTCCAAGAAGAGCTTGTGAGGGAAATATTTTCTGTTGCTGATCTTAGCTGTGGAAAAAGGGACCAGCTGTCAGGAAGAGTGCTTGGAGCTTTTTGTTAGGTGAAGTAGTTTTCAACTTTGTTTTTCAACCAACTGTAGAACTCTTTATGATCAGCAAAGGCAAGAGCCACTGTATCAATGAGAGTTCCAGAACCTTCAGTCCTAAGCAATTTGCTTTTTTGGGTGTGTGTATATTTAGAAGGACACCTTTTTTTGACATTTAATAAACAACATTACATCTTTTTTAAAAAGTGAAAGTAGAATTGATATGAGAAGAGTTTTCTAAAAATCCAAGGGGACTTATAACCAAAGTTACTCTACAGTCAGGTCCAAGCATGAAAACAGAATCCACTCCAGGTATTTTAACAGAGGATTTTCAATCTAGCGGTGGGGTGGGGGAGGGGGGTGGTCAAAAAGGACAAAGTAAAGTAATGCAGAGATAATAATAAGCTCCTACTTCTATGATCTGGGTAAACAAGAAAGAAGAAGTTGGCCTTATTAAAATTTTATGTGTTTAGAGAAAAACACTAAATTGAAGTTGGTGCTCAAAAGTTTGAAGAGGGAAACTGTCAAGCCATTGTTGGTGTCCCTGAGGTTATAGATCTTGACGCTTCTGAAAACAGGTGCCATGCTACTGCCTCCACTATTAATGATGCTGGTTTGTAGAATATGAAAAGAAGTTGTAGTTTGAGACCACCTGTACTGTTCGAATGATCTGTCGGTGCTCTGGCCATCTGATAGCAACAGAAAACACATAGAGGAAGTCCTTTCTTTCTTCCATTGGCTCAATTCAATTTCCTTCTGGTTCTTCCTATTACCAAAACATAACAGGGATCTGGTTGATAAAGATATCTGAAAAATGTCATTTGCAGAATTTTAGCATTATCATTTTTTACTCTAGAGTAGTTGAGAATTTAATTTATTGGTAGATTCTATTTGTCTTTATCTATATGTGCATGAGTGCACAAATATGAGTATGCATGTCTATATGTGTACATATCTAAGAATTTCACATCAATATTCATTAGTATGACTGAGCTCTAGTGATGTTTTAAGCATCTTTGTGATGTTTATTTATCAACGTCATATTGGTTTGACAGATGGAGTCCACCAACACATTAAAATAATAATACCCAACAACCAAATAAAGTTTCACCTAGAAATTTAAGATAGTTTTATTTTAGGGAGTTTATCATGTAATTTACCATATTAAGCAGTCAAAAGAGAAAATCCATAAAATAATATCTATAGTTACTCTCAAGACATATGATTTACATCATTCTTGATTTAAAACCATATCAGTATATTAGAGAACACATTTTCTTATCAGCATCAAGTCACAGTGCAGAAACCTTTAATTTATTTATTTAACCAATGTCTATCAAATAGTATATTTAGTGCACTACTAACATGTCAGGCCATATACTAAGTTCTATATATACAGCATAAATAAAACAGACAGGGTATTAATTTTTCTTATGTTTATGTTCTAATTTGAGACACATAAATAAATACACAAATTAATAAGACAAATACTACCAAATGCTATAAGGAAAATCAATGAGGAAATGGGATATGGAGTGACTCCTGCAGATTTGCCTTAGGTAAGGCAAAAAGAAAAGATCTCTCAGAATTGAACTCCATTTTCACAACTATAATTCAACCTAGTATTGGGAAGTCCAGCCACAGAAATTAGGTGAGGAAAATAAACCAAAGTCAATCAAATTGGAAAAGAAGTTAAGCTACCATGATCTGAAGATGGTATGAATATATACTTAGAAAATTCTAAATTGTCCACGGAAATACTTTTAAATACAGTAAACTAATACAGCAAAGTATCAGACTACAAAATCAACATATAAAAATATGTTGCATTACTCTATGCAAACAATGGCTAGAAAAGAAATGACTTCTAAAAGAATTATTTACAATTATGTCCATAAATATCAAGTACCCAGGGATCAACATAACAGAGTAGACAAGACTTACACATTAAAATTTATATAAATTACTATTAAAATATAAAAGGACACAAGGAAATGGAAAACTATAACATGACATTCCTTGAGGAGTTATAAAAAATAATTCTGTTAAAATTTGAATTAAACCATAAAACTCCATGAATAAATATCAGAAGGAAATCGGTGTATAAAGAAGATGGGGGATATTGCATTCCCTAAATTTAAAACTGTACTATAAAGCTATGGTAATGAAAGTAGTATGGTTGGATTTAAAACAGACTCTCAGGGCTTGAGAGATAGCTACTACAGGAACAGGGGACTTGGGTTGTACAGGACTACCTGAGTTTGAAACCAGTGCCACAGTTGGTCCGCAGAGTATCACCAGAAATGATGTCTCAGCAGTCAGGAGTAAACGCAGAGCATTGTCAGGTGTGTCTCAGTGCTCAGGGATTACTGCTGGAGGTGCTGAAGGGCCCATATAAGGTGAAGGCAAACACCTTAACCCTAGTACTGTCCCTTTGACCCACCCCTCCCCTTTTTATTTTTAGAGAGGGGGCTGGGGTGATAGCACAGTGGGTAGGGCGTTTGCTGGGTTTGATTCGCAGCATCCCATATGATCCCTTGAGCACCGCCAGGGGTAATTCCTGAGTGCAGAGCCAGGAGTGACCCCTGTGCATCGCTGGGTATGACCCAAAAAGCAAAAAAAAAGTATTCTGGACATACAAAAACAAGAGATGAATGAATTTGTGACACAAAAGTTTAAAATGAATCACAGGTTTTTTTTCCTTATATAATGCATATAGTTCTACATAAAATACACACAAATCCAAGATCTTTACCCCTGTCATGTTGCAACAATTCTTTATTTAGCAATAGACATACCTTATCTCTGATGGGGAACAACCCTATGTCCTATCCAGCTGTTGTAGCAATTGTGGTTGGCAAGTAAAAAAAGTAATTCTTAGAGAGTAATTTGGTCAGAAAGCTGTGGAAGCCAGTTTGTAAGCAGTAATGAATAAAAGGGACTTAAAAAAACAAAAGAATGAAGAGAAACAAAGGAAAATAAAAAACTATATTGTGTATCAAAACATTGCAAGTGGAAAAGGTCTAAGACCCTAAACAATTTTTCTAAGGACAAACCTCACAAAAGATAGATGAGTTATAAAACACATAAGTATTTACTGTCATTCTCCATTCTCATATATAGCATCCTGTTCTATACAAACACACTATACAGTGAAAATCTATCATAGCTGTTGTCTTATTTACTGCCTACCACACTGCCTGGTTCTCTATATGGGGCATACCTCAGTTTTATCCCTTCTACTAACCCTGACAGGTGAGGAAACTGAGGCCTACAGAGGTTATGTATCTTCTCTTACCTCCCAAGCTAGATTGTCAGAGAGATGATTCCTACTGGGGTTGGGTGAGGGGGCGGAGAATTAAAGGGCTGTTGAATTTCAAAGCTTTTCTCTTTTCATTTACATTATATGATCTGCCATTCCTTTTCTCTGAAGTATATAGAACGTTAGAGAAAATATATTTGCACTTTATTTTGATAATATAACTGAAATTTAGTCATATGTTTCTATGACCTTTATATGTGACCTTTTCTAGAGCCACAATTTTGTATTATTTTCGATGTGTGGTAGTTTTAATTACTTCAGTTTTTGAGATTTATTACATCCCCTGTTTAGCATTTCGCAGGTGAATTAACTTCCTTGTACACCTCACTTTTTGAGTGGATTACAGAAGGATTCCAAAGTAGTTAGGGGCTTAGGAGGATATCATGCTCTCATTGAGCATTCTTCCTGTTTCATTTCTGTCTCTTTTGATGAGACAGAAGAGGAGAGGAACGGAGAGAAGGGATTGTTTCTGCCTGAAAAACAGTTGAAGTCTATGTTCTAGAAGGAAAGCAAATGAATACCTTATACACGAAGAAATGAAAAATAAAAACTGGGAGGCAAGAAAGATAATACAGGGGTTAAGGCGCTTGTCTCAGATGCAGCTGAACCTAGTTCAATTCTGAGGACTCTAGATGGTTTTCTGAGAATCACCAGGACTGACCAGGGAAGGGTCAAGTAAATCCTGAGCCCTCCAATGAGACCTCCAGACTCTGCAAAATATAGAATTTTGAAGAATCAACCAAATTAGGTAGTAATAACTAAGTTCTCTATTTTCTAAGAACATCACAAAATGGTACCATTAGGCAAATGGTAGAAATAAATGTGAAGTACCTGACCCAATTGGTTGAATGTACAAAATGCATGGTCCCTGCATTTAATCAAGAACAACATTTATAAAAGCAATCAAACTAGCTGTTTTAATGGCATATGATTTTCTTCAACCTGGTATGGAGCGAGCTGAATGTATCCTCTTGAAACAGAATGAAAAACAGGAAGATGGAATGAACAAACACTAATCCTGCACTCAGAGCTTCTTAATTTAATAAGTCTTAGGCTCCCAAGAATCTTCAATTTGTAATATTCTGGGTACTGAATCCAAAGCCCAATGATTTAGATAATCTCCTTCTAGTGAAGAAGACCAACAAGGGAGAAGTGTTTTTAATACATAGCCATGTTGTTCATTTTTTCTCTTATGGGCTTTTTGTTAAGCAAATCAAGTTTGTTTTCCTAAAACCCCAGATCTAATTACTGCGAGAATCATCTCAGCATTTCTACTTTTATTTGCTAATATTTAAAATAAGAACTGGAATAATATCTGAGTCTCTACAATAGAAACCGATGAAGTCACTTTTATAGATATTTGTAGCCCAAAGTCATTGTCACTGTCATCCCGTTGTTCATCGATTTGTTTGAGTGGGCACCAGTAACGTCTCTCATTGAGAGACTTATTGTTACTGTTTTTGGCATATCCAATGTGCATGGGTAGTTTGCCAGGCTCTGCCACGTCGGCTCAATACTCTCAGGTTGGCCGCATGAAAGGTGAATGCCCAACCATTGTGCTATCGTTCCAGCCCGTAGCCCAAAGTAGAGATTTATAATAACAAAGGTTGTTAACTAAACTCTAGGCCACAAATGCTTTATACTTAATAGCCAAGGTACTTTACTATTTTGCAAAACAAAACAAGACAGAGGATACTCTGTCTTAAAGAGGAAAATATGTTTCTTTGTTTAATATTTTTCAAGGAACAAAATGCTAATTATCACAAAGCTCATGGTGCTTACTTGATGTTGTACATGCAAATTTCTTTCCAAATTTCTAGTAATTGCAAAACTATCTAGGAAGAGAGAAAACTGATCATGTTCCTCACTTAGATTTTGGATTCCCCCAGGACCAATGCTGACTTACAGTCAATCTTTACAGGAAAAACTGGCAAGGTTTTGTATGGTAGCATATATTAAAATACATATCTTATATATATATACACACACACACAACACACACCTTGTGCCTGGTTCAGGGTGTAGATTAGTGTCTAGGAAAATTGAGACTGTTAGAACTCTACTAATATGAAATTGTCTATCTTTTTTTGTTTGTCTTGTTTTGTTTCCACACCCACGATGAGCAGAGACTACTTTCTGACTCAGTGTTCAAATTTACTCCCATCTATACTCATGGTTTGTTCCCTAGTAGTACTCGGGAAGTGTGCTACCATGGGCCTTTTGTACTCATGATATGTGCTCCAACCCTTCATTTGTGTAACCTATCCAGAACTTTTTTTCTTTTGCTTTTTGGGTCACACCCAGCGATGCTCAGGGGTTACTCCTGGCTCTGCACTCAGGAATTACTCCTGGCGGTGCTTGGGGGACCATATGGGATGCCGGGGATCAAACCCGGGTCGGCCGCGTGCAAGGCAAAAGCCCTACCCGCTGTGCTATCGCTCTGGCCCCAGAACTTTTCTATCTTAAGGGTTAAACTCTAGTAGGTTTCACATTTCCAGATATTTTGACTTTGAAAGGAGCAGAATACAGCATGCCCAAATATGCCTTGTTTTATTGTGATTCTTTTAAATGAACAGCAGACATAGAAAGTTACCCTTTTTAGGGGCTGGAGAGATATTATAGTGGGTAGAGTACTTACCTTCTTGCAGGCAGCTGACCTGGGTTCCATATCCAGCACTTTATATGGTTCCCTGAGCACCACCAGGAGTGACCCTGAGTGCAGAGCCAGGAGTAAGCCTGGTTGCTGGGTGTGGCTCAAAAACCAAAACAACAACAACAACAACCTTACGTCTTTGTTTTTGTAGGAAACACGTATGCATACAAGGGAAATTTTCATTTGTAAGGGTGTCTCTCACTGGGATCAGAAAAAGGAGAGTGACCATCTGTAGACATTCTCATCCAGGGAGAAGTTTATCTGTTCACTGTGCTTTGGCTGATAACCTCTTATATCTTCCTTCTCCTTCCCACCTCCCAACACATTATTTTGTCTAATTGGTTGAAGATGCTGTATTAAGGTATTTAAAATGGTGTTTAAGATGGTGCCTTGGGCCATTTGGGGGAATTACTCCATTTTGTCTTTTTTTTTTCTTTTTTGGGTCACACCTGGCGATGCACAGGGGTTACTCCTGGCTCTGCACTCAGGAATTACTCCTGGCGGTGCTCAGGGGACCATATGGGATGCTGGGAATAGAACCCGGGTCGGCCGCGTGCAAGGCAAACGCCCTACCTGCTCTGCTATTGCTCCAGCCCCGGGAATTACTCCAATTTTGCCTAGGTATCTCTATGTATGCAGGAGGGTACATGGTGTTAAGTTCATGTTTACTTTTCTCCTGTTAATCTATCTTAGGTTATAGGGGGGCCTCAGTCAAGATCCTAGAAGGAGAAGGGGGAAATTATTTTTTTACCTTATAGAATGATAGGTGATATATAAGTAACAGAGAATAGAATTGCAGATGACGCAAGTTCATCAATGTTCTCTGCCAATTTACTTTTAGATGTGTGGTGGGGGAGGGTTATAGAAAAGTACTATTTTAATTAAATAGTTTCCAAGACTATAATTTCTTTAAGATCATGACTTGGAAATTCTTTTTTTTCATTTTTTTAAATTTTTAATTAGTGAATCACCGTGAGGGTACAGTTACAGATTTATACATTTTTGTGCTCATGTTTTCCCCATACAAAGTTCGAGAACCCATCCCTTCACCAGTGCCCATTCTCCACCACCAGTAAACCCAGCATCCCTCCCACCCTCCCCAGTCCCGTCTCCCCCCACCCCAAACTGCCACTATGGCAGGGTATTCCCTTTCGTTCTCTCTCTCTGATTAGGTGTTGTGGTTTGCAATAAAGGTGTTGAGCGTCCATTGTGTTTAGTCTCTAGTCTACATTTGGCACGCATCACCCCTCCCCTGCATGACCTCCACCACATTTTACTTGGTATTTCCTTCTCTGAGTTGCCCAGAATGAGAGACCAGCCTCCAAGCCATGAAGTCAACCTCCTAGTACTTATTTCTACTATTCTTGGGTGTTAGACTCCTAGTCTATTATTCTATATTCCACAGATGAGTGCAATCTTTCTATGCCTGTCTCTCTCTTTCTGACTCATTTCACTTAGCATGATACTTTCCATGCTGATAAAGATCTGGCTTTTTTTGGCTTTTTTTGCTTTTTGGGTCACACCTGGCGATGCACAGGGGTTACTCCTGGTTCATGCACTCAGGTATTAACTCCTGGCGGTGCTCAGGGGACCATATGGGATGCTAGGAATCAAACCTGGGTCGGCTGCGTGCAAGGCAAATGCCCTACCCACTGTGCTATCGCTCCAGCCCCATGACTTGGAAATTCTTGATGCCAAACTTGTCCATTGCACTTGACAGAAGCAGAGACTAAGGGCAGTAGTTTTACCCTAAAAGTCTAAAGTTCAGGGGATTTTCTGCTTTTTTCCTGCCTTTAAATTTAGGTTTGCGTATTTTTTTTACTAAAACAATACATAGGAAATTTAATTCCAAACTCAGCTCACCAGATCAGATTGTTGACTCTCTCCATTTCCCTTGCCTTTCTCTCCCTTCTCCATCAGAATTTCATATTAATGGAATTTTAAGTGTGTATTCAGATATAACATATGAAGAAAAATGTTCAAATATATGTCAACTTAACAAATTTTCACATATTGAACACACCTGAAAGCTAGCACCCAGCACTCAGAGGAAGAAACAGGATATCACAGTACATGCTACTTCAAATGAAATGTCAAAATTAATTTTGCTTGAATTTTGAATAGATACTAAAGGATATTGGAAGAAATGTTAAATTTTAGAGAATTCTGTACAGAAAATATTAACTCCTTTAAGATCTTCTAAATTAAAAAAATATTTTGAAAATTATTGATTTGGGGGTCTGTTTTTAAATGGCACAATTTAGCTTTGAATTTTATTGGTTAACCCACTGATATAAAAGCTGATTAGTAGTCTTATATTTTATTCCTCTATCTTCCCATTTTGTTGCTTGTGTTATTTTTTGTCAGTGTTGAAAATATTTGTTCCTTTTTGCAACTATTGTACCGATACTGTTTAATGTAATTTCTACACTTAAATGGATTCGGGTTCACCCTGCATCTCTTCATGGGGTTTCTCCATTCCTGTTTTTCTATTAATGAAGCACATTTTTTTTGTTGGCAGGTTTTTGTTCCTAATTTTTTCAAGAAAAGATCTGAGTTTGTGATTGAGAATATTTGATTACTGTTTTTCACTTGATTAATGTAATTTTGTTGAGTCACATATTCTTTCTTGAAATTCCATGTCTCCTGTCTCAGAATATTTTTATAGAGCTGGCTCAATTATCCTCTCTCCTACAATCTTCGTTTCTGGTGACTCATTTTCCAGCTTGTATACTTGAAGACTATTTTCTTTTTCCTTGAAATTGAACGACACAACTATCTTGTTTTTCAATGTCAAGTCTTCTGAATAACTTTACCTGGAATACAGTATGCCTATTAAATAGGAAAATGAATGCACTTTATCAAGAAAAATGTTCCATGTACTGTCTGAAAAAAAATCTGTTTCACTTGTTGAGATCTGTACTTTAGAAGTTCTATACAACATCATTGATATTTATACTGTTGTTTTATCTTCTGTATTCAACCTGTCCTCTCTATTTTTTAACTCTTTGTGCCTTTTCTCTGTGATTATCTGACCCTTCACTTGATGCCAGTAATTTAACTTCCTGTCATACCTGTTTTGTTTCTAAATCATTTATTAAGCCTCTAGTGGTAGTTTGTTTGCTTTTGGTTCAAAGTTTACTTCCCTTGTTCCCAATTTCATTTAAAACATCTTCCTAATGGTTTATACCTTTTCCTAATCATATAAAGGTCATCTAAATGGTATTCTAAAGAAAGACTTGTGGGTTATATTTTGTTTCGAATATATTTTTACATAGTCTCTTTAAAAAAACTTAGTTTGCCAAAATATTCTTTATTCCTTGATTGTGAGTAGGAAATTAGACTAAGTATTCTGTCCAGACCTAATATGACACAGATAAATTCTCCTCAACTCCTGTGCACTTTGTCTAGGCTGTAGTTTTTATGATTAGATTGAAATTTTAAATTAAGCCATAAAAGTATTGAACTTTTATATCAGATCACATTGCATTTTTTGACATTTTAGCTTCAACAAAATGGGTTGTATATGTGTTTAATGATATATAATGCATATGTAATGTATAAATAGTATTAAAATGATACATGATACATTAGTTTAGTATTTGTACATATGAAATATTGATATTTGGGAACAGTAATCTTGCCCATGTTTAGGAAATTAGCCTAAGTACCCCATGCAGAGTGCATTTGTACATCAAAACCATAAATGTTAACATTGTTGTAGTCATGGTATCTCCACAACAATAAGGGCCAGGGATATATAGTATAGAAGTTAAGACACTTGCTTTGCACGTGGCAGACTTCAGCATGATCTCCGGCACTGCATATGATTACCCAAAGACCACTGGGAATTCTCAGAGTCAGGAGTAATCACAAAGCATCTTTAAGTATACTCCCAAAGTCACTTCCCCAAATAAAGTGTAATGAAAATAAAAATTACAAAAACAAAAAAGACATGATGATAGTCTTTCATGTGTTAATTTGGTATTGTAATTTTAAACTTTGAGTCTAATTTTAGAATTTAAACATTTGAGATTATTGGATCATATTATCCACAGAATAAAGTTAAGGAAGAACATTCCCATTCCTGTTGACAAATTGTGAAAGAAAGCCCTGGAATTCTAAGACAACTAAGAATATTTAAATTGAGAAGCTCCTTTATAGTTGGTAAGTAAACCTATAATGAGTCTTCCACTTTACTTATTATACAAACTCAAATCGATTGCATAATTTTCTATGTAGCACTGTAGCACTGTCATCCCGTTGTTCATCGATTTGCTTGAGCAGGCATCAGTAAGGTCTCCATTGTGAGACTTATTGTTACTGTTTTTGGCATATCAAGTATCTGGGTAGTTTGCCAGGCTCTGCTGTGCGGGTGGAATACTCTTGGTAGCTTGCCGGGCTCTCCGAGAGGGACGGAGGAATCGAACCCAGGTCGGCTTCATGCAAGGCAAACGCCCTACTCACTGTGCTATCGTTCCAGTCCATCATTTTCTATATAGTTTAGATTTCCTAAAGCTGTAGAAATATTAAGAGCATAAAGAAGGTATTCTTTAGTATTCTCGGCTTTCCCTAAACTCTCGTTCTTCTTGATTCTCGGCTAAAGAGGATTTAAAAAGATGAAATTATGACAAAATACTAACTTCAACATATTCAGACATGCCAGAATATGAGAACTGGGGTTTGTGGTCAGCACACTCAAAGCCATGTCCCTAGATTTTAGCATCTTCTTATCTTTTCCCAACTAAATTTTGTGAGAATATTGTAATAATTACAGTGAGATTACTCCAGACTAATTGAATGCAGAACATTATGATGCTATTTATGCATTTTTGTATCACCAGACAGTGCTTTCTCTATGGCACATGGCAAAAATGTTTTGATTCCTGAATCTAAAAGAAGAAAACTTAACATTAACTTGGACTTCAGCAAGGGGTTTATCAAGGTCTCTCATAATATTCTATGGTCAAGAAGAAAAATATAGGCTAGGGGACTGTAAAATTAACATGATTCATATCTGGCCAACACATCATATGCCAAAAGGTGCTAGATGATAAAGCTCTCCAAATGTTCTATAGAACTTAGTCCTTTATCCAATGTTGCTTCTTACCAGTTATCAATAACTTGGATGAATATATAGAATAGTTATTAAATGTATGGATCTGATTCAAATATGTTATAGCTCAGAATTAGAGCCTAAATAATTGAATAAAGTTGGAGTAATGATCAAATTTAATATAATAATGTTTAATTAGGAAAAATGATAAAGTTCTGTACTTTGGTTCAAAAATTGCCCCTTTCAATAACAGGCTAATGAAATTTCATTAACTAGGAGCAGTTAATACAAAGTTCATTCAATGTTAGTAAACATTGTAAGAAAGTAGGTGTTTGCTGGCTAGTAGAAGCAATATTGGCTCTGATGTCCCATACTAGATCAAATCCCACTTTAGTCATTGATCCTTATTCTTCTCAGGGCTGATAGGAAGTTGAAATGTGTCAACATATGCAATGTTGATGTAATTATGTGAAACAAACATGACCTAGAAAAGTTTCCATCAATACTACAGAGATGCTACACGGGTTTAAAGTACTTACTTTGTATGTGGCTGACTCTGGTTTGATCCACAGCCCCACTTGTGATCCTGAGCACTATATCAGGAATGACCTGGAGCATAAAGCCAGGAATAAACCTTGAGTACTTCACTGAAGCACTATTCACAGTAGCCTAGAATCTGGAAACATCCCAAGTGTCCGAGAACAGTTGCCTGGATAAAGAAACTAAGGGAATGCCCTGCCACAGAGAGGTGGGGTGGGGTGGGGGGAGGGCTAGGTGTGGGCAGTGGGAGGGTGCTGGGACCATTGGTGGTGGAAAATGGTCACTGGTGGAGGGATGAGCACTCGACCATTGTATGACTGAAACACAAGCATGAAAGTTTGTATGTCTGTAACTGTACCTCACGGTGATTCACTAAATAAAAAATTTAAAAAAAAGAAACTATGGTACATCTACACACTGAAATACTATGCAGATGTTTAAAAACTGAAGTCATGAAATTTACTTATGCATGGATGGATACAGAGAGTATCGTGCTGAGTGAAATGAATCAGAGGGAGAGAGACAGACAGAATGGCAAAATGATCACACACATAGTATGAAAATAATTCCCAAAGACAATAGAAATGAGGACCAGAAAGCTTACCACAAAGGGGGAGGGGGAGTGTAGTTAGGATGAAGGAGGGAACACTATGACAATGATAGAAATAATCACACTGGACAAGAACTGAGTGTTTGATTGAAAAGGAGGTAAAAGATGAAAGTAAGTAAAGTGATATATATGATAACCTTTCAGTACCTGTATTGCAAACCACAGTGCCCAAAAGGAGAGAGAGAGAGAGAGAGAGAGAGAGAGAGAGAGAGAGAGAGAGAGAGAAGTGCTTGCCACAGAGGTAGATTGGGGAGGTTGGCTGGAGGGAAAGCTGGGACACTGGTGATGGGAAATGCACTCTGGTGAAAAGATGGATGTTGGAACATTGTCTGACAGAAACCCAATCATGAAAAACCTTGTAATTGTGTATCTCAATGCAAAAGGGTGGAAAAAGAAAAGTTACTACTTACAATATAACAAGTGGCCATGCCACCATTTTGTTCTGGAAAAGACTGAACTGCTCTTTGAGTTCCAGGTACTCCACCTGCAAGTAACCTGGAGCAATGTCCCAAAAGGGTTTGCAGGATGGATGAAGGGTCCAGAGGAGCACATGAGGAACTAGCAAAGGCTGACTTGAAGACTTGTGAATGGATTCAAGGGAGACCTTACCTACCTTCAAGCATCCTAAGGTGTGCTTCAGGATCTCCTGAACTGCTCAAGCATGGAGGAACTCAAAGCGGAAATGACAAGCATGTGGGCTAGTGAGACAATTTAGCAGGGATGTTGTGAGTGATTCAGCACAAATTTGAGTACAGGACCTTTAACATAACAGTCTGACTATCCTATTTCTAGAATATTTCTCATAAAGTGGTTCCTTCTTAGTTCTGCTTCAAAGTAATGAAGAATCTCCACTATGTATTTACTTGGCGAGGGGAGTACACCTGGCAGTGCTCAGAAACTGCTCCTAGCTCTGTCCTCTGGGGTGACCTTGGGGTGCTGGCATCAAACCCAGGGCCTTCTGTATGCATAACGTGTGCTCAGTTTTTTTGGGCTCTCTTTCTCTCTCTCAGACCCTGCCTAGTTTATTCTCGCTCTGTTTCTTTAGGGATTTCTGGTCATTTAAAATGTCCTCTTTTCCAAACTACCCAAGGGACACAATTGAGGGGGTAATTTGTGGACATTTGGGGGGAAATGGGCCAGCAACGCATAATATCCTAATTGCCGAGAGGGAATTAAGAACTGGAATTTAAGAGCTCCAGAGTTAGAGCCATGGATCAATAGAAATGGAGTGAGCACCCGATCCAAGACATGGCTTTTACTGAGAATTGAATGTATTGAGGAGAAAGCAGAGAGCACAAGCGCTTGGCCTTGAAACTTTGGGCCAAGTACTCAAAAGTCCTTTGCTAAATGGATGACTTCCTGTTCTGTGGAAGCCAAGTGAGGATTGGGCAGGCAGATCGCTAGCATCCCTAACTGATTTCAGACCCTGACTGAGAAAAACGCCCAGGGCCACTCTGGAGTTTGTGAATCTCTGACCACACCCCTCCTAAGTGACCCCAGGGAGCCGATTTTTTTTTCTTCGGTCACGTGTCCGGGAAGAAATTGGCTCCTCGCCGGTTGCTAGGAACGCTGCCGCCAATTCGGCGCGGCTGGGGTGAAAGAGGATGCAGAGGAGGGGAGAGAGCCTGGTCTCCTTACTGGCTGGGGCGCGAAGGTCATTTGCATAACATTCTCTGAGCGCCATCTGATTGGTTGAAGGCAGAGGGGCGGCTGTGGGGTGATTTCAAGGGCCCGGAGATCTGGCCCCGGGAAGTTGCGTTCACTAGTTCCCCCGGTGGGCGTGCGTTATTGCGCTAGCCCTTGGGAGCCGGGGAGGCCCGGTTTGGGAAGTTTTACAGGCAGGTGCATGAGCCGTCCTTTTCGTATAGTATTTAAGCAATGGGAAATAGCTGGGACTCAAGTTAAGAAATGGGGAGATGAAGAGTGACCTGGAGGGAGGAAAGAGATTAGGGACAGGGCAGAGACTAAAAAGAAGGCCTTAGGGGCTTTCTCCCAGGCTGTTTTTATTTTTATTTTATTATTATTTCCCCCCCCTCCCATCCCCGTCCCGGGATCTTTTTTGCTAGGTCACTTGGATTTCCAGTGTGTGCGAGTCATCAGCTTTTCTTAACCTGGGAAGAAGAGAAAAGGAGACAGGAGGTATTTAACAACTCAAATCTGAATGCCAAGTTTTGAGCCAGAGGTCTAAAGAGAGTCTGTAATGGGAGATAAATTGTTTTCGTTTATGGGAGGATCGCCTACTGGAAACTGGCTATGTATTTTTCTTGAGTTTAACAATTCCAATCTTGGGTTTGGGGGTTGAGGGCAATGGGTGGGGGCTCTAGGGCTATTCTGACTCAGTGTTCCCGTGTCACTCTCTGGAAATGCTGGGGGATCATACAGTTCCTGGGATCACGCCAGCCCTCTGAGCCATCTTGGTCTTGCAATGCTCTTTGTACCCGGTTGGACCTGAGGCTTGGGTGGGGAGAGGATAGCGGCACGCATAGCCCACGTCTACATTTAACTGTTTCCGACTCATATAAGTGCCCGTACACTCTGATGAGGTCTCTCCTTAAGTAGATTTACTCTTTGTAAAGTGCTTCACAGGACAATTTTTACATCCATTATCTTATTCAATCCTAACCAAACTTAGACACAGACCATGGGAGAAGCTCCATTTCATTGACAAGGAAACACATGGGGAAGTTTCTAAATCGCTGTACTTGCGAAGAGGGTGCGATTATTTTAATACTATATGCTCCACATTCTTCTTTCCCTTGAACCACCTATAAGGACCATCTAGGTAGATTGAACAGATGGCATTATCCCAGTTTTATAGATTACAAAAAGAAACAAACATGGGCTAAGATCTGGAACTGATATTAGCCCTGGGTGAGAAAGGAAGTTAGATGGAGCTGCTTCCAGGACTCACCGCCTTGGGACCTTTGGTCAATAGGTCACTCTTTGCTGCAACAAATCATATTCTCACTTAAAAGACAATAGGGGGGCAGGCTGGAGAGATAGTGAGACTGGTAGAGTGCTTGCCTTGCACATGACCCACCTGTATTTCATCCCCGAAACTCCATATGGTCCCCCAACCTCACCAGGAGTGTGCCCCACCAGGTGTCATCCCTGAGCACAGAGCCAGGAGTAAGCCCTGAGCTCTCCACAGTATGACTCAAAGACAAAAAAAAAAAACTGAAAGTGAGGAAGATGATGTGCTCCTGGAAAGGAATGCATATATAAATTATTAAGGTGAAGGAAAGTGGGAATAAATAATTCTTTTATAAAAATGGGCTTTATTCTTTTTGTGTGTGTGTGTGCACTTTTTAAACTGTGCAAAGGCACCATCCTAAAAGCTGCTCAAAAGGTTCTAGAGAAAAGTGATTTACGATTGGAAACTCAAGTCTTGTATATAATAAGTTGCCGAATGGCTGGAATAGAATGAAGGATGAGGGGTACAGAAAGGAAAGATGGAACAGGAAAACAAAAATGGAGACAGGTTGTGGCTTAGTAGTCCCAAGGTGAAATTTAAGGGGCAATGCTCTTTTTATTTGGGGGGAGCACACATTTCTGTGCTTACTTCTGCTTCTGAGCCCAAGAGACCATATGGGGTGCCAGTTCAAGGCAAGCGCCTTACTCAGGGTAATATCTTTCCAGCCCATATGGTGCAATGCTCTTAAAAGTTAAATCCACTGATTAACTTTTGGGACATAACCCAGCCTCTATTAAATGATCTTGCGCTTTAAGAACTGTCTTTTGGAAAGCAACAGTTCAACCCCCTCCCCCCCCAATTGTTGGCAAGGCCCCAGTTTTCTGTTAAGTGAGGAAAGACCTCCACCACGAACCTAACTATCGTCACACACTCCTGGCCCGGTAACAGTCCCCAAAGCCACACAACCTGGGTCCTCCAGCAACTGAATAGCGGGATTGGGACAAAAGTTTGGAAGCACGGACACATTTCATCTTTAAGAAAATGTCTTGCAGATTTGTGGGTGGGTCGTTCTTCATTCGGACAGCAATGGTCGCTGTGAAGATTGGGCAAGAACTTGTCTGTAGGGAGACAAAAGCCTCTGAGGTTTCCTTCTCCCAAGCAGCAGGTTAAGTCCTGGGTCACCACCACCCGAGCACCCCACGTCCACGTGCGTCCGGCATGCCCAGCCTCCTTACGTAAGAGACCCGGAATGGAGTTGTTGTTGCTGCTGGTCCCTCTTCCACGACGGCTAATAATAAACTGGGAATGTAGCTTCCGGGCCTCGATCTCTACGAGGCGAGGGTGGGGGAGTCCCTTGGCAAACTGGAAGTGCTCTCATGCTGGTCTTGCCCACCCGGGGAATGTGCGCAAGGCCCACCCAGCCCCCATCCGCCAGCCTGCCTTCTAGCTAGTCCATATGCTGGCGCCTGCTTTACTCGCTCAGTGCCCGGCCCTCCCCCAGCGGGCCAGCTCTGCGCTCAGCACTGGCGGGGTGCGGCTGCTCCATCCTTCTGCCCTGCCCTGCCCTGCCCTGCCCCAGCGCCCTCCCTCCGCCCGGGTATCAGGCGAGAGGCGGAGCTGGCCCGGCGCGCCCCGCCCCCGCTTTAGAAAGGGCTTGGGGAGTGTTACTCGCGGTCATCCCGGCTCGGCTGGGGCCTTTTATCTCTGCGCGGCCTGGGAGGCGGGAGGAGGAGACTTCGGGGGTGGCCCAGAGCGCCGGCGACACCTTTCCGGGCTTCTATAAATTGAGCACCTGGGATGGGTAGGGGGCCTACGCCACTACTGACGTCCGCAGTCACCGTCCGGCCACTGACCACAGCAGCACGCGCAGACAGCCGCCGCCAGCCCCGGGACCTCTGAGCAAGCCAAGGCGTCAGAGGAGGTGGGTCCCCCTCCCCGTGTCGACTACGGGCAGCGTGGGTGCTCGGGCTCAGGCTTTTTTCGCAAGGAGCCCGGGGTGGGTGGGTGGGTGGGGTGGAGGAGCACCCCCGTCTCTCCGAGGCCCTGGGAGGGCGAAGGAGGCGGGACCGCCTGGGTTCGGGGAGTCAGCAGGGCGCCGTCCCAGGCGAACAGTAGCTGGGGGGAGTGGGGGTGGGGGGAAAGGAGGTGCGCGCGGGCGGGGGAGCCGGGCGCCCTAACCCGGTAAATATCGCGTCTCTTTCCTGTGTCTCCCCAGCAGGCCAGGGCTCGAGCCGCGGACCACGCGCCGTGATCGCGAGCTTCCGGACGCCCGGGGCAGGAGGAGCCGCGCATCCTGCAGGGCCGGGCTGCGACCGAGCCGACAGGGCGGAGGAGCAGCCGGGAAGTCGCCGCAGCGGCTGGAGCCTAGGCCCCGGGCGCCGGCCTCCCTCAGCTCGTGAAGGCGGGCATCCGTTCGCCTCGGCCGGCCCTCCCTGTGCCCCCCACCCCACATCCCTCCCCGCCACCCCGCGTCCCTGTGCTTCGGCGCCCGCGCGCGGCCACCATGATGCAAATCTGCGACACCTACAACCAGAAGCACTCGCTCTTTAACGCCATGAACCGCTTCATCGGCGCCGTCAACAACATGGACCAGACGGTGATGGTGCCCAGCCTGCTGCGCGACGTGCCCCTGGCCGAGCCCGGGCTGGACAACGAGGTCGGCGTGGAGGTAGGCGGCAGTGCCGGCTGCCTGGAGGAGCGCGCGCCTTCGGCCCCCGGCCCGGGCAGTGCCAATGGCAGCTTTTTCGCGCCCTCCCGGGACATGTATAGCCACTACATGCTGCTCAAGTCCATCCGCAACGACATCGAGTGGGGGGTGCTGCACCAGCCGCCGCCGCCAGCAGCGGGGAGCGAGGAAGGTAGCGCCTGGAAGTCCAAGGACATCCTGGTGGACCTAGGCCACCTGGAGGGCGCGGACGCCGGCGAGGAGGACCTGGAACAGCAATTCCACTACCACCTGCGCGGGCTGCACACTGTGCTCTCCAAACTCACACGCAAAGCTAACATCCTCACTAACAGATACAAGCAAGAGATCGGCTTTGGCAACTGGGGCCACTGAGGGGGGACGCCCGCGGCTGTCCTGCACCCTCCCCGGCCCCTTCTCCTACCCTCTCTTTTCTCAAAGCTATTTTCTTTCTGACTGCAGGGCGCGCTGGACGGACTGCAAAGTTGGGGAGCCGAGAACGTGCAGGGGAAGCAGAGAGGCTGCATGGAGGAGGGGGACTCTTTGGGGAGAGGAAAGTGATGGCAGGAGACAAGGGGCTCAAGGACCTCCCGATGAGGGGGGGAGAGGCCTACTTTCTGCATTGGTAGGGATGGGACTGGGCTGAAGCCCTGCCTTCAGCCTGTGCCTTTCCTGGAGTTTCTTTTCTGGCTTTCCGGAGAAGGGGCCCTTGCCAGGGCGCGGCGCCGGTTTGCCTCATTTCAGCGCCGCCCAGAGCTGGGCGCAGGGGAAGGCGGGGCGCAAAGCCTCCCGCCGCCCTGCCAATGGGCTGGTGGAGGCCGCAGCGTTGCTAGGATTGCATCAGTTTTCCTGTTTGCACTATTTCTTTTTTGTAACAGTGGCCCTGTCTTAAATATGTTGAATCTCCTCCTTGCTCTGAAACTTAGCCAATTCCATTGTGATAAGCGCACAAACTGCACTGTCTGTCGGTAACCGGTACTACTTTATTGATGATTTTCTGTTACACTGTATAGTTGTCCTGTGGCACCCTGACCCAACCCTTTTATGCCACCATGCCCTCACCCAGTGAGCGTAAACTGGCACTGTGCGAAGCTTGCCACTTAGCCAGTGAAAATAATAGCATTATTATGAGAAAGTGGACTTACCCAAATGGAGCCAGCTGACATTCTTTTCGTGTTGTACTAGAATGATGAAGGGTTCCGCTGTTGTTATGTCTTAAATTTATTTAAAAACTTTTTTTAATCCAGATGTAGACTATATTCTAAAAAATAAAAAAGCAAATGTGTTAATGAAACTCCACCAACGTTTGTTGCTCTTTAATCCACCAGCGAATGGCTTAGAAGTTAAATAAAAATGCATTTGATTACTTTTGTTTTGAGTGAAAGAGAACTTGGTTTCCTCTCTGGTCATTCCAGGTGATGGATAATTCTCTGTAAGTATTCTCTTTGGTTTGGAAAGTAGCTGCTGACACCATATACTCCAAGCCTTTTATTTTTAACTCACCGAATAGGTAGGCCCATATACCTCAACGGAATGCTCATAAATCTTAAAGGGCATGGGAGGAAGGTACTTGTGTATTTTTCAGTCAAGTAGACCAGCTTATTGGAGTCTTTCATTAACATCTCTGATTTTTTTAGAAGACTAAATACACACAAGAATTTTTAAAGCCTAAACAACTTTTAGGCAGAAATTTCACCGGGAATCTGCGAAGTGAAGAATTAGAAAAACACCACATAATGCTATTGCACATGCCTTGCAGGCGTTATTTACAAGTCTTTCATGATGACCTTAGGCAGACTAAATGTGTTATAACCTGTGCTATGGCCTATTTCACTAGATCCCAGAGAAGTGCTAAACTTCAGTAAATTGGTGTCCTGCAATGCTTTCAGTTTGCGGGTGAGCCAGTCTGCCACAGCAGGTCTGACGCAGGCTGTGGTAGGCACCTCCAGGGAACAAAACACCATTAGGACACTTTCTCTATAGAGTGGCATAGACAAAATCTAGGGTTCTACATTTTCTTGGTCATTCTTTGTTTAGGGGGAGGCATAAATGCTCGATCAACTTTGGTTTTCTATCTTTACGTCATAAGACATTTGCTACACTTACAGAGCATGACTTTCAATGCTTATAACAGCAGGTTTATTTTAAAACCCAAAGTTTTCATGGTGTGCACAGCTCGTCTATTATCAGTTTTTAGCAGCAGTGCAGAAATGGGGAAGTGTCAAGATCGGGGTGCCTGTCCGTTGCCTGAGAAAGTTAATCATTAATACATGGAGATAAGCAGGGCTGTACCAGAAGTAAGGTACACAGCCTCTAGCTTTATATTTCCTTTAAAGTGTCAAAGTGCGCACACAAAAACAGAAAGATAGGAAAACTGCAGAAATCAAGAATTTGGAGCCAGAATGCTGTGTATTCAAACCCTCTTGCTACTACTTACTAATTATAAGTAGTTTACCAGCCAGGTTTGTGACCACACTAGAAATCAGGCATGATAATAATGAAAATGCTTCATAGGATTTTGTGAGAATTGAATCAAGAGCATAAATAGAATGTCCAAGCATTGGGGGCCATCACTTAGAGTCTTATAGATTTATCACTTTATAGTTTTTGGTTTATGTCTTTCCATTCCCTCTTATTTTCTTCAGGATTATATGAAGCTTAGGACAACATGCCTCCACTTAATTAAAAGCACAGTTGCAATTACATACATGAAACAGCTGGTGTGAACCATTTCCTTTCTCACCAACTCAAGGGGAAACCCAAATCAAACCCCAACAGTCTTGTTTTGGGCAAGAATGTTAAGATATCCTAACTACAAGTTGTTTGTAGAATGTTCTTATGGCATATATTACACAGATAAATGGATGTTGATGGCAAAACAAAACTTTACAGTGTCATTTTTATAAAACATTGGCATAGGAGTGTTTATAGATAAAAATAGTGTTTCTGGCCTAGAAATAATGTAGCTCACTTAAAGAGGATTGGGTATTTTTTTAAAAAAAATGAACCACTGTAAGGTTTTCTAGGCCCCGTTAAGTACTATTCCACAAAGAGTAATTACTATTTTATTCAAGTTTGGTTTATGAAGCAAAAGGCTAAGCACCCTAATATATCCTACCTATTGAAATTTTTGTCAAGTAATTTAAAATTTTCTTAGTATTTGAGCTAAAGTGACGAGTGACTTCATGTTTTCAGAAGGTCTTTGCTAAGGAACCTAACAAAATTTATAGATTTTAAACCTTGTTAACATAGTGGAACCTCTTTCTGTGAGCTCTCAGAGAAAAATTCAGTTGATTTCTCATCTTGTTGCAATTTGTGAGCAAAGAGAAGGCACATGTTAGATGAACTGGGGTTCAAGGACAAGCTGGAACAGAAATTGACTACTTTCTAGATATTTACATTTGCTAAGAATTTTCTACCACAGAACCCTACAATAAAGCCTTTGAGAAGGTCTGGTTTGGCCCCTTAACATCTTTGCTCATGTGGGATTTTTCACATGTGATCTTTACACAGGCTTCCATAGTGCATTGGTCTGATTTACTTTCTCTAAACCTGAACCCACTTGTTAGAGTATATGAATTTTGATTGGAGATAATTCTTTGAGCCAACTTAAAAATAATATACTCTTTAGGTATTTTCAATGGAGTTATTGTCATTTGCATTTAGTAAATTATTTCCTTTTCTTTTGAGTTGCTGAACAAATATCATTAGGAAAATAGTCTTCCCTCCTTCACTTCACTCCTTATTCTGTGATTCACAGTTGATTGCAAATTAGACATACATCCAGAGGAGTGACAGAAATCTTATATACATTTTAAATAAAGATAATGACCTTTTATGGAAAATCTAGTACATTTGTAGGAATCATTCCCTTCTTATATGGTTTATTTTGTTGAGTTTTGAGTGAAATAATGACAGAAGCTTTTCTTTAAACCTTTAAAGGCCCTTTTTGTACTCAGCAAGAACAACAACAGAAATCCCTGGATCAGATGATTCTAAGAAGCTTCTGATGTGGACTATAGGACTGACCTCTTAAAAATAACTATTAGTCTTTAAATTATGGCTCATCAAGGTTAAATTGCTTTAGTTACTAAGATAATTTAAACTTATAATTATTTTTAAGGTCATGTCAAATTTTTTAATCACATGGGGAAATTGAAATGTTGCTCTTGAGTTACTCTAAGCAGTTTATTAGGCTTCCAGTTAGTTAGTTCATTTGTAACTGTGTGGAATTTTCTGTTAAGTGGTGGCAATAATAATAATGCACTACCACTAACCATTTCTGTAACAGAAGCTAGTACTGTACTTTGCTTCATATAATCATGGATCCTTTTGGATGAAAGTGCTCCACTTTAGAGTTCCCCACATCAACTCTCCTAAATTTTTTTAGCTTCCTACAAGACAAGGAGTCCTCAGAGCCAAGACAATGACCGTAGTTAATTTCCCTTCTTCTAGAAATGCTTGGGTGTCTGGGTCCACAGGGTTAACTTTTCAGATGGCCCTAAATTCATCACAGTAACTTTGTAGGCATTTGTCCTGAGTTTATCCTTCCAATGACAGGGATTGAAAACCTTGAAAACTAGGGTTTTCAAGCAGGATGCTTGAGTATGGAGGTAAGTGGGTGGGAAAAATATGGGACAGCCCTTCTGTGTTTCAAGAGAAACCAAGAGTTTGAAAAATCTGAATTAAGAGGTGAAAGCAACTCAGGTTTGGAGTCTTCCATTATTGGCAAAAGAAGACTCCATGGTTTTTCTATTCCCGACATTCCTCAGGAGTCTCTTTGCTCCATTGAAGAATGTGATTTAATAAGTGACCTATTGGTTAAGGAAAAGGAAATCCACATTTGTATACAGATCTTTTCCAGCTGCTTGCTATTTGGTGCTTCAATAACAGCAACTAGAACAAAGATCCAAGAGAATCTATCTTCTATAAAGCTGCATGATTTCACCTTCTCAAATTTTCTCTCATCCTTTAAGAAAATTGAGTTATGGTTCAGTTTTTAATGTCAGAGTCATGGTCAAGTTAAAGCAGAATACTACTAGTTGTGCATCTGTCTAAAGGACTACTCAAACCACAACCAGGTCATCAGTCCTTCCTGTTTTGGCAGTCTCTATTTTTTTTTTTTTTTTGCTTTTTGGGTCACATCTGGCGATGCACAGTGGTTACTTCTGCCTCATGCACTCAAAAATTACTCCTGGCAGAGCTCAGGGGACCATATGGGATGCTGGGAATTGAACCCTGGTCGGCCGCGTGCAAGGCAAATGCCCTAGCCGCTGTGTTATAGCTCCCGCCCCTGCATTCTCTATTTTTAAGAGGACATTTTTTTGTACTTTCTCATTCTTTTTCTTATTTTTTTCATGCTTTTTGCCTAATATTTCAGAATGCTTTGCTGAACAGTTTTAAAAATATGTGTGCCTGTGGGCTGAACTTGAACAATCCCAAACTGGCATGAATTTTGATTGGAGAGGTGCTTATCATTTAGTTAAGAACAGGGTTATAGAAGGTAATTGTCTGACCTTGGACTGTCTGGAGAAAGCGCTTTTCAACACAGGAGATAAAAGGGCTGAGGAAGTACTAGTAGAAATAGAGTCCAGATTTTTATTTTAGCCAGTTAAATAAACAATATTTAGGGCAAGGTGATTTCTAGAATCTATTTCATTCCCCCCTCCTACCAATCTTTCTAGTGTTGATATGTGTACTTTGATCAATTAACATTCAGTTAACAGGATGAAACTGAACGCAATTCATTTGATGTTTTCAAAGAAAACCAACATTGCAGTGTTTTTCCCTTTTGAATACCACACTGCTGAGGTAAAGAATGTTGTAGCTTGTGGGTGAGCTCAATGGGGCCAATTAAAACCTGACTACTCTTCCACCATGTTGAAATGCCTGATAGAACTTGCTCTATTCTTGGATAATGGCATTTTTTTCTTCTTAGCATACATCCACTTGAGGAGATTTCCTGTTTAGTAGTAAAGGAAAGATGAAAATAAAGTACCATATTGTTGGTTCTGACCAAGGTATTTAAGATTATCTACTTATGTGATGTTAAATTTATATCCTAATTTTACAAATTAAATATATATATATAGGGAAAGAATGCATGTATGTCCAATAGCAGTCAAACTATGTATAGAATGCAAGGAGCATAATGTAGTTTAGTCATTGAAAATAAGGTGTAGCATTTGTGGCGTCTAATTGACATTGCAGCTTGCAACTCGTGGATAAAGGTAAAATTTAGTTTCTGTGGCGATAAATGCTTTCTGGTACTTTCTTCATAACTTAAATATTTGGGGGAAGTACCAGAAAGGTATATATTTAATCCATGTGTTAGGAGTTGGAGTGAATCTCAAAAGCCAGCAATCCTTTGCTTTTAGTGCATTTGAGCAGAAATGGCCCACTCCCTGCAGCTAGTTTGGGTGCTAGTTGTTTGTTTGTTTTGCTTATTTTTTTGTTTTTATTTTTTAAAAGAGAAGGTGCCAAGACAAGTCTGCAAAATTATGCCTTTTCAAGTTTACCAGATGTCATTCCACTGTTCTTGGGTGAGAGTGACAAGGGAAGTGATTAAGAAAGGCAAAGTACATTTCAGGACATTCACACCCATTGGAAATGTTTGAGGTATAGAGGACATCACCTTCTTGGACAACAAAACGTGGCACCTTTTTGTCAAACGGAGAAGGCAGATAATATTAGGTGGGAACAGATGAAATTGCCACTATGTCAGCTCTAGATGGTTCCATAATTCCTTATATCAGTACTTAGGTATCTATTCTTTTATGGGTGTGTTATAATTTTTTCTGTTACCATATGAAACTATTGCTTGCCAACTCCAGATTGGCCTGATTTTGAGGTAGGAGTGGGGGGAGGTAAATAAAGCAAATGAGGTGATTATATAAAGGAGAATAAAAGAATGGAAGAAAGAAGCAGAAACTTAATGAGAAGAAGTGGAAAAGCAACAGAGAAGCAGTAAATCGAATTTTCTATGAAAGGTTACAAGGCTATTTCTGATATTACATAGTCTTCCATTATCTTGCCCCCTTCTAGCAGAAAGCAGAGGATCCTTACTTAATATCCTCCCCCTTAGACTTGCTTTTTTGGGGGGGTGGGGGAAGAGGGCACGCCTGTTGATGCCTAGGGCTTACTACTAGCTCTGCGCTTAGGGATCATACCTGGTGAGCTCAGGGGACCATGTGGAATGCTGGTAATTGAACTTGGGTCTGCTGCATGCAAGGCAAGTGACCTATTCTCTGTATTATATCTCTGGCCCTGGCTGATGCTTTTAAGGACAGGTCATAATGGGTGGTAGATCATCTTCTTGTGGAAGATACATGGTTCTTTTGAGAATCCAGCTTAGGTAACTCAGCTGCAAAACTTAAAGGTATCCTAGGCAACAAACAGAAGTCACAGATAGATGGTCCAGCTGATAGCCTCATTGTGGTCCCTGACAACAGCCAACATCACTTGCCAAACATGACAGCAGGACTTCATTTGATTCTGCCCTCATCCTTTTTGTCACCCCAGCTGATTCCAAGCGGAACAGTTAGACACAAACTGTCCCCATTGAACCCTGCCCAAATTTCAGAATTGTATGTAAAATATTTTCATTCCTTTAAGTTATTAAGTGGTTTGTTACACAGCAGTAGATAACTGGAAAGTTTGGTTCACATTTCAGGATATTGCCAAACTAAATACAAACTATTGAAAGTGAAATATAGTCTGTTGAACAAAATCTATTTTATAGAAGTTTTCTGAGCAGCAGAACCTTTGGAAGCATTCATCTGATGACTAGTATAAAGTATGACATATGTAATGAAAAGTATGATAAGGATCATAAAGGATCAGGGTTAAAGAGATGCCATAAGAAATTCCTTATGATTCCATTAGAAGTCACATGGAAGACAGAACTATACCACCCCAAAGATGTCTGTCCTAATATTTGGAAGCTTAGAGCTTACCCAACTTGGCAAATAGTCATTAAGGTTGACACTGAACTTAAGGTGATAGTCAATTTACCCTCAGAGAAATTACCTGAATATACAGATGGAACCAGTGCAATCACAGGGTTTTTAACAATAGAAGTAGGAAGCAGAAATGTAAGAGTCTGATGCAATATGAGGGAGATTTGATTTGACCTCACTGCCTTGAAGACGGAGAAAAAATCCATGAGCCCAAAGGTGCAGACAACCCTTAAAAGTTGGATAAAGCAAGAGAATATATTCTTTTTAGAGTCTCCAGAAAATATGTAGCCCTGCCAATTTGATGCGGGCCCAGTGACTCACTGGAGTCTCTTGACCTGAAAAATGGTCACAACAATTTTGCATTGTATTAAGCCACTGACTTTGTGGGAGTGTTTTACAGAAGCAATAGGAAATTAGAAATTTATCATGTGACCAGAAAACAGGTGTTTGTGTGTTTGTGTGTGTGTATACATATGTACTATTGGCAATTAATCCATTCATTGCCTTTAAGCTGATTCACATACAGAATTTTGAGCACAGTGACTTACTGCAAACAGGCCTTAAAGATTCTTTACCTCTGGATTTGTGAAAGAGACTTTACTTTTTACTTAAGGTCTAATTTTGTGACAGTAGCTGCATAAACAGATATGACTTAAGGTGCAGCCATTATATTAATAAAATAACTTACTTGAAACATAGTAGCTTTATTTACTATGTATTTTGTGGTTAAGTTCTCAGACTTACTACTCTCTTTTTCTTTATTTTAATTTTTTAAAAGTTCCACTTCCTTCCCATCTAAACAGTATGTTGTGATCTTTATGTGTGACATTTATTTCTGCAGTCTACCGCATGTTTTTGTTATTTTCCCTTTTATTCATATCACTTGTATCACTTGTATCATTTGTTATCCTGTTGTTTATGGATTTGTTCGAGCAGATGCCAGTAATGTCTCCATTCATCCCTGTCACGTGCTAGTGTAGCCCAATGGGGTCTGCTCGCTCCAGGAACACAAAGAAGAGCCTCAGGGGACAGTTTGAGACTCTTTTATTCACATATTTACCTGAAATACAATATACATACATTAAGTAAATACTTTAAGTTTTAAGAAATACATACACCCATGTAACCAGCACCTCAATAGAAGTACGGAGCATTATCATCACCCTAAAACACACTTAAAAGTGCCTGCATGCTCTCTTTTGAATATTTCCCTCTTCTCACGATACTCACCCCCAAACAATCAACAATTCTGATTTCTATCTGCATATATTAGTTTGACCTTAATTATTGAACTTCATGTAAACAGAATCATACAGGGTATATCCCTTTGAGTCTGACTTCTTACACTTTACATAGTGTTTCTGAGATCTACTTATGCTGTTGCATAAATCATTCCATTTTATTGCTGAGCAATAAATTTTATAAATTTAATAATTTTTTAATAAATTTCCACAATATATTTGTTTGCCTATTGGTGAAAATTTGGGATATTTCAGGTTTTTTTTGCTTTTGGGTCACACCTGGCGATGCACAGGGGTTACTCCTGGCTCTGCACTCAGGAATTACCCCTGGCGGTGCTCAGGGGACTATATTGGATGCTGGGAATCGAACCCAGGTCAGCCGCGTGCAAGGCAAACGCCCTACCTGCTGTGCTATCGCTTCAGCCCCTGGAGTGATATTTCAGTTTTTAAAAACCATTTCTTTTAGCTAATATGAATAAAATTATTAATAGTCTTCCTGTTGAAAGCTATTTTGCTGTGCATACATATGTATAGAATGACTAGTTCATAAGTAAGTATATATACAACTTTGTAAAAGACTATCAGAATTTTCCACAGTGCTAAAACCATTTTCCCTTGCATTGGATATGTATGAGATATTCAGTTATATACTTCTTCTAGGGCTGGAGTCATAGAACAGCGGGTAGGGCGTTTGCCTTGTACGCAGCCCACCAGAGTTCGATTCCTCTGCCCCTCTCGTAGAGCCCGGCAAGCTACCGAGAATATCTTGCCCGCATGGCAGAGCCTGGCAAGCTTTCCGTGGCGTATTCGATATGCCACAAACAGTAACAACAAGTCTTACAGTGAAGAGGTTACTGGTGCCTGCTTGAGCAAATCGACGAACAATGGGATGACAGTGATACAGTGGTACTACCTTTGGTTAGTGACATATTCTACACTGATATTGCAAAACAGGCATAGTAGTACAGAGAAGTGCTGCTGGTGGGATGTGTGGGGAGTCAGAGAGTGGGAGAAGTTAACTACAATGGAGTTTTATCATTCTTTTGATTGACCCACCATAACATTGCTAGCGATGAATCTGGGGAAATCAGGTCTCATAAGAAACCTGCACAAGCTCCTATACTGAGTGGATATTGATGTCAGGCTAACCCCTATGTAGACTTCACCTGAAATCTACTTCATCAGTTCAGCATTGGAGTCGATCTCTGTTACCCAAGTTTTAGGAAGTTATGTCTTTTGAGCTGGGGTATGGTTATGCTCTTCACAGGAAAAGGAAATACCAGTCCCAAATATCCATCACTCAGGTTGCCTAGGTCTGTTGTCTATTTTTTTTTCCGGTCTTTAGGCCACACTCAGCAGTACCCAGGGCTTACTCCAGGCTCTTAACTCAGGGATTAGTTTTTGTGGTGCTTGGGGGAGCCCTGTGGGGTGCCAGGGTTAGAACCTGGGTTAGCTCTGTGCAAGGCAAGAGTCCCACTTGCTGTACTCAGTTTCCAACCCTGTTGTCTAATTTTACATAAAGGAACCTCAGAAGAAGTCAGTGAAGCAAAATAGTTTTATTAAAGAATTATGGGAATGAGAGCAAAAAAATGCATTCAGGAGAGAATATTGGCTTCTGCAGAGAGAGGAGAGAGCCCTCAGTAGTTTGGGGGAAGGAGTTGTATATGGGTTTATTCCCAAGTTGCCTTGCCTTGGCTTGGAGCTTGCTGTGTAGCAAAGAGTCCTTGCTAAGGAATTTCCATGGGAAAGAACCTTGGGGTTGGGGTCTTCAGTATTCTTGTTAGGTCTTTCTTCCTGCTGAAATGTCTCCTCTCCTAAGTTGTCCAGATTTGGGCTTTGGGGATAGCTTCATTCAATCTTTTGAGGATTTTGTTCCTGGGGAATCACCTCCAAAGAGGATTCAGCATTCATTCACATTATGGATTTCAACAGAGTAACTCCTTTTCAGAGAATATCTTGGTATTATAGCTTTCTGAAACTCCTGTCAAGTATAACCCCCTACATGCCTGTTTGTCTATATTTATGCCCACCTCAATAGCAATAAACTACTACTCAGTGCACAGTTATTATGTGACTTAAATGGTTTAATTTTTTTCACTTTCTAAAAATTAAATCACTGTGAGATAGACCCTTACAAAGCTGTTCATGATTAGGTTTCAGTCATACAATATTCCAACACTCATCCTTCCATCAATGCACATTTCCCAACATCCTCATGTTCCCTCCCATAACCCCACCAGCAACCCCAGCCTGCCTCTATGGCAGGCACTTTAATTCTCTATCTCTGTGTCTGTCTCTGTATCTGTCTCTCTCTGTCTCATTCTCTGTCTACTCCCTTTCTATCCCTCGCTCTCTCTTTCTCCTATTGGACATTGTGGTTTTCAATATTGATACTGAAAGGCTGTCAGGAATATTCCTTTATCTACTTTTAACACTCAGTTCTTGTTCAGCGTGATCATTCCCAGCTATTATTGCCATACTGGCCTATTCCTTATCTTAGCATTTAAAAAATTTAGTTGCTGTGAATTACAAAGTTACTAATGTTCAGGTTTCAGGCACACAGTGTTCTAGCACCAATCTTTTCACCAGTGTCCACTGCCCTACACCACTGTCCCCAATTTCCCTTATCCCAGCCTGCCTCTGACAGGCACTTTAATTACAAATTTTAGGTGTCTGTAAAATATGAGAGAGTATCTTTGCTTCTTTTTCCGTCCTGTTAATTGAATGACACCGAATGTCTGAAGTCCTAGTAACCCTCTTTGATAATAAGGTGGTGGCAATGTGTTAAGAACAGTAGAGCAACAAGAAAGACAGAACAAGGGTTTCTGGTTGTCATGAATAGTCTTCATCTAAATTTTGTTTTAAAAAGCCCATAAACAAACTATTATGTCGTTCAAATCATTCCAAATTTTTTATTTCTCATATCCAAATTTAATCCTAATATTAAGACAAAGGCTTAAAGAGGTTATAAAGAAAATATATCTTTGAAATATTATAAAAGTTAAATTATAACTTGTAAAATCTTGGAGTGTTTGCCAGTGAAAATTATATATGAGGACCAGAAAAATAGAATAAGGTAAATGTTTGAAAAGGAGGTTCTTTTTCTTTCACATCATTTGTTCTTTTAAGTTGTATTAGACAATAAAACCGAACTATGGCATATTCAGACTGATTATTTAATCTATGAATTTCCATTTCTCTTTTTTTGCCTTTTGGGTCACACCCAGTGATGCTCAGGGGTTACTCCTGGCTATGCACCCAGGAATTACTCCTGGCGGTGCCTGGGGGACCATATGGGGTACCAAGGATCGACTCCAGGTCGACTGCATGCAAGGCAAACGCCCTACCCGATCTGCTATCGCTCCAGCCCCATCCATCTCTCTTTTTAATAATTTTCTCCTTTCATTTACTTCTTTGCTTCTTAATGTATACACTAATGTCAATTTACACAAGAAATTCTAAAGGCTTTCAAATTACATGAACTCAAGCTAAAAGCAATCATTCCTAAACTATGATCAACAGGGAATGAGAAGACATCTAAAGAACTGAAATGGTTCCCACCTCCTATCCATTACCAGTGTGATGTTAAAAAGCAGAATAAAGAGAAATTGGGGGTGGAATAGCTGGGAAACTCCAATAAGTAGGCACCTATTCAACATAAACTCAGAAGGAAAAATTTCCAAAGTAAAAGCCAAAATCTCCATTTTCCCTTCTTTTTTCTCTTTTAAGATGTACTAGAATCAAATGCAAGAGTTCAAAAGTGATTTTAGAAATTTCTAATGTATAGGGAAGACTAAATATAGTAAACAATCAAGCAGCATGTGACAGGGATAATAGAGGCATGCAGGTCTCTGAAAACATGCATGAAGAAGCCTTTAGAGAAGTGATGTTTCATTCAGTAAATATTTTTGGAGCCTACTAAGTGCCAGGCATTGGGCTATTTGCTGGTGAGCCTTATGTTATATGCTTATAATGCAGAGAAGTATACAGACAAGAAAGCAGGCAATTACAATGCAGCCTAATAAGTGCTATGATTTGTAGGCGCACAGTGCTACCGGAGTCCAGAGGAGAACCTAAATTAGGTCTGGAGGTTGAGCAACAATACTCTAGACAAACAACCTGAAGCTGAGATATAACTGGAAAACATGGATTAAATACATGAAATGAATTAAGGAAGGATTCCCTGGGACTATATCAGAAATATCTGCTCTATAGACCCGAGCACATCTTTAGAAATGTCATGGTCAAGAAAGACAGAGTGAGGGGCTGTTCCAGAATAGGCAGGAAAATTTAATGCTATATTTGATCCTTGATTAGCTTCTGAATAAGCAATGTTAACAACATCTATATAAATAGCTGTATTTCTTTTGATATACATCCTGGAATTTTTAAGTTACTTAATGAATCTGAATGAAGTCTATATTTTAGATCATAGCATTGCAACAGCATTAATTTTCTGATTATGATAATTGTACTATAGTTGTAGATTATTCTCATTCCTAGGAAAATATACCCTGAAGTGTTTAGAGCTTAATGTGTATTTGCAATTTATTTTCAAGTGATTTGTTAAGAAAGCTGAAGAGGAGAGAGAGAACATGAAATTTCTAGGTGAGGGGTACATGGAAAGTTTTTACTCTCCTTGGAATTTTCTATAAGACATATATTATTTCAAAACAAAGGATTAATGGACATAAACTTAGACTTTAAGAACAATAGGAAGTAGACCATCAGAGGATTTTGTGCTTTTGAATGATATCTCATGCTGCAGTGTAGTGATTGGTTCAATCTGGCACAAACTTATTTATCACCAGTTCAGAGACTCTTGTCATAATCCACGTGAGTGATGATGGTAGTCTCAAATAAAGTATTAAAGAAGGTAATAAAGAAAGAAAAAAGAAGTGGCTAGAGAAATGAAATATTTGGGAAGTAGGAATCAGGGTACAAGATAGGTTATTATGGTGGTGATAGAGGTGGGGGGGTGGAAATCAAGGGTGACCTTTGGGAGTCTTCCTGGAGTCATTGAGAGAATGTACATTGAACTTGTGAGATAAGCACTAAAGAATTCGGTTTTGGGGGGAAAGATGATTTTATTTTATACCTCATCATCAAGCCAATTCTACTAAGCCTTCCTCCTCTTAGTTAATGACATCTCCATTCTTCAGGATGCATAGGCCCAAAGCTTTGGAATCACAGTAGATTCTTTCTCTCACATCCCAATCCAATCATCAGAAAATCTTATTGAGTCTGTCTTTATAAAATACCACATATCTCACCTCTTCTAACTAACTCAACTGATGCTGATGGTAAAATTTACCATTCTCTCCAATCTAGACCATTTTATAGTTTCTTAACAGGTGTCATTGCATTTACACTTCCTTTCTCCTGGAGCCACATGGATGCCATTAAAAACAGGTCATCCAACATATCCCTCATATCTCTCAGTGAAAAAGTCAATGCCTATTTCAAATACATTGAGGTTTTGTATGGGACGGCTTTTGTATTACTTGGATTTCATCTAAGATTTTCTCTTCATTCATTTCCAGCCACATAAACCCTTGATTCTCAAATTTTCCAGACACACTCCAAGCTTGGGCTCCTTGCATTTGCTTTTCTTCTAGTTTCTGGAACTCCAGAAATTTCTCTTTCCTCAGAGATCTCCATAACTGAAATCCTTAAAGTAACAAAAACTCAAATAAGATAGAATTAATTCTCTTTCACACCATAAAGAACACATGGAAGTAATGTGTACAGGGATGTTATTGTAACCCCATGATATGCCATCAAGGCCCCAAGAAAGAAACTTTTGCTTTTGTAGCTTCAACATCTTTTCTAAAGGATAATTTATGCCATCATGTGAATTCTGGAACCCTCGATACCATGTTCCTGTTTCCTACTGCCTGGAGGAAATACAGAAAGAAATAGAGGGGTAATAAATGGTCCATTATAAGAAGCAATCTCCGCCCTTCCACAAATAATTTTGTGTATAGTTCTTTGGTTACACTTTACTCACAACTTGCAATTTGAAAGCTTTTTGAAAGTCTTTAGATTTTACATCGAGAGGCCATATTTAGTTGCTAGGAAAGCTGGAAAATGCAGTTGTTTATTTCAGGTGGCAACATGCCCAGCTAAAAATTAGAGTTTGTTACTAAGGAGAAAGGGGAGGATGGATGTTGGCATAGGTAGCTAGCAGGCTTTGCTTCAGATATTTTGTTTCTAATGTGGATGACTTCACTATTACCTTACTCTTTGCCAGCACATTCATAGGATGTGGTGCCACTTTGCCCATCTTCATTTAAGGAGATATCACAATAGTATATTCTCTAAATGTAAACTTCTGTGTGAAAGAAATGGATATATAATTTCTTCTGTTTTAATAAATTAGTTGAGACATCAGGAGTTGAAAGAGTTAAAGTTTAAATACCAGAAAATAATTTCCTAGAGTCTGGCATGTTCACAAGTTCCTATTAGAAAAGAATCAGGAAAAGGATATATACTATATCTCATAAAATTTTTTGGATACCCAGTATTTACCAATCACTCAGGTTATCCCTGAGTGAGTGATATGAGAAGGTCTGTGTTTTATTATATCTTAAAAATCATTGATTAATTAAAGATTTTAATGGGCATAAGAAGCTCACCCTTTGAGAGTTTGACCCAAGGCAGGACAAATGGCTGAGGTTGATGAACATTGTGAATTGAGGAGATGGGTAACATGGGGAAAACTATTCTGTGAGACACTAGTGATTCAGTCTGTGGAGATCCAGTGGTGGTACTTGTCTTAGAGGTGGGGAATATCTTATTTGTACTGACTCCCGAATAACCAAAACACTCCGTCCTAACTTGACACAAACCAAAGTTCCTTTGGGAGAAGAGGTTAGTATGATTGGGTAGATGCGCATGTTGTGGTAAGAGTAATGTTTAACTAGAAGGGTCTATGGTTTTATCTTTTCAGGGAGTAATAATCATAGCGAACATAATGAACTTGTTATGGAATTTCCCACTCATACCAATATTTACCAGGTCAATACCCATGGGGGGAGATTAGGGAAATGATATAGATCTTTATGTATAGAAATGGAGATTATTTCAAATGTCTAAGCCAATAAAAATATGGACAATTGGTCAAACGTTTAAAAATATATTGCTAAGGGAAAAGGTAAAAGAGAAATGGAGTCAAAGTGATATACTCTGACTAGCTTACAAGGACAGCTCTGTTGATGTTAGGGAGACTGTGGACAGCAAAGCCTGCTGTTGAATAAGGGGTAAGAGTAGCACTGTAGCACTGTCATCCTGTTGTTCATCGATTGATTTGCTCAAGCGGGCACCAGTAACCTCTCCATTGTGAGACTTGTTACTGTTTTTGACATATAGAATACGCCACGGGTAGCTTGCCAGGCTCTGCCATGTGGGCGGGATACTCTTGGTAGCTTACCGGGTCTCCGAGAGGGACAGAGGAATCGAACCTGAGTCGGCCGTGTGCAAGGCAAATCCCTACTGCTGTGCTATCATTCCAGTCCTGTTAAATCAGAGCCAAGGATGAAAAGTAAGAAAAGGAACCAATTAATCTCAATATGTTTCCTCTGGAAAATACTTTTAAAATAAGGACAAATAAAGGTCTTGAATATCTGTGTTTTGTAGGATCAAACTCATTCCCTTCTCAGCAAGTCAATTCCTTTGCCAAAGGAGGTATTTATAATTCTATGGAAACTGCCTAATTCTCTCATATAATGACTAGTAGGAATTCTAGACTTTTCTCTCTTTAAAGATCAATTTCTTACTAACAATTCCTCTTTCATGGAAGCACACTGTAGTCCAAAGTGGATTACAGTGATTTGGTGATTATTGTAAGATTAAATAATTATTTACATTTGTTGATTTAAGCATTTTGCCAAAAGAAACCATTTATTTTCAATTGAGAAAATAATTATATCCAAAAGAGAAAATTTTTGTTTGCGATAGAAATTCTTTTTGCAAGGTGAGACAGTGATTCTATGAATTTATGGATATCTTATCATTAACTGTTCACTATCGCATAAACATCACTATTATATCAGAAAGAAGCCCTGAAATTAAGTTCACATCTTGATTCATTTGATGATGTTACTATAGTGTCAGTGGAAGGTAAATTCATTTATTTTAATCATTTAACAGTGATTGATCTTTGCTTATTCTGAATATCATTGTTTTCAAAATATGGTCCATTCACATAAGCTAGCAGCTATTATAAATGGATCCTATTCAACTTGAAAAGTGTATTTTATTTTTACATCATGAAAGTTAGAAGGCAGAAAAGAGTGACTATGATAGTTGAATCTGATACTTTTATCACCCAAGTCAAAGAAATCTAGTCATTTTCTTTGCATCTATGATTTACAGATACCTTATCATGTACTTACATCTATTATCGATTGAGTTGGGGACTCTTACCAAAACTTTCACACAAAGTGATCCACAGTAATAGCACATTAGACAGGGCATTTGTCTTGCAAGCAGCAAACCCAGGTTCCATCTCTAGTACCCCATGTGGTCCCTTGAGCCCCTCCAGGAGTGATCTTTGAGCCCAGAGCCAGAAGCAAGCCCTGAGGATTGGTCAGGTGTGGTCCAAAACCCAAAAACATTCTTTTTCACACAAAGAATTATTGTAGCCTATACTACTGGGCTAGTGTCAGGAATAGTCCCTACAATGGATTTTATCCACAGCTCAAAAGCAGGTGATTTCATGGCCTTCAAATAACCACCTGAAGGAGGTAGTTACTGCACTGAGAGACATCGTGTGGGAAGAGATGTGCCAACTATTAAAAATATGAATACAAAAAGATTAATGTGATGCATGGGAAAATGAACAAAATGGTAATACTGATCATTTGAAAAGGGAAACACTGAAGAGATAACCTTATATATTGCTCAAAAAATGAAGTAATGTACTCTACTAGAAGAATGCTCTCTTAGCAGTTGTATCTCTTCTCAAACTTCCCATATTTTCTTTTGATTTTGGGGCCACACTTGGCTGTACTCAGGGCTTACATCTGGAGCTGCACTCAGGGATCACTCCTGGAAGCGGTCAGGGGAACTATACCAGCTGCTGGGTAATCAAACCTGGGTTGGCTGCATGCAAATCAAGCACCTTACAAACTGTACTATCTGTCTGTCCTGGCTTCCCATGTTGATTTCTGATTATGGTCGTATGTCTTCCTTTCACAGTTAACTCCATTAGTACATACTTCCTTCTAAAGCACTTACTTTCCATTTAAATAACCCAGGCTGGCCTTAAAATGTCTTCCATTAAAATTAACTTCCATGTAATACTTAACCACTTAATAAACACTAAAACGTCATAAGAATACTGAACCTTACAAAATACATCTACACCCAAATAATTTTCACGTTCTGACTAAAATATTTTAATGATGGTGTTTTAGTATTGTAATTCTTTTACCACAACTAGTAACCTTTTTAAAGAAAAGACTTTAACAAATGCTTATAATTTAATGCATGTTTCCTGGTCTGTTCCACTTGCCAGGATCACTTCAAAGTGAGTTAAAACACTCTGATGAAAATATCGTTTAAACCAATGCATGTAGTCAGGGTCTGGGGGTGGGGGGTGATGGGAGAGAACCTGGGGACATTGGTGTTGGGAAATGTGCGCTGGTGGAGAGATGGGTGTTGGAATACTGTATGACTGAAATCCAATCATGAACAGCTTTGTAAGGGTCTATCTCACAGTGATTCAATAAAAAAGTTAAAAAAACCAATATATGTCGTCTATAATTTTTGTGTGTATTGAAAATTAGACAATAGAATTCACACCAGTTTAGAGCTGAAATGAACTACAAGAGCATTTAGCATATTTTCCACCATCCATTCTGTGACAGAAGCAAATTTAGGTCTCTTAACTTTTAGAACTTTGTTTCTTTCCTTACATTTACTTCTTTATTATGCCCATTTAAATAATTTAATTTTTAAAAAATTTATATATTTGACATATTTCTTTAAAATTTTATCATTGTAAATGGATTTCTAAAATTTGGGGAAGATAAGTTACAAGTTTCTAAGGGGAATAATTGTTTTATAATTTAGGTATATTACAAAAATATTTATATCTAAGAGATGGCTTTTTCTACCTCAAACATGAATCAGGAATATTTATTAACAAAATTCTTAAAAACATTTTTTTAAATTTTATAAGTTTTTGGCAAAATCTTTCTTCCTTGGTAGGTATGTTGAGTTCCTATTTAAATCAGAATTAAATACCTTACTCATTGGAGAAAAAGAAATGTTCGAAATTTTGGTAGTAGTACAACTTTAAGAAAAATTTAAAGTCCATTCTTTGTCGTCTCATTGAGATCATAATAAATATTTCATTCTCAATCTAATGGATTTGGCTTGGAGGTACCTTACATAGCCATATTGTGATGTTAGGGTTCGGTTTGTTTTAAAAATTTATAGCAGTTCCAAGCAGAAGTTAGATCTGTTCTCACAACTGCCAATACCGCAGGCCATTTTCTATAAACATCTTCTGAAAAAAATCAAACACACATTACCCAAAGAACCAGAGACACAGCTGTTTCTGGTTCTGATCTTAAGAGACATAAACTTTTCCTTGGCAAAGTGCAAGTGAGAATGGAATTGATAAAGTCTGATCACCTATTCCAAGGAGTTATGCCTGGGGATGGAAAAAATGGAAGGGGATGTTTCTGACATCACTTTCTTATGTAATTCAAAACTTATTTCCCAGCTCAGATGAGAAAGCAGAAGTAGTGAGAATATCCTTATAAAACCAAAATAAGATTTTTAAAAAAAACATTGTTTTTTTCCTTATTTAAAAAATGTAAGCCCTTTGAATTAAATGTATACTTACCCCATGCTCTGACAATTCCATTTCTAGGTATGCATCAAAGAGAACTAAAAACATATGTTCACAGAAAGATTTCGACACAGTTTTCCTTTTAATCCTACAATCCTCAAACTGAAACCAACCTGACTACACACTAATACAGTATAGTTATACAATGGAATACTATTCTTTTAAATTATCAAATCACCATGAGATAAACAGTTACAAAGTTGTCTGTGATTGGGTTTCAGTCATACAATGCTTCAACATCAGTCCCTTTGCCACTATCCAAAAAGTTTCCCACCACCAGTGTCTCCAACTTAATACTATTCTATCAAAGGGAACAGACTACTGATACATAAATCAACATGAGTGAATGTCAATATTAAGCAGAGCAAAAAATGCTGGAAACAAAAGGAGACATAATTATTCCCTCTATGTTGAAGTTCAAGATCAAGGGAAACAACTCTGGTAGAAACACATGAGAATAGTAGTTTTAGGGACTAGAAATGGAAGATTTACTTTAAAGAACTAGTAGAGGATTTTGGAGTGCTATTATACATCTTGACTGGGAGTACTGGTTAAATAAATACATGAGGATTTCAAAATTATACTGCTACTGACATATTTTAAGGAGAGATTTATTATGTATTATAATATACTTAGTATTACTGACTTTCTCTCACTAAAGAAATAGTAATGATGGGGCTGGAGTGATAGCACAGCGGGTAGGGAGTTTGCCTTGCACGTGGCCGAGCCGGGTTCAATTCCCAGCATCCCATATGGTCCCCTGAGCACCGCCAAGAGTAATTCCTGAGTGCAGAGCCAGGAATAACCACTGTTCATTGCCAGGTGTGACCCAAAAAGCAAGAAAAAAAATAGTAATGTTTCCCCTTATGTCAAAAATAAGTCATGTCATGTCAAAAATTGTCTAGTGAGAAAATGCCAGGAACAATAAATATCTTATAATACATAAGACTAAATCATATAGCAATCACAAATTGGCTATTACTGATTTATTTTATGAATATTCTCTTTGCCATTTCTAAAAGTTTTGTTGGAATAAACAATATAAAGTAAATTAGTTATATGTGTAAGGGGGCAGGTTGGAATTGAGAGGGAAACTGGGGATATTGGTGGAAGGAAGGCCACACTGGTGGTGTTGAAACACTAAATGCTTGAAGTGACTGTATAATGAATGACTTTGTAAATGACTTTATAAAAGAAAAATTAATTTAGAAAGAGTCCCCATACTTTGCTTAATCTATTTGAGGTGACAAAATCAACCCTAATTGAGAACCAAAAAAAGGACTGGAGCGATAGCACAGCGGGTAGGGCATTTGCCTTGCACGCAGCCGACCTGGATTAGATTCCTTCATCCCTCTCAGAGAGCTGGGCAAGCTACCGAGATTATCCCACCCACATGGCAGAGCCTGGAAAGCTACCCCTGGGGAATTTTTTATGCCAAAAATAGTAACAGCAAGTCTCACAATGGAGACGTTACTGGTGCCTGTTGGAGCAAATTGATGAACAACGGGTCGACAGTGTTACAGTGCTACAGAAGTAAAAAAAAAATCGAGGACTGGGTAGAGTAGCTCTATAGTAGAAAAATCTAACAAACATGACTTCAGCCAGGCAATCAAGATTAACAAGTGGTCATTGATAATGATAGTAGGTACTCTTTTTTTAAAATTTTATTTATTTATTTATTTATTTTTTAAAATTTATTCTTTTATTGAATCACCATGTGGAAAGTTACAAAGCTTTCAGGTTTAAGTCTCAGTTAAACAATGCTCGAACACCCATCCCTTCATCAGTGAACATATTCCACCACCAAGAATCACAGTATACATCCCCCCTCTCCCCCCACCTCCCCAGCCCCCCACCCCGCATGTGTAACTGGTAAATTTTACTTTACTTTCACTTTGATAGTAGGTACTCTTGACACTATGTGATGAGAATGACATTTGTGGTGGTCTTCCTTCTAAAAATATTTAATCCCAGTCATAAGGTGAGAAAAATGTCAGAAAAATTCCAGTGGATGCATTTGTACTGTATACTTGACCAGAACTCAGCAAAACTCTCAAGGTCATCAGAACAAGGGAAGTCTGAGAAATTGTTACAGCCAAGATGAGCCTAGGAAGAAAAGATAACCAAAGCAATGATGTGACCCTGTATAAGAAAAGACAATAGACAGAAATGAAGGAAATCTGAATAAAATGTGGCCTCTAATAATTTAGTAATAATGGCTTACTAAATAGTGACAAGTGTAACACATTTATAAGTTATTAATTATAGGAGGAATTATTTGTGGGTCTATGGAAATATTTCTATAAGCTTCTTACTTCTAAAATATTTTAAAGAAAAAGCCCCTTCAATATTGAGCTTATAGTGCACTCAAAAATCTACAAACATGCCTTTATTGTTTATTTTCTTGTTTGTTTTTAACACTGCTAACCACAAACATGCCAAAGACCTTTTATAAAGTCATTTCTGTCTGCTTCTAGAGCTTTGATCTCATAAATGATCTGAAAAATCTTCTCGGGCTATGTTGGGGCTACATAAGATTTAATTCAATTCGATAAAAATTATTGAGCACTTACTATATGCCACACATTGAACTAGTCAGTGGGGACTTGAAGATGGATGAGATGCGGTTCCCACTCTCCAGGAGCTCAGTCTTGAAGGAGGGCACCATCTGGTGCAACGCTGGAGATATTTATTACAGGGACATCAAGGTGGAAAACATTATTGTATAATGTTTTTCTTTCCCACAAAACAGATTGCGGTGATTCTGGCCTAGGCAGGCCCAAAGCTTGGATTAAGGTGGTAAAGGACTATTTTGAAGAAGAGACAAATACAGGTCAGTGGCAAGTAGGAATCTTTTTTCAACATACTCTCATCATCATCATTATTCTTTCATTATTGGCCTGTGGGAGAATTTGGAGTTTTGTGAGCCATAGGACATAGTTTCTGTATCAATAACAGAAGAAAAAAAATTGTATTCTGCCAGGAAGGCTTCCTGCCTGGTTACAGACTGACCTCCAAGTTTTCCTATGATTATTATTGTGCCAAATCTCCACATCTGGGCAGATCTGTGTTCAAGCCAGTTGCTTGATAATTTTCCGAGTCTTCCTGCTTTTCCATTTTCTTTTATGCAAAGAATAGGGAAGTCTAAGCCCCAATGGTATGATTGGAATAGGGTGAACAAAAATTCTTTACAAATGTTTAACTGCTTTGACAATATTGCTCACTTTTACTATCCAGATTTCTATCTTAACCTAGGGTTCACAGGATCACTTATATCCTGGGCTCCTTTGCAGTTTTAGAAAATTGCCTACCATGAGGAGGCTGGTAAAGTTTAGTGATTCAGAACACAGACTTCAGAGTCAGCGAGATCCTGGGTTTAAATCTCAGCTTGGCTATTTACCAGCTGTGTGAATAGAAGTACTACTTCCCTTGATGATTCCTGTGAGGATTAGATGAAATAATCTACAGTTAATTGCCAGACATAGTGCCTGATGGACAGCAAATACCTGATAATCAAAGTTTGTTGTTTTCCCTCATTTATTCAACTATGTTCCACTATAACGTAAGTTTCATAAAGGCAGGTCTTTCTGTTAATTTCATTCAATTGTGTATTTCAAGTATTGAAAATAGCAATTAGCATATGGGAGGAGCTTATAAAATATTTGTTGGATAATTGCATAAAGCTGCAGGCTTTATTGCAGTCTGCGTATCACACAGAGTATGGAAGCACTCTAGTAATACAGAAAATTCTGTGGCTCAAAGATATTTCCACAAGTTTCTAACACCCCAGCAGTCCCATTGCTTTAGGCAGGTAGATAATCCATTAAAATAGCCCAATTGTGGTGAACTAAAGATGACCAGAAATTTTTGACACTGCTCTCAAGTTGAGATGGGCTTTTTTCCCATCCCTTTGCATATAGACGGGCTCTGATGACTGTTTTGACCAATTAAATGTAGCAGAAATAAGGTTGTGTCAGGTTTTAATCACCAGACCTTAGGAAGTCGCCTCTTATGTGTCTCTTGGCAGACAGACATCGTGAAAGAATTGCAGCAGTCCTGAGATCATCATAGTCGAGAATCACGAGCTACATGGAGAAGTCTTGAAGAATGATTCACCATGTGGAAAGAATAGATGAAGGGAAATTTCTGTGCATAAAGTTTCCAGCGGGGAAGAAAGAAATTAAAAACTGCATGCAAACTTTGAAATGTGCTATCAGAGAGCTCAGTTCCTCCTGAACTGTCTCCTCCCTTTTGTTCCCATAAATGAAATTGATGACCTGCTCACTTTTAGATAAAGAGAGAAGAGCACAAATTGCTTCATAAATGAGCTCAACCATTTCTGGAGTTATAGAATGAAAAATGTAAGCTCACGTGTTTACCATAATGATTTTATTGACTACTCAGCTAGTCAACGCAGGTACTTCACCAGTTTTCAGCTCTTAGTATTCACATCCTTGGGTACTTTTTCCCAAGTGAATAGGACTGACCCAAGTAGCCAAAAGGATTGCTGGAGAATAATTTCTAAGACTACATAATAAATAACATTGCAGTTTCCAGGTTGTGTCTCTTGGACAACTTTCCCTGAGAGAAGTAAGCTGTCATATTTGAGGACACTCAAGCAGCCCTATGAGGAAGTTCATATGGTGAAGAACTAAGGCTTCCTGATAACAGCCAGCATTAGCATCTCAGCTTTTTATGTGTACCATCTTGGAGGTGGCTCTGTAAGTCTCATAGCCCAGACTTCTATCCCAAGAGACTATAAGATAACTAATGTTAATTCAGAATCTGAGGATAATTTTTGGGAAGTCCATACCCTGCTGTGTTGAGGATTTACTCCTGATTCTGAGCTCAGGGATCACTCCTGGTGGGACTTTCAGGTTGGCTAGGTACAAGACAAGCACCTTAATAAGGGTCAGGAGGAATGCTCCACTGTTGGAAGCCTGCCTCATGAGCTGGAGGAGAAGGCAGCTGGGATAGAGAAGGGACCACTACGTCAATGATGGTTGGAGGAATCGCTCAGGATGGGAGATATGTGCTGAAAGTAAATAAAGGACCAAGCATGATGGCCTCTTAGTATCTGTATTGCAAATCATAATGCCCAAAGAGAGAGAGAGTAAGAAGGAAATTGTCTGCCATAGATTCAAGGAATGGGGTGGTGGTGGCTGGAGGGAAACTGGGGACATTGGTGGTAGAAAGTGTACACTGGTGGAGGGATGGGTATTCCATCATTGTATTACTGATACTCAATGATGAAAGCTTTGTAGCTGTATCTCATGGTGATTCAATAAAAAGTTGTTAAAAATGAAGACAAGCACCTTAACCCTCTTGCTGTTTATCCATCCCCAAAGATAACATTAGATTGAAATAAATGGTGTGGTCACTATCTCTGTCCTTATTGTCTGTTTTTGTTTGTTAGTTTGTTGCTGTATTTCCACATGTATAGCTTGTATTTAGAATTCAGAACTTCAAAAACTTTTGTTTCAAGACCTCTGGTATGTCAAGAAACTACATGTGTTTTTGATTATTGTATGTCCTTTAATGATAGATAGGCTCTATCTATCTATGATGTGCTTTGCTAAATCCAAGTTATTGGATACAGTGAAACTCACAAACCAGCTCAAAATTGCCTTGGATTCATGTTTTCTTCATCCAGAAAATTACTTCAAAATATTACTAATATTGTAATCCAGTCTTTCTCAAATAATTAAAAAATATATCTATTTGTGGGTAAGCATGTTAAGATCCACTTAGGCAGTAACTTCAGGACAAGTCTCACATTCACAGATCTACAAAGATGACAGATGGTGGAGGAGTAAGAAAATGAGACACTCCTATCCTTAGTAGCAAGCAGTACAAACACCTAATATTGTGACTTGGACCTGATTTACCTCATCTTTCCCAAAAAAGTTTTTTTTGGAAGTTCACAAGAAACTTCTTTCTGAAGAGGTTATTTTTCCAGATGAACCGTTTGCAAAGTTTTCAAAATTAATTAATCAGAGAAGGGACAATTGTCTATACCATAGGGAGAAGGCTTTTCATGTGGACTTGCTCTCTCCCCATCTGTCCATCTGGCTATGCTTTCAAAAGATGATGACTATCTAGGTATAAAGTGATGAGAAAGTGATGGAGAGGACGCCTAAAAATGTTGCTCCATGTTTACAGACAGATGAGAAAGAACAGACTACAGTAAGGCAGGAGATTATTTCATCTTCTAAGAACTTTTTGTCAGTTGTGACTGAAAAATTTAAGAATGATTTTTCTAAACTAATAGTTTGTTATTATTTCTCCAGAAAAAAATTATAAGGAGAATCATCAATGAATGGCACGTGTTTCTTGTCATGAAAGTCGGGCACTGGGTCATATGAGCTCAACTATGTTTTGTTTATTTCTAAGAATCCATAAGAACCCACTTGGTCTATTTCTTCTCTAGATAACATGTTACTTTTCTATTTTTTTTAGAATCTACGTACCTGATTTCTTTATTTTTGTTGTCTCATGTGGGGGTCTTTTATAAAATTACAAGGTGATTCTGTTTTACTAGATCTTCTTTCTCTTTATCAAATTCTGTGATGCAGGTTTGTACCCAACATGAATATCTTGTGAATGTGTAGGAGAAAGTAATTAATTACATTTGCATCAAAATAAATTCAATAGAGCTGAGCTGGAATGGTAATAGAGGCTAAAAGAAACACTAATTCAGGGACTAGGAGCAGGATGAGAATTGAGATAATTTAAAGTCAGTGGGCAGCTGGTAGGGTAGTGAATTCATAAGGCCATTCATAGAGCCAATTGATGGCTCTACTGTTTATATAGAAATCGCATGTAAATAAGAATGAATAGTTTGGCACAGAGCTCAGTATGACTGTGAGATTGAGTAACAAAAATGATGGCAAAAAATTTATTTAATTTGTGTAGTTTATGTCACCGCGGCTCCTATTAGTTGAGAATGTTTTCCCTGCCATGGCTTAATGAATACCTTATTTTTATGACTCAAGTGGAGAAGCTTCTATAACAATGTGATAACAACAGTACCACAAACCTCTACCTAGCAATTATTCTTTGCAGGCATGTTCCAATCAAGTTTCTCAAGCAAGCAAACAACAACTGTAAAAATGATCTGCATGCATTTGGGTGGACTTGAGCTTGCTATGTGCTCACATGTCTACAGCCCATGCTGTATTTAGATTGCAAGTACCCAAGCCCTAGTGTTTTCAGGTGTCTTTAGCCTGGCATGTCTTCAGTGAGTCTGAGGATTATTGTGTGCTTAATTTGATCTGATGGTGAGGACCATGCCAATCTCTGACACCGGATGATAAGAGAAGTTTGAACATTTTGACAAGAATCGAAAGTCGTGTGACACCTGGCAGTTTGAAGTCATGAAGAAGAGATATCTAATCTACTATCATAACACTTGTAGCATTACATATTTTTAAAAAATCTACCTTAATACATGTGATGGTGAGTTCATAGATAGATTTACAGAAATTGGAAAGTTTTACATTGGGATCTTAGCAAAGACACATTGGATGGTGGCACTCTCAAAACCAGATCCAGAACAAGCAAAGAATCTTTCTTTTCCTCTTTGTGTATCACAAAGTTAAGATGTAACTGTATACAATTTTCTATCCTGTCTTCTTTCAACATTAATTTTTTGCCTTAAAATTGAAATTTCACTTGAGTGAATAATATTTTATAGTGTAGAGGTGCAGTAAATTCATATAATGTTTAACAAATCTCAACGCTGGCACTGATTTCTTCCCTTTCCTGTTCTAAGAACAAGCAGATTGCCTCTGTTTCACCACCTATGAAATAGGTATAATATTAGTGACTTCTTATGATTTACATAACAATTAAATGAGATATAATCTAAAATTTTGGCATAGTTTATGAAGATAATGAATGTGAAGTATAGATTAACTTGTACTGAATCATTGCAAATTGTTAGAAATGGAGTCTGTTTTCCATATTTTTGCTCTTTTTAAGTGTTGCCACAACTGCGTATATTCAAAATTATTTGCTTAGGGTAAATTCCTAGCAGTGGAACAAAGAGCATAAAGCTTCTAAAGGGCTGATTTAAATACCTTTCCAGACTGGTTGCAGCTATTTGCACTATACTGACATTGCCTAACAATGCTCATTTGGTGCCCTCCTTGAGAGTACCAGTATTGTCTTTTGCAACTGTGCTAATGTAATAGGTAAATAATACCTCATTTAAACATCAGTTTTATTGGTTTCCTAGTGACAGAGAATATTTTTCATATTTGTCTTCTTTTGTGAATTGTCTTCACATCAATCAACACATTATCACATGCCACTTTGTGCCAGACATTCTGCTAGACATATGATGAGAACTTATTTATGTCAAGGCAGATATGATCCAAAAAGTCTGATAACACAGTTCATTGAGAATGTCCTCATGTCAGGCACAGGCCAAACACTTAACATGATGATGTGAACCACTTTGAGTTCTCTGTTAGCTGCTCTTGGTTAATCCAAACCCTCTTTTGCCAATTCCTGTATTTTGGCCATATTCTTTGAAGTTGAGAATGCTGTGATTATATATCTTATATTACATTTCAACTTTTTCATTTGTAGACCACACCTGGCTGTGCTCAGGATAACCCCTGGCACTGCTTGTGGAATCATATGCAGTGCCAGGGATGAAACTCAGGCTGACACATGCAAGGACAGTGCCCTACCCATTAGTATCTTTCAAGTGCCATATTACACATTTTAGACAAGCAAACTGAATTTAAACCTACATGCGTATATTAACTAGATATAAATGAACTGTCTCACTGCAAAAGGTATGTATTGCAATGAATGATGAGCAGAAGAAGCTGAAAAATATATTAACCATATAAAGCAAGCTAAGCAATTTTAGCATGCAAAGAGCTGGTGCATTTGATCCAAATTAAGGAAATGTTCTTTAAATATTTATATGTTCAGATTAAAAAACCTATTCTACATTTGGTGACTCAAGTGGAGGCATTTGGTAGTAGCCATCCACCCATCTGTATACCCACTGTCCAGTTCTGTTCTAGATTATATCACTTTGTCTTGACAATTGTACTGTGGTAGCTTTATCTTTTGTGTAAATGAATTAAAACAGTCCAGTAGGGGCTCAAGTAAGGGGGAAAATTTTCCTTACTTTCAGTGGTAGATGCATGAGTCCCCAGTATCTTACACCATGTTTAGTGGATTGCCTCTCACAAGGATGTTTACTTCCCCTTCCAGCATAGTACTAACTTCCAAGTTAGCAGGGTATAATTTATTGCCTTTTGCAAAGACATCACACAGGAGGGAGGAAAGGCTAGTTCATGACCATTCTGCTAGCTCATATTTTCATTGAAATTCACAGCATTGAATTATGGAGATTTTTATTAAACTCCAAGATTAAAAAATAAATTTAAACTTTTCTTGGCAATTCTTTTCACATATGTTATCATAATGGCTGTGGACAGTGTTGAAAACTTACTCCCACAACATCACAAACATATGATAAAGCAATGCTATCTTCTTGTTTTGGCACTTTTTCAGATGGGAGAAAGTAAGATCAGAGGTTATTGATAATTGAAAGTTAAGTATTGAAAGGTGAATTATTTGATGCAAGGCAACTTGATTAGTATTGGATAAGAGTTAACATGCATACAGGACTTGTAGAAACAAGATGATAAGGATTTTGAGATGAAAAATTCAAAGAATCTTTGGGTGTAAACTATCTAGCGATGCCTTCCATCAAAGGGTTGATTAGTTTGTAGGCAAGGTCCTCTAATAAATAATCAAACTGTTCACATGGACAGGTACATCCTTAAAAAGTATTAATGAAAAGAGTGGGGCACTAATGTCATGTAGGGTAGCCAGTAAGAGGTATCTAGGCTGAATATGGACTAGACTTTTCTGGGAACATGATTATGTATCCATTTTATAGGTGAGAAAACTGAGAATCTAGAAGATTAAGTATCTTCCCCTGGTCATACAAAATACATCCTGGAGATAAATTAATTCTAGGAATTGAAGTTTGTCATATCTTGTTCACTCAGAACTTTCCCTTTTATGCATTTTATCATGTGCCTTGTCACAAGTCTCTGGGTATTGATAAGTTTCTACAGAAAGGAAAGGAATGTTAGTTTTAAATTTATTTTAAGGATTAAACCACATAGTCTTACTGAACCGATGATAAAATACTTTGCTAAAAGTAGGTTTGTCCAGGGAATCTAAGTGTACTCCACTCTGTTTCAAAGATAATTCTTGGATGAAGAATAGGGAATCATGTTTTTATTAGAAATTTGATGTGACATATTAATCATTAACATGTCACTATCTGTTTTATCAATGTTATTCAGGGACAAAAGTTATTTTGCTGGTGTGCTCTTAGTTTTTATTTTTTTAATGACAATGTCTATAAATGGGAGCAATGGAGAAAGATAAAGGAAAACTGAGAGTAGATACTCCTATCTCTGTTTCTATTTCTGTCTCTTTAACATTTTCATCTCCCAGGCTCCAATGTCTCCTAATAGCCATGTCACTTCCTCCCACTTCCAATGTTATTTAGCTGATTCTGTGCGTATAGCCCATGATGATAAAATTCCAAAAAAGCCAAATGGTAATAAAGAGAAATATGGTGTCAAGGATCAAAAGTTTATTGGTGGGGATCCAAAAGGCAGCTGAGATAGAGAAGGGAACATCTAGTAGAGAATGTTGGGAGGACCCACTTGGGTTGAAAGCTGCGTGCCTAAAGTAGACTACAGACTGAACATGAAGGCCACTCAATACCGCTATTGCAAACTACAACATCCAACAGGAGAGAGAACAAAAGGGAATGCCCTGCTGCAGAGGCAGGGTGGGGTGGTGGGGGTTGGGGTGGGGGTGGTGGGAGGGATACTGGGAACATTAGTGGAGGAGAATGGGTACTGGTGGAGGGATGTAAATGAAATGCAAACATAAAAGTTCATAAGTTTGTAATTGTACCTCACGGTGATTCACTAATAAAAATTAAAAGAAAACTCTGATCAAGTAAAAGGGATACATGTTTGTTTGGTTTTGCTCTTACAAGTCTACTAAAATCTAAGTTTAGGAGAGGAAGCAGAGGTATAGTCAGCTTAGTACTGGATCCCCACAACTTCAAATTTGTTGACTTCAAAGACCATTTTTTGTTTCCTTAACTCTGTGCTCCACATGCTGATCAGCACTCATTGTAATGTCAATGATGTGTGAATCAGGCCTTAGGAAGGCTTACACTAACAGGGTTTTATAGTATCCTTACCTTGCTGTTGTTACTATTGAGCATAACAAGTCCTTATCCAGGTCTGGGTGAAATGGGAGGAGGCACTCAGAGACTTGGAGAAAAGGAGACCTGGATAAGCATTGGAACAAATCCTTTTAGTAGAAACTATAGAGTCCAGCACACAAAAGAGGTCAAATGATATGCAGAAATGTCTAGTTTGATTTGAAACCAAATGGATTTTTGACAGGTTAGCTGGTCCCAGGTTCTTCTATGAATTATGCTCTAATATTCTTCTCCAGAAAATAGCTTAGAATTAATTCTTGAAATCCCAGATGGGAGATTCAGGCAGCAGGACCTTTCTAAGATCTGCTCAAACGTGAAGAGGGGGCTTTGACTCTTAGAAAGTGCATTATTAACAAGGGTAAAACATATTGAATTATTTTCTCTGAGTTTTTCTACAACTCAACCTGAGCGGCTTGTAGACAAATTTCTCATCTACAGGAAAAGTCCTAATAAAGTACATGAGTCTAGAGAATTCACTTATAAGCACAATGTAGCCAATACTTCTTATTTTAAAAGTTCATAGAAAATACTTGCAAAAATTTGATGGGCTATTAAAAATTAATCCTACAAGTGATACCACATGTATTTTATTTATTTATTTATTTATTTAGTCTTTGGGCCCCACCCAGCTGTCTCCTGGCCTTATTCCTGAGTCTGTGCTCAGTGATCACTCCCGGAAGGGCTCCCCTAGGCGACCATAGGAGGTGCTGGGATCAAAACAGGCCAGATAATGTGCAAGGCAATTCCTACCTGCTTTACTATCTTTCAAGCCCCTAGTTTAAAACATTTAACAATAGAATTCTGTATATTTTGATATAAATATATCTCAATATACTTACCTCTATGCACTTGTTGTACTATGGATGCTGCATAGAAGAACAATTTTCCATTTGATTGTACTTCTGTTTATTTATATGTCCAATAACAAGACTTCAGATCTGATTATTAATTTAAGAGCGCATCACCCAAAAGTAACTGTTGAATCTTGTTAATTTTAACAGTAATGAGACACCGAATTAAATATGAAATGCAAATATACACAAAATGCAAATATACACCCAAACTGACAAAATTGCTAATTGCTCTGGCTTTTAAGAAAAGCTTCTGTGTTACAATTGTACATGAGAAAAAAATTGCTACTAGTTATAAAATGTCTTTGTTCCAGACTTGATGCAAACAGATTAGGGATATAGTCTGTCAAATAAACACATAAAAACCTGACTTTTGGAGACAATAACAACAATGAGCATGTTAAACTACCCCATCTTTTAATATTGTATTTATATAAATATTTGAAAAGCAAATTATTTTTGTCTTAAAAAATAGAGCCCTGAAAATTGTGTGATATTAAAATGGCCAGTGCAATGGAAGTCGTTGGACAACATTGAAAAGCAAAGGCCATGTAATATTTTGGTTAGGAGCTTCAAGATAACTTGAACATTAAAACAATATATATATGTCTACTTTAATAAGGTTTTGGTCATCAATGCCAGACCTCTGACATTCGTGTTTTCTAACTTGCATTTTTGTTTGATTTTTTTGGACCACATGCAGTAGTGCTCAGAGCTTACTCCTAGCCCTGTGCTCAGGGATCACTCCTGGCAGGATTCAGGACCAGATGTGGTGCCAGAGATCAAACCCTGGTTGGCTGTATACAAAACAAGTATCTTAAGTCCTGCTACTATATCCTTAGGTCCTCTCTTTTCCAATTATCAGCTATTTGAATTAAGAATGAAAAGACACATGAAGAAAATTCAGAAATGAATCAAAGCTAGGATAGATCATTAGGCTTGGAGTATTAGATGATATGCTACATAATGAAAATATTTAAAGACCATGTTATAGACTAAAATTAATAAGCCAGAGCAATGAGATTAAAAACAACAAAGATAAACTAGACTTTTAGTGGTGATCATGTGTTGCATATATAGATGTTGATATAAAGCTGTACACCTAACACCTATATATGTTCATCGCTCATGTTAGTTCAACAAAAGTTTTTTTAAAATTTATTTATTAGTGAGTCACAGTGAGGGTACAGTTACAGATTTATACAATTTTGTGCTCATGTTTCCCTCATAAGTTTTGAAAAAATCGAAAAAGTAGGAGACCAAAATAATTCCTAACAGAGATAAAGTTAACTTTCCCATTAAGGGTTCATAAGTGTCAACAGTATAAGAAGGAGGAGATTGCAGAAGTTTCTATGGAAAAGATAAAAAGATTTAATGTAAGATTACTACAAGTTAGTAAGTCTATAAAATTGTCCAAAAGCTAAGATTTCTTTGTCTATATGAGTTACTAAAGGAGAAATATTCTGTTTTCCTTCCTTTCTTCAATCTGCAATCAGGGAGGAGAAGTACTGCTTGGATTTATCAGATTCTGGAACATGATTATGTCACATTTGCCAGTGGTTAGTACCACAGGTCAGTGCTAAGGTGTCTTACTAGTATCCTTGAAACATTGCTAAAAGGGAGGAAGGTCAAGGCCTATCTCCTATTAGAATAAGACTCCACCTCCCTTTGTTCTGTTCTGTGCCATTCATGAGGCAAAAGGGAGTCAGTGCCTACTGTCTTGGAGCAGATCCAACCAATTAACTTACTTTTCTTTTGCCCTTACATTGGATTAGAGTATGGTATGATACAAAATTTGAAGGTCGGTAAAACATTAGCAGGTTTCAAGCACCATCTGCTTTGGGCCTAAGAAAAAGGTTAAGTACCACATGACCACATATTCTACATGACCTGTGTTTCACATGACTCAACCTAAACATCAGAACATTATGGGTGGGGTTTGGGGTCTAAACTGAGAAAACAATGAAGTTTTATCTAATTTTCTTTTTCTACTATTTTGGATGTTTAGTTTCTCTTTCATGGACATCTCAAGAGAGTATGTCAGTGTCTAGAGTGGGAATCTTGAATTCTTTGGTCATAATACCATTCAAAAGCACAGTGATTTTGTCCTCCTGAATTCTCTTATAGTAATAAAAATTTCACTCCCTGACATCTGAAATTTCCCCAGATGAATATATAATTTATATATTATGCTTTTACATAGGAGAAAATAAACTAATGCCTTTTATTATCTTTTACCTTGACTCTCTTTAACAGACTATGAGAACAATATAAGGATTGATATGGCTCTGTATTTCAAACATCTGTTTACAAGTGTCTAGTATATACCCTGATATGAACCTTTCCTAAGCATATCAAAAATTTATTTTAACATTGATTTAACACTTTGTACCTCCTCCCCAGGACATCCCAGGACTCCTCATCCCTACCACTAATTTGCAAATGCACTTCTACTGCTCTTGGAGTATAACCTGTTACATCGAAGAAAATAACTTCTACCTTGTTACTTTGCTCCTCTCAGTTAATCACCAAGTTCCCTCATTACAAAATGTCTCTGGAAGATGGAGAGATAGTACAGCCTGCAGGGCGATTACCTTGCAAGCGCTGATCTGGGTTCAATTCCCGGACACCCCATAGGGTTCCCAAAGCCTGCCAGGAGTGATCCCTGAGTGCAAAGGAGGACTAAGCCCTGATCAGCGCTGGTGTGCCTCCTCACAAAAAACCAAAAGACCCCCACACAAAAAAGTCCTTTCAATTTGTCTACTTCTACTCTCCTACTCTTACCTTGTTTGGCTTCACTATCTGTCACTTGAATTATTTTAACTCAAGAACTGTTTTCATTCCTACCACAATGTTTGGCACATAGTTTGTGACTGTGGACAGTATACTTTTAATGTTTATCTTCAACATAATGAAACATGATATTCAGGAGATAATTGTTTCAGATGTCAGGGAGTGGAACTTTTATTACTGTAAGACTTCAAGAGAGAATTACTCCAAACTATAGAATAAACTGATCTATAAAGCTTTGAAGTCTTCATTGTTTTAAATAGTCAAGGAGTAGCTGGGTAGGGATCAATGGGTGCTGCTGTGGAATGGGCCCTGGTTTTGGCAAAATGCTAGATTATACAAATTTGAGGGTCCCTTTAACTAAGGGATTTAGCTATTTTTTTGAGAGTTTGTTTTGTTTTGTTTTGGGGGCATACCCAGTGGTGCTAAGGGCTTATTCTTGTCTCTGTAATCAGGAATTATTCCTGGAAGTAATCAGTGGACCATGTGGGATGATGGGAATAGAACCTGGGTTAGCCACGTTCAAAGCAAGCACCTTTCCCACTATACAATCACTCTGGCCCCAGGTTTTGATTAAATATTAATTCAGCATGTTGTGTAAGACCCAAAGTATTGAACCCTTTCTTCTTTTCGGTAGAACTAGAGAAACATAATATTCTTCTTGCTGCTTTTTTGTATTTTAAAGTTTTCCAGATGAACCATTACATTATTCTTATAATCAGAAAAAGTTTTGTTACAAGCAAAACAGCCTGTGTACTTTTGAAAGGACACCCCGATCTCTTTTAAATATGCAGAAAAAAATTTTAGATAACAAAGAAACATATCTAGGGGCCAGACACATGATACGGTGGCTAGGGTACTTGACTTGCACTTAGCTGACTCTGCCTACATCCCTTGCAGCCCATATGGTCTCATGAGCTTGCCAAGACTGAGCCTTGAGCATGGAGTCAGGAGTAATCCTTGAGCACTGCCAAGGGTGACTCCCAAACAAAACAAAATATAAACAACAAAAGACAAAAACAAAACAATCATTGATATTGTTTTATATATGCCAGAACTGAAGCATTAGCATAGTGGGTAGGGCGTTTGCCTTGCACGCGGCTGACCCGGGTTCGATTCCTTCGTCCCTCTCGGAGAGCCCAGCAAGCTACTGAGAGTATCCCGCCTGCACAGCAGAGCCTGGCAAGCTACCCATGGCATATTCGATATGCCAAAAACAGTAACAAGTCTCACAGTGGAGATGTTACTGGTGCCCACTCATGCAAATCGATGAACAAAGGAACACAGTGCTACAGTGCTATATATGCCAACTGTTTTAGGGTTTTCTTTAGGGTTGGCTTCATGTAACAGAACAAAAAAATGACATAGGCTTATACAAGCTAGAAGTGTGGTTGTCTTCTAATGTAAAAGCTGTTTGTATATTGACAACTAGAGGTGATCTAGTAGCTTCATAGCGTCAGGCAACAATGTTCCTTAACCTTGCTCAGCTGTGAATGACTTCAGTTCTCCAGGTCATCTCATGGCTCAAATAGCCACTAAACACCAGCATGATACACGTGTTCCGAACTGGTATATGGGGGCAAGGAGAAGACAAGCCCGCCTCCTCTACTTTATAGATCTTCTCAGAAATAGCAGACAACACATCTATTTACTTTTTACTGAGGAGGCCTTAATCATAAGGCCATACCTAACTGTGAGGAACTCTGAAGGGAAAACCGGGGTTTTGTATATAAGGAAGCACACATGAATGCATACTGGGAAACTAAAAGCCATGTGTGTTATAGTTTATGAGTAAAGGTAAGAATACTATAGGATCATTTAGAAAATATCACTGACCAGTGCCGGAGAGTCTTTGGCTCTTTGCTGGTGTGTGGGGTTCGGTAGCTTCTTACATCAAAAACATAAACATTAGCATTACTATAATCATGTTACTTCAACTACAGTAAAATAAAAATAAGAAAATGTCAGTGGCTACGGCTTCTTTGATAAAAAGAGCTAGAAACTCTCTCTGGGATCTATTTACTTAGATCAGTCAATAATTACATATTAAAAACTTACTTTTTGCCTTACTTTTAAAATTTCTCTGCTAAAATGGCTCTAAGCCTTCCTGCTGGGGTGGGAATGAGTGTTAAATGAGATTGGAGGTGAAGCTCTTGGAATACAATATATATCATGTGCTCTGTAAATGTTAGTTTTTACCCTGATAAATATCACTACTAGTGAAGGCATATAGGTTAAACTGAAGACATAGTTCCTGCTTTAGGTTACTTCTCTTTTGGTTGAAAAGATAAACTATAAATAGATGAAATACCTTTCAAACAATTGTGTGGCAATTAAGATACAAACATTAGGGAGAGAAATGTACATTTTCTAAGAATTGATTTAAGAATTCAAAACTTAAAAAAAAACCTATTGGGCATGTGAATGTATATGTATGTTTATGAGAGAAAAAGACACAGAGACAGAGAGAGATAAAGAAATATACCTACAGATATACAGGTAGATTATGGGGTGTTTTTGAAAACCTAAGACTTCAGAGCTCATGATGACCGATTAATTTTCTTCTTTGACTGGTAACCTCCCAGAGCTAACTGCTGGCAATTTCCATCTCAGACTGGGAAAGTTATTTCTGATTTCTTGTAATTTCAGGATAAGAGACCACATAGTCTCCCATTTTCTTTTATGACAATTGGGAAACTATTGGCATTAGGTTTTTAGGGCAAAAACTCACAAATTAAAGTAAGAATTTATTTCTTAGTTTAAGAACCCACTAAAATTACATCAATTGAGTGAACAACAACACAGGTAGGGATGAAAATGAATAACCTATTAGAACAGATATTTCTTGCTTTATTTCTGAAAAGAAGTCTTCCCTAGTATTGCATTCCATTTTATGCAGTACATTTGCTAAGAGAATTCAAAGGAAGAGATCGAGCCCATTGTCCTTTATTCCAGCGGTATTGAAGGCCCAATTTCCTCTTTTGAGGCTCTTAAGGAGCATGCTACATAAAAAGGAATGGACTGCTTGCTATTCAACCAAGGCTGGAATAGCAATACCAATCATTATACTGTTATCTATTTCAAAAATGTGGATTTTACTTGGAGATGGTATTTATTGAAGCCTGCAAAAAATCTGCTTTCTGTCGGGCTGGTAAGAGCAATTTGAAATGAAAATTCAAGCTCAGAGATCAGTTGAAATTTGGCCTGCTCTATATTGCCATGGAGTTTGGTATGATGATGTATGCAGGGGTGGGAGTAAGGGGTGCCCATTGGCTGCCAATCCCGTGCCAGGCTCATCTCCTGCGGCACAATAGGGCAATTTAAGAGAAACCTTTTCCATCTTTATTAAAATGGGGGAGGGCTTGGAATGCTGGGGCTGATGCACTTAAAATGCACTTTGAAGCATCATGGAAATTTTGCAAAAGACTTTTATGTAGCAACAATTCTATTGATAGAGTCAATGAGAGTTTTGTCTGTGCAAGAACTGCAGGATGGGACCCCAAGTCACATGCTTTCAAAATTATTCTCCCTTTGTTGGATATCACAAAGGATATTTTCCCATGAAAACAAGATCTTTTGTTTCTTATGAATTCATTCTAATTGTGAAGCTGGCTGATAGGGTTACTGCATGTTCTTCTCACATTGCCAGGTGGCCTAGGGAGTTGGGGAAATGGGCTCAATCATCTATTAAGGCTTTTCCTGGTTGTAATATGTTTCACTTCTCATCTAAAACCATGATACTTGATGTTCATTTCCAAAGGAGAGAACACTGAGGTCAATGATAGAAGTTTATTCTTTGACTTTTAAGCAGGCAACACTTTTTCTGCCTTTCTGGTTTCTCTACTTTCTTGCAGATTCATGTAGCCAACAAGAAACTGCACAAAAAATACAAACAGGTAGTGAAAGCTAGACAAGTTAGAATATTTATTTTACACTAAATTGCATGTACGAGGTGTGTTCAACAAACATAACAAATACTTTTTTCTCATGCTGAGAACTTACACTTGATTTTACCAATGTCCTTTGTGATAACAAGTCAAAAGGATTTAACTATTAATTAGGGAAATAAGCCATAAAAAATCTGTGTTAAATTATGGGATTTAAAGACAGGTACAGCCTCAACTGGATACTTCATGAACTTGTGCAGAAAAAAAGATGTCAATGTTTTCCAGAGTGCATGGTATCACTCCTTGGGCATCTCTGGTATTATCCAGGGCTCAATAGTAGCTTCCAGTGCAATGGAGAGGTGCAGTCCCCACAGCAGAGAGATGAATTTAAAAGTGCTTTATGAATTCTGACAACAGAAAATGGCATACAACCACGAAAAATTCCACTCAAAAATTCACAATATATTAATCTGGTATAACAAATATATATATATGTATATATAAATCTATTCTTAAAGAAATTTAATTACATTTTATTGTGGGAAGTCTGGGCCAGGACTTTTGCATTAAATTCTTTAGTAAACGATCTATACTATCTTGCCAGATGGAAATTGAGGTATGTGGACATTTTGTAAAATGTAATAGTAATTTGTGGACTGGTGCTTATACACGCAAATATAACACACACACATACATACATATGACCACCTAGCTTCCAGAGAGCATCTATGTGGAGCAAAGGCAGGGAGGATGGATGAGGGTGCCTCAGCTACTCATTCTGTCTCTTTGATCTGCAGACCATAGTTTGTATCTTTTGTTTGTTGGTTCCTCAGTCCCCCTGCATTATCACTTTCATCAATCTTAGAACATATGCTGGCTTTTGATGTCCATAACAACTCATCTGTGGTGGCACTTAGGGGACAGGGTGGGGCAAGATACGGTAGGAGGCAGAGATGACCGGAAAAAAAAATCATACCTGGACAATACGTGCTGTCATTTTGGGATAAAGAATAAAGGGCTTTGTAATGGGTGGGAGGTGAATGGTTTTGTGGGTAGCAGAGGATAGCAGCTTTCCACCCCCACCACTGTTTCAGATTCGTCAAAGAGCATCTCAAGGAGCCATTCAAGGTCTTTGCATTGCTTTGGCTGCTTATTATACTGCTTCATCGACTTCAAAAGACCTTGATCACACACTGACCTATTAAATACCCAGAAGCCGAGTCCAGTGATTGTTGTGTGGAAAAGAGGTTTTCTTTCTCAAGTGTCGGTTTGAGGAGGCGGATCATGAACACAAATGATTCTCACATGTGATTTTCACATGATGTAGCCCGGGTGTAGAAAGGACTTCCATCTGAAGGGAAGGTCTGGATAGGAATTTCAAACATTTTTCTCCCTTATTTCTATCCCTCTCATTTTTCCTGCCCCTATTTAAGAAAGGTGCCTAAGAAATATATGAGCTAAAAGCAGCCAGGGGACCAGCCTTCACAGAGCAGTCTTTGTCAAAAGTGCTAGCACTACGTGATGAAGGCTATCTGGAGAGACACGTGTTTGCTCAAGTGTCTGAAGATTTTGCTTTAGAACATTTCCTTAACAATTTTTTAAACATCGTGGTATGTTTTCACACTCATAGTTGACATGCAGCTGTACCTGACCCTTCTATTGCTGCTGATGCCAGCAACTAGAGCTGGCAATGTGTCTTCCTAATTTCTGCTGTTTAGATTAGTGTCACTCTAAGTGGTCTAATTCTGCTTGCATAAAATAACAGAACTTAAGAGACTTAATAAAGGCTCTAAACTTTAGTCGCCCTGATCTACTACAATTCCTTTTTATGCCTTCACCACAGCACAAGGCAGGACCCTCTGTTGCATAGGCAAAGGACAAAGGACAGGTGACCTTTCATAACCATGCCTCCTGTAGTAGTGGTAATTACAGAATAGGTCCTCCATGTTTGACTGGCTAGATTTACTGTTATCTGAACCTTTTCCAAGTCCCAGGATCTTACAAATCACTCGGTTGTTCCAGAAGATAATGCAATAAGTTGTAACTGATTTCTTGGTAGACTACCTCTCAAGGACACTTAAAGATTGTGCCTTTGTTTCATTTTTGAAAGTAGCTTGCAATTGGTAACGGTGAGACTACTTACAGCACAAAATGAGCAAATGCTATAAATCAGGACTTTGACCCACTTTGTCCAGAGAGTTGGCTTTAAACATTCACCAGTATACACTGACTTGACTGATGCCATTCATGACTAAAAGATGGTTCAATAGTCTGGAACTCATGTGTTGTTTGTAGGAAGTCTGGGTTTGATCCCTGGCCGGCATTGTTCTCCAGTACTGCTGGAAGCAACCCCTGGGCACCAACTCAGGAGTAGCCCCTCAACACTGCAAGGCATGCCCCCAAAGCCAAGACAAAGTAAAAAAAACTAGCTGAAAAAGTCGTAAATGAATTTAACAGCATATTTTGAGTGAGACAAACCAGGTACAGAAGACCACATATTGTATGATTCCATTTATATAAAGTTATGGAACAGTCAGACTAAGCTATAATGAAAAATATCATCTCAAAGGTGGAGTTACTTTTATAAAGGGAAATTATGAAGGGGCATTAAGAGTTTCCCAGAGAGATGAGAAAATTATATATCTTAATATGAATATGGTTACATAATATACATATTTGTCAAAGCAGTCATGGAATTGTTCACTCAATATCTGTGCAGTTTGTTGTATAAAAGTTTTTCTAAAAATTGAAAGCAAATATTGAACCCTATTTAATAGGCTTGCTTTACACAATTGTAAGACACGGCAATTTTGAAATTATCGGCGCATTTTAAGTTTGAGTAAATGAGTAAATATATTGAAAATAAATTGGAGGACAATTTTGTTCTCTCACTGTTGGTGAACAAAAGTCCCCAGGTAGGGATCCCATGATAGAAAGCTGACTATGACAAAAGAATGTTACTGTGTTACAAATGTATGAAACAATCCCACTGAAAGGGATGGGAGAGGAGGTGCTGACCTAGTAACTTAGGAAATTATTGGATTCTCTGAGATGAAAGCAAAAGGAACTGAATTTACACAGGGAGGTCCAGATTGACAATTCTGATTCTAGAGACATATACACTAGAATTGAACAATTTAGTAAATGAATGGTGGATGGTGAGAGACAGACTTTTTACTGATGGAGTGAGAATCTACAGGTGAAACAGCGAAAACAGCCTAGAATTCTCATGTAGCAGTTGATTAGATTTAGAGATATAAGTATGAACTCATATTTAGTTTAGTACATGAGATGCTGCAGATGTAGACATGTGCAGGCAGACAAGTTAGTTTATGCATATATTTAGTCTTTCAATTGAGTTCTACAATGATACTCACATAGAAAAAACACACTTGTTGCCTAGATCTTGATTTCTGACAACACTTCAAAAAAATAAAATGGGTAAATGGGTAAGACTTGGGCAGGAAATATGCAAGATTGGTTTTGAGGACTTATAGTAACCCTAAATAAGGGGCTTCCTTAAAAATCTATTGATATAAGTTAGTCAAAGGGTCAGAGGAGCCAACTGAACAACATTCTAATGGCAAAATCTGGCAAAATTTGAGCATTAAAACAAAGTAGCACTGGTTTAGAACTAAATGTGTAAAATAAACATTAATCAGTCCATGGAATTATAAATAAATTGTTTTTTTTATGAATAAGGTATAGAATCAATAAATGGAGAAGAGAAAAAATCTCCAGACTGGAAGAAGTTGTTCTCAAAATTTACATAAATACTCCATGCTCAGGGACGTGGTGCCAATGTCCCTCCACCTAAAATGTGGGCTGTTCATAGTACTTTCCCAAAGAATGCAGTATGGAAAGTGGGAGATGAGTACATTTGCAGTGGAGAAAGCTGATAAGCACTATCTTAGCCAGGTGATCAAAATCAATATCAAGAGTGATAAGTCCTGTTGATAACATGTACCCTGAATATGATGTGATGGGAAAGGCACTTTGTCTCTTTAGTGTTTCTCCTCTCACCCACATGATGTCTAATCAAGAGAGAAGCACCACGCGAATTCTAAGTGAGGGATGTTCTCCAAAATACACAAATAGCCAGTGCTCTTCAAAACCCAGAAGGTCATGAGAAACACGAAAGCATGAGATATTGTCACAACCAAGAGGAGCCTCAGGAGCCAGGAAGAATATCCTGAATGGGATTTCAGAACAGAAAAGGGATGTTAGGTCCCAAATCTAGGAACCAGGAAATGCTCGTGTGAATTCTCACCAGCAAAAGTTTTGTCAATGTTGTTGACTCCATGGCTTCGAGGCTGGCCTCACGTTCTGGGGAAAGGGCAACTCAGAGAAGCGATCACCAACTATATTGTAGTCGAAGGCCATGTGGGGGAAGGGAGTTGCGGGCTGAATGAGGGCTAGAGACTGAGCACAGCAGCCACTCAACACCTTTATTGCGGGGCCGTAGAAGCTAAATAGAGAGAGAGAGAGAGAACAGAAGGGAATGCCCTGCCACAGTGGCAGGGTGGGGTGGGGGGAGATGGGATTGGGGAGGGTGGGAGGGACGCTGGGTTTATGGGTGGTGGAGAATGGGCACTGGTGAAGGGATGGGTTCCCGAACTTTGTATGAGGGAAGTATAAACACAAAAGTGTATAAATCTGTAACTGTACCCTCACGGTGATTCTCTAATTAAAAATAAATAAATTAAAAAAAATAAAATAGAATTACCATTTAAAAAAAGTTTTGTCAATGTTGTCAATATTGTTTTTATCAATATTGTCATATTAATAACAGTCATGCAAATGTACTGAGTTAATGCAAAAAGGTCACAATAGTGAAATGGATGGGATGCATTGGGAACTAAATACTAGCTATGACTCAATAGACATAAATTTTCTGTGAAGCTGAAAGAGTTCCAAAAAAGAGTCTACTTAAATGACTGAAACCCGGGGCTGGAGCGATAGCAGAGTGGGTAGGGCATTTGCCTTGCACTCGGTGGACCCGGGTTTGATTCCCAGCATCCCATATGGTCCCCCGAGCACCACCAAGAGTGATTCCTGAGTGCATGAGCCAGGAGTAACCCCTGTGCATTGCCGGGTGTGACCCAACCCCCCCCCCAAAAAAAAAATGACTGAAACTCTCAGGGGCAGACTGCTAGAAATCAGCAACTTGGGTGTGGAAAGGAGAAGAGGGTGTGGCCTGGGGGTGGGCAGAGGCAGAGTGCGGACAACGTCAGTGCCACCTCTTATCTGGAGATACGAATGACCAGGCCTGTCCTTAGGTTCCCTTCTGGAGGATTTGGAAAGGTCTCCACTATCTCAATGACTTTTTCTTAGAGACCTAATCTGCCATTATACATGGAATCTAATTAGAGCCTGCAGAGCAGCCTCAAAGACTAGGGAGTCCAAACAGAACTCCCAGACCATCTGAGGTAAACACTGGGATGCCTGCCTCTATTGACCAGTGCCAAGGTCAATCCAGTGGGCAGGGCAGTCTCCCTGTGTGTATGGGACAATACTTGTTCGTGAAAACCATAACAATGTTGTTCTTCTCTGGGCTATTTTCCTGGGGCTTCATAAAGCTTTAATTTGGATGAACCTTGAAGATCTGCTTCAAGGGCTTCATTGTGTTCTTCCGGTATGATGTGATTTAGCAATTTCAGCTAAGAAGGTTCTTGAAAATCAGAGCTTAGAGAAGTTCCTCAGCCCTGCAGACCTCTCTACTTATAAACATTCTATGTGCTCTGATCAAGACTGAAAGGTTAAGTAGGCCGATTGTCCTCAGTTTCATCAGTGAGCTTCATTGCAGCCAGTTTAGCAGTAGCTCAACTGCATGTTCCAGGAGACTGGACGCATATGGTCATTAGCCCGCACTACTTGAAAGTAGTATATCCTTCCCTATTGTTAATTTTCCTTTTGAATTTGGAACTTGGGATCCAATTGCCTGGAGGTCAGGCATTAGATTCCAAGCAATATAGGCCTCCTTTCCCACATTCATTTGGGGGAAATGGCTATTGAGTTATATACTTGGCCTACCTCAGACAACTATAAACCTAGAAAAAACATTGACAGAAAAATATTAGTAACTAAGAACACAGATCATGTATCTTGCACAACGATTCTCCTATCCAGCAGTAATAAACAATGGGACACGGGAAAAAAAGAATTCCCTCTGACTTTGTGTCTGGTTCATCATAGTAAGCAGATATTACCAATAAAATCCGTTTGTAACTGATTCTGAGGCTAACGACTTTTGTATGTGTATAAGCACACCCAGAAGAGTTGATAAGGGATGCCTGGCTCTGAGCCTATTGATCTCAGATTGGGATTTACTGCTGCCTAGAAAGTTCTACCCAATTTCAGTTTCTGCATTGTGCCCGGTAGGAAAATGATAAATACCACTGTGCCATAGGTCTGTCACTTTAGAGAGTACCAAGAATGATGATAAAAGACAAACGCAAATTCCAGAAAAAGTTGGATTGGCTTTGCTGTCAACACTACTGAAATGTGAGATGGGGAACTATTGATAGAAAGCACAGAGTGTCCCTGATAAAATGTTATATAACAATGACCATGCTGTGCAAAGGCACATTTCCCCATCTCTAGAAAAATAGGAGCACCTCTCTGAGAGGCCTGCTTTTAGAAGATTCTTGTCTTTTCCTTCAAAGGGAAATCAAAGCAGAGAGAGAATGCAATTTGAAAAGTTGCTGGGAAAGTTTAGGAAAGCCCCAGAAACTTGCAAGAGTCTTTTCAGAAAATCTTCTGAGTACTGTATATTTCTCAGTACTTTAAAGAAGTGACTGCATTTAAACTTTGGAAAAGCAGCTTGATGGGGCTGGAGCAATAGTACAGCGGGTAGGGTATTTGTCTTGGAAAAGCACGGCTATTCTGACCCATGTAATAGGAGACTTGAGTTTTTGCTTTCCCTGTTGTCAGATAAAGCCAGCAATGCTAAGCTGTCTTCAAGGAAGCTAATGGGTGATGCAACTGACAATGACAAAGGTTCTTTCAGACATGGCAATAAATAGTTTCTGTCATTAAATTAGTTAAGATATGTAAAGAGAAGAGTGTCTGGAATATAGTAAGTGCTCAGTAAATTGTAATGATTTTAGTAGGTATTATTGAAATCCTGCCTTGTCCCCTCTTAGCTAACCTGATTTTTCCTGAAGCTGTCTTTGAACTTCTGTGTGTTCAAAAACTGTGTCCTTTACCAGGTTCCTGTATTAAGTGCATACCTTCCTTGGTTTCTCCATTCAAAGGGCTTCTCAATTACCTTTGAAATGTATTCACCGTTTGCAGAAAAGATCCAGCATGCTGGGGAGATAAGGGGCCCAGGAGCAACCATCAACTGAGAAGAAATTAGAAAATATGCAAAAGTACCCAGCCTTCCTGTTTTTGGATGGCATATTTCTGAGGAATAGTCTCTGCTTTTTGTAGCAGGATTGAGTTCCAGTTGCCAACAGCAGAAGCCCTTTCATTAGAGTTCTCTTTCTTAACATTTCTCATGTTTTACTCTTTCTGGGGCTGGAGCGATAGCACAGCGGGTAGGGTGTTTGCCTTGCATGCAGCCGACCCGGGTTCAATTCCTCCATCCCTCTCGGAGAGCCTGGCAAGCTACCCAGAGTATTCTGCCTGCACAGCAAAGCCTGGCAAGCTACCCGTGGCATATTAGATATGGCAAAAAAAACAGTAACAACAAGTCTCACAATGGAGATGTTACTGGTGCCCGCTCGAGCAAATCGATGAACAACGGGAAGACAGTGTGACAGTGCTACTTTTTGGAGGTCTGGTGATTCAGTGCTTGGGGGACATCAAGACTGCATACAGCCCATGGTGCTCAGGGCTTATGTAGTGCTGGAGATTGAACTCAGGGCCTAGTATAGGCTAAGCATTTGCTCTACCACATGAAATGTCTTCTTGGTCCCAGCTTTTTGTTCGTTTGTTTTGGAGCTATGCTGGGCGACTATGGGGTGCTAGGGACAGAATTTGGGCTTCCGGCTTGTGGTCAGCCCCACTGACTGCTCTCCAACTCACAGCCCCTATTTTTCTATCTTATTTCACTGCCTTCACCCTCTCGATCATGCTTCCCAGATTTATCTCCCAAAGAAAGTGCCTAAGCCAAAGCCCTTGTACAAAGTCTATTGGGTGGGGCTTGGGGTTCAGCGGAACTAAGAAAGGCATTGCTGTTCTCGACTGTTGCTGAGTAGAGCCACAGAATATTGTGTCACAAAATTCGTTATTTGTAGCTACATGCAATCATTGATCATTTGAAGATAAATAGATGCATGCTGATTTCTAGATTTCAAGAAAATGATCACAAATTATAGAAGAATAAGAAACAGGCTTTTGAAATAAGGCCTGTAGCTCGAAGCCCAAGAAAAATACTCCCATGTATTTAAATGTAGGAAGAATCGGTGGCTGCCTTGCAACATGCAAGCAAATCTTAAGCCATAAACTTTGTCACTTCCATCATGTTCCAACATGGACAGAAAAACATGTGCAGTATGTATTACAGTGGTCTGCAAAACTGCATTTGCCGCATGAAAAAAACAAACAAGCAAAAAAAAAAAGCTGTTCAAGGCTTTTAGTTCAGTATAAATTCATTCCTCTAAAGGAAAATGCCATCCTAAACATTTTTACTTGCAAAACAATCTTCAAGCTATAGAGCAATTTATTTCACATGACATTTAGAGAAAATCAACAGAAGTAGCTTTTACAACGTGTGAATCCACAAATCATGTTTCCTCACTATGGTTATGCATTGAAATCTCTTGAGGTCTCCTCTGGCGCTGCCCCTGGGAGAGGGCCTTTAGAGATGATTGTTTCTGTTCACATAAGTATCCTTTTCTCAATGGAAAATTTCTATTATTCCCTACTGGGACACCAATGCTTTTTCCATTCCCAGGCCCACAAAGACCGTCATTGACAAGGACTGTCACATTCTGCTTTAATGCTTTCATTGTCTCCAACATTTCATACGGTACGTTCCTTGAAACAAACAAACAAATACAACATTTTAAATGGAATTAAAAAGGCAAGCTGAACAAGTGGACTCAATATTAATAAAATGCAATTTGACAGATATAGAGAAACGTAAACATGGCAATTTGGGTCAGTTCAGTGAGTATAATTGGAACAGAATCCAGTAAAATTTGATGACAGCATTAGTACCCAACCTTAGCAGATCATTATTCCAAATAACCTATTCCCCCTTCCCATTCATTCCCTTCCATTATTGGAAGGTAGCTTTCATAATGTCAGCTGAGCTCAGGGCTAGAGTGGCCTCCCATTTGGGGATGTGTAATCATAACATCCACACTCCAGCCTGGGTTGTTGCTATTTACCATTTAATGCTGGTCAACAGAAGACAGATGGTAAGCAATTACTTTCTGATGGCTTGCTCTGAAATAATCATTATGTTTAAAATTTTAATTTATTATACAGTTTTCTCTAATTAAGCCTAGGTTCTCAATCAGAAGGATGGACAGGTTTTGAGCAAGGACACAATGGTTGCCAAAATAAAGGTAAATTAAAATATGATGTAGAGGCAAACTTTCAAATGAGTAAGGTGGTGTCGGAAGGTCAGAGGATTGCTGTCAACCCAACGGAGGTGAACATGGGGCTTGATTGTATTCTGCATAGTGTATCTACAGTAGGCAAGGCATCAAGATAATGGCCAATAAGAAAGCAAACTCTCATCTTAGGAATTGCAGCCTGCTATAAAAAGATAATATAAAGGGGCTTTAACAGCAGACATTAAGTTCTCACAATTCTGGAGACCGGGAAGTCCAGTATTGGGGAGAGGACTCCCTTCTTGTACTTTCTCGCTTCTTGTAGTTTTCTTGCTGTACCTTCATGCTGGGAGGAAGAGCTTGTGGTCTCTTCTCATAAGCTAATTGTGGAAGTCCAACACTTGTGACTTTATCTAAATGTAATCTGATCCTAAAAGCATCATGTTTAAATACCATCCGCATTTTGGGGTTTAGGTTTTCAACAATTGAACATCAGATGCAGAGCACACAAACATTCAGTCTATAGCATCTTCAATTACAAATTTTTCTTAGTGTTCAGTTGCCAAAAGAAAGCAATATTCTCGACAGATCCTTTGTCTTCATTTAACTTTTCTGCTTTTGTGGACAGTGTTTAATATACTAAGCAAATCTGCGTGAGTGAACTAAAACTGCTTTGTGTTCTTTTGCAAGATCCTGGCCTCAAGAATTATGTGATTGGGCCGGAGAGAGATGACTCAAAGAGCTAGTGTGCAGGTTTGCACATGAGAGACCTGGATCTGATCTGGCATTATATGGTTCCTTGAGCACTTCTGAGAGTAACATCAGAGCACTGTATCAGGAGGAATCTCTGAACACTGCTGGGCATGTCCATTCTCCCCAAAAATAATGACTTGGAAACTTTTAAACTTAAGTTACAGAAAAAAGTGTTTGTTGATAACCACAATAGCTTTCTTTGGAGAATAGGTATCATTAAGTGAGGACTGCTTCTCTGCTTCTATTTATTTTTTTGTTTTTGACTCACACTTGGCAGTGCTCAGGGCCTACTCCTTGTCTTTCCGCTCAGGGCTCTCTCCTGGCAGTGCTCAGAGGACCAGATGTGTGGGGATTCAAATTGGGTCCCCTGCCTTCATGGTAATCACTTTAACCTCTCTTTGTACATCTTCCAGGCCCTGAGGGCTACATCTTGATGATGACGGTGATGGAAAAATTCACATAAAATTTTCTATTTTCAACTAGGGCATAGTCATTATTTTGTGTGTATGTGTGTCAAGGGTCCTAAGTGGCAGTCTAGTAAAACTCATTGGTCCCCCCATCTCCTTTCTCAGAATAAATTTTTATGGCTTTATTATTTTAAATATTTCTATTATAGTTTAAGTAATATAATCACAAGAGTGTTAATACTGATGGGTTTGGTGTACAAAATTACTACACTTTAACTCCTACAAAAGTGTAAAAGACGCTCCACTGCTGTCCTTATGTCACTTCCATCCTCCTCTACCTTCCTTCTCTCCCACTGCTAAGTAATCTCAGTTTTTTAATCAAAGATCAAGTGTTTGTCACCATTTAATACTGTTTATTCCCTTGTTCTGCTTTTCTGTAAATTACAGACAAGTGAGACTAAGGGTTTTTTTTTGCTATGCTCGGGGACTTACTCCTGGCTCTGGGCTCAGGGGTCACTCATAGTCATGCTCAGGGGACCATTTGGGGATGCCAGAATTTAACCCAGGTTGTCTGCGTGCAAGACAAATACTCTACATGCTTGTATTATTTATTGCTCCACTCAGAGATAAAGTTTTAAATACATGAAATAAAACATAAAATCTTAGAGGAAGCTAATGACTTTAAAACTTTGTTACCAAATTTTTGAAATATCATACATGTGTCTCCTAATTGACTGTATTATTAGCAATAACTGATATCTTTTTAAAGTGATGATGAACAAAAGTGCTATTTTGATTAAGCTGCAACAACAATAATCTGCAGTGAAAATATCTGACTTCCCTTGGTGGCAATAGTCTTGGGTTCAGCCAAAGCTCTCTGTGGTTGTTTTTCTTAGCTTCATAGTAGAAGCCAGTACCTCTTGGAGAGCCGGGCAAGCTACCGAGAGTATCCCGCCTGCACGGCAGAGCCTGGCCACTACCTGTGGTGTATTCGATATGCCAAAACACAGTAACAACAAGTCTCACAATGGAGTTATTACTGGTGCCCGCTCGAGCAAATCGATGAACAACGGGATGACAGTGCTATAGTGACAGTGTTACTTTGGGGAAGGTTGGGGTTACACTCATAAGTGTTCAGGCATTACTCGTGGTTCTGTGCTTGAAGATTACTCCTGGCAGTGCTCAGGAGACTGTATGTAGTGCACCTAAAACATCTCTCTGAAGTAAACATTATATGTGAGTTAGTGGTCTGTGAAAACAAAGAAGTAACATTTTCCTATCCAAGCTTACATGGATAGGAAATTCTCTTGACTCCAGATTAAGAACTCCTTCATGAAATGCAGCTCTTTTTGTTTACTTGTCTAAAATCAGAAGCAGATTCTTCTGCTAACAGAAGGGAAACACTGGAACCAGAGAGGGGTTCAAGCTGAAAGGAACAAGATAAGGCTAGATGGACCAATGTGGGGACACAGTGCCCTGGGGGCATGTTATAGGCTATGGAGTCTACTCCAACCCATTTATATGCAATATGAGAGTTCCATGGCTTCAGTAATGTCCATCCAATTCTAGAATGTATTACAGGAGTGGACATTTTTGTGGCCCATGAAGATGGGCCTGAACTAAGCACCTGAGAATTGAAGTACATTGACCACCCTGGTGAAAACCTCAGAATTGGGGGAGTCACTCGAGTCCTCAGGAAAGGAAGGCATTGGACTTTTTGCTGCACAGAGATCTCGGGCTTTGGGTTTCTTCGACCCCAAGGAATAGATAATCACAGAAGAGATCCAGCGTGACTTGGTTTCTGTAGACTTGCAGGGGGGAGTCTAAAGTGGAGCCAAGGGATAGAAGTGATGATTGTAATGAACTGAGTTGCAGCATCATGTCTGTTCTCACCCAGTTATCATTGGCTTACCCTGTCACCATAATACAGGCTTATTTGAGGACAAGCAAAATGGTAGCACTGCAAGTAGAGCCTCTCACAGGTTTGAGGGATGAATGAAGTGGTATGGTAGGCTGCACAAGAATCTGCATTTGCTGTCTGCTTGGGGTTTGAGCCCTTCACCTCTGCAATTAAACAAGAACAACAGCTGTATCTAATTCCTGCAGCTTGAATGAGAATAAACCCAATATGTGTGTATAGTTTCAGTGCAGCTGGTGGTACATTAATAATGTTGCTATTAGATTTTTTTTGTCATTATGGAGAGCCCGGCAAGCTACCGAGAGTATCTTGCCTGCATGGCAGAGCCTGGCAAGCTATCCATGGTGTATTGGATATGCCAAAAACAGTAACAAGTCTCACTTGGAGATGTTACTGGTGCCCTCGAGCAATGGGATGACAGTGCTACAGTGATTGTCATATCAAGCTACCTCTATAAGAGAAGTCATCTCCAATTGTTATTTAATTTAGCAAAAAACAAAGACAACCCTTACATAAAAGATTTTAAATATTCACCATGATGCCTTCTCTAAACTCCATTCTTTATCAACATACTCCTATCATTTCACTTGACTTCCTCCTCGTCCCCTGTCTTTGGAATGACACTGGTTAAATTGCATTTTTTTTCCCAGAAGGATGAGAGTTTTTTAAAAGTATCCTTCCCCTCCCTCCCCCACTTGCTACCACTATAAACACATACACACATAGACACACACACACACACACACACACACACTTCTTTTTCCTCTTGCAGTAAGAGAATCAAACCCAGGCCTCCTGCCTAGAACTGCAGAGCATTACCATCAGGCTGGTCCATTAAATATCATTTGAAAGTCAATTTTATCCCAGAGTGGTAAGTAGGATGCGTGCTTATGTCTTCATCTACCTTAATTAGGAGAAGCAATTTGCTGTACATTTCTTTCAAAAAAGGGGAAAAAAGCTGATCAAATTTAAGCTCCTGATAGATTGAAACACAGCGTATGTTATGGTGGTGGTACAAAGATGTGAAGCCACTTCCCACACCTAAATTATGGCTTGGTCTAAAAACAGTCCAGCCTTATGACTTGCGTGTTTTCTAAGTAACTTGCACAATTGCCCATAATTATGGAAATAGGGGCTGTATCCTGAAAGCCAGACCTTCTACATTTTGTTTTAAAGCCCAGAATAGAAAATTTCATTTTGACCTATCACTGGAGAGGTTTCCATCCCATAATATTTTCTGTGATTCTGTACCATTAACAATCTCAAGACCATTTTTGCACCTCTCCTTTTGCCAAATGATTGGCATGTCTGAGAAGCTACAGCTCGGTTTAATGGAGGTGTCTGCCTTTCTCTTTTGTTTCTTTTAACTAGGCCAGACTGATTTTTAATTCACATGGGTGTTTCTGACTTGAGACTGCCTGATATACTGGTGGGGTGCCAATGACACCTGCACTGGCATGCAGATGGCCTGGGAGTGTCTGGAGGGCTGCAGAGACAAGCCTGCCAGAAGTCTTTGTGTTTGAGGAACTATGGAGCTTCATAAGAGGGTATAACCCCCAAGAAAATAGCAAGTCAGGGAAGAATCAGTCAGACCCAAGGAGCTTGATCGAGTTGAGTTCTCTGGATCAAGTCAGACTGAGGCAAGGTTATGACAACATTTGCCATGGGCATTGGAAACCTAAGATGACCCCTCTGTACCTCTGAACTCATTTCTGAGTTCTAGGAAGAGATGAGCTGTCATTTTTGCTCTATCTCCTATATTCTCGTTCTATCCTCCTATATGCTATTTGCCGCAAATGGCAGAAATTTATTTTCAGATCAGGCATCTCATCTGCTAAAATCATGTGTATTTCTACACCATAGAGTGATAGGTAGCCACCCCGTTTTGAGAACCTATAGGATCCTTGGTAAGCAGAGTCTGCCTGCATCTCCTGCCTTCACTCATACTTCTCTGCTCTTTTGTTCTGTTTGTTTCAACCATAGGTTCTTCTTTCTCACCATTAGCCAAGTCCAGTCACACCCTTTTGTCTTAATGTTTTCTATTCCTTCAGTCCTGAAAGCTCTTCTTTGGAAGATATCTTCTTCTGATTATCCAGCTCTCAATTTAAATATCCTGTCTTAAAATATTATTTTCTGAGCCCTCTTTCTGGAGTATCTGTCTTCCTTATGCCCCATGCTTTTCTGTCATCATCCTTTGTGTTTCAATTCCTGACATGATCTTCTTCGGATGCTAATTTATAATTTGTGTCTTCCCTTTTGACATAGGTTCTGTCCCGGTTTAGCTGCTTCTTCAAAAAATAGAGCTAGAGACAAGGGCTTGGGACAGGAACTTTATATTGAAAGACAGAGATACTCTAAGTACTACAGAAATAAAGGAGTTTTCAATGATTATGAGAGGATATCAGACAGAAGGTTAGAAACTTAAGCTGGAATTTGAAGGAAGAGTCAGTCAAGAACTCAGCCTGGAGCAAATTATTACTCTGTTTGGTTCTCAAATGTTATCTAGAATATTGAGTCACATATGATCTCATCTAACTTCTTCCTTTCCAATCTCCTATAAGTTCCTCTCATAGACTCATTTCTTGTCCAGATGGGCTGAAGTCCATGTAAAACTGTTCACTGTAGCCATGACTGGCATCAGAATGAAAGCTGAATGGACTGAGGGATACCTGGCAGTGGGATGTTGTCTATTTATTTATTCTTTTCTCTATTCCAGCTCCTGGGATAGTACCTGGAGCATCATGGGTGTTCAAAAAGTGTTTGTTAGAAACTGAATCAGGAAAGGGCTATAAGGAAAAGCTGACAGAGTTGTGACATTCAATTTGGGAATTCAGGGGTATGCAAAGCACATTGCTATGGAACTCCTCTAATGGAGGACATCTTACAAATCAGAATATTGTCCCCCACGTATTTCTCTAGATAGCTGGGTACTGCCTATAGTTCTTATTATGGCAGTGCTCAGTGGGAAGAAATAGAGCAAATATGACCCCCAGCAAGGCATCGTGGATAGACACAGGGAAATCTGAAGACATTTATTCAGAAGCACATGTGAGACGTCCCCTGGGGGCTTCTAAAAGTGCTATATACAAGGTAGAAGTTTCTTGAAACTTTTGCTATGATTCATGATTTAAGTTTGTTGGCAATACTGGTTTGATAAGGTTAAGTAATAAAAGAATCTGTGAGAAGTGTGTTGAGAACAAAGGACCCAAGAATGGGACACATTATTTAAAAGTTCAGAAACTCCTAGAGTAGGATGGCAACTCATGGGATTCTTAGTCAGTGGGAAATTGTACTAGCCAGTAGGAGGATGTGAGTTTGTTTTAACACTGTTGTTCCTGTGTTTGTTGATAGTGTGGTCATGGAAGTCAGCATGAATCCAGAGGCCTAGGGCCGTAGAGAAATCAAGTGGTGGAGACATAAATTAGAATTTAAATCAAACAAGCAAACCAAGGCATGAGTGATAGACAGGGCAGTGCATTAAAAACCCTTCGGTCTCTGTGAAGTAACTGAACCTGCTGAGGTCTGAAGATTAGTTTATAAGCTAGATGAATGCTGTTCCATGAATTCCATAATAAAAATGGATGATGTCCCGGAAGTTATTCATATCAGATATTTATAAGTGTCTATGTAGTATACAGGTAGTTTAATTCTTAGCTTTTATTTGAGTCCTCCTGGGCATTAAGGTTGGTCTTCATAACTTTGAATATTCTATTTCTATGTTCCTTCATTCTTTTTTTTTCTTACAAACAGCATTTATTAATTTGAAAGTGTCCAAGCTGGAAAATTTGAACACATCTCCTCAGTGTTAAAATACACTTAATAATTTGCTTTTTTTGATATTTCATCATGGGGACTATGCACAGGTGTCTCTTTTAAACTACTCAACGACTTGCAATCTGAGCTGAAAGATCTCATAAATTACCCTATTATCTTTTTATTTTTTGGAGTGCAACAGATTTTATTTGGATGACTTAAAGAAAGAGAGAGAAACAGAGAGAGCAAGAGTGAGAGTTAGCAAGAAAGAGAGAAAGAGAGTGAGAGAGTGAGAGAGAATGAGAGAGGGAGAAAGAGAGAATCACACACTAAAGATAAATCTATGTTCCTTCATTCAACAAATATTTATTGAGGGATTACTATGTACCAAGAAAATGAGCTATACACTAAGTAGTGATGAACAAAACAGAACTAAGATTCCATATTTGTTCAAGAGAAATAAAAGCATGCATCTACACAGAAACATATGTAAGTGTTGATATAAGCTTTATTCATACAGACAAAACCAGCCCAAACATCCTAACTGTTCTCAACTGGATAATAGATAAACAGGCTGTAGCGTAGCTATATGGTGGACTACTACCATAAAAAGGAATAAAAAAGGAATAAAAAGGAACAAGGTAGTGATACATATAATCACATGGATGAAATGGAAAAAGCATTATACTAAGTAATACAAGTTACCTGCAAATGTCTACACGTGCTATTTCATTTATGTCCCATAATCCTGGAAAAAGCACTAGTAATGTGACAGAAAGCAGATCAATGGCCAGTAGCTATAGGGGATTGACTGCAAACAGGAACTAAATAATTCTCAGAAGTACTAGAATTCTTTACACATTTACCAAAATAATGAGGTGTACACTTGAATATTAAATTGCAATTTAAATTCTGCCATAATAAACTTTTTATTGGGGTTGTTGTTTTTTATAACAAGTGACTTAAAAACAGAAATTTTTCCTTAGGATGCTCAGGGATCACTCCCAGCAATGTGCTCAGGGATCATGACTGGCAGACTGGGGAGCTATATGCAATTCTGGGGATCAAACCTGGGTTGGCCACATGCAAGGCAAGGGATTGACTGCAAACAGGAATTTGCACTACCCATTGCACTACCCGCTGACCCAGGATAACATATATTAATAAACAAATAAGGTGAAGAATATCCATCTAGTGCACCACAAAATTTCACCTGTTGCTCTAAGCGTTGATTCCCTGATAACTCATAGTCATCTCACACTGTTGTCTCTCCTCAAGCACAAACTCCATGTTATATCATTTTCTGCTTGGGAACTTCTCTAAGATCTTGGAGTTATTTAGCCCATAGGAAATATACCTGACTGTGTGAATCTCTCTAGGTAATTTCCATGCTTCAGGACAAAAGTTTTAAAAAGCATTTTATCTCTCTAAAGGTCCAGTGGAACCTAGCCCGCGTGACCAAAGTTCATTGTGACTCCAAGGGAAACCTTGATAAAAGCATCCTAATATCATCTTTCTACTTCCATGGATTATTTTTCTCCTCTTCTCAATCCTACTTTGTGAGAAGAGAAGGTGGAATATATATTCACAGATGCATAAAACATGGGAAATTTGGTGATGGGGATTATGGGAGTTCAATTGTAATTGCTTCTTTTTTTCAGTGAAATAAGCAAGAACATCAGCTGACAGTGAATATGGAAAGTGGAGTATTGAAGATTTGAGGAGAGATAGGAATGAGTAAAATTATTTTAGATGAAGAACTCATAGACTATTAGGGAAATGTGGGACTCCTGGTATTGTCAGTTGTTTTTAAAAATGTAAAAGACCTACTTGAAGTTCATGAGCATGAATTTAAAGTGAGACCAGTTGTGGACCTGTCTCAGCATCTTCTGTGAAGATGCAAAGGAAGAGGAGCAGTGGATTTAAAGAGCATTTTGAAGGAAGACAGGAAAGATTGGTAAGAGGTTGAGGTGCTTGAAATGGTGAGAAAGAGAGTGCACATTATGATACAATCAAAACCACAAAAAGAGTGGAGTGAGGCTACAAAGAGTATTAAGGAAAAGTGAAGAGCTGGCGGGATCAGTGGATAACGACTCAAGACAAGAACCGGCAATTGTTAGAGAAACTTGTGGGCAGCTAGGATAAGGTAGTTGGAGAGTGTAACACTTAAAACAGTTTTGGGGAGCAAAGTCATTCTGAATCAGACTATGTGTGGGTAGGCTCAGCTCTTAGGTGGTTTCAAAACCCTGACTGGTTATTCTAATGTCTACTCACATTGGAGGTTTACTGTAATTCCAGCTGTGTAGGCTGCCTTCATTCACTCCATGGATATATTGACTCTCTATGCCTGGAACTCCGGTATTTGAAGTGTGAGAGCTTTGTTCTGATGATCCAATTACAACACAAAGCATGACCACAGTGGTGTCTGCCTTCTCTGACATCACTTTGATAAGTGATGAGGTAAAATAAAAAAGAAAGTTCTTCCTTCCCTCTAGCACTTAAAACTTTTCTTGGGTTTGGGGGAGGTTCACCTCATACATTGAGAGTAACACTTTCTGATGTGTCTCTACAGAAAGCCGTGTGTTTGGGCAAAGGGTAGTTTTATTTTGAAGAACTTAGTGCATGTTCATTTCTTGGTCTGGATTTCAACGCTAAAACCCATAGACTGATACCTTTCATATATTGACTGGACTATCCTTCCATAGTCACCCTTCCTTAAAAAATATTGTTAGTTCAGGGCTGGAGCCATAGCACAGCAGGTAGGGCATTTGCCTTGCACGTGGCCCACCCGGGTTTGATTCCCAGCAACCCATATGGCCCCCTGAGTACCACCAGGAGTAATTCCTGAGTATATGAGCTAGGAGTAACCCCTGTGCATTTTCAGGTGGGACCCAAATAGCAAAAAAAAACGTCGTTAGTTCAAATAGACATTTAGGTAACATATAAGCAGCAGCGTCCATCATATGCAAAGTCACATACAAATGATTTGGAATTACTTCCCTCACTGCCTTCTTCATTAGTCCCAAATATAAGAGCTTGATTGAATTATACAAGAGTCTTACATTGGCTGTTGATTATTTTTAAACTTGTTCTATTATTTAAAAGTAATGGAGATCACTGAGTTTTATATGATCTGCTTTTTATTCAGATTTGAAAATCATTCACGTCAAATTAAAATTCCTTTGGGCCCTTTAAAATGCCTTGAATTAAAGTTTATGATTTAATAACTAAAGGGTACAGAGGGAATGTGAACTGACTTTCTGAATCTTCAGTGATATGAGAATTTCCAGAACATTCACAGCTTTTCTAAATTGGAATTTCTTCTATTTAGCAGACACAGTAGTGATGGGGGAGGGTTTAGGACACCTGGGTTTCAGTCTGGATGTTGTGAAATGTGAGTTGTGCAAAGAAAAGAGCCAGCATCCTCAGTCACGGGGCTTAGAGGATTTAGCAAACCAAAGGTCAGAGAAGGAAAGAAAGGGGGAAAATATATAAAAGACTGGTGGTCTTAAGAGTGTGATAAATTTCTTTACTGACGCGAATCAAGTCTGCTTTCAGGGACAACTCCCTCCCTCCCTCCCTCCCTCCCTCCCTTCCTCCCTTCCTTCCTCCCTCCTTCCCTCCCTCCCTCCCTTCCTCCCTTCCTCCCTCCCTTCCTCCCTTCCTCCCTCCCTTCCTCCCTTCCTCCCTTCCTTCCTCCCTTCCTCCCTTCCTCCCTTCCTTCCTCCCTTCCTCCCTTCCTTCCTCCCTTCCTCCCTTCCTTCCTCCCTCCCTCCCTCCCTCCCTCCCTCCCTCCCTCCCTCCCTTCCTTCCTTCCTTCCTTCCTTCCTTCCTTCCTTCCTTCCTTCCTTCCTTCCTTCCTTCCTTCCTTCCTTCCTTCCTTCCTCCCTTCCTTCCTTCCTTCCTTCCTTCCTTCCTTCCTTCCTTCCTTCCTTCCTTCCTTCCTTCCTTCCTTCCTCCCTCTCATTTTCTTCCTCATTCTTAAGCCCCCTTCTTTTCTTCACCCATATAACCAGCAATACTTCATTAAGCACACCTTGGTCCCAGAGGAATGAGAAGTATCACCATCCTTGATTTCAGAATTGGAGGGATGTCTGTTCTAGATCACAGGGATTTGGAGCCTTACTACTCAGGGTGTGAATTGTAATATATAATATAATACAGCAATATATGTATGACCTGAAAACCTATAGAACTTTTATATCTTGAACACAACTCTAGAAGTAAGAAATTTAATTCTGGGTTTTAATGGGCTCTGCAGATTACACAGAGGCATATTAATGTTTTGGAAGCACTGTTTTAGCCTCAAATGATAACAAATTCTTGGTTGGATTATGAAACAGAATATAAAGCAAGGGGGAGTAGGTGGGAGGAATGATGAAGGGACTGGAAATAAAATGATGACATTAGTGGAGGACCTTGAGTACTTTGGTGGTGATGAGGTATGACAACTACGAGGTATCAAACACCATAAATGTTAACACTATTGTAAATATGTGACCTAAAATATAGTAAAGAAAACATAAAAAGAATCCTTGTTTTAGAGGTTTTTTCTTTTGACAATGTCCTTCTCCACTGAGGAAAATTCTAAATACGGAAGGGCAAGGGACTATTAGCTCTTACAACAAGGCTTTCTTCTAGAATACTTCAGGGCTTTTGAAAACTCCCTAAATTCTCTCCCCAAAAGTTCTGATCCTGTTTCCTGGGACTATACTGGACTGACCATATAGCCAATATTTAGCTACCTAAGCCGTGGGGTGGCCAGGTGGGGAGGGCAAAAATTTAGAGAGCAGAAGCAGATAGGTCTATGGAAGCCACTCAGTGAGGCGACTGAAATATGCACATCTATGTGCCTACAGCAACTCAGCACACGATAGAGCTGTGGGTGGAATAGAAGTGGGTGGCTGAGTGCCAGCTTTCTCTGCTCTTCTTGATTCCAGTGTGGAAATCCGATGAGCCCCCAGATTCTAACTTCACACCTGGCCTTCCAAGTTGTTATGACAGTTTGTTTGTCAAGATAGAAGGCAAGAAGCTTTTTAATTTAAACATTTATTTGCTTGATACATAGCTTTCAAACATTCAGGCATATGGTACGTGGGTCTCTATTTGTACTCTTGGCTTAGTCCTGCAGATGTTAATCTGCTTGTGATGGGAGCGTCTGAGATTTTTCAGCACAGCATGCCCTCTTTGTCTTCCAGAGATATAAAGTTAGAGTGTGACAGCCGGGGATGTGACTCAGTTGGTAGAACGTGTCCCTTACAAGTGTGAGTCCTTGTACCAAATACACACAAGCAAAGTTAGAATGGCACTACTGCATTCCTGTGTGTGCTTGGAGACTCTCCCTGAACTTGGAGGTCTTCTATTTAGGGGATTTCCTGGAGGGACCTATTCACCCAATCTTTAGTCAAAATTTCCTCTGGCTTCTCTACAATGTCTCTATATCACATTTCTTGGATTCAAACTCATGAAAAAGTAGCATCTTCTCCTAAGCATAGGTTCTGTGCTCCATCTCTAAATTCTTATTTACTAAGGGATAGGTCCAAGGGGCGGGGAGCGAATTCTAGCAAACATCCTGGCAATTTTGATGCTGTTGGTTGATAGGCCATGTTGGAGAACTCTAGGTATGGAAAGAAGGTGGCATCACATCACGAAGTGTCCCAGTTCTGTTTATGTCCTGGGTCATGCCTGTCAATTAAGCTATACAAACACTGTTGAGTCACAATTGGCTTGGAGCTCATGAAATATCCTGCATTCAACTCAACAAATATTTATTAGGCATCAGCTCTGCACGAAGGAATGTAATGGGCATGGAGAAATCTACCAAAGCATTAGATGGTTGAAATGGCTGTAGTCATGAGGAATTTGGACTTCATTTCTGTGTATTTATGTAAAATCAGGCCTGTCATTAATACAATTTGGGAATATCTATTTTGTTTCATGCATTGGAGATAAAATAGGCACAAAACAATACAGATGAATGATGCAATATCTATTAGTTAAGCACAATGTATTGAATGCGTCTATCATTGCAAAATAAAACATTCTGACAATCCCAACTACAATTACAATAAATCTGTCTTAATCAAAACCCATCAATTTAAAAGCGAGTGAAAAAAAAATGTAAGCCACTAAAAATGAACTTTTGAGCTCATGTGAAAGAATTTTAAAAAGACTCTCAAGGAGCTATTACTAAGACAAGCCTATCAAGCTGCAATTTTGTGATAATGAGGGACATATCCATTTAAGCTGCATTATCTTAATAAAAGAGGAAACCTCTTTTTTTTCTTTCTAACCCAGAATTACCCAACTTGATTATCTGTGTTGTCCACGAAATTCTGGCTAGTTTCGTCCCGATTTTTTCTTTTTTTATATGACTTGGATAATGGTTTCGAATGTGAGCAGTATTTATTTTGTTCAATTCCATGCAGCATCAGAAATTTAGCACAGGCTGGCATCTTGGGACAGAGTATATATACCCACCTGGACATGGTTGTCAACATATTCTTCACGTAGTTCAGCATGGAAACTGAGCCTTTGTGGAAGAGTAGATTAATAATATTCCTTTAAATGAGAATATATAAATTTTTAAATATTTTTTGGGCACTGAGAGATAGCACATAATTTTGGGCACTTACCTTGCATGTGACATCCTAAGACCAGGAGTAAGCCGTGAGCACCACTGGGTTTGAACCAAAAGTCGAAACAAATGAACAAACAAGACATATTTGGAGAACAACAGAATATCTATTTTTTTACGTATCCCCTAACACACACTTATCCCCTTGTTTATGATTTATTATCAAGCTAGAGCTAACAATTCAGAAATTTTCCCAGGCTGAAACCTAGGGAGGGCAGATTCTCATGCTGTTCCCTTGAAGGGGGAGGAAAAATTCCTCCCTTACAGAAAATGTATTAAAACTGTGGAAGATTGTCTGCCCTTGTCTGAGAACTGCCCTATCTCCAAGTTCTCCAAGGTTTACAAGCCTGTCTTTGCTTTTTCACACTTCTGTTCAACACTTGGAAGATACTAAGTTGCACTTGAAGTTGCACTTTTGCTGCCTGTCCTCCTCCCCCAGCAGATTTCAGGCATGGTCATCATCACACTTTCAAAGCTGTGAAATAGAAGCACAGGAGAGGCACCACCCCCTTCCAGAAAGCCTCTCTTTAAACTCTCTGAATCAGGGGCTGGAGCGATAGCACAGCGGGTAGGGCGTTTGCCTTGCACGTGGCCGACCCGGGTTCGATTCCCAGCATCCCATATGGTCCCCTGAGCACCGTCAGGAGTTAATTCCTGAGCCCATGAGACAGGAGTGACCCCTGTGCGTTGCCAGGTGTGACCCAAAAAGCAAAAATAAATAAATAAACAAATAAATAAAAAAATAAAAATATACTCTCTGGATCATACGAGGTATGGCAACCAAGCAAATTCTCTGGGATTTCAAGTGTGGGGTCACTGAAAACATTCCTAAGTCTGCTCTTCTGTGCTCTTGCCTTACTAGGAAATCACTGCTGTGCCAGGGCCCTCCAGCAGGAAGCTCTGATCTTAGACTGTCTATGTTACATGGATGTGAACTCCTGGTATAGAATCTGCGACGAACTTGATGGGCCGGTCCTGTGTTCACTTTTCACCAAGATCAGTCTTTTCTGGTATACACCTGCCAACAAGGCAGCCAAGAGTGTGATTTAGGAAGTAGAGAAAAGGTGAAAAAGCAGCACGGTGAACCAGCTGTGCCTCTCATCTTATTCCTTCCTGCTTTGGATGACTTGCATTTTCTCCCAGACGGCAGTCTTTCTTAACAGCAGTTCTTTAGAATAGACATCTATAGCTTTGGGCAAGGGCAACTTTTCAACTTGTCAGGGGCTATAGGAAAGGAAAATGATTCAGGACTAAAGGGCTGAGTTTCTAAGAAGTTTAACTGAGCTACGTGGCAGGTGAGCGGGGGAATGGCTGTGAATTAGGGCCCAAAGAACACTCAGCAAAAACCCATTGTTTCCTCCCTTAACTATGTTTGCTTTCTCTTGTATTTTTCAGGCTCAGTATTGTCTGTCTCTTCTCTCTCTTTGTCTCTCTGTCTCTGTCTCTTTGTCTGTCTGTCTCTTTCATGCAAGCATACACACACACACACACACTTTCTCCATGGAGAAATTTTCTTCTTAATACCCTTGTTGGTGGCTATTCCAGGGAAGATCTCACAATCTTGTGAAGTTTTCCATTATAATTTTCCATATGAATATACCAGCTATCCCCTCGTAGGGAATAGGTTCAATGTCATAAGCTCAGCAAGTCCAGTCCTCGGAGGACCAAAAGACTTTGACCTTTAAGATGAAATGATGAACTCCTTTTGTTCTGCAGGCCTGCCACTCTCTGGCCTTAGATAGCTGTTCATTCTCAGGGAGCCTAAAGCTATGATATTTACATGATTAATGTAAAACTCTCTCTCCTGCTTCAAATTGTGTTGCAACCACATGTGCATCCTATCTTCGCTGAAAGTGGTGTTCTCCCAGTATTTCTTTGGGTCCAAGTGGCCGTGGTAAGTCTTTAATGGCTTTGAATAAAGAAGTGCTTTTTCAAATGAAGGCAGATGGAAGCTGGAGTCATACAAGGGACATCGTGTTGGATTTTCCCAGAGATGCTTAGAGGCTATAATACCCATTTGCCATGTTTTATGTTTAATTTGCCTCAAGCATTTGTTTTGCTCCATTTTCCTCTAGGCTGGCTCAGCTGTTTTCCATTATTGAGGACACTTCCACTGCAAGAATATATGAGTTAGGCCTGTCTTTAAGTGCGAGAAATCCTAACTCCAATTGTCTTCAGGGAAAAACAGAGAAGGTGCAGTGGACATCACAGAGAAGTTCGGGGTGAAGCTTAGCTTTAGGAGGAGCTTGACTCATAGGCTCCATTGACAGTGCTGTCAATGACACCCATTTCTCTCTATCTGGAAACCCAACATCACTCTCCAGCCATAGTGTTCCTACTCAGACTTCACAATGTGCTTGGTTGCAAGCAGTGAACTCATTATTTTCTCAGTGCAAAATCTTATTAACAAATCAGAGGGAAATTTGAGTGATTCTTTCTCTCGCTTTTCTACACTGTGGTGTGAGAGGGGGTGCCCCACTTACCTCTTTAGGACTTGGCCTTGAATGAGGTATCTTTGGCCACACAGAAATCTGGGTTGTTGCTGGAAGGACTCACAAAATATGGGGAAGCAAACTGTTAATATTCTTTAGAAGTGATAATAGTCAGTTTTCTTCTCATATATTCTACCCCTCAGTTGTACAGGGGCTGGAGCGATAGTGCAGCGGGTAGGGTGTTCGTGTTGTTCGTGGCCGACCTGGGTTCGATTCCTCTGCTCCTCTCGGAGAGCTCGGCAAGCTACCAAGAGTATCGAGCCCGCACAGCAGAGCATGGCAAGCTACCCATGGCGTATTCGATATGCCAAAAACAATAACAAGTCTCACAATGGAGACGCCACTCGAGCAAATTGATGAGCAACGGGATGACAGTGACAGTAACAGGTGTAAAGAGAGTGAGAGAGTATGTACAGAGAAAGAATATATATATATATTAGAGATACTTAGAGACTATAATTTATTTAGAGACTATATATCTATATATTAGGGACATATATATGAGTTGGCCATTGGCAGCTTGAGCTTCAATCACAAGAGGGGAAAATCAGAAACTTTCTTGCAGCAGAATGACAAGAATTTTTAAATATCTGTCAATAGCAGGTAGGGCGTTTGCCTTGCATGCAGCTGACCTAGGTTCGATTCCTCCATCCCTCTTGGAGAGCCTGGCAAGCTACCGAGAGTATCCTGCCCAGACGACCGAGCCTGGCTAGCTACCTGTGGCGTATCTGATATGCCAAAAACAGTAACAACAAGTATCACAACGGAGATGTTACTGGTACCCGCTCGAGCAAATTGATGAACAATGGAATGACAGTGTTACAGTTAAAGTGTTATAAGGAATGTGATAAAGGGAATTCCACTCTAGATAGTGGGGAGAGGAGAAAAATGAAGAAAGTAGAGGACATAACATGAAAGTGGTTTAATTTCAGTATCCTCCAAAATAAATGATAGTAAAATAGGAATCATAGTAGCAGTACTTTACAGTGGTACTCTACATGTATATTAACTCATTTAATCCACACATAACTCTATGAAGTCAAAACAATTATTGACATCATCATTTTTATTTTGCAGATAATAAAATCAGAGCTCAAAAAAATTAACCAATTTACCAAAGATCACAGAGCTAGTAAGCAGCAAAACTAGGATTTTAACTTTCATCATTTTTTTTTGTTTGTTTGTTTTATGGGTCACTCACCTGGCAATGCTCAGGGATTACTCCTGGCTTAGCACCCAGAAATTATTCCTGGTGGTGCTCAGGGGACCATAATAGGATGCCAGGTATCAAACCCGAGTTTGCCTCATGCAAGGCAAGCACCCTAACCATTGTACTATTGCTCCAGTACTAAACTTTAATCATTCTTTACCTCCCATATTATCATGATCCCAGCAGGTTCATAGACCTGGTAATACCCTGGTGATGTAAGGGGCAGTAACAGAGGAGAAGTGATTCTATAGTTAGCAACCAGAAAAGCTTGAAGAAAATTAAAACAAGAGAAGGAAACCATATTTCTTCAAAACTGAATTAAAAGTAATTATGTACACTACAGCACAAAAATGTATCAAGGTTGCAGTATCAGGGAGTACAAGGAATGAATAAACTTGAGTATTTTGCTAGACCAACAACTAAGTTGCATGAACTAGTCACTTAGTACCTTTGTGCCTCAGTTTCTTATTCTGAGGAATAAAAATGACACTTTTTGCAACCTTTGGTGTGTCATTCTAGAGATGAGACAATATAATGTGAGATATAAGATGATCAGTGTATGTATAAAAATATGAATATAAAAAGAGGACAATGAAATAGCCCAGAGAAACTACTCCACATCTTGGTTGATATTTTTTCAATTGGTTTTCTATGCTTATCTATGCTGTTATTTAAAAAACTAATAATGTTTCAGTCTAATATTTTATCTTTCATATGTATACTATCTTTAATCTGTTACTATTGTTTTTCCATTTAATGCATTATGAACATATTTCTTTATTATCAATCTTGCACAACAGTGATTTCCAAATTTTGTCACTGAGGTATATAGTAAAAATATATTTACATTACTACTCAGTAAACACACATACATATATATATATATATATGCACACACTGAAACATGTAATTGTCCAGCCCAATACATGTCCTTACCATATGTACACCCTGATATTTTTAGTCTATAGATACTAGGGATATAAGTACCACGTGCTAACCGATTGCGCTGGAGCGGTAGCACAGCGGTTGGGCGTTCGCCTTTCACGCGGCCAACCCGAGTTTGATTCCTCTGCCCCTCTCGGAAAGCCCGGCAAGCTACCAAGAGTATCGAGCCCGAGAGGCAGAGCCTGGCAAACTACCCGTGCTCATTGGATATGCCAAGAACAGTAACAATAAGTCTTTCAATGAGAGATGTTACTGGTGCCCGCTGGAACAAATCAATGCACAATGGGAAATACTAGGGATAAGTTTTCACACATACTAATGGTAACTATTTTATTGTTTTCTACTCCATATTGTAATGAAATAGCATAGAAAATTAGAAAACTAGTTGATTCCATGACCCACAATTTACAGCTGGAAAAAACACTAAATTAAAACATTTTATTTTACTTTTTGGTATGGGGGGCCACACACCCCAGTGCTAAAGGCTGACTCTTGGCGATGTGCTCAGGAATTATGCCTGGCATGCTCAGGGGACCATATGCAGTATGTGGTTGAGGTATTGAACTCAGATTGCCTACATGCAAGATAAGCTCTGTACTCTTTTCCAGTTCCTTACAAAATCCTCTTTGTTGGATAGAAAGCAGCCCATGTTTAGAGCTATACCATTATTGTTTAACGGCTCTACAATGGTTGGAATTACAATTACTTTTACTATCTTGCCATTTGTGGGTTTTTTATTCGTTTAATTGTCCAAGAAATATGTATTGAACAAGTGTGTGCTACTATGTGCCAAATACTATCCTAGTGCTGGGACACTATGATTAACTAGGCAGATGAAGTCCTTCCTGTAATTGCATTTGGGGTGGCAGGGAGTCAGGCAATATGCGTAGCTACATGCCAGGAAAAACCAACCAAACATGATGGAAAACTATAGGGTGGACTTATTTTGTACTGCTCAGGAAAGACCTCTCTGAAGGATGGCTTGTAAGCTGGTATTTCAGTAACAAGAAAATATTGTTGAACTCTTTCTTGATAAGATCTGGCATATAAGAATTGATGTTGGGAGAACAGCTAGAAAAGTGTTCAGTTGGTCAAGAACTTGACACATCTGAGGATCAGAAGGAAGTGCAAACAATGAGCAAGGTAGGAGAATGAGAATCCTGAGATAAGGTTGGGAAGGTTGGCAGAGGCCAGATCATCCAGGATCTTCTATTTCAAATGCTCTCCATGTTTGCTTACATTCACAGGGTTATCTTGTGGAGAAAGCTTAAAGAACTTCTTGAAGAGTGACAATTTGAGTACGGAGAACTGGGTGACAGGGAGATTAAAATGCTGACGGATTTTTCTGAATGAAGACTTCTGTGCTAAAGAGGATTCTAGATTTGTTGCAGGGTCCTAGACCTGGAATGGTACCTCATTCTATTCCAAGTAGACCATTCACAGGGAAACTTTAAGCTCTTGGAAAAGAGCCTGTTTCTCATTCACTGCCATGTCCTCAGCACCAATTAGAATTTTTAATTCATAGTAGGTGTTGAACAAATGTAAAGCAAGCCCATGAATAGATCCCCACTCCACCCAGGCTGTTGGAAAAGGACAGTGCAGAGTCACATTTGAAAAAATGTGACCTTCTAATATCATATCCACCAAAGGAAATAGCCTTCTACATAATTTTTGGGAAAACATTTCTTAGATCCTTTCTGGTGAAATGATAAATAATCGCTCAGATGGCATTATTTATTTCATTTGGTCTTTTTTGGACTGGAGCAATAGCACAGCAGGTAGGGCATTTGCCTTGCACGCGGCAGACCCGGGTTTGATTCCATCCTTTTTGGAGAGCCCGGCAAGCTACCGAGAGTATTCCACCCACACGGCAGAACCTGGCAAGCTACCCGTGGCCTATTTGATATACCAAAAACAGTAACAACAAGTCTCACAATGGAGATGTTACTGGTGCCCGCTTGAGCAAATCGATGAACAAAGGGATGACAGTGACAGTGACAGATCTTTTTTTTTTTTAAAAAAAAAATGAAATGGCATGATGACTTGCCAGCTGCTTTTTGCAATGAAAAAAGATAACACATTGTGATTGCCAGAAACAGATGTTGAAAGGGCCGACAAATCTGATTTTTTCATATCTGGGACCCTGTTGTGTATTGCAACAAATTGACGGGTTATTGGAAGCTAGATTGTTGGTTTATTTGAGGTTGCTCATTCATTGTAGGGAATGCCATCAAAAATACAGCCAGGCCTTGGGGGATCCACCAAAGTTGTTCCTGCCTGCCAGGGGCGCCTTCTGCTTTGGCACTTACTCCGTGGAACACAGCTTTTCTTGCTCTGCTCATTCATCACCATCATCAACCCATGCTCTGGGTGAACATGGATGGGGTGGACAGAGACATTAGATTCTGACAGTTAATGAATGTCTCTTTAGACTGTTTTCTAGTTTCTGAGTAAATGGCTTAGACGTGCTGCTTTGGATTATAGAAAGCATTCTGGGAATCATTATAGGGCAGAATATGAGGAATAAGGAGATCGCTCTAAGAGATCCACTTAATATCTCCCTTAGGAATTTGAACTTGTGAGGGGGCTACAGGGTAAGAAAGATGCTTTCATCGTCATTGAAATAATTTTCCTTCCAGGAAAAAAATAGACAGTCCCTTGATGTGGGTAGGCTTTACTTCCCTTTGAACAAAATTGTCCTCTATTGTGTTTTGATCTTCTTATTGCAGTGCCGTATCCATATAGTAAATGCACACATCGGAGGTGTACAATTTGAACATTTTACATATAACAGTCCTCAATGAAATAAACATCTGGCTCATGAAATTGAACCTTATCGACAGTGCAGAAGAAACCCTCAGGGGCCCTTCCAGTCCCCCCCCACCCTACAACCCCCCAAACACTCTTGTCTTCTAACTCATTACATCAGTTTTTCTGGATATTTTGGGGTATTTCAGTTTTAAGGACACACCCAGTAGTACATAGGGGCAACTTCTGCACACTGAGAGTTGCTCCTTGCAATGCTCAAGTGACCATTTGGTACTGGGGGTTGAATCTGAGGCTTCAGCATGCCAAACATGTGTTGCAGGTTTTTAAGTCATTCCTTTAGCCCCAGTTTTGTCTGTTCTTGAATGCAATAGAGATGGATGCTAGTAGGTTGAGGTTTTTGGTGTCTGCTTCTTTTGTTCTACAACACTATCATGAAATTCATTTATAGTTGGATATATAGTTGAAATTCAACTATTCTCATTGCCATATAATCATCCACTATGTGCTGAAACCACAGTCTATTTTTCCATTATAGTTTTGAGGGTGTAGGTGGGTAGTTTTAGTGTCATTTCACTCAGAGTTAATGCTGCTTTAAATGTCTTTTGGGGGATGGATGCACCTGTTTCTATTTTTTATTTTTTAAATTGAATCACCATGAGATATACAGGTACAAAGTGGTTCATGATTAGGTTTCAGTCATAGTAACACCCATTCATTCACCAGTGCACATTTTATTCCACCAATGTCCCCACTTTCCAATCCATCTGCCTCCCCTCACTCCATCCCTGTAGCCTGTCTCAATAGCAGACACTTTCCTTCTCTCTCTCTTTTTTCTCATTCTTCTCTCTCACACACACATGCACACACGCAAACACACACTCTCTCACTTTACTTTTAGGCACTATGGTTTACAATACTGTTACTGAAATGGTATCATGCATATCACTTTACCTCCTTTCAGCTGTCAGTTTTTGTCCAGAGTGATCATTTCCAACAATCATTGTTATAGTGGTCTCTTTCCTGTCCTAACTGCATTTCCATCCCCCACCCCCTCCCACTTGGTGGAAAGCTTCCTGCCAGGGACCAGTCCTCCTGGCCCTTGTTTATATGTCATTGGGTAGTATACACTTACTATTTTTTGTATCCCACAAATGAGTGCATTGAGTGTATTCCTAGGAGTGGAACTGCTGGTTTTTTTTTTGTAAATGCCAAAATTTAGTAGATGCTGTGGAACAATTCTCCAAAATTGCACACCAATTTACACTCCTACTAGCAGTGCAGGAGAGTGCTGGCCATTATCATTTTGCTATTATATCATTATCTGCTCTCCCCAAGCCCTGGACTTCGGCTAACTTTCCACTGCAATCACCTGAAAGTATGCTTTGACAGAATTTCACTTGACAGGGTCCGGGGCGATAGTACAACAGGTAGGGCATTAGCCTCGCACATGGCTGACCTGGATTCAATCTTTGGCACCCTGTATTGTCCCCAGAGTCCTTCAGGAGTGACCTGTTAGCACAGAGCCAGGAGTAAGGGCTGAGCACCACCAGATGTGGCCCCCAAACAAACAAACACAAAATGTCACTTGGGACTGTCTTTCCTACTCTCTCAGAAGTCCAGTGTTTCTTGCACTGGGTGATAGTGCCTTGTACCTTTCCCTGGGGATGGCACTGGAACAACCCTGTTGGGTGGTAGTAGCCCCAGGTGCCATTGGGTGGTGCTTTCTGTTTGCTTAAAGAAGGTAGATTTCTGGGGGAGGGGTGCTGAGTGATTTTTTTTCTGGAAAGCCCCCCAAATTTGGGAACCTTTGTCATATACTTTCTGTAAACACAGCAGTACATACCACCCAACATCTGTTCGAGTAGGAAATTAATTTTCATATAAGGCTGGCTGGGATGGGTGAGATGCATTAAGGGGAGGCCATTTTGATTGCTGATATTTGTTCTTCAGGATTCTGATTACAGAATATTCCCCCATTCCCTGCCTAGTAAAGCTGATAGAGGAATGAGGGAGAGTTCAACTTGGGTTCTAAAGAGGAATTTACGCAGATGTTGGTGAGGATTAGGAGAATTAGTATAAACTGCGATTGCATTTGGATTGCATAGGTTCAAATCCTGATTCCATTCCTTACTGTGTGATGTTGAGCAAATTACTGAACATCTCTGGTTTCAGTTATCTCATCTGTCAAGCAGACTTACCAGTACTATTTACCTCAAAGGGGTACATTTGTGATGACAAAATTAGGTAATACTTGTGAAGCACTTATAAAATGCAGGGTGAGTGTTGACTGAATTAGTATCTAAGTGTTGAACCCTAAATGCAGTACATGAGATGGAGATTGTTGTTAAAATTTAATTAAGGGAATTTTTGCGAGAAGAAAGGAAGGACAGGACCTAGGAAGGAGTTAAGCAATGATGTGGCTAGGAGTCCAGCTTTAGCCTAATTATATGGTGGCTCCTGGGCATAAATGGCCCTATCTTGTCCCACCTTGATGGAGAGGGATTGACTTTTAATATAGCTTTCTCCCACTACATGAAAACACAATGTTTCAATTTAGGGTGATTGGTAGGTTATTTTGGGAGCCATGAGAATAATCAAAACGTTTCCAGATCTGGGGAATGTGGCTTAAATGGGAATGCACGTACCTAGCTTACATAAGCCCTGGGTTCAACCTCCAGCATCACTTGCTTTCCAAGTAATGCCGGACAGTGAGGGGGTGAGGGGTGTAGCTGAGCAGGGTCCTTATGCCTCTCTAATATAACTTTCTTGACCCCTGTACTACTTCTACTACTTAGTAATTGGTTCTGGATTCTAATGTCAAAGGTTTCTCATTGGGTTGGTTCTCTCTAGTCTGTTTTTGTATATGCTCCACAGACAAGAGAGTTGATATGGCATTTGTCCTTCTTCCCCTAGCTGAAAGGGGAATCTGTATCTCCATTTTGGTCAGTTATGGGCTATTTCTGTCAGAGTGGGGCACTCTTGGACTGGCACTCTATCCAATTAGCTGAGGTCAATCCTTAAAGAAGGGGCAACTGTGAACTTTTTTGCAGACAACAATCACAGAAAATTGGCGGGGGGCGGGGTGGGCACACCTGCCAAAAAGAGGCTCTGAGTGGATTCACCAACACCCAGACCAATACTGTTTCTTGTTTCTGCCCGGGCTTTTATTTATAGCCACATCAGAAGCATTATGAGACCTGTGATCAAGGTCTTGTTTTGTTTTGTTTTGTTTTGTTTTGTTTGGAAGGAAGGCAGTAACTCCTGGGCATTGGTTAGAAATAGGACGTCCATGTGTGCTCATGGTCTGCAAATGTGTTGAGAGTGTGAGTATACTTGCAGTGCCATATTAACTCTGGCTTTGGAGCCCTTTGATCATCTCTCTAACCATGTGGGGGAAATGGAAAGAAATAAATATACAGAAAGCATCATGTATTCGAGGCTTACTGGATCTGTGAAATGTCGCCATACCAATATCTCATGACTTAATCAGCATTTAGATAATCTGCCCCTTTCTGTGGGAGATGAAGCAAGTGAGCTTTGCCAGATGTGTGTTTTGTTTCTAGGAGGTGGCTCTCTTAGGAGTTAGATTTCCACTCGCACAGGACAAGGAAACATTAAAATAAGATGAGTCACTGTGTGGACAAATAAGAAGCCACTTACTTTCCTGACTCTGCACCCAGGAAATTAAGGGGCAGCCTGTGAACAGCCTGGTGCTTATGAGGTGGGAGGTTAAATTATACAAGGATGCCAGTCACATGCCAACATACGTTTCTTAACTTCAATTCAACAAACTGGGACAGGTGCTCCCTATTCTGCCTAGGAGAAAAAATCTAGGGTAAGAGTCTTGAATGTATACTGGCACTAAGCTAAAATCTACAACATTCAAATAGTCTTCATTTCTAAGCATCAGCTTGCTAGAGAGTGAACAGTTTGTTCATTCACTCAATCATTTATTCATTCAATTGACATTCAGCAAGTCCCCTCTATCTACTATATTCCATGAAGGACCTACCAAGGAAGCCTGTCACAAAATACGCAATCATAATTGTAATGAGTGCTAAAAAGTCAAAGCTAGCAGAAAGTGGGAGCTCTAGCACCTAGTTCACAAGTACCAGAAGCAGAGTTGGGAAGTTACTCCATCATGGGGAATAATGCTTCTGACACACATGAAGCTTTGAGCCAAACAGAGGTCAAAGTCAAAAGAAAGTTAGATTTTGTGTTCTGATACTTTGTATGTAGTAAATGACCATACAAATGTTGCAGGTTCATTTGGAAAACCTCTTAACAACTACCAGACACACCAACAGGACTCATTTCTTTCTTTCCTTTTTGGTTTTTTTTTTAGACCACACCTGGTAGACCACACCAGGGTCTACTTCTGCTCTGTACGGGGGATCACTTCCAGGTGGGTTTGGGGGATGAGGAGACTGAAGCCAGGACAGTCAAGTGCAAGACAAGTGCCTTACCCACTATCCTATCTGTCTAGCCCCTGGACTCATTTCTGGTTCTTCAAATAAGTCCATTTCCATATTCTGTGTCAGGGACATCATTCTCTTCTCCTGTCTCTTCTGTCCCCTACCCTGGACTGTTTTGTTCAGATTTGCCAAAAGATCAGCTGTATTGGTGAGATGTCAAAAGGAAAACCCAATGGAAAAATTAAATAATTCTCCCCAGAAAGAGTGCTAATTGTGCTTTCCAATTACGCTTCCCCTCCCTGCAACGTATTTTAAATCAGCCAGTGAATTTTCAAGTGCTAAGCAGATGTTGCTTTATGTCCTCACCACTGAGGAACAAGTAGAGCTGACCAATGTTCCATGTGATCGTTGGTCACAACGTGACTCAGCCATCAAATGAAAGCCCCTGGGACCTGACTCCTGATGCTTGTGCCTCACCATCAACTGTAACTTCCTCATTTCATCTTATGGCTGGTGAATTTGGCTCTTTGGAATGGCATTGAATGAAGCTGGAAACAGTTTAGCATCAGAGTTAACTGGAGGCCATGTGGGTAGTATAATATAATAGTAGCGTAGCAGTAGTAATAGGAACAGTAATAGTAAGTGTAGGGGGCAATAAAGTAATAGTAATAGCTGAAGTAACCATAATAACAGTAATAATAGTAGCAGTAGGAATAATAATAATAATATCAGGAGAAGGGAACATTAACCATTTAATTTTTTCAACAGTCCTAGGATGTAGGTTCTTGCATTAATTTTCAATAGAGGTTAGCATATTCAGGGTCACAATGGTTGAAGTGACTGACCCAGAACAGGAATCAAGATCTCTTTAGCCACAAAATGCATCTTGAAAATTTATTTTGTTTGATAATCCCTCAAGAAAGTAAGCTTTAAAATAAAAGTAAACCAAAATAGCCAGCTAAAGTTATATGACTGGGCTAGGGTAGTCTCACATCCGGTACTTTAATTTTCTTCTTTCAAAAAATGCACGCAGTCCAAAGGGTTTATGAAGATTAAGTGGATTAATTAATTCAAAGTATCTGGCACACAGTAGGCATGCAAAAATGAACGTTCCTCATCCCTCTGTGAAAGCTTCTTGGATTCCACTGCAAGACAGAAATCAAGGAAATCCTAGCTCAGATGAAAGCTTTACAGAGGTATGAAACTAGTACTCCCTGAATTTTCCCAGCTTGGGAAAGAGGCTGACAATAGATCTTCAGCTGGTTGCCCACTCCTAGTAAGCCCTGACGGGAAATGGCGATGGAGACTACTGTTAAATGGGGTCACTGATATGAAAACACAAGCCAGTATATTGCCAGCTGAATATTTAGTCCATATTCTTAAGCGACTATAATTACTCAGAGGAGAGTGATTTTTTTCATTTTTGATAAAATAACTACTGGCTGTCTGAGTCTCCTTTTTTCATTGATTTTTGAAGCTTCCAGAAATTGAGCCCAATGACTTCCATTGTGTTAGGATTGGACACTGAGTCACATTTCCAGCCCCATCCCCTCATGGCACACCCCAGCTGACCTTTCTGTAGTTTTCCAAAGCAAGGCACAGTTATGTTCCCACAAAATAGTCGAGACTTTCCTTTGACAGAAGACCCTGCTGCTATGTTAGATTCAGGTGAGGAGTGGGGAGGGGGGCTTTAGGTGGTTTAGGCTCCATTTCCGGCAAAAAAATATCCCACCCAATCAGACCTACCAATCTCACTAAGGCTTTATGCGGTTTCACTAATGTATTGTCTATTGTACTCTTTTGCTCACCTTGTTATTTCTTTCCTTCTACTTTTCTGGAGTTTAATTTACTATATTTTCCCTTTACTTTTTAAGATGAATACTGCTATCACTGCCTTCCAGTATTTTTGTTTGTTTCTGTTTTGGGGCCAACACCCTTACTTCTGGCTCTGGGCTTAGAGATCACATCTAGAAGACTTTGGGGGACCAAATATGGTGCTGGGGATCAAACTGGCTCTACCACATGCAAGACAAAGCCCTATCCATTTTAATATCACTCAGGCCCCTCAGTTCCCATTTCTTTTATATAAATTTGAGACTATACAATTCCCTGAAAGCATGGCTTTAGCTATAACCCACAAGTTTTTCTGCACTTTATTTTTACGATCATTTAGTTCAAAATATTTTCAGTATTTTACTTAGATTACTTCTTTGATTGTTTAGAAGAATAACATTTAAGGATTTTTTTTATCATTATCATAAATATATCACTGTATCAGTGTCATCCCGTTGCTCATCGATTTGCTCGAGCAGGCACCAGTAATGTCTCCATTGTGAGACTTGTTGTTACTGTTTTTGGCATATCAAATAAGTCACAGGTAGCTTGCCATCTACCATGTGGGTGAGATATTCTCGGTAGCTTTCTGGGCTCTCTGAGAGGGGCAGAGGAATCAAACCTGGGTCAGCCGCATGCAAGGCAAACACCCTACCCACTGTGCTATCACTCCAGCCCTGATCATAAATATATATGTATATAAATTTTAAAACCACTTTCTAACTTGACTCAGTGTGTTTAGAGAACATCCTCAGATGCTTAGCTTCTTAAACTGTGGATCATGACTCCACTAAATGTTGGAGGAGATTGCAAAAATTTGGCAGCAATAAAAGGTTTCTGGACAAAAAATGACCAAAAATGGATTCAAAGCCAATCACGTCCTGAAGGTGGAGTTTTTTTGTGTTTCTCACCTGTGTTGTATTTTTTAAGTAAAAAGATGAAATGAGTAGAAAAAGTTTTAGAAAACTTGAGCTAAGTAATTTTGGTTGCTAGAAAATTATATTTGTGTGTTTCATAGCCTCCTATATATAATTTTGACAAATATTTTATACTCACTTGAAGTATGTGCGACCTTTACTATGGTAGGATAATAACAATAATCCCATATTATTCCTAATTTTTGCCTGTTATTTCTCTCTTATTTATGGAGGGAAATAAGTAACAAGATCAATTTTACAGCAATGATTCAAGTCTCAGGATGAAGGTATATGCACCTTCATGCTTTAGTTATTGGACTTATTTTTAATTAAATCTTTGCTTGATGGAAAGCTGTATATTTGGAAAAGATGCAGTCTTGAAATTAAAAATAATTGGGGGGCACATATGTCAGTGCTCAGGGACTCTTTGCTCTGCTTTCAGTGACCACTCCTAGTAGGCTCAGGGGACCATATAAATTGCCAGGGTTTGCTATACGCAAGGCAAGTGCCCTATCTTTTTTCTATTGCTCCAGCCCCTTGGATTTTTAAGAATAAGGAATTTATGATAAAATTACTGACATACTATGCAGCTGTCAGAAAAATGAAGTCATGAAATTTGCCTATAAATGGATGGACATGGAGAGTATCATGCTGAGTGAAATGAGTCAAAAGGAAAGGGACAGATACAGAATGACTTCATTCATTTGTGGTATATAAAAACATATAATAGAAGACTAACAGCCATGGCTGGGAAAACAGGGGTTAGGAGTACTGGTCAATGGTTGGAACTAACCACAAATGTGTATGGGGCTGAGGGTAGGTAAGATAAAGAAGAGTCTGCTATGACAATAATAGCTGGGAATGATCACGCTGGACAAGATCTAAGGGTTAAAAGTAGGTAAGGGATATTATTGATAACATTTCAGTATCAATATCACAAACCACAATGCCTGAACGGAGAGAGAGAGAGCCTGCTATAGAGCTATAGAGGCAGGCATTAGTCATTGAAGTGGAGGTGGCGGGTGATGGGAGGGAACCTGGGGACACTTGTGCTGGGAAATGTACACTGGTAGAGAGATGGGTGTTGGAATATTGTATGACTGAAGTCCAATCATGAACAGTTTTGTAATGGTCTATCTCACAGTGATTCAATAAAAAAGTTTAAAAATTATTGCCATGATTGTGGGTTTGTATGCTTCCCCTTCTTTTAGATTTTTGCTTTATGTTTTGACACTGTTATATTATGTATATTATATATTTGTTATTGTTGTTACTGAATCTTCCTCGAGGTTAATCCTTTTTCTCAAAGGTATTCACTATCTCTTATAATTTTTTGTGCCTTTAAGTCTGCTTTGTTTGCTACCATTATTTTATGGTTAATATTTGCAGGGTATAACTTTTCCATCTTTTTATTTGCAGCCTTGCTCTATCTAGATAGAAAGAAAGGGTAGTATGTCAAATGCTACAAAGAATGTTTAACTTACTTTATTAAGTTTCTCTGCTCTCTGAGATCCTGGATCCTCTTGGTCTGGCCTTCTGGGTAGTCCTTATCACAGAGTTTGATCCTGTGAGACTTCCAAAACTTCCATTTGGCTCCCCAGTGCCCTCATGAACACTTTCACTTGGCTTCTTTTACTCTTAAGTCCCAAGCTTCTTATGAATCAGAAGATGCCTTGAAGGGGAAATTGGGTCCAGAATTCCAGATTTATCTATATGTACTTTCCCTCTAGGATCTTGGCTATTCTAGACTGAATGCTATGTGCTACCCTTTTCATTGTTGAAATCCTAAGCCCCTATTGGATAGTAATTGGAGGTGAAGTCTTTGAGTGATGATTTGAAAGCTGATTAGTTTTCACCCTCACAAATGGGATTGGTATTTAATAAAGGAAGCTCCATAAAGCTGTGAACCAGAAGAAGGAACCTTCCCAAATACTGAATTGTCAACTCCTTGATGATGGGCTTTCCAGCCTCCTAAACTGTGGGAAATAAGTGTCCTTCATTTAATCCATTCAGTCTATGCTTTTTAGGTGTAGAGTTGTATAAGAGAATGCAAATACTGGTTTTTCAGGTCCTTGTTGCTTTGGAAATGTTCTGAGTCCTTCATCATTTTCTTGTATTTTATCCCAGTCTCCTAGTTCTTCTCTGTGGAAAGGCTAGCCTGCAAAATACTACCCCGATCTTATCAGAAGTAGATGCTAGGTGAACATTTAGAAATTTTGAACTTGGCAACACTTAGTTATTTTCCCATTAGTAAATAGAGGTATATGAGACATACTTTATGGTTTTTTAGGTCATATATATGTGTACATAGACATGTATGATGCATGCATACATACAAGCATACATATGCTACATATATGCACTTTGAATATACATTGTAAGCCTACACACTATCTGAACACAAGTTGTTATGAAGTATTTTTCGAGGTTTCTGATAAAAACTGTGGTAAATATTAATATAAGGCAATTTGTGTAGCCAGGTACACCTGGGGTGTGAACAGAAATGACAACTGGAAATGTTGATTTTTATGCGTATTGGATTCTTTTATTTTTTACTCTTTACTGAGGTACTGTGATTCACAATATTGTTTGTGATAATTTCATGCACAGCACCATACTCATCACCAGAGCAACTGCTCCCCTTCACCAAAGCCCCCCCTTCTAAATGTACTTTTAAAATATTAAATCACCACAAGATGCACAGAAAGTTGTTCGTGTTTAGGTTTCAGTCATACAAGGTTCCAACACCCATCCCTTCACCAGTGTACATTTCCTCCACTAATGTCCCCAGTTCTCCTCCTGCATTCCCAGTATGACTCTAAGGCAGATACTTTCTTCTCTTTCTATCCCTTTTAGGCAGTGTGGTTTGCAATACTCTTACCGAAAGGTCATCATGTATATTACTATACTTCCTTTCAGCACTCCGCTCTTGTCCAGAACAATCATTTCCACTTATCATTGTCATAGTAATCAGTCATCTATTCTCTGTCCTAACTGTACTCCCCCACAATTTGTGGCAAACTTCCTACCATGGACCAATCCTCCTGGCTCTGGTTTCTACTGTGTTTGAGTATTATTTTCATACTATGTTATTTATATTCTGCAAATGAGTCTGATCATTCTGTCTGACCCACTCCCTCTGACTCATTTCACTCAGCATGATACTCTCCATGTCCATGCATGTAAAAGCACATTTCTACTTTTTTAATTTTTAAAAATTTTATTGAATCACCGTGAGATAGTTACAAGCTTTCATGTTTGGGTTACAATCTCACAATGATCAAATACCCATCCCTCCACCAGTGCACATTCCCAACCACAAATATCCCGAATATACCCTCCTTTCCCACCCTCCCCCTGCCTCTAAGGCAGACAATATTCCCAATACTCTCTCTCTACTTTGGGGCATTATAGCTTGCAACACAGACACTGAGAAGTCATCATGTTTGGTCCATTATCTACTTTTAGCATGCATCTCCCATCCCAAGTGGTCCCTCCAGCCATTATTTTCTTAGTGATCGCTTCTCTATTCCATCTGCCTTCATCCCTCTGCTCATGAAGCAGTCTTCCAGATATGGGGCAATCCCCTGTAAAAACACATTTCATGACTTCATTTTTCCTATGGCGGTATATATTGAATACACATTGTAAACCTAAACACTATCTGAACACAAGTTGTTATGAAATCTTTATCAAGGTTTCTGATAAAAACTGTGGTAGGCGGGGTGGGTAGGGGGATGAGATTGGGGGTGGGAGGGATATTTGGTTCATTGGTGGTGGAGAATGGACACTGGTGGAGGGATGGGCTCCCGAACACTGCATGAGGGAAAAACAAAGCACTAAATGTATGAATCTGTAACTCTACCCTCACTGTGACTCACTAATTAAAAAAAAACTGTGGTAGACATCAATATAAGGCAGTTTGTGTGGCCAGGTACACCTGAGGTGTGAATAGAAATGACAACTAATGGAAATGTTCATTTCTATGACTATTGGATTATTTCTATTTTATTGGCTGCATATATTCCATTTTATAGATATACCATAGTTTATTTTTTTATTTTTTTATTAGTTTATTTTTAATTAGAGAGTCATCATGAGGGTACAGTTACAGATCCATACATCTTTGTGCTCATGTTTCCCCCATACAAAGTTCGATAACCCATCCCTTCACCAGTGCCCATTCTCCACCACCAGTAAACCCAACATCCCTCCCCCCCCTCCCCAGTCCCGTCTCCCCCCACCCCACCCTGCCACTATGGCAGGGAATTCCCTTTTGTTCTCTCTCTCTGATTAGGTGTTGTGGTTTGCAATAAAGGTGTTGAGTGGCCATTGTGTTCAGTCTCTAGTCTGTATTCGGCCCGAATCACCCTTCCCCCACATGACCTTCAACCACATTTTACTTGGTGGTCCCTTCCCTGAGTTACCCAGAATGAGAGACCAGCCTCCAAGCCATGGAAACAATCTCCTGGTACTTATTTCTACTATTCTTGGGTGTTAGTCTTATAGTCTATTATTCTATATTCCACAGATGAGTGCAATCTTTCTATGTCTGTCTCTCTCTTTCTGACTCATTTCACTTAGCATGATACTTTCCATGTTGATCCACTTATATGCAAACGTCATGACCTCATTTTTTCTAACAGCTGCATAGGATATACCATAGTTTCTTTATCGTCTATTCTTGGGCACATAGGTTGTTTCCAGATTCTGTTTATTGTGAATAGTGCTGAAAGGAACATAGAAGTACAGGTGACTTTCCACATTGTGTTTTTAGGCTTCTAGGGTATATTCTCAGGAGCGGTACTTCTGGGTCAGAGAGAAGCTCAATTTATAGGTTTTTGATGAATGCCCATATCATTTTCCCAAAAGGCGGTGCCAGTCAGCATTCCCATCAGCAATGAATGAGAGTCCCTTTCTCCCTGAGTCTGTTCCAGCACTGGTTGTTCTTGTTCTTTTTGAGGTGTGCCAGTCTCTGTGGCATGAGATGATATCTCTATGTTGTTTTGACTTATTTACATCTCCCAGATGACTAGCATTTTTCCATGTCTTTTGGCCATTTGTATTTCTTCTTTGAAGAAGTTTCTGTTCATCTAGTCTTCCCATTTTTGTTAGAGTTGGATGTTTATTCTTGTACACTTCTACCAGTAAGGCCCCATCTCTTTTGAACCATCTTTTTTTCACCAACTTACTCCTGTGAACCAATTCATAAGTTTTGTTGCCTTTGGCCCTTAGTTGCTCCCTTTATTGTATCTTTAATTCCAACATAGGAGACAGATGATTCTGTATCCATCCCTCTCCTTCTGACTGACTTCACACAGCATGTACTTTTCAGTTTCATCCTTGTTGTGGAAAATTGAATGATTGTGTCTGTTCTTACTGTTGCATAATATTCCATTGTGTTTGTATACCACAACTTCTTAATCAATTCATCTGAAACTGACCATTTGGGTTATTCTCATATCTTGGCTATTGTACTAATCACTGTGATGAACACAGTTGTGTGTATAATTTGGACTGTTTCTTTAGTGTAACAAGTTACTTGCTCAAGGTGGTAGGAAGTCCAAGAACATAATCCTAAGCATTTTCTCCATGGTCCCACTTTTCAAAAAAAGGGACATCAGTCAAGCTTTGGATTTCCCTTTCTTAAGTACATAAATTTTTGGCAAGAGCAGAGATTTATATTCATCTACATAAATTAGAATAAATGGAAAATACAAACTTTTGTGCTTTAGTTTGAGGTATGGATCATTGTTACCATTACTGCCCTATTATAAATTCACTATTTATCCAGGACTTTTCTCTTGAGCAATTCTGTTCATATCAGGTGATGTAAGAGAGTTGCACAACTTGTTGATTTATTCTGAGTAAATATTTGCATTAATTTTTATCTTTCTTATACTGCTCTGACAGTTCTACATTTACCAAAAAGTTTTTCTCTGTGGCTAGGATAAGGATCATCTTTGCAACACAAAGACACTTTAGTACGTAATTGAGTGACTTCTTGAGATGATCATATTACTTTTCCCTGCCAAATAATGACTGCTAAGAACTGTTTCTGTCTTTTCTGCCAGGCATTTGAAATACTATCGTTTTATACCCATCATTATGTCCACTATTCCAGAAGTCCCAGAATCCTGATGACGTTTTATAGATAGGAAGTCTCAGCTGTGACTTGATTTCACCATAATGCTTGTGCAACACAGCTCAGAGGGGTATTGATGTTATTCAGGGTCATCCGTCAAAACCTGAGCTCCAGGCAGCTTTTTGAATTGGCTAACAAGCAACCTGTCTTCCCTGATGGATACGACAGAAGACTCTGGGGGTAGTTAGGAGCAAACTCCTAGATGTTAAAGCTACAGTTTTTGTTTGGGGGGTATGGTCATGAAGAAAACACTTTAAAAAGGCAAATGTCGGTATATATCTTTAGTTTCTCTTAACTGGAATCAATAGTGGAGGCTACTCTTCCCTCTTCTTTCTCTAGCCAAGTTAAAGTCACAGTGCCAAAGTACAGTGGAAGTTGAGGGTATGGGAACCTGTAGGTAGTGACTTTGACATAATTTTAACTGTCATGGTTCAATGGACAGTCAGAAATAAATTATTGGACAATAAAAATTCCTAAGTACAAAAGGCCTGTTCAGTTAAATTAGTCTTTCTGTGTCTGAAAGCAATTGACAATTTCTTACACAATTCCTTAAATAGGAAATGTACTGAGAATAGGTGCTTGACAAAAGTTTAGTGCTTGACTGGTTGGTTTTGTTGTTGATACTGCTAATGCTATCAATGAAATGATGAGGAATTAGATGTTATTATCTGTAGTGGCTTTGGAGATCTCAGATGAAAATTAGTTGGCTGGTTTAAGGTTGATTTATACTGAACACTTTCTAATTAGGGTAACCATGAATCTCATAATCAAATTAATTTTCTCTTTCCTGAGTCTCAAAGTTTAAGAAACAAACATTTAAACTTTTAAACTCCTTTGATAATAAACTTGCCGATATATACAAATGGGCTTTAAGTGTTTATTCACTGGACCAATTAAAATGTTAGATAAGTTATCTAAAATTCCTAAATTTTTTTTCTGAGACAGTTATCAATACTAGAATATTATTTGCATGAAGTCAGGGGTCCTTTTCTTGTTCACCTGTAAGTTTTCAGGACTCAGTACAATGTCTGTCACACAGAACATAAATATTTGTTAAACGAATAAATTGATAATTAAATGCAACCAACATAGTCTGGAATTACTTCTCTTAACCCACAGATTATCTCACTCTCAATTTTCTTTCCTATCAAACAGGAATAAAATTACTTAACCCTTAGAGTATTTGGAAGGAAAATAATTATAGAAAATCTATAATTTGCTCCCTGTAACCACTTTAAAGAAAGAAGCACTCAGATATTGGGAGTTGTGACAGTTGACAGCCATCTGCTGAGTTCCATTTTGTGATTTGTCTTGGCAGCAGAGAGCCACTACCCCAAGATAATTCTTGGGTCACCCCACACCCAACAGCTATGTGGCATAAAACATGAAGGCATGACCCACTTGTCCCAACTCTGCACAATTCTGTTAGGTCATTTTAGCTCTAGAGTTTCCTCTAAGGTCAGTTGAAGCCTTTAGCAGAACTACACTGCAGTTCAACTTTTTGATGTGTTCACTCCAGCTGCTTGCTTCTCCTATGCCCAGGTGTTGATTCCAGTATCAAGTCCTATTTATAAATAATAATCTGTCTCAGAGTTAGCTTCTCTGGGAATCCATCCAGAGAAAGAAGTACATAGTGTGTATATAAAACATGTATTAAATAATATGCATAATACAAAATGGGTCAACAACCAAAAGAGGCAATTATCCACAGGAACACATTGTTGTTTCTCCCATTCCCCCAGAGTGGTCTCTTTCATGTGCTCTGACAGTCCTATATGAAAATGTTTTCTCTATATCCTTTGGGATGAAGGTTGGGAAAGGACTTGTAGTATTGGCCTACATACTATATTTGTTCCAATCAGCACAGTCTCACAGTTAAGCAACTGGACTTTGGAATCAGACAGTTCTGAGTTCAGATTCCAGCTCTGCCATTTATCAGTTATATGACCTTTGTTTTTTTTTAAATTTTTTAATTAGATAATCACTGTGATGTACAGTTACAAACTTATGAACTTTTGTGTTTGCATTTCACTCATACAGTGATTATTTACCCATCCCTCCACCAGTGCCCATTCACCTACACCAATGTTCCCAGTATTCCCTCTCACCACCCTCACCCCATCCCCCACCACTCCACCCTGCCTCTACGGCAGGGCATTCCCTTTTGTCCTCTCTCCTTTTGGGTGCTGTAGTTTGCAATAGAGGTATTGAGTGGCCTTCATGTTCGGTCTATAGTCTACTTTGAGTTATCAGTTATATGACCTTTGACATCTGTTTTTCTTGCTTGGAGTTTCTTCATTTACAAAATGCAGATGACAAGAATACCTAATTCTAAGTGTGAAATAAATAAAATGAGCTAGGGCTCATCAGCATGGGGTCAGTGTTTAATAAAAGGAGTCGCTATGGCTGTGATCAATAGAGATTTATAACATTGATCTCGACTGGGAAATGACTGGAGTGATGTAGAGAGCTAGGTGATGATGCCATATACAACTCTATCTCTATGAATGCCTGACCCAGAGCATCCTCCAAAGCATGACTTTGTCTCTCAATTGTCCTCAGAGTTTGCCTCAGCTGAAGAACACATGCTTTGTTAATGACGGAGTAATGGGACTTGGGAATGGAATAAAGATGTGAACATTTCCACCCACCACAGTTCCACATCTAAGTTCCCCAAGGGATGGGGGATTGGCTGAGGCTTCAGCTTCTCCCTCTGTCCAGTCTTCCACCTTGCTTCCATGACTGTTGATTCCGCCTAAATAGTCATCATTCCCAACTCCATAACAGGATCTGCTTCTGAGAATTCAGCCCGTGACACGGTCTGAAAGCACAATTAACAGCTAATTCTTCAGGACCCCCCTCTCCAGAACACCTCCCTCCCGCACCTCCTTAATTCATCCCTTTATCTTTCAATCTTATCCCTTTGTCTGTGTTTTGTACTCTCCATATTCAGAACATTGCGTTTTAATGGCCTGTTGTACACAACTTGTCCACAAGCTGTCAGGTCGTGGCAGAAGCCTATTTAGACAAGATGTCAGGTTGAACGAGAGACGGAAAAAAATCCTCAATCAATGTGTTTTCGCATGCAATCACACGTGGGCTAATTTATCCGCAGCCGCGTTCTACCCTGCCAGTTTGGCATAAGGGTCCTCAGACAAGGGGGCTGTGAGTTGGCTGATTAACAGAGCGATTTTTATTGGGAGAAGGACAACACAATTGTTTTATGGTAATTATCACCATTTGAACCTGCACACACGCTCATGGGGAAGATTAAAGAAACGGCTGTGTCCGGATGATGAAGCAGCTCGAAACACGCACTGACTAGAGGCCTAGAGCTGTTTAGGATAGTTGTTTTCAACCAAAGGCCCCACAGACTGGAGTGGGTCTGGGAGGTGAAAAAAGATTGAAAATCACTGATTGAGAATATAAGCCTCCTGTCCTTGAGCAGAGCCCCTGGGAGGTGACAGATTGGGTAACTTTTTTAATGATCCTCTGCCTTATCTGTAGGACAAATGCAAGTACTTTCCATTTCTTAGAGTTAGGAAAACAGCAGGGTAGATTACTAAGGCGACTTGCTTAGAGATAACGGCAAGTCCATTTCGGGGCTAAGAACAGAGCCAGGCTTTCTGAAGGTACTGAAGTAGGCCATTAAACACATCCCCCCTTACTTTACATGTCACAAAGTCAACAACAACAACAACAACAAATTAAAACCCAACACATATACAACCCCACCCCCCCACACACATGCATGCATGTGTCTGTGCACACCATAAATTTTATAGAAATTTGTGATTGTGTTGGTTTTACATTTGAAACAACACTTCCCAGGTGAATTTTAAACTCCAACTTGGGGAAGCAAAGGTGGTGGTATTTTCTTCTTTGCTATTTGATAACTGTGTTTGCATCTTTGTCCATTCCCACTGTCATATTTGAATTTAGGATAAGGTCAGAGCAAGATAAGTCTGTCACCCCAAGGCAAAACAGAAATGGGAGGAACTGTAACATGGTTTGCAGACTGAAAATGGCTGGTTTAAGGTTATTGGTCTTGGGTTAACTTAGAGGAATCTTAAAGTGTTCAGAATAAACACAATAGTACCTTTGGAGTTCGTCCCACTTTGACTGTTTTCTCTTTTTAAAACTGTTTATATCTCTTATAAATGTGAGTCAATAAATGATACCTCTCTCCTCATGGCTGAAGCAGAAGGGTGGGAGGGTACTGTGTCTTAAGTAAACCAAGACTTGGAAATCAAAACAGCTACACTTCCCCCAAGGAAAAAGCCAGATACAAGCCTGGGCATTCTGGATTCTAGCCGAATCATGAAGCGCTTGCTCCAGAAAGGAACATTTACAATTTGAGCATTTTAGAGCCGTAGCCAAACTCCCACTCTGCTGCCATTACTAGCAGGTCTTAGAAAGAGAGAGATTTTATAATTGAAAATGTAAATGTTTGACATGCTAATGTCAGACTTTATTTTCCCCCCTTTTGAAAAGCCATTGAAAATTTCTGCTAAGGGCAAGACAATCAATTCTCCATGAAAAGAAGATGCTCAAAGGAAACAAGGAATTACCTAACATTTGTTTCATAATTATGGTCTTGGAAAGATGAAACTGGCAATGGAATATAGAACCAGACATCTCACAGCTGTAGCTTCACGCCTGAGCTAGATTTTTTTTTAATTATCAACTGGTTGCTTTTGATTTGCTGTAATTTTCTTTTTCCCCCATTTTTTGATTGAATCGCCATGAGACACACAGTTACAAAGTTATTCATGATTGGGTTTCAGTCATACAATGTTCCAACACCCGTCCCCTCTCCACTGTACATGTCCCACCACCAATGCCTTTTCCCTCCTGTACTACCCTCCTCTCCCAGTCTGCCTCTATGAAAGACACTTTTCTCCTCTCTCTCTCTCTCTTTTTCTATCTATTTCTCTTTTTCTCCTTTTCTCTCTCTTCTTTTAGGCACTGTGGCTTGCAATACTGTTGCTGAAAGGTTATCATGTATATCATTTTATCTCCTTTCAGCACTTAGTTCTTGTCCAGAGTGATCATTTCTGGTGATCATTGTTACAGTAGCCCCTTCTCTGTCCTAAATGTACTCCTTCACAACTTGTAGCAAGCTTCATACCATGGATCTATACACCTGTTCCTCATTTCTCCTGTCTTTGGGTATTATTTTCTTACTATGTGTTTTTATATGTCTTGCAAATCAATGGGATCATTCTATGTCTGTCCCTCTCCCTCTGATTCATTTCACTCATCATGATACTCTCCAGGTCCAGTCATGTATAAGCATATTTATGACTTAACTTATAGACGACAAATTTGGTCTCTATTTGGCTTCTCTTAAAATCACAAGAGAGATCATTTATGTGTTCACTGCATTACATGCTGTAGCCAGCAAATGTCAGGCACTGTGCTAGACACAGGAAAGAGCTAAATGGATCTGACTTTGCTCTTTAATGGGATAAATCTAAAAGAGCATAATCTAATGGACAATATGATAATTTTGTTTCTTAGGTAGTAATGAGAGTAAATGCTGACAGAGCTTACTTGCTCCCAGCCACTAGCCTCAGTATGTACATGCATGAAGACATTTAATCCTTACAACATACCTATGAGGTAGGTAACATTATTAGTTCAGATTTCATATGGGAAACTGAGAGTCATTTACCAAAGTTCACACAGTTAGTGTGTGGCAGAGTCAGAATGGAAAACTAAGAAGTCTGGTTTCCTTGACATTGACACTGGAAATGTTGTGGCCAAATGGGTTTTAGTGGGAAAGAGGAGGGCTTATAAAAAGTTCTTCATAAAAAATTAGTGACTTTAACATTATTTTTGTTTGTTTTCAGGACACACACAGTGGTGCTCAGTGGCTTACTCCTGGTTCTGTGCTCAAGGATGACTCCTGGCAGGGTTTGGGAGACCATATGGAGTCCTGGAGATTGAACCTGGATTGGCCAAGTGCAAGGCAAGTGCCCTATCCACAGTACTATTTCCCCAACCGCCGAGTGGCTTTAAAATTGTTCCACTGGGGCTGGAGCGATAGCACAGCAGGTAGGGCATTTGCCTTGCACATGGCTGATCTGAGTTCAATTCCCAGCATCTCATATGGTCCCCTGAGCACCGCCAGAAGTAATTCCTGAGAGCATGAGCGAGGAGTAACCCCTGTGCAAAGCCGGGTATGACCCAAAAAACGAACAAAAAAATTTAAAAAAGTTATTCCTTGACTGTGTGAGGATGGATCTGTGTGAAGGCCTGACAAGTGTGCAAGTCAGGCCAGGAGAAAGATAGAGGGAGTCAGGAGAGGGAAAGAGAGAGTGGGAAGGGAAATAGAGAAGGAGAGAGAGGGACTGAGAGACAGAAAGAAGGAGGGAGGAGGGGAAGAGAGAGATATATTAGGACCTGACTCTTTGGAAATGTCTATGGCATTGCTATTGGGAAGTGTTTCTATAGTAATTAACTTGGAATTTTTATTCATACTGAGAAGAAAACCACTAGTCAGCAAAACAAGGTTTTAGGGTCAAATGTGGGAAGCAAATTTCAGAAAAATTAAGCAGGTTCTTTTGCCTGAAAGTTGCAATGGTCTTTAACAAATTTATGTACACCATAACACTCTAGTGGGAAATCAAATTTGACCACTAATTCTTTCTCTATAGAAAGTCCAATAAGGGCAGAGGGATAGTACAATGGGTAGGTTGCTTGCCATGCATATAACCAATGTGGCTTCCGTACCCAGCACTCCATAGCCCCACCAGGAGTGATCTCTGAGTGCAGAGACAGGAATTAACCCCGAGCACAACCAAGTCTGGCTCAAAAACTAAAAAACATCAACAACAACAAAAAATGTCCAATGAGGATCTTATCAAACAAGAGGGTTCTAAAGAGAGAATATAGTCAAAGAAATACTGTCTTCCAGAAGGCACATAGGTATTCAGACTGGCTGGAGATCTGGGACTGCTTTGTCCTTTGGTTATATGGTAAGCTAGTTCCTACATCGAGTGTTGGGCATTGTATGGCTGCTCGTACGTGGTGGGTTTGGTGTTTATTGCTTTTCTGTCAGCAACCTAGCTCATGTGTAATTACTTGAACCATTTTTTCCTGGTTCAGCGCTTGTCTGGAACCTGGTTTCCTCCTCAAGATACTAGACTCCTGTTGAACAGTTACTCCAGCAAAAGATTTTCCCGAACTCGATATCTGAACATGAGGAAGCTTCTTTTTTGAATTTTTAATTTGACCTAGCTTCTCTTACAGGTTTTCCAAACTAACCTATCCTGTATTCTCCTTCCCTTCCCTTTCCTTTACCTTTACCTTTTCTCTCTTCCTACCCTCCTTCATTTAGTGTTTATTAAGTGAATTCTATTGAACCCATAGAGTTATAGGCTTTACTGCAGTAGTTCATGATTTGTGATTTATATTAAATTGCTGAACCAAGCCATCAAATTCAGGTCACTTGCCTGTCACTTAATTGGTGAGCTGAGTGAACAAAGTTATTGTAAGGGCCCTGTGGTATGGAACTTGTGAAAAATTATCCTTTATATACATTTTTCAAATGTATGTTGATCCTGTTGTGATTGAGAAAAGTGTGTGGGGGGCTGGAGCAATAGTACAGCAGGTAGGGTGTTTGCCTTGCACGCGGCCGACCTGGGTTCGATTCCCATATGGTCCTCTGAGCACCACCAGGGGTGATTCCTGAGTGCAGAGCCAGGAGTAACCCCTCTGCATTGCCAGGTGTGACCCAAAAAGAAAAAAAAAGAAAATATGTGTGTGGAGGGATACTATTGTTTCATAAAAGTATACCTAAATTTATTTATACTTGTGAGTTCAACGAGTGTGGGGTGCTCGACATGTGCATTTAGTGACTGAGAGCCGCCTTCCCAGGCCTCCTCAGCAGCAGACCAAAGAGACGGGGGACCATAGTAGATGATAAAAGTGGCCTGTTTAATGCAGAGCCGCTAGCATACTTATCGAACATGTAAGGGGGCTCAAGGTATAGACTTTATATAGGGTAGGTGTGATTGATCATTTACAGAGGTAAAGCATTTCGGTGGAGGCAATTCACTTGGAGGGGGGATTAACGCAAGAAGACACTCTGTCTACCAGGATATCTATATTGCTTTTCTCTTTCCTTTTAGTTGTTCATATTAAACAATTAAGTTTATTTCTTATTAATACTTTCAGTTATTTGGATAAACACAGTAAGAGATATATATTCCAAAGCTTAGTTCTCTGAGCTCTGAGGACAAACAAGGCTTTTACCGAGGATCCCAGACTAAGTCCTCAGGTGGGTTCAACTAACCTTTCTCATGGGGGTCTTGTGTCTTAAGTCATAACAGCTTGCATCAAGATCATGCTTTTATGCTTTCTAGATTGCCCCATTTCAATGCCAGGGTATCTTCATTGTTCTCTCTGGGTCCATCCCAGTCCCACTGTTGGGGCTCCCTTTGTGGGGTGTTAGGAATTATGGCAACCAAAGCCTGAATTAAGTAAATATGACAGATGTCCAGGAATAGATATAATTGAGTCAATCAACCCCAAATATTAGGAGCACAGTATTAAAAGTCTTTCTGTGTTTAATCAAAGAACATTGCTCTATGGTTCAATATAAAAAGGATATAGTGGAAATAGAAAAGCAAGTAATTCACTACAAATACAAAGTCCATTACCAGAAAGTTTTGGCTTATAAGTAATCAAGACTGATTTGGGAAATATAACAATGAGAGGTAAAACACAAAGGAAAGATTAAATATAAACTTGGGGTGTTAGGGGTGCCTGTAAGAGCATTGTGAGCTTCTCTGGGGAGGAGAAGATGCAATTCACTGATGAGGGCTAAAACACTTAGGATAAATATCCAACAATACTGATGTTACTCGTGTCATTATGTATTTTTAATCCATTTATACTATAAGTACTACTGTTGTATGTGTGCCTATGATGTTTTTTACATTAAAAATATAATTGTTTTACTCACCCAATCTGCAAGCATTGGAGTCAGTCAAATGGGTTTAAATCCCATTTCTGTGCTAGGACTGAAAGCTGAACGTCTTTGAGCACTTGTTTGACTTTTTGTTTTGTTTTTGTTTGGGGGGCATGCCCAGCAGTGCTTACTCATGGCTCTGCATTCAGGGATCACTCCTGGTGGAATTCGGGGGACTATATGGTGTTCTGAGGATTAAACCCAGGTTGGCCATGTGCAAGTGCAATATCCTCTGTACTATCTCTCTAGCCCTACTTAATATATTACCTTAATTTTCAACTAAATATGAGAATTATCTTACTTGTGTCATGGGTTTCCATGGAAATGAAGTGAAATAATGAATGGAAATCATCTAACAAATTGTATAGTACTGATTAAGTGATTATTGATGATACTAGGAAAATACAAAAGAGGAGAAAGAGAGGACTGACAAAATGTATTAATCATAAGCTAGTCATGGAATCCAGGGGATAATAGAAACAGTAATACATGCCATTACACATCTCTTGCCATATTTCTTTACTCTTCCAAAGTATAGCAAAAACCCATTATATAAAAAGAATGTCCATCACTTTGCCAAGTGTACTAATACTAGGAGACACTTGTTACATTTGTACTTCCTCACATCTGAGGCCACTTGTCATGTTCCTGGATGGAGCTTGGCGCAAGACAAGGAGATGGCCGGCACCCACTCTTTAGTGATGACCTCAACTGGCAGTGGTGGTGTTCAGAGTGGGATACTAAAGGGTTGTAGTGCCTGATATTCTCTAACCAGAGTTTTATTGCATCAAGAATCTTTCTAAGCTGGTGACAAGGTTCTTTTGCTCTTCTCATTTACTGCTTTTTGGTGGAGATCAATAAATTCCTTTGCTTCTTTTAGGGCAAGTTTCTGGTTCCTGCAACCAAGAGAACTGCCTTGTATACTCATAATACAGACTGGATCTATTCTAGCATCTCTAAGATGCACAGGCTTCATATCTTATGCCCAGAGCAGACCATTTCTGCACTGTCCCATGCACACTGCATATACCTGGTGGGTGACATTCTTTTTTGGTTGGCAAAAAGTCATCTTGCAACAATACTCTTCTCTCCTTCCATGTTTTCATTCTTTACTGCTGTCATGAAAGGAGAGCAATGGAGGATGGCCTGCATGGCTGCCTGGAGAAATATACGAGGTTTCAACTGGCAGCTTTGCTCGGCTGCTGAATTGTATTCTCAAGGTCACTCCATCCCAGAGAAGATGACAGCAGTTAAACCTATACTTAGCTAAGTGAAGGCAGTTGGAACAGAGAAGGAACCACTATGACAATGATAGTTGGAAATGATCACTTTGGTTAAGAACTGCGTACTGAAAGTAGATAAAGAAACAAACATAATAACCTCTCAGTACTTGTATTGCAAACCATATTTCCCAAAAGGAGAGGGAGAAAGAAGAAAATTGCCTGCCATAGAGGCAGACTGGGGGGATTGGGGGTGGTGGTAGGGAAACTGGGGACATTGGTAGTGGGAAATGTACACTGGTGGAGTTATGGGTGTTGGAACATTGTATGACTGAAACCCAACCAGGAACAGCTTTATAACTGTGTTATAACACGGTGACTCAATTAAAAATAAAAACCATGCTCAGGGTGGTGGTGAAATATTGTCTTCCCTCCCCACACATACTGTCTCCAGGGCTCCGCACTCTAGAGTGTACACTTCCCTGGGCTGGTGATGCTTCCTCAACCCCTCTCCCCAACACACTATTCTTCCTTGTGGGAAAGGATGAGGGAAGGATGAACATGTCTTTAAAATTGGAGGCTCCCTGGAAGGGATCTGCAGATCCCAGACGCGTGCAAAACACTCGCGTTTTGTTTTTGCATTTCAGATGTTAATTATAAGGAAGAGAATTAGGCATATAAAACAAATTACATTGGCAGCATTTGCTTCACTTGTGCACCACAGGGCCCAGGCGCCCCTAATGAGATGTGACTACAGATCATCGTGCTTCGTGCAAACAGCCAATTGCTTCTAATGTGGCAAAATCTCCCTTGTGTTGCCTGAGAATTAGCCACAGGTGTAGTATATGACTTCTTAGAGCATCACCAGCCCAGGGAAGTGTACAGAGGTCAACAGCAGGAAGAAGAAAGAGGCAAGAAAGGAAGAGACAGACACCCAAGGCTTTGGAATTTACTAATAATGTTCATTATCTCCTCCACTTCCAACCACCACAGCTCCCTAAACAAAGTACTATCCAAGAAAAAAATGGTGTATCTCTGTCCTTTCTGTAGAAAGCAATTCTGCAACTGCCACAAGATGCAGGCAGCGAATGCTGTCTTTTATCAGTGTTTAATAATATTAATGTCCCCAGCGAAGAACAAACATGCATTCAACCATGGGTCGAAAATGGTAGGCTAATTGGAAAACATTACTTAATGTTGTCCTTAATTAGTATTAATTACAAGACCGTAGTGAAGAAATAAGTCCATATGAGAGATTCTAAGACCTCACACTGTGATGTTAAATTTCCCTAGGAGAGTTTGCCCCATCAGAGTGCCTTTGGCAACCTATAGAGCATGTGGGCCTAAATATATGTATTCTCTGTGAGCATGAATTCTGTGATAGTTCAGAGATCAGTGCCAGTAAAGTAGGTTTATTGCTAAATCTAAAGGGGAAACATGATAGAATCCCTCAAGGGTATGTGGAAGGGGTGTGATTTCTTGGACCAGCCAGATACTAGTGGTTATAGGATCTCGAACCTAAGTTCTTTCATCATTAGATTGAAGGAGAAGTACTAGAATTTTCTAAAGTTCTTCAAGCATTAGTATGAGACTCAAGTTATACATTCAGTTCTCTCATTTCAGTCTCTATATTCTGTCTTGAGATTGTCACGAGACACCAGAATTAGAACAAAAATCAAGGTTTTTGAAATAAAGAAGGGGACAATGCAAGAGGGATTATTTTTCCTTTTTATTTAAATTAACATTTTATTAAAATACCATGATTTATACACTAGTTCAAAATTAGGTTGTTTCAGGCTTACAGTGTTCCAACACCAATCCCACCACCAATACCTCTCCACCAATATCGCCAGTTTCCATCTCATTCCCAAAGCTTGTAGAAAACAGTGTGGAGGATCCTCAGTAAATTTAGAATTGAGCTGCCATTTGACCCAGCAATTTCACTTTTGGGTATCTACTCCCCAGGATATAAAAATATTGATTCAAAAGGACTTATGTACACCATTATTTATTGCAGTACTTATTAAAATAACTAAGATTTTGAATCAACATAGATATCCAACGATTGATAAGTGAATCATGAAGATGTTGTATATATACCTAATGGAATACTATGCAGCTATAAGAAAGAATTAAATAATACAGTTGACTAAAACAGAGAAACCATATTGATTACATATTCAGCTTTAAAAAGTAATTATTTATTCGCGGAGACTGCTTTTCAATATTTTTTTTTCTTTTTGGGTCACACCCTGAGATGCACAGGGGTTACTCCTGGCTCATGCACTCAGGAATTACTCCTGGTGGTTCTGGGGAGACCATATGGGATGCCGGGGATTGAACCCAGGTCAGCCGCGTGCAAGGCAAATGTCGTACCCGCTGTGCTATCACTCTGGTCCCAGGTTTTTAAAATTTTATTGAAAAGTTACTGCAAAGTTTTACTGCAGTAACTTTGGTTTAACTACATTATGCACATAAAGTTTACATTATGTAGGCTTTAAGTATATTTCACATCTGTATATGTTAGATCATGAGCCCCAACAATTAAAGGTGACTGATTGTTTGCTTCATGTACTCCTGCTGTAACCTCTTTTTCTTGTGTCTGTAATGGTGCTTGCTTTGCTGCGCTTGTGTGAACTTACTGGGCACCAGTGGGCTAAAAAATTTTGCAGGCACTTATGAAAGTTATCATTACACTAGGATATGGTTTTTTTCCCTAGTAAAAGACCAGTACTTCTGCTGTGAGGCTGCTGCTCTTGCCTAGCTGAACAGTCGGCCATCTGGTGTCAATAAAGATTTCTACAATTAAAAAAAAATATTTTGGTCTTTTTGGGTCACACCTGGTGATGCTCAGGGGTTATTTCTGGCTCTGCACCAAGGAATTACTCCTGGTGGTGCTCGGGGGACCATATGGGATGCTGAGGATCCAACCCAGAATGGCTGCGTGCAAGGCAAACACTGTATACTATCTCTCCAGCCCCTCCTCCAAATTCTTAAAACAAACAAATAACAACCCCCAAAACTCATGAGCTCCACCAAAAGGTTAGTTGCCATCTACTACCATACAATTGACCCCCTTTAACCAGTTTGCCTGCACACCAGCTTTCCCCTTCCTGAATTGTTTACCACAGTAGTTCTCATAATGAGAGCTTAGAAATGGGTTTTTAAAGATGCAGCAAAGCCATTCTTGATCTAACTGAAAAATGGAGTATTTTTGAAAACAGCTAGTTAGCAACTCATGACTATATATTAAGTTTGGATGACTCAAGCCATATTCTGAAAAACTGTGTGCTCATGTAGACATAGCCATCATGTGCTGAATTTTCCCGAACCATGTTCTAAGGACTAGTAGTAATATACATGATGCATAAATATAGATGCAGTGGAGAAGAGGGGAAATCTCAGGGTATTTAAACTTTGGAAATGCTGAATCAAAAAAGCAATTCAGATTTCTTCACAATAGAGTCCTTACAGCATTTGTCATGCCAAAAGACTTTATGACTTCCATGGGATATACTATTTGCAGGTTTGCAGCATTTGATTTATTTGACTTTTGAAAACCCTTTATGTTGGCGTGTCAATAATTCATAAAAGACTAGTGTTCTGTGGACTTAGTCTGAGAAATAATATACTGTATAATTAGAACAGTTTATTTCAATATTTCAACTTTAAGTACAACCCCTCCAACCTGTATTAGAATAGACTAGAAAAATATTTTTTAAAATGCGGACTTTGATCAATTTCCATAGTGATGTGATTCAAATCAGAACATGAAAGACTTTGCATTAGGAATCAGAATAATTATTAAGTTAGATTAGGTACAATCAAATGATTGTAAGTGGTAAGTGCAAAAGCCAATGATGTATAAAAGAAAATTGCCTTCTTTAAAAGAAGTAAAATTCTATTTTGCGTTTAGAAGAATTTCAAGTTGTATGATTTAAACTTTAAATTTTAGAGGGAACTAGGATAGATGATTGATGGTGATTTTAGTTTTTCAATTTAATACATACAAAATCAAAATCTGTTAACCCAAGCAAGGAATATCGTTCTCTTTGTTCTAAGTAAACAGTACCAGGTGAATTTCTAAGTGTCATGAAGAGAATTCTTATTATTTACATGAGTTGGGCATTAAAGAAAATATGTTGTACAAATGATCGTTAAAGGACTTCTCTAGAGAATAAAGATGACCCTGAAATGTAGTTAGCAAGATAATAAAGTTGTTAAGAATCAGAGATTCCCAGAAAAAAATATATTTATGTGGTTGGTATATTATTTTTCCCAAAAGCCGTGAACTGTGTATGTCCATCAAGAGAACAGATGCCTTTGCAAGAAATATTAAGGTGAATAATGTAAAAGAATTCATTCTGAGCATGAAGCACTTTTGTATTTTCTTGTGAGAAAAAAACATATGAGACTCAATTTATTATTTTTAATTTGGGTAACAATATTGTCTTTGTTCCTCTTCCCTTTCCCATGTTGCTTAGCAGCCTTTATCAGTGATGTCAAAAGATGGCAGGAGCGAGAGAAAAAGGGATTAAAAAATACCATGAAGTAATTTATCAGAGGGAGTACTTCCTGAATGCACTGTAATTTTGCTCTCAAGTAGGAATTTTTAACCTTCACTGAGTGAATCTTTGTCTCCTGGGGAAAGGAAGTTTCCCTTCCTGGGTCAGTCACAGCTCTGATCTACCTCACACCAGGCCATCCCTCATTGTAACTGTGACTGTTATGCTTCTCGTTGAAAAGACATTGGATTTATGCTGTACAGCATGCACAAATGTGACACCAGACTGTAAAGTTTGATTGATTAGATTCACAGGAGGCATCCTGAAAGTCACATGAGGCCTGTCCTGGTGTTCCCCCAGCCCCACTGCAAAGGGCAGCAGTGGGGATGAGTGAGGCCACGTGGGTGGGCTGTGTTTTTCAGTCTCCTTCAACCTTTCTCAACTATTGTGCTCAACTTAGCTGTGGTGATACAAACCAGTGACATATCATGCTGTTTGGACTTGTGCTAACCATGTGTGACAGACACCTATGCCACTAGGTTCCTGCTTCCTGAACACTAAATTTAAAAAAAATTTTATTAGAGAATCACTGTGATGTACAGTTACAAACTTACGAACTTTTGTGTTTGCATTTCACTCCTACAGTGATTGTTTACCCATCCCTCCACCAGTGCCCATTCACCTACACCAATGATCCCAGTATCCCTCCCACCACCCCCACCCCATCCCCCACCATCCCACCCTGCCTCTGTGGCAGGGCATTCCCTTTTGTTCTCTCTTCTTTTGAGTGTTGTAGCTTGCAATAGAGGCATTGAGTGGCATTCATGTTCGGTCTATAGTCTACTTTCAGTTCCCATCTTCCAATTCAAATGGGTCCTCCCAATCTCCTCTATTTGGTGTTCCCTTCTCTATCTGAGCTGCCTTTTCCCCCAGCATGTGAGGCCAGTTTCCAAGCTGTGGGGAAGACCTCCTGGTCCTTATCTCTACTACTCTTGGGTGTTAGTCTCCCCCTTTGTTCCGAACACTAAAATTTTGACTTTACTTTTCTGGAAGAAACTGCAGAGGTGACGCTTGATTTGTATTTCATATTCTAACAAGGACCAGAGCAATAATACATAGTACAGCATGTAGGGCCTTGTCCTACCCAGTGCCAAACAATTAAAACCAAATGTGCCAACAGGATACAAAATAAACCTATAAGTACTATAAAAATGGCACTGGGGTAGGGATGAGGGGATCAGTTAGGGAAGGGAACACTAGGACAATGGGGAGGGGAAAAGTGCCCGCCTCAGAGGCAGGCTGGGTGGTGGGAGGGAAATGTCCTCTTCCACTGGTGACATTGGTGGAAAATAGTGGGCACTGGTAAAGGGATTGGTGTTGAAACAATTTATGCTTGAAACTCAATCATAAATACCTTTGTTACTTTGTAATTCACATGAGTCAATAAAAATATTAAAATATGAATTTTCAAAAGTCATTCCTCAGAAAAATCTTTTATTATGCCCCAAACTAGATGAGAAACCCTCTTCTGTAAAGCCAAGAATTCCTCCTTGGTGGTACTCTATTGACATGAGTCAATCCATCGTTTAAGGAATTATTTGTTACTTCTTAGCCCTGAAATATTAACTTCAAAAGGGTAGAAAACCTTTTCTTTTTCTTTGTAGCCCTGCCCTGCCTTTACTGCCTTATCCTTTCTTTGTTCCTCTATTCATCTCCTTTTTCTTTATGAGCAATTTAATGCTCAGGGCCTGTAGGTGAGAAAGAACATGGTAGGTGTCCATAGAGGAATGGGGAGGGTAAGTTGGAACCTAAGATGTCAGAGCCCCAGCAAGGTGAGAAGGGTATTCATGCCCTCAGACAACCAAAAGAATGGGTTCAGATAACTTGAGTCCCACTGTCACACTGTCACTGTCATCCTGTTGCTCATCGATCTGCTCGAGTGGGCACCAGTAACATCTCCATTGTGAGACTTGTTATTGTTCTTGGCATATCAAATACGTCACGGGTAGCTTGCCAGGCTCTGCCGTGTGGGCAAGATACTCTTGGTAGCTTGCCGGGCTCTCCAAGAGGGGCGAAGGAACCGAACCCGGGTTGGCCAGGTGCAAGGCAAACACCCTACCGCTGTGCTATCTCTCCAGCCCTAGTCCCATAACTTGAGTCCCATAACAGGAAACTCTTGGCCTACTCAACCACTTTGGGAAGTGGGGAGAGGGCCATAAAATTATGAGTGCAATTAGACAAAACATCTGTTATATTGATTTCCCCCCTGTTTCACCAGTTCCTGTGGTATTATAGATACAGATCACTAGTTAATTTAGTTTGATGGCCAGTAGTGTTTGTGCTAATTGAATTTTTGACTAGATATTTGGGAGTCATAAAAAGATATGTGTATTTGTGTGTGCGTGTGCATGCTTGAGTGTGTTGTAGTGGAAAGACCACAGTCTTTGAAATCAGCCTTTTCTTTAAATAAAATTCCCCAATTCATAGAAAAGGATTGATAGGGTATGGTTCTCATATAAATAAGCCATCATATTTCTTTTTTTATGGACTCTTGACCCAAGATGCTTGAATCCAAGGGTGTTTCATACTTTGTGTGCCAGTCATTCCCTTGGCAGTCTTGTGAAGCCAACAGATTGCTTCTGAAAAATGTTTTCAAAATGCATTCAAAAGATGTAGAATTAAAAGGCAGCTAATTATATTGAATTATAGTTATCAAAATACCAGTGAGCACATTTGTGATATAGTAATTTATGTGTTTTTGATACGTGCAACAGCATGATCTAGTGACAGGTCTAATAACTTCCATAATTTTTAAGCAGAGATAAGCATAAATGATTCAGTGAGATATTTTGAGCAACTATAATGATACAAGTGAATCTGTTTAATGGTGACAAAGTTCATAAAACCATGGTATGTTTCCTATATTCATAAACAAAGAAAATTTGAGTGATAGGCTAGTGAGTATAAAAATACTAACCTTTCTTATTCAAGTTAATAGATTTCTGAATTCTATCTCAAATCTCTCCATGGAGCTCAGGTTAAAGCCCCTACTCTACGATGACATTGACTTATACAAATCTTTCTAGGCCTCTCACCTTCCCCAGAAGTAAGTAAATAGAGTCTGTCTGATGGCAGAGTGACCTTCCACCCTCTAGCTGCGCCATGTCTTCACCTTGGGACTCTAGAGGCAATGTGTATGGCTGCTCTTCCTCCATCGTATGTTTAATGTGCCAGGGCATGACCCAGTGTAACCAGTGCGTGTTTAGACATGTAGAGATCTTTGAGATGTCCAAGGCACAGGTATTTTGCTATTTGAGAGTGTGTATACCCAGAAACCTTTACAGTTCCTAATTTCCATTCCTTGCCACGATGGTCAGACTTGTTTCAAAGGAAACGCTAATGCAGCCATAACACTTGTGTTTAAAAAATCATTTCCCTTGCCTTTGGCAAGCTATCTGTTCTCTGAACTTTATTTATACACACCCCACAGTTCAGACATATATTTCTTCATGTTATTTGCCCCGAATCCCATCTACTCAGCCCAGAAGGAAAGTGGGAGCATGGGTAGGCCAGGCCAGGAAAAATAAGTGCTACACTGGTAAAGAAAGGCTCACCACAGGCCCCACAGAACACGCAGATGAGAGTGTAGTGGGGGAGTACTGTTTCATTCCCGACCACCTCTGAAAGTTTGGGGTTAAGGGAAACTGTCAAGAAGCCCTGGAAAGAGAACAGGCATAGTTGTGTCCTGGCTCAGGATGTAGGAACAAACGAGGAGGAAAAAATGAAGAAAACAGGGAGCATATCAAAACCCAATTTTGACAAGAGGAGAAAAATAAGCCACTGACGGTAGAAGAAACTGCCTTCTTTCTTGTCTCTTTGATAAGGACAAATAAGACGAATGTTTTATTTTCCTGTAGGGAAACTGGCCTCTCTGGCCAGCTCAGAAGAAATCTTGAGGAAACAATAGGTCCTTGTAATTTAGTGGTTCCTGCTCTTATTAGGCGCATTTCTCTATCCACTTGCTGAGCTTTAGATAAACTCCCCCATGCCTCTTTGGTCATGGGAGGAGGTGTATTTTGGAGAAAACTAGGTTACTTGGAGTTGAAAACAAAGAAAGAGGAAAAGAAGTGTAGTTTGTGCTGGCTTTGGAGGTGAGCTGGAAATCACCAATGAGCTGCTTAAGCAAAGGCTCCCTGAGGCAGCGCCTTGATGTATCTATCACACTAACAGTGGAAATCATATGCGTGCTAAGAGCTGAGGGGGCTGCTAGCAAATGGAAGAGGAAAGGATGGTGTGCATGACAGTTTCCATATCTGACTGGGGAAAGGATTTTCTCTCTAAGGCTTGAAGAGCGAGCAGCCGTTGCAGGCCTCTGGTTAGAAGAGAACAGAAAGATGAGAGAATGCGTAATTAAAAACCCTAGTTGACCCTGAAACAATCAAATGAGTAATAATTAAACCCATCAGCCTCCTTGGCAGAAAAAGGAACTACACTAAATGCTTAAATGCTCAGGCCTCTATCTGCCTAGTTTTCTGACTTCTAGTTTGACCAAACTCTTCTGTCTGATTTGTTCTATACTATGTAGTCAAATTTTAGACCTCTGGCAATGGCAGTGTGTTTATCTGTAAAATAAAATTTCCCTAACAGTAAAAGGCAGCTGCATTTGGTCAAGGACATTTACACAACAGAAATGTGGGCTCTCTAGGATGAAGAACAGAAGGGGAGATTCTGCATACGTGCCAGTAGGATCTTGCCACTACTTCTGGTCTTTAAAAAATATTGCCTTTTCTGTGGGCAAAAAGTCTTCTTTTAAAATTATTAAGTACATTTCACTTTATCACTGTATCACTGTCATCCCATTTTTCGTTGATTTATTCGAGCAGGCACCAGTAACGTCTCTATTACACTCAGCCCTGAGATTTTAGCAGCCTCTCCTTACTCGTCTTTCCCAACGATTGGAGGCTCTTTCGGGGTCAGGAGAATGAGACCTATCATTACTGTTTTTGGCATATCGAGTAAGCCATGGAGAGCTTGACAGGCTCTCTGAGAGGTATGTGTATATCTGTTACTGTATTTGGGAAATGAATACGTTACGGGGAACTTGTCAGGCTTCCTGAGCGGGTAGCTTGTCAGGTTCTCCAAGAGAGAGAAGTGGGCTATTAGATGTCGCATGGCTGCATTGCGGCCATGCGTTTCCTCGAGCTTTGTTTTATTGTCTCTGGATGTTGGTTGTTGATGGGATTATAAGTAATCCCACTTGTAATTTAAGTACATTAAAAAAATAAAATTTAGTCTATAATCTTGCTACCCAGCTTTACTCAGGGTTGATAGCTTGTTCTTATTTCTTTTGTATCTTCATTTCAACTTCATCTGAAAAATATAGTTTGGACAAGATTTATCTGATAACTATTTATGGAAGGGAAGGGAAGTTTATGGAGACCAAATCTCTGGTTCCAAGTTGCTCGCTGTTCAATGTATCAGGTAAATTCAGTTGGTTACTTTCCTGCCTTCCCAGCTTAATTGTCCTCCAGCAGTTAAAATCCTCCTATATGCCATTATGGAGAACCCTATTGTATCACACTGCCAGTTTCTTAAATTGAATATATATATTTTTTCTCTTGTATGGGGACCACACCTCACTGTGATGGGGAGTTCTGTTCTTATCACTGCTGGCAGTGTTTGACTCAGTTGTGCAGGATTGATAGTCTGGTTCTATTGCCCACTGGAGCTGGTTGGGAAGAGATATATAGTGACAGAGCTGGCCCTTCACTACTTTTTCAATCATTATTTCTTTCTTTTTGAAGCAAAAAAAGTTTTATCGAATTAAATTTACTTAGAAAGATATGGCATGTGGGGGGTGAGGGAAGGAATATGTGTTCAAGAGAAAGCACGAGCTTGAGAGGACAAACAAGCAAAGCGAGACATAGAGGCAAGCAAATGAGATGCATGTTCAAGGGAAAACACAGGCTTGAAGAGCCTCAATTATTATTCTTTATTATAGTTAGCTTTTTTTATTTGAATATAGTATGTAATTCATGGTGCTTCAATTATTATTCTTTTTACAAATTGTTTTGAATGCTTATTTTCATCTATGCCAATACCAGGTGCATTTATCCTCATTATTTCATTTAGTTCTATTCATTTTTATGTTCTTAAAGTCGTACCAGTGCCTGGATCACATACAATTGGGTAGAGAAAAAAGTGTTTTGGAAGCAATGTGAGAACACTGCAGTTAGACTGTGTTTGGATTCTAGCCCTTCTGTCCACCTGCGATACCTTGGGGCAGGGACTTAACCTCTCTAAGCCTCAATGCCTTCAATCATGAAATGGTGTAATAAGACCTTCAATAGAGACTAATGAAGATGAAATTAAATGACATATGAACAATTCCAGTACAATGTGTTTTATAGGGAGAGAATGAATTAATGAAGAAAGGAAGAAAGACAGAGTGATTAGAGTCCAAGAAACCAATTCAAGAGCTATTGTGAGTATTCAAGTGAAAACAACACTCAAACTTTGGAGCCCAGGGCTTTAATTCACTCCCTCCAAAAAAGGTCTGCAGAGAGGTCCAAACATGAGGTATTGAATTTTAGATATGAATTTAAATCGACTGTTACCTCTCTGAAAATACTTTGCATTTTATTTTATTTGGAGGTCACACCTGACAGTGCTCATGGCTACTCCGGGTTCTGTGATCTGGAGTGGCTCCCCCCAAAGTGCTCAGAGTAACCATATGTTTGTGCCAGGAATTTGAACTGAGGCTGGCAAAAGATTAGGCAAATGCCTTAAGACCCGAACTATCTCTCTAGCCCCAGAAACTTTGCTTTTTCAATCAAATTACTAGTAATCTGGTTTGCATTGTGTTACATATAATTTCAGAGTTTCATAGTTTTCCCTGAATCCTATATGCCAACTACTAAGATTTCCTTAGGTCTCAGCAAACATCTATTGGGAGGTCCCAGAGAAATAAATAAGAGATGTGCTGGGTCAAATGTATTTTAATTGGAAGCAAATCAGGATACACATTTAGAAACTGAAGCATAAAGTAGTAGTCACCTGAACTCCAGTGGTCCTAGTAGGATGGCAAAGGAAAGTTGGCTTTCAGTGATGAGAAATTATCATCGTGAGCACCAACCTGTTGTGAGGAGAGAAATAGAAAGAACAATTCAGAAAGACCCCAAGCTTTGGATCTGAGAAGCTAAGATAACAACACGTTTTGGAAATTATAATGCAGCACAGAGATCTGAACCTCTGGAGGACGTATGATACATTTAATTTTATTAATAGTAAGTTTGCAGTGATTAAGAAACATCCACGGTGGAAGATGTCTACCAGGCTTTTACAGATGCAAAGTCTTACGCAAAGCTTATTTCTATCATCTAGGATGATTCAGTTAAAGAAATAAAAAGTAGGGACAGCACTTTGATTTGAAAATATTTACCTCAAATGTGATGTTGGAAGAGTCAATTAGGTGAATACCTGAACAAACAGCATAGACAAATGGTAGAGAACCAAGTATTGAATCATGATGTAATCCCAGATTTAGGGGATAGACTTAAAAGAAGACAGGAAGGAGATATGTTCCCCAGTAGCCAGATATCTTACCAGAGTATAGATGAGCCATCGAGAAAAAGAATAAGAACATAAGCACATCTCAAATGATGAGACAGATGGAGATGAAGAGGAAGACTTCTCCCTTCTGATGCTGTCACAGCATTTGGGTAAGCCATGAGCTGAGCTACAGTCCGGGAGAAGGAGAGGGGGCAACACAGGGAATTCTGAGTTTGTTTGAGCTTCAATCTGGATGACTGAGAAAAATCACTGAAGTGTCTGACAGCCTATTAGTGATCAGACTATGTTTTCTGTATCAGACAGATGGGAGCCCCAGATAAAATTTGAGTCCAGTTTATAGGAATTTTTTTAAATTTACAATTTTATATCCTCAAGCTGGCTGGCTATAATATTCATACTGTCTGAACTATGGTAGTTTGAATGCAAAAATGTCTTTCTTAATATATAGCAATAAAGCACCTGAAAATCTGCAAAGTTCTTCTCCTTCCATGGTCTTATTTGATTCTCTTCCTGAATCAAATAAAGGTAGGTACTATAGTCCCCATTTTACAGATGGAACTAAGACTTGGAGAGATAAAAGAGTAGTCTCAAAGTTCTTAGGTTTATAAGTGGTCCTGTAAGAACTACAAGTACTTTGGACTCCTAACAGTACTGCCTCTACACCCCAACTTCTCCCAATGCTAAATTCAGCCTAAATTCCCTTAGGAGCTATATTTGTTTATATCTTCCACATTCGGAGATATTCATTCCATTGAGAGCAAATGGAGCTTTAGGGACCAGTTCATTTTTCATGAACATCGTCTTGTTGAGATTCAGCTGCAATCTGACCTTTCCACACTCATGGTCAAAGTCGGCCAGCATTTGTGCCACTTGGCTAATGTTTGGTGTTTTGAGAATGATGTCATCAGCGAAGTGGAGGTGGTGTAATTGCCGACCGTCTATCTTCACTCCCATTCCTTCCCATTCCAGTTGTCACATGATGGTCTCGAGAGCGGCACTGAAGAGTTTTGGTGAAATGGTATCACTCTGCCGCACCCCTCTCTTTACATCAAAGATCACTTCCTTGTAGAATGGTGAGGTCCTGGTGGTGAATCCACAATACAGCTCTCGGAGGATTCTGATATACTGAGTTTGAACGCCATGTTTGGCCAGGGCTTCAATGACCGCCTCAGTCTCAACAGAATCGAAGGCCTTCTTTAAGTTGATGAACGTTAGACAGAGCGGCATCTTGAACTATGTGTACCTGGGTCGAGAAATCAACACGAGGAATGACTTGGTGCTGCAACTGCACAGGAGGAAGAGAGCAGCGTGGAATGCATTCAAGAGCATCAAAGAAGTGGTTGGGAGAACAAAGAATCTCCGACTCTGGGCACATCTTTTTCATTCCACCATTCTTCCTGCACTAACATATGCCTCAGAGACCTGGGTCCTACATAAACAGGATGAAAATGCTATTAGGGTATCCCAAAGAGGAATCGAAAGAGATATGCTGGGAATATCATGTCTCACTCAAGTGAGAGAAGGAATCTGGAGTTCTGACCTCTGTCGACGATCAAAAATCAGGGATGCTGTCTTGTTTGCCAAGGCATCAAAAATCAGTTGGGCCGGTCATGTAATGCGATTCAGAGACTACCGCTGGACTAGAGCTGTTACTGACTGGATTCCAGGAGACGTCAGAAGACCGCGTGGACGCCCACCAACTAGATGGTCAGATTTCTTCGTCAAATCCCTGAATGAACGATTCGAGGCTCTTCCTGTTCCTGAAGCAAGCAGATATCATTGGGCTGCACTAGCATGCGACAGGAGACGTTACTGGCGCCCGCTCGAGCAAATCAAAGATCAACGGGACTACAAGTAATACAAGTGACAAGTGATCTTCCACATTATGTACTCCAGGTTATGTAATATAATGAATCTTTTGAGTTTCTGATCTATCAATTCTCCTTATTAATTGTAGTAAAATAAGAGTGCATTCTTTCTGTGTACACTTTGTAGGTAGGGAAATACAAAATAATTTTGAATCGTAAACCTCTCAGCAGACTCCTTCAAAATGCATGAAGACCCAGTAAATAAAGCATAAACTCACTGTGAGAGCTTGGACAAGTCCCTTGCCCTTTTTTGCGATAGTTTTTTTACATATACAATGACAACCAATGTTAATGTCTATTTTCTAGGGAGGCTGGGAAGATTAAATGGAATGATCCATGTAGAACACCCAGCTCTCTGAAGTTCCTGTTGCAATTATACAATATATAGTTCCCAACATCACATCACAAACAGAACACTGTGGAGGAGTCCAAGATTGCTGCTCTATCTTCAGATCTCAGATTATGCCATTGGTAGTCTAGATACTCTAGTACTATTGTTGTGGTCTGGGATTTGACTGTCTTAATAGCTCCTTCTGCAGCCTTGAAGTAAAACAAATCAGTGAAAATCAAGGAGAGACATATAAAAACAAAGATTGGGAGTGTAATCTCGTTGGATTTGTAGACAGATCTTTTCCTTACAAAAAACTTTCTGGAGAAATTAGCTACTGTCTCCCAAGAAAGAAAATAGCCATTGAGTTGTGGGAATTTCATTCTTTTAGACCAGTCGTATTAGTGCTGCTCCCACAAGGAATATGCAAGGACAGAGAATGCACAGAGGAGGTAACAAGAGGAAAATGAATACTGGCTAAAGGCCAACCCAGCTCTGTTTCAGAGATACATGGGGTTTCGGAGGTCCTTTAAGAACAGTAGATATTTAAGAAGACTAACACCCAAGAACTGTAGAAATAAATACCAGGAGGTTGACTCCATGGCTTCGAGGCTGGCCTCACGTTCTGGGGAAAGGGCAACTCAGAGAAGCGATCACCAACTATATTGTAGTCGAAGGCCATGTGGGGGAAGGGAGTTGCGGGCTGAATGAGGGCTAGAGACTGAGCACAGCGGCCACTCAACACCTTTATTGCGGGCCATAGAAGCTAAATAGAGAGAGAGAACAGAAGGGAATGCCCTGCCACAGTGGCAGGGTGGGGTGGGGGGGGGGAGATGGGATTGGGGAGGGTGGGAGGGACGCTGGGTTTACGGGTGGTGGAGAATGGGCACTGGTGAAGGGATGGGTTCCCGAACTTTGTATGAGGGAAGTATAAGCACAAAAGTGTATAAATCTGTAACTGTACCCTCACGCTGATTCTCTAATTAAAAATAAATAAATTTAAAAAAAAGAACAGTAGATATTTAAAGAAGCTAAAAAGGGAGATTTATAGAAGGGGATCAGTTATAGGAAGCAATTAGGTAATACTTCCATCAGCTTTCGATGAAAATAAACTAGGTTTTTCTGCACGGCACTAAATCTGATGAGATAGGCACGTTCAGGGTGGTATGGCCTTAGACACAGCCCTAACTCTGGATATAGACAGCTGTTTTCAAAGGATGAGCTTGGAAAATTGTTTTGAGTAAAGCAAAGGGTAGCATTTCATGGAGATAAACACTAACAAGGATCAGCTTCTGAACTTCTACTATGATTTTGTCTGTTCCATCCTGTTTCATATTAGGGACCCAATATTGAAATGTTAATGGAACCATTAAATTATATACACACACACTTCATTCTGACCTTGGAGAGATAGAAGTCTTGGTTTGTTTCATAGGTAGAATGAAAGTCAGGGCCATCACTGCCATTTCTGCTTGAGGTACATGAAATCATGCCCCAAGAAGTTGCTTAGAAAATATGAGGGCTGAAAATAGATTATAGACTGAACATGATGCCTACTTCATACCTCTGTGAAAAACCACAACACCCAAAAGGAGAGAGAGAGCAAAAGGGAATGCCCTGCCACAGAGGCGAAGTGGGGTGAAGAGGACAGGGTGAGGGTGGCGGGAGGGATACTGGGACCATTGGTGGTGGAAAATGGGCACTGGTGGAGGGATGGGTACTTGATCATTGTATGACTGAAATACCATCATGAAAATTTGTAAGTCTGTAACTTTATCTCATGGTGATTCAGTAATAAAAAAGTAAAAAGAAAAAGTGAACCATCACCATGCCATTTATAATTGTACCTCTTTAGATGACCTCATTTCCCAGCTATGGTGATCTCTGTGGGGGTGGGAAATAAGAGTTTGAGTGTGGGGAGTGGAGTGAGCAGGAGTTTGCCCATCTATCAAAATCTCCTTTGCATAATAAGCTTTTCTGAAAAACAAAAGAAATCAAAAAATCAAAACAAACAACAATTAAATTCTTGCTAATTTATATCTGTACTTCTTCTGGAGGAATTTCCACCATTGGGGAGCAGGTTAGGAAGGCTTGAAGGAAGACCATGGGATATTATGGACAGAGATTCCCAGATATTTTGGCCTACTTTTTCAAAAAACAAGTACCATTCCCAATTCTACTTTCTTTAAGCAAATAAATAGAGAATGCCCCCCCATTGTACTCAAGGCTACTATCGCCCGTCTCTAGATGGTTAAAGTGCCCCATTGATGGGAGCTATCACCTACTTTGAAATACACTTTATTTATTTATTTTTTGCAGGTAGCTATCCAGTTTTCCCAGCACCACTTGTTGAAACAGCTTTCCTCATTCCACTTCGCATTACTTGCTCCTTTGTCAAAGATTAAGTGGCCATATGTTTGGGGGTCTGTGACAGGATATTCAACTCTGTTCCATTGGTCTGCAGGTCTGTTTTTATCCCAATAACATACAGTTTTAATTACTACTGCTTTATAGTAGAGTTTGAAGTTGGGGAAGGTGACACCACCCATCTTCTTTTTTCCAAGGATTGCTTTAGCCATTAGTGGGGGGTTATTATTCCATATGAATTTCAGGAGTGTTTTGTCTATTTCTTTGAAAAATGTCATGGGTATCCTGATAGGAACCACATTAAATTTGTGTAGTGCTTTCTGACCTCTGTCTAATGCCAGGCACAAAAATCAGATCAAAGTGGATTAAAGACCTCAATATCAGACATGAATCTATAAGGTACATAGAAGAAAATGTAGGCAGAACTCTCCATGACATTGAAGCTAAAAGCATCTTTAAGGATGAAACAGCACTGCTCATGCAAGTGGAAGCAAACATAAACCAATGGGACTACATCAAACTAAGAAGCTTATGCACTTCAAAAGAGATAGTGACCAAAATTCAGAAAGCGCCCACAGAATGGGAAAGAATATTTACTCAATATCCATCTGATAAGGAATTAATATCCAGGATATACAAGATACTAGTAGAATTGTATAAGAAAAAACCCTCCAACCTCATCAAAAAATGGGAAGAAGAAATGAACAGAAATGTCCTCAAAAAAGAAATACAAATGGCCAAAAGGCACATGAAAAAATGCTCCACATCACTAGTCACCAGAGAGATGCAAATTAAAACAACAATGAGATGTAATCTCACACCACAGAGACTGGCACACATTCAAAAGAACAAAAGCAACCAGTGCTGGCATAGATGTGGGAAAAAAAAGGGACACTCTTTCACTGTTGGTGGGAATGTTGACTGGTCCAGACTTTCTGGAAAGCAATATGGACAGTCCTTCAAAAACTAGAAATTTAGCTTCCATATGATCCCGCAATACCACTTCTGGGAACATATCCCGAGGGTGCAAAAAAGTAAAAATGACATCTGTACCTATATACTCATTGCAGCATTGTTCACAATAGCCAAAATCTGGAAACAACTCGAATGCCCTAAAACAGATGACTGGTCAAAGAAACTTTGGTACATCTACACAATGGACTACCATGCAGCTGTTAGGAGAGATGAAGTCATGAAATCTGCTTATAAATGGATAGACATGGAGAGTATCATGCTAAGTGAAATGAGTCAGAAAGAGAGGGACAAACATAGAGGGACTGCACTCATTTGTGGAGTATAGAATAACATCACATGAGGCTGACACCCAAGGACAGTAGATACAAGGGCCAGGAGGATTGCCCCATAGCTGGAAAACTGCTTCATGAGCAGAAGGGAGAAGGGAGAAGAGTATATAGAGAAGGGATCACTTAGAAAATGATGGCTGGAGGAATCAGTTGGGATAGGAGATCATGCCGAAAGTAGATAATGGACCAAACATGAAGACCTCTCAGTGTCTGTGTTGCAAGCTACAATGCCCCAAAGTAGAGAGAGTATATGGGGAATATTGTCTGCCATGGAGGCAGAGGGAGGTTGGGAAGGGGGGGCGGTATACCAGGGATATTGGTGGTGGGGAATGTGTACTGGTGGAGGGATGGGTTTTTGAAAATTGTGAGATTGTAACCCAAACATGAAAGCTTGTAACTATCTCATGGTGATTCAATAAAATAAAAAATATTAAAAAAAAACTCTTGCTGCTTTCCTTCTTATTATAGCAGAGCCTGCCTACTATCCCTTTGATGATCTATAGACCTTAGAAACCCTGAGTATAGCATATGAATTTACCACCAACTTGAGTTGGACCATTCACTTGTTCATGAAATGATTATCAGGACCAGGAAGATTACAAGAAGAGAATATTTGGGGAGCTGAGAGCGTATAGGATTCCAAGGCACAATGTGATGTACTCGTCTTCTAGCTTTGTGGGAAAGTTCTGCAAAAAAAATGTGGAGGTGAGTGCAGATGGAAGGGAACGGAGCAAGTTGGTAATAGATGGATGTTGCTAGCTCATTTCTGATGACTTTCATTTTTTTTTTCAATAAATAAGCAGAAAGGCCATGAACTGAGAGCCAGGAGAGTCTTTTACCTTCTTCTACTATACTGAACAGCCAAGATTTTAATTTAAAAGTTACCCTCACAAGGTTTTCCTTTTAGAAACATCCATTATCACTATAATATATTTATATGACTTTTCCAAGCTCAGGTTTTGGGAAGAATCAGCAATTTTAGACCTGCATGGTCTTTAGGGGATGTTCTGTTCATAATCAAAACACCATTCTTGGGTCCCAATTGAATCCAGACCAAGCAATGCAACTGCAACACCACCTCTCTCTCTCAGGTACCATCAAAAAGGGTCTTGTTAACATTATAACACTAAGTGAAAAATTTTATTCTTGTTTGTTCTCAGGTCTCCAGCCATTGCAGATATTGATGACATTCATCCCATTCATTTTTGTTCTTTTTTTTTTAAACTCAAAGGCAAAGTGATGATGAAGCCCCTTGACTTCTCCCACCCCAGTTTCTAGAGGGTCCTCTTAGGCATTATAAACATGCTTCTTCACTTGACTATACAGTGGCTAACCTCGCCTTGTTTTCCCGAATTTCATGGTTGGGGAGCTTGAATGTGTATCAGAATCCCTGGGAGGGCCAGTTCACACAGAGGGCTGGGCCCTGCTCTAAGTTTCTGAAGAGGCAGGCCTGGGGTGAGCCTTGGAAAAATCTGCCTTTTCGACCCAGTTCTCAGCTGCAGCGGCTGCTTCTGCTAGGTTGGGACCCACACTTTGAGTGCCTTGGGTTTTTTTTCTCTCCTTTGCTTTTTCACATCAGTTTTGGAGGGAGGGCCAGGCATCAGTGAGTCTTCTCTCTGGATCCACAGGAGTGATGGGGAGGAGGATCGAAAGGAAGACAGCTCAGAAGCCTGTTCCACCCCTCTCTCTTTCCCGCAGATGCGCCCGAATCACCCCTGACAGAGGAGACCCTGGGCCGGGTGGACCTTTGGTCTCCCCCACAAGCACCTCAGCTCATTCTTGTGTCTGTCCTTGACAGAAAGCAGTCGCGATGGCGGCATCCCCAGGGTGCTCCCATCTTTCAAGTCCTGATCCCTTGTGCCCCTGCCCACCCACCTCTCACCCAGCTCACCTTTCCCTGCTCAGATCCCTGATCTCTGGCTTTCCCCTGTCAGCCGCCAGTTGCCCCCAGTGAGCTCTTGGTACAGGATGGATGGGTCTTCATAATAACCCCGGCAGGCAGCTGTGGGGCCAGGGCCTCCCCTTTGAGGCTGGCATGCCTTTGATTTCCAGACAGATTAGCAGCAGACAGAAGCGAGGCCCGTGTGAAAGGCTGGAGTAAAAGGCCCAGCTCTCCCCATGACACATGCCTGTAGTACACCGTGACTGGCAGGTAGGAGGAAAAGCTATTTGCAGCGCCCAGCAAGCTAGACGCTCCTTCTGAAGTGCCTGCACAGCCTAAAAATACTCACAAAGGGGGGGAGGGAGAGAGAGAAGAAACTTCAGCATGGAATATTTTCCAAAAATTAAAAATAGAAAGGCTTCTGATATATGAGAGTCGTCAGTTGCTGTCCCGTTCCCCACCTGCAGGGCTTTTAGGATTCCCAGCAGACAGCCAGTGGCCGGTGTGACAGGAACAGTGAGATTATTTCGGGGAATGAGGAGTCAGCCCACCAGTAGATGGATGGCGGAAGCAAGTGTGGTGAGAGAGAGCTCCACTGGGCGGGCTGAACTGATTGGGATTGACAATAAGCCAGCCTGGGAATTAATGAGATCCAATAGATGTGGGGTTCGCCTCTGATTTGATGAACCACTTTGTCAGGCTTGCTTAACCTTGGTCTCAAATCAGAGATTGTAGAGTCTGCAACAGAACTCTGCTGCTGCCGCTCTTCTTGTTAGGATGCTCGGGTGCTGCCTTAGATCTTTTGTACGGCCGCCCACTCCTCCCTTCCCAGCAGACTCTTCATTCATTCTAATTTCTGACAAATGAGTGGTTTGGTTCAGTTTCATTCTTATTTTCTCAAAAGGTGCCTGGATTGGGGAGGTGAGCAGGTGTCCTCCATAAGAATGAGTGGCCCTGGGGCCGGAGAGATAGCACAGCGTGTACGGCATTTGCCTTGCACGCGGCCGACTTGGGTTCGATCCCCGGCATCCCATATGGTCTCCCCAGCACCGCCAGGAGTAGTTCCTGAGTGCATGAGCCAGGAGTAACCCCTGTGCATCGCCGAGTGTAACCCAAAAAGCTAAAAAAAAAAGAAAAAAAAAAGAATGAGTGGCCCAGAACACATGGGCCTTGTATAGGGATAAGATGGGGCTCAGGACTGACAAGATCTTGCTCACAGGGAGGGGAAGCTATTGTATGACAGTAGAGTCAAAACCAATGACCTTGTCCCTCTGTCCAGTTTTCGGACAAAAATGGCTCCTGATAGAAGTCCAGATGCTGGCTTTCTAATTAGTTTAATAATTTTCTATAACAAAAACAAACAATTCAAAGCATTGGAGTGAACCCAGTTGAACATTGCAGCACATGTTACCAAAAAGACCTGTCCTTGGAAGAGGTCCAAAGGAGAAACGTAGACTTTAGGTTCTGGATGCAATCCAATATATAAAACAGCTCCTGTACAGCAGCTGAAGCCAAGGAACTTCAATCAACATTTGCTGATTTCAGATAAATGCGTGATTGGCTGGGCTGACATTCATGCCACATGATGGGATTTACCATCAAGGTTGTTGCAGTTGGTTGGAGATATTTAGTGAGGGGTACAATGAATCATTTATTCCAAGGTCTGACTGGTTATCAGCACAATAGTCCAGTTCACACATTCCCAGCTGTCAAGTTATCAACTACATGCCAAGACTTAGGGCCAGCTCCACCTAGAGAGATAGCATAGCACCATGTCACCAACATCACGTACCTGGGCATAACCTTAAACTGCCTTACAGTTTAGTCCCACACTGCTTAGCCTGTGAGCACTGTAGTGTGTGTGGCCAGTACATGAGTTTGAAAACTTTTTTCCTATTGATGAATTGGGTGGTTAAATATTAATATTTGCTAAGTTTCCACAACACTCTGTGAAAATGTCATAAGTCTCTAAAATATAGATATTCTTAATATGCAAAATATTATATAATATAAGATACATCCCAAACCATTAAGAACAAGTAGAGGTACACGTAGGTAAACAGATCATGTGGGGAAGAAGTGGAAGACTTAGGGCATCTCTAATGTTTCTTGAATAGGAATTCAGGAAGATGATATGTCAGCATTAATTATTTTCTTAAGGCACACTTAAAGAGTAGGAAACATCTAAGTCAATATATTAAATATCTAAAGTTTAAAGAAATTAAGTGACTTTCTCAAGGATCATAAATAGTTTAAGACTTCAGTGTTAAAATTAGCAACCTGGGTTTAGGGTACAAACAGTTCCATAGCACCATATTGCAATTCTTTTTCACAACTGGATATTTTCTGATTTCAAAAGCAGAAATGAGAAGATGATTAGGTAAGAGAACATCATGGAGCATTTTTTGTTTCCCTTGCCTGATGCCAAGTACTTCATATACCTGAGCATATTTCATTCTTAAAGTGTTCCTTTGAGGTGGGAATTCAATGCTAGATTTTAAATTAGAGAAATCAATATTCAAAGAAATAGCTATAACAACCCATGACTTTCTTTATATATTAATTTGGCTACAAACACCATATTTAGTCTACATTAGCACATTAGCACATACAAGGGTTACCAGCCAGATTAGCTCAAGGAGCTTAGTTAATAGGCCAAATTCTCTTCTACTCAACTGCCACAGTATAAAGGCAGTGAGTTATGAGAAGGGCTATAGCACCATGGCATCTTGATACATTGTAGAATCCTACACATTCTTTCAGCGTTCAGTGAAGCCATAGCAAAAATTAAAAATAGCAAATCTATGGCACACTATTCTGAATTGCCCATGTCTCAGCTCAGTGTATGTAATTTCTTTTCCTTCTACTTTACAGCACTCCATCCTGGAGTTGCCCATGCCTTTCTTTAGGGTGATGTGAATTTCCTTTACTTGGGGGAAGGTAGGGACTTCTGTTCTCTTTTTTTCCTTCTCCCTTGAGAAGTCCACATATTCTTTAGAATCAGCACCTTTCCGGAAAGAAACTATTTTACTCCCCAAATAGAAAAGTCACTACTAACAAATTACAAATTATGAAACCTAATAAATGAAAGTGTTTGCTTCACCCTAAGTCATTAACTGCTGCTTCCATCCATCTGAAAGTCACATACTGATTAAGGTCAGCTTTCTACAGTGTTTAAAGGGCAGAATGGCTTAATGAAAACCAAAATTAAAAACTTAGTTTCAAGAATCTGAGAGTAAAAAACATGACTAACAGGTGAACATTAAAAGAAGGCTCCCCCCACAAAAATGGCATTCCAAGCTACAAAAAGTAAACTTTCTAGCACATAGATTTCCGTGACTGTTGTGTGTGGGTTTCTTCAGAATGATCTAAGCTCTCCCTATTGAACCTCTTTAAACAGAGGCTTGGGAATGTTTTGGGGATTTTACATTGTATAATTGTTGGATTGAGCCTTTAAGGATCTGAAAGTCCCAGACATGAGGCATCAAATCAAGGTGATTGATAGTTGACTTAGACACACTAACATATCATATTGCAATACCTCTGTTTAGTTTTCCCATTTCTGCCACCAAATCTGATACATACTGTATATCAGAACCTTAATTCATTTTCATCTGTAAACAGATTTCATTCTTATCGGAGCCAATTCTGGCTTACTTTTCAGTGCTAAAAGAATGGTTTTGTGATAAAAACCCAAGTCCAGTGAGTACTATGGCTCTACTTGAGAATGGGTGATATAAATAGAATTGTGAGTGGAGGTCACAAAAAGGCAGAACTGTCCAAGTCCTTTGGAGATAGTGATTTCTGCTTATTAAAGATGGTCCAGATCAAGTCAGCCACGACTGGAGCTATCAGTGAAAGACTCAGCTACTGTGTGGTTAGGCCAGGCCATGTCTTCTTTCAGGTCACTTTCAAAAACTCTTTGGTTTTTAATCAGGAGTCATTTACAAAGATGAGTGCTGCTCTCTTCCTGATTTTTCAGGTATAGGAAACTCTTTGCACCAGCACCAAAGTAACACATTCATTAAAATGAAATATGTACTAATCTTATGACCTAGCAATCCCCTTCTGGTAAATACCTAATAGAAAAGGGGTTTTCTATCTAAAATACATAAGTAAGAGTGTTTGTGGCATTTATTCATGTTTCCATAACCTAGAAGCAATCTATCAACAAGAGAAAATTCAAGAAAATTGTAGGGTACAGTTATGTTTTATTTAATGACAAGGATATGTCCTGAGAAATAGATCTTTAGTTGATTTCATTGTTATGCGAATACCATAGAAAATACTTCTTCAAACATAGATTGTATAATCTGATAAATACCTAGGTTTTGTGATCTAGCTTCTTGGGAAGTTTATTTTATATATTTAATTGTAGACCAAAGTATCTTTCACCGGTGACTCTATGAATACAACGGAATACTCTTCAGCAACCAAAAGGTTATGAGTGAGGCACTGCTGATACGTGCCTCGTAGATATGACTGTGTGAAGAAAGTTAAATGTAAAAACTTATATATGAAGTCTCAAAATACACAAAAAATATTATGGTAAAAGAAGTAGGCGTAGTGGTTATCTTTGCAATTTAGTAACTGAAATGCAGTTTGAAGACAATTTCAGTATAGCAAAATGTCTTCTGTATTTTAATATGATGGATAAATATAAAATTTAACTAATTCTGATCTTTCTATTTTACTGTACATAAGGATGTATTTTAATTTAAGAGAGAGATGTCAGGTTTTTCACATTGTGCTTTGGGTTACTGTCACTGGCGGCAGGGCATTTGCCTTTCACGTGACTGACCCATGTTCGATCCCTCTGCTCCTCTCGGAAAGCCCGGCAAGCTACCAAGAGTATCAAGCCCGCATGACAGAGCCTGGCAAGCTACCCGTGGCATATTGGATATGCCAAAAACAGTAACAATCAGTTTCACAATGAGAGACGTTACTGATGTCCGCTCAAACAAACCGATGAGCAATGGGATAAGCCCAGTCAAGCTTTGGGTTATGTTCTAGATCTGACACAAATTCCATATTAGGGTAGAACATTGTGTTATTTTTTGTTTCAGACCATTGGTTCTTGAACAAAAAGTATTGCACTCATAACACTATTGTAATCAATAACTATGGAAGATATTCAGAATGACATAGAATAACATAATTATACAGATTTACAGTGCCCTGAATCAAATTTTGGTTTCTAATCCTGGATTCTACTTTAGGTTCACCACTCATTAGTTGTGCATTCTTGATGGTTTGTTTTGGAGAAACTATTCTCATTAACAAATGGGAGTCATTTGTTCAGTAAGTAAATTACTTATTGAGTGTTTTACTATGTGCAAACCACTGAGTTAGGTTCATGAGGCCGAGAGAGATACATCAGATTTTTCTAGAGTGGAGAGATGCAAGTGAGATAGTACATGTAAAATAGCATCCTATTTGGATGAAATATCTTATATGGACAAAAAGATGATACTTCTGACACAATAATTTCCTAAGTCATGACAAGAATTGTCCTAAAGAGACAGTACAATGGGTAAAGCACGTTCCTTGCATGCCTTGCATGTGGCTCCCTGGGTTCAATTCCCAGCACCACATATTGACCCCTGAGCACTGCTAAGAATTATCCCAGAGCTAAGAACCAGGAGTAAGTCAGTGAGGTGTGATCTAAGCACACCCAGGTGTGGTATAAAAACAAATAAACAAACAAACAAGATAAGCATTATAAATACCTGATTTAATGGAATAAGGTAATTATTTACATCAAGAAATTAACACTTTGACTCAAATACTATTCTGTCTTCTGTGTATACAAATGTTTGCATCTAATTCAAAAACTTACTCTGTACAAAGATTTTCTAATTTCAAAGGCACCTTTAGAAAATATTGTGATATGAATTTAGAGAGATTTAATATGTAATTTAGTGAGTTGGTTATAATGCAGTTGTTCAGCATTGTGAAAACATATGTGCTTTGTGCCTGGTTTCTTTTCCATGTTCTAGAAAACTACAAAAATCAGTTAAATAAGCCACAGATGTGAGAAACAAGTAAAGTATGATACCATTTGTATAGTTTTAAGATGTACAGAATAACATTATACACTCTGGATGCATGCAGTATATCAATGATAGAATTATACCTGCCCAGAAGCAGGATAAACCTGTAGAACTATGACTTAGACTACCACACGTTTCTCTCTCACACACAGGAAGATACTGAAATGAGAAGTTAAGGGCAGTGACAATTCTAGGAATTTACTGAGGGGGCAATTCCAAAGAATATGAGCAAAGGGACAAGGAGAGCAGTAAAACGGGGTTGTATTATAATAACACCCTTCAATTGTGTTATTGAGGGTACTGTTTTAGGCAATAGGGCACACTTCCACTGGGATCTCTGGGAATCATCTCTTCTATGTCATGTGCCTGTAAGGGACGAGTTTACCATTCAGAGTTTGGAGGAAAGCCCTGGAGTACAGAAATAGGGATTTGAGGTGAGGTCTCTGAGAGTGAAAAACTGGCTGAATGGCAGAAAGTTGAAACCAGAGGTGGGGTAAGAGCATTTGAAATGTGGCACCAATCACATCTGTCTTAAGTTATTACCCCTAAGAATAGAAGGAAAAGAACATGATGAGTAATGGTTATGCAGGAAGCTTGTTCTGTATCTCAAAAGTGTTATTTTTAAAAGAAAATATGTGAAAAATATGGCAAAAATGTAAACTTCAATGTTGAAGATTAGGTGTATGGTGTACATAACGTTTTATTTTTGATACTTTTTGGTATTCTTGAATTATTTCAAAATAAAAAAATTAGGTTGCCTCAGGGTTAATTTGTTTCAGGGGAGTTCTGATTGAATAATTATGCAGAGCAGTAATGTGTCAAATAGTAATATAATTTGCCACTAGTTCCTAAATTAAATTAATGTACCTAAGTATAATTTCAATGAAATTTGACTAACAAAATATTGAGTTTTATCCAAAAGTCATAGTTTAATTTTTATTCTATTTGAGATACCTCACTTGATAAACTTTTGATTGTATTTCCAGTTGTCTTAACAGGGTGCTTTGTAAACAGGGGGTGATTTCTCCATTTTCTGGTTGGGAAAACTGTACCTCAGAGGAATTTAGCAATTCATTAAAGATCCCTCAACAGTAGATAGACAAGAGAACAGTGCAGAACATTTCTCCTTTAACTTTAATCTGTAATTCCACTCCCTGTTTCAGCCACATATTTACAAAGCAATCAACAGAATAATGTAAGGAACATACTGTGTGCATCATGTTATTTTCTGGAATATGTATATATGTGATTCAATCCACACAGGGTCAAGTGGTGGGGGAACTGAAGGACAATAATCTCTGCTCTTAGGGTTTTCATAATCTAGTGAAGATGTGAATAAACCAAGCAGCCGGACCAACCCATCCATCCATCTCTATCCAATGTAACAAAATGATCTTAGCGGGTTTTGTCTACAGAAGGTCAGCAGTAGCTATCTTCACCAAGTGCTCACTGAGTGTTCCCTGTGTGCCAGACCATTGTTAACATTGCCCAGATATCACAAGGTTACACAAGTGCCTTTTAACTTTACCTTAGATTTGTGTACACTGCAGTTTATGCTCTGAGATCCAAGGCTCCTTATACAAGAGCATGTTTTTCTGTCTTTTGGTTTTTGTTTTAAAGCAGGAAGGACTTTAAGAAGTAAGCGGACCCCCCCCCCCACGCCAACAAACACAATAACAACCAGACAAATCATTCCAACTCAGTCTTGAGATATCCTCCGCCCAACATACACACTTTTAAGACGTCATAGCACCACTCAAGTCAAAACATTTCAAGCAGTTGAACTTCCTGTGAACATGGATGGACTCAGAACCCGGCTTTCCGGAAGGAAGTTGGTAGGCGGTTTAATGGTCAACGGGAGATTAACAGCTGCAAACCTCTGAGTTTTTGACACTTAGGACTGATGGAAAATGCTACTTGCATCCTTTTATTTACATGACAAAGGCCCAGTGCAAAATTATAGCTGAAGGATTTGTTTTTCTTTCTGCCTCTTCTAACTGAATGGCATCTTAATTGAGGCGTTCTGTGGCACAAAGGCAAGTGGTTTGGCTTCCTCTATATACTTTCCAGACCTGTCACTGAACTTGTGAATCATTAAATATCTCTTTCAATCCTGGCCCCCTAAGAGCTGCACCCTAATTTCCCAAACTGCTTTCCAACAGTTGGCAACTCCAGCCTTCCATTTGGACTTTGAGTTGTCAGAGCTGACAGTGTCAGAACTGGGGGGCTCAGTTAAGCAACAATAAAAAACAGGTTCAGTGAAAGCAGTTGCTCCCAAGGGGACCCAGTTGGGGAAAGCTGTTTGACTAGATATCTGATCACTCCTTGAGATTAACACAATTGTTGGCACCATCTTGTTTTACTTTTGTTTCCTCTTTCTCCTGGCTATACCTTCTGCCATCTTGGTGTTCCTCAGTTCTTTCTGACAAAAATTCTGAACAAAGACTTAATAAATCCAATGGAAGGTGTTGGTGCCCCAGCTGTGTCTGCTGGGGTCTCACATTAGCAACAAACTTATGGTTTCTTACTTTACACACCTGTACCTCCCTTCCAAAGGGTTTTCTCTGTTCATGTTGCTCTTGAGGCTGAAGAAACTAAAGGGGAAAACTGCTTCTAAGTAACTAAAAGGGACAGAGTTAATGTTCCCAAGTGACCTTCAACCAATGAGAGATGACGTATGGAAGATGAATTCTCAAGTCTCATTGCTGGATGAGGGAGACAATTCCCTAGTGTGTTCTATAGGGCTTCTTAGAGGAGCCTCAGTAAGACTGAGACCCGTTTCATACCTACCCATTATATTCCCTTTAATGGCTTTTCTCCCTTTGTGTATAATTTCTCTACCTTTTCTTCATGTTTTCTGAAATCAATTCATAGTGGAAACTCTTTTATCCAAATGTTCTTCACAGGATCTGTTTCTGAAAAAAAAAACAGGATCTAAGTAAAATTCTTGTAATTTTATGCACATTTTTTAATGTTGTGCCGTTGTGAAGAAGCTTCATCAATTTTTTGAAAGAATTTATAGAAATAGAGGGCAACTCTGTGATAGAGCATGTATGTGCCTTGAGTTGATCAATGAACCCAAAGAGGCCAAGAACTAATACCAGCACTTTCACTCTTGTCATCTCATCTACCCTTGGAATCCAAACACAGAGAAGCAGGTGCTTCCTCTATATCCTACTACAAGAATCTTATAGTATCTTATGCTTAAGTGTGGCAAATTCTATACTATGTCACTCAGAGCCCCTGAAGGACTAAAGGGACTATTACCTCAGTTTCTGAAATGTGCATTAGATGATAGTGCAGTTGTTAAACTTCTCCAGAAATCTCCAATTTCACCCCAATGTTCTTCTTTGCCCCAGAATAATATGTATCCAGTGACTGGGGAATATGGGTGAACAGAGGCCTGGTTCCCTCAACAATTCTTGCACAACCTTCCCAACTCCAACACTCCTACAAGTTTTCCTGGAAACTTGTTGAAACCGAGTTGCAATCCAACTTCTCCATCTGTTCTACATTTCTTTCTTCCCTTTCCCTTAACAAGGGTTAATCTTGAGAATAAGTTCCAATAAACTGCCAAATTACTGCTTTCTAAGCTTCCAAATAAGAGTCTGCTGTCCGATAGCACAACAGGTAGGGCGTTTGCCTTGCATGCAGCCGACCCAGGTTCGATTCCCAGCATCCCATATCGTCCCCTGAGCACCGTCAGGAGTTAATTCCTGAGTGCATGAGCCAGGAGTAACCCGGGTGTGACCCCAAAAGCCAAAAAAAAAAGAGTCAGCTGTCTGGGTATCTATACCTGCAATAACGTAAGAATTACCACTTGCTGCTTTTCTTTCCTCACCCAACCCCCCCAGATCAATCACATATCCAATGAAAATTTATATGATTGATTGTGACAATGGATTATCTATTGAATGCATCTATGTTCTCTGTTTCACTCTAGTGATCTTTTCTCTGTAAAAGGATACATGTCTGAGACATAGTAACTGTTCCTGGACTTCTTTTTGCTCCTTTCAAACTTAATTTTCCTATTGCAAACAGAAATATCATTTGAAAATAAAAAGCCCTCTTTGGCATTCAACACCTGTGGGCTTTGGTGTTCCAACATTTCATAAGTTGGATTTTTTAGAAATAAATCTGAGGTGAAGATATTGAGAAAGGAATCAACTTGGGAACATTTCCAGGGAAAACCAGTAGTGAGGAGAAAAGGTGGGAGATAGGGAGGAAAAAGCTAAGCCATAATGCACTATTAAGCCAAGTGGTTCAGAGGGTAGGTTACATTTTTCCTGTTATCAGTTATAAAGTGCAGGGTTTGTCTCCATACCATCAAACAATTCATTAACAGCAGTGGGGTGTCCTTTAATTAAACTCAATTATGATACTACCTAGATGTAGTACCAGAGCCCTAATACCCAAGGTTCCCATGACCCCTCCTCAGATTTGATGGATTTGCTAGTCTTCTAACTTACTCAGAGAAAAATTTCACTCACTGCATTACCAGTTCATTAGAAATAGCTCCAGCTTAGGGGCTGGAGTGATAGCACAGCGGGTAGGGCGTTTGCCTTGCACGCGGCCGACCCGGGTTCGAATCCCAGCATCCCATATGGTCCCCTGAGCACCGCCAGGAGTAATTCCTGAGTGTAGAACCAGGAGTAACCCCTGTGCATCGCCGGGTGTGACCCAAAAAGAAAAAAAAAAAGAAATAGCTCCAGCTCAGCATTTGCCAGTTGAGAGAGATGCTCAGAGAAATAATTGTAAGGAATGAAAATAGAATGGGGCTTCCATGCTCTGTCCTGGTAAGTCACTAGTCTTTACAGAGTCTCCAGGTGCTTCCTTTTGGCTTGTTATAGATGCTTCCTTACATAAACATAATTAATTCGTTGGCTATTGGTGATTGAGCTCAATCTCCAGCTCTCTCCCCTCCCTAGAGATTTGGAGGGTGGGATAGGAAGTTCAGACTCTCTAATCACATGGCTATTCTCCTGATAACCAGTGCCCAGTTCTTAGGTACTTTCCTATAGCTACCTCATTAACATAATACAAGACAAATTCTAAGGGTTTTAGGAGCTTGGAGCTAGGAACTGAGATAAAGACCAAATAAATATTTCTTTTCTTTTTTTGTAGGGGTATCACACCCAGTGATCCTCAGTGTCCCTCCAGTAGTGCTCAGGGGTGGCTCAGGCATTTAAACCTGGGTCTCCTGCAGGCAAAGGCTGAGGAGGCCCATGGAGCGATAGCACAGTGGGTAGGACATTTGCCTTGAATGCGGCCGACTCGGGTTCAATTCCTCTGTCTCTCTCGGAGAGCCCGGCAAGCTACCGAGAATATCCCGTCCTCATGGCAGAGCCTGGCAAACTACCCATGGCATATTTGATATGCCAAAAACAGTAACAAGTCTCACAATGGAGACGATAGTGTTGCCCATTTGAGCAAATTGATGACAGTGACAGTGATAAATCACAATATCAGTTTAACTCAGTTTCCCTTGAGATCTCTGGAGACACTAAAGGCCAACAGGGGACAAGAGAATTGGAGTATTTATACTTATTTATGGGTGATCTCTGTGGAAATGCAAGAGCCTTGAGAGCAGGCATGCCTTGCACTGGTGACGTGCCGTAGCCTGCGCGGCCAACTTGAACCTTGGCCGGAGAGAGGGAATGAGAGTTGAGTGGGCTAGGGAGGACTGCATGCAATATATGGCATACAGCAAGTTTATTGAAATCCAAGCGGGTTTATATAGTCTTATTTTAGCAATGATCAGCAGGTTACATAAGTGGCATAAATATTATTAATCAAGTGGTGCAGGCAACTTTATTTTTGCCAATATTATTTGTTTTTCGGTTCCTTCTCTCAGCCCTGAGAAACATGGGAAAGCAGATGTGGCCTTGAGCATGGTCATGGCAGACACGAGCCAATCCTCCCTTCAGCCTCCTCTCGAGTCCAGCTGCCAGAGCATGGTGGCCCTTCAACTTTTCTCTCGAGGCAGGTCGCCAGAGCATGGTGGCCCTTCGACCCCTTTTCCAGGCTGGCTGCCAGAGCATGGTGGCCCTTCGGCCACCTGTCAAGGCCAGCTGCCAGGGGATGACTCACCCTCATGCCAAGTTTCTCCATACCCATTCCTGTTTACGGGAACTAAGGTAGGGGGTGCCTAGGGCCCCTCCTAACCCAGTCCCTGTTTACAGGGACAGAGGCAGGGGGTGCCTAGGCCCGTCCCCAACAGTGACGAAGTTCAAGAGGCTGTCAGTGTCTGTTGGTGGGGGCTTTTACTACATTAAGAATGGTATTGTAGGTCTGAAACAATAGTGCAACAGGTAGGGCATTTGCCTCGCATGTGGATGACCTGGTTTCAATTCCTGGCACTCAATAAGGTCCCTGGAGCTCACCAGGACTGATACCTGAGCACAGAGCTAAAAGTAAACCCTGGGCACCACTGAGTGTGTCCCCCAAACAATAAATAAATAAATAAATAAATAAATAAATAAATAAATAAATAAGAATGGTATTATGATCTGTTTGTTTGCTGCCTGTTGCTTTTTGTCCCAAGCCACAGGGTGCTGAATCCCATATTGTGGGGCCTATAAACTCACCTTGGTCAGTTTTAGCACATAGCAGGTGCTCAGATGTTTCCTGAATGAATGAACCAAGAAATGACTGGACAAGTGGCTGATGTTCATTTTAATCATTCAATTCAAAGAGTTTTGTCAAATTTGTATACTGACGTGTGGTGTATGTCATTGCTTCAATCAAGCTTTAGAACATTCCTAATGCCTCCTAAATTTCCCTTGTGCTTATTTGTTGCCAACCCCACCCCAGACAGACATTGATGTGAATTCTGGAACTAAAGATTAATTTTTTCTGTACTCAAATGTCATGTAAATAAAACCATAAAGGTATTTTTGTTGTCTAGTTTTCTTCAAAGAGCAAAATTATTTTGAGATTTATCCATGGTGTTACATGTCTCAATAGTTGTTTTCATTATATTGCTAGGAGCATTTCATTGTATGGATGTACCAAAATGTCATTACTAAATCTTTTGTGGATAAATATTTGGATAGTTATGTTTTGGGCTATTATGAAGAAAATTACCAATGGGCATTTTTCAACAATTTCTTATGTGGACATATGTCTTTTTAAATTTTTAATAGGATAGCTGAATTATATGGTAGGGGAATACTTAAGTTTAAAAGAAACTGCCAAACTGATTTCTAAAGCAGTCATGTCATTTCCCAGGTTGCAATGTAAGCAACTTTTATTTGTTCCACATCCTTGCAAACATTTGGTATTATCAGACTTTTTAAACGTCTTTTTTGTGGGTATGTATCATAATATCTCATGATTTTAACTTCATTTCAACTAATGAATTTTTCACATACTTATTGCACATTTGTATGTCTTTGGAAAAACTGACTTGCTTTTCTCTTTGTTAAGAGTCTACATTCTGGATACCAGTTCCTTGCCACATGTCTATGTTGCAAATATTTTCTCCCAGTTTATGTCTAGTTTTCTTATTTTTTAAAATGTGTCTTTGGAACATTTCCAATCTGATTAAGTCTATTTTCTATTTTTTCTTTCATGGTTCAAGTTTTATTGTTATCTATGAATATTTTTCCCAGTATAACATTACAAATGATTAAGTTTTTCTCTAGAACGTTTATTATTTTAGTGTTTCCCTTTTGGTCTATGGTGCGTTTATAAAGCCTTCATCTCCTGACACTCGGAGGCTGTTCCTTTGCTGATGACTGACTGTGGAGCTGACTCCATAGGTACATAGGTACAAGGACAATGACCTGCCAACAGTGTTTGTCTCCTTTTTAACTCTTCATCTTACCTGGGGCCAACCTTCAGTAGCACAAGTGTCATGTACTTGGAAATATAGAACAGTAGAGGGTCCATTAATGAGTCTCTTAGATGCAGTGCAGAATACAGGATACCTGAATATAGGACAGTCATTTGCCCTTTCTGAAACTCTATTGTCATTTGTAAAATGGGGATAGTAAAACCCATCATGCAGAGAAGTTGTCAGCACGAAATGGGAGAATATATATAAGAAAAAACTTAAGGTATGACCCATAGAGATGCTCACCAGCAGGGATTGCTCTCACAGCTGCTGTTGGAGTTGTGTCCTTTTAGATTCATGCACGTGGGCTGATTCTGGTTTTATATAAAACTGTACTAATGGCATGTGTTGATAGCTTGCTGCAAGCTGTATTGAACTTTTTAATAACTGGGGTCTCTGCTATATTTGGGAAGTCATTACTCTAGTATGAAGGGACTTTTAGAGCCATGCATAGTTCAGAAATGGCCTTCAGTGAGCAATGAGTCAGGACACCTTCTTGCAATATTTAAAAAATGAGTTTGTGTAGGGGCTTTCTGCTTATTCTCAGGAGCAGGTGAGATAGGGATTGTGGGACAGCCTTATTCTTGCTCTGATAGATTCAGTGGTCACACGATCTCTCCCCCAGCCTTCCTTGGTGTAAGAAATGGTGGCCCTAACTGTAAATGAATAGAGGAAAAAAGACAGAAGTGCTTATTATTTGGAGGCTAGTAGTTGTTTTCCTTGGATTCACTTTCTTCTTAAACTGCAGTGGCTAATATACTTCCCCAAATTGCTTCTGGAAAGTGATGTTTTAATATTCAGTATTCTGATTGTGTGACTGCTTTAGTTAATCCTATGTGAACAATGGCAACATACAAGCCCATTAGTCAAGTTAGGTCACCTTCTCTGCCTCAGTTTTCTCATCTGTAAGGTAGGGAATAACAGTAATACTTTATATATTTGTGTAAAGATTAAATAAAGTATTCTGAAGAGTACCTGGAGCATGGCTATAATGAACACGACGAATGTGATCTATCATTACTGCTTTGTTCCACTTGAAATTGCCTTTTCCATTCCTCTGTGAGGATGTGTGCACATACATTGAGTACCTGGACAAGTATTTTCGAGGGTCATAATCTGCACTTAGGTTTTCCTTTGATCAACTGAGTGTCTATTTTGAAAGCACTTAAGTAGTAGACAATTAGCAATTAACAATAGCCACGATTTCTCTTAAACTTTATTTAATCTACTGAAATTCTACTTCCTTCATTGAAATTTAGTGACCTCCCCCCCCCCCGACCAAAAGTAGTTTCTTGAGAGCTTCAGGAAGTTTGGGTTGAGTGTATGATAGGAATGTTCGCCCCTGTCACATCCAGGTCGAAAGCACCACTTCGGAATTCTAATACTGTGTCTTTCCGCTTTTTGCCTCTTCCCCCCTCCCTTTGCCCCATGTCATCCATCTGGTCACCAAAGTATAGCCCTCCTCCTCTTCAATTTCTGAAATGTTAGAACAGTGTTTCTCAACCTTGTTCCCTCTGTGGTCCCCTTCAGTTCTTGTTTCCTTCCTGTGCCCTCTCTGTTCTACCCTTTGCTCCTTTTGTCTTATGTTGTGACCCTCACTTATGTAATTTTAACCTGTGGCCCAATTGAAATATCCTGGGGGCCCACAGAGGACCAAAAGGTCTCCAGTTGATAAACACTGCTCTGGAGTGTTGCACAAGCCTGCATCCCATAGAAGCTAAGGAAGTAGAAAAGTTTGAGTGTGCACTGTCAGTGGGGTGAGGAAGGAAGCTGGAAGTTCAGTTTCAAAACCACACATCTTTCCCCAAATAAGAAGATGCTCACCCAGCAGAGTTGAATTTATGGACCTCAAAATCAGCAATCAGCATAGGAATGCAGAGCCCCTTGATCAGCAGGATCCATGTTTAGGGTTAATGCTCTGCAGTTGCCTCCTGAAATTCTTAATTTTATCATAGACTTTTTACTTTGTAAATGGAGTGCATTGGCACAATGGCACCCAATGATTCAAGGACCTTGAAGCTTTAGCTCAGCGTGATCCTGCCTCTTGCTGCTTCTGTGAATCTCCAGGATGGAAATTTTTCCAATCATTGCCCTGTCCCTACCATCTTCTTCCATAGGTCATCTGTCCATGTAAGCCATTTGTAGTGACATAACACATTGGGGTGTGACTCTTTAATGATAGGTTATGGGGCAGGTGGCAAATGCATGGAAAGAAGGAATTGCTGTCCCAATATTTATACCCCTGGCTGAGGCATAGAGTAGTGATCTAGATTTTAACATGAGGGGAAATTTGGCATCCAGTGGGCTATGTTTGAACATGCTACGTCAAAAATAAGACACACATGAGAATCTGTATTAACCTCATGGCTACCCCTGTTGCTGAGAGAGTGTCACATTAATTAAATAGCAAAGAAAGAATACTCGGACAAGTCTAGAGAAAGAACACAGAAGAAAGGATAATTCTTGTTATTTTAGGATCATTAGTGACATCCCCCTCCCTCACTGCTTTTGAACAAGGATGTCTGCATTTTCATTTTGTGCTGGACCCCACTGATAACGTAGCTACTCCTGCTGCCCAGGTTTAAACAATCTCCAAATGTTTGACGATCACTCTTTTCCCATGTCTTAGCTGACAAGGAAGGAGAAAAAAGCTTGGATGAGCTATCGCCACTACGTGAAGCCTCCAGCTCTGGAAGGCTGCACATCATTTCTATTCATGCACAGTTCATTGGCCAGAGACCAGTCTCATGGCCATGTCTAATTACAATGGAGAAAACAAATCTAGTTGAGTTGGATATCTAGGAGAAAGAAATAAATCCTAATATTGGCAAATATTAATTTACTCTCCTAAACCCAATCATCATAATCTATCTAATCATTGATTATCTCACAGGTCCTTGTACCGCATACCTTCATGGTCAATGCCTGCTTGTGCCTTGAAGTTTTATCTTTGAGCATCTTTTTAGTATGTTCACTTCTCTTCATCCCCACTCCACCATCCTTGACAAAGCTTCCATAGCCCATTCTTGATTTCCAAGAATTTTATTCATGCAGGCTTGTAACTATCATACTTTTTGTTTTGGTACCACCCTCGGTAGTGTCTGGCTTGCTCTTGGCTCTGTGCTCAGGGGTCCCTGCTGGTGGGCTCAGGGAACCATATGGGTACCAGGGATTCAATACACTGTACTATCTTTCTGGCCTCTAACTACCACGGTTTTTGAGCACAGACCCCCAAATGTATGTGCTTTTGTTTAGAAATAACATGCATGCACCATTATTCTTACAAGTCTGAAGTATTAGCAGAGATTTATTTTGTTCTATTTCTTTAGAACGAGCTTTTTCTTTTCCCCATTTCTCAATAGATGACCATCTTTTGTATTTTCTAGGGCATGAGCCCCTCAAAAAAATGACCAAGAGAACATTTTGATCAATTTTGGAATTGTCCTTCTTTCAATCTTACTCTCATCTCCCAGTTCTAATCTCATTTGCTTCAATGAGCCATGCATTTATTTATACATGGGTAGTCATCAAGATACCAGTATTCCAGGCAGTAATCTTGGCAATGGGAGGTGTAAGATTGAGAAACTCCTGTCCTCTTAGTGCTTGTTCTAATGGAGGTGGTTGGAAGACATAAATAAAAAGATAAATATGTCAGGTATTGGTCATTGCTCTGAAGAAAAATATAGCAGGAGAAAGGGATAGAGAATGACTAAGAGTGGGAGTGGCAGAGTGCTATTTGAGAAAAGTCTTTAGTGATGAGCTGATATTTCAGTCCTATATAAGAGGCATCCACAGATCTTGAAAGGTCTAGGAAATTCCTCTGCAAATCCTTTGCAGTGGGAATTGCTTGGACATGGGGATAACAATCAGGCCAGTGAGTTGGAGGTGAGTAAACAGAAATGGAAGGGCAGTTTCAGTCTTACTCTCATCTCACTCTCCTCTAATTTGTTCCCTGGAGCCACACATTTATTTATTCACGGATAGTTATCTAAAGACCAGTATGCCAGGTTGACCAGTTGCTCAGCGCACATACTGTTCCACCTGGAATATTCTCCTCTTGACCCTGGTTCATTCTTACTTTTTCAGATTATATCACAATCATCAGTCCCTCACAAGGTAGTTCTCTGATCTCCATTATTGCTGGGTGACAGTTTCGTGGCCTTTCTAGTGCTGAATTCTCCCAGTACTGCATACTCTCCCTTTCTTCTCAGTGCTCCTTTACATTTTTGTATGAATATGTGTCCTTCCATCCCATAAATAGATGGAGCTGCTGTGTGTTTCCTTATTGTACTTTCTGCCCCTATGCAGTGCAAGCATGTAATAAACTCAATAACTGTTTTGATACAGATATAAATAAGGGATCATAGATCTGAGAAACATAGAAGATTCTTCTTTATTACACATGAATCAATATCATGGACAACTATCCTAATACATTCAAGGGGGTACCAAGTTGGTTAGTATATAGGCCTGAGTCTAAAATGAGCGAGACGGGGTTACGATCTCATTTGAAGTTACAAGCTAACAAAAGACTATGGCATTTATTATAACTTGTGTTTTACTTGGATCTCAACTTGTAGCGATGTATGAAGAAAAGTATTCTTTGTTCCTTCCACTGTCTTATCAAACATGATTTCTCAATAGCTCTTGCTCACTCCTAGATGAAATCTCAGGCAAGTCTCAAAGGTTTTGAATCCCTTTCAGTCTCAAGTGCAATCTAATTTCAGTAAATAAAATGTCCCATCCACTGTAACCTGAAAACTTCAATTTTTTATTCAATTGTAAGCACCTTCTCTTCCCAGTCCCCCACTCCTGCCTGTTCCTGATTGGAACTTCTACAAGAGACACAGAGGCACAGTTGATATCCTCTTTCCTTTGTTTTATCATTTTGCTGCCTCCTCCAGTCTCTAGCTACCAATTTCAGCTTTCCCCTAGTGAGTACATAGGAAGAGGAAGAGTGAAAGGTAGGTAACCTCTCACTAGACTTGTATACGGCTGTTCCTAGACAGGAAAGTCCCCAGGTGTGGAGAATGTTTTTGGTACCTTAGGGACTTTGCATCATTAGGAATCTCTCACTAGCAAGGCCTGTGATGAGAGGAAGCAGCCTCTGGCTGATTTCTCCCTCAGTCCCTTGGCTTTTCTACATTTTATCTTCTCGTGGAGTAAACTGATCTACAAGTGATTCTCCTGGACAGAGAACCATTCCATTGAAATCCCATACAGGTCTCCCATTTGACTGATGGGGCATATGCATACATTTGGGGCTCTTCTAATACTGGCAGTGCTGGCGATTCCCAAATTTATGCCTCAGATGGTCAACTATATGATGTAATAACCTAGAAGGAAGTGAGATGAATGAATTTATGGACTCCAAGCTTCAGAGAGCATAGGTCAGGTTTTCATACAGCCCTTATTTCCTAGTTTAAGGTGAAAGTAAAAGTATACTATTCCTCATACTCATGGAAGTGGAGGCACCACTATTTCTCTACCTTTAACTTTTAATTTATCATTTGATTTATCTTATAAAGACTTAAGTTAGGTACTAGACCCTTATGATTTATTATCCTTAACTTTCTTTGCTTGAGATTATTGTTTTAACTTCATGTGAACTTTAGCATATGTACAATACTTGCACAGAAAAAAATGGAAAAATCAAAAGTCAACAACTTTATTAAATATCACAAAATTATCATCCTTGTGTTACCAACAAGATATTCTTAAAATCAGCAGAATGCTTCAGTATTATAGTAATTCCATTGTGTGTCTACTAATCATTACTCTTCTCTCAAGGATATCCTATTATCCTGACTTCTAGAATTGCAGGTTTGTTTTGCAAACCAGAAGAATTTTTTTTAATTTATTCTTTTATTGAATCACCATGTGGAAAGTTACAAAGCTTTCAGGTTTAAGTCTCAGTTACAAATGTTCGAACACCCAACCCTTCACCAGTGCACATATTCCACCACCAAGAATCACTGGTCAAATTCACCCCCTCAATATTGTTGTCATTAATTCCCTCTCTTCATTATCACCTGCTGTGTGTCTTGAAAAATTTTTATAGTCCATTAAATATGGTCTCATCTGTGACACATTTACCAATAGAATAATTCTGATATGTTGCTTTGCCAATCATGTGTCTAGTCTTTAACAGACTGGCAGTTTCTAATTCCAATCATGATCCAAACTTTCTGCTGAAGTCTGAGGTCCTCTCCCATTAAGAGACCATGTAGAGAACTGGAGTGCCAGATATCTAATTGAAGAAGCTGACTTTGAATGTCATCTCACTGAAGTCTTCATATGACTTCTGCCCATAAGGTTGACTAAAAATGCTGAAATTCTCACCCTGGGCTCTTTAACGAGAAAGTCTCTAGTTCTGGGGCTGGAGCGATAGCACAGCGGATAGGGCCTTTGCCTTGCACGCGGCCGACCCGGGTTCGAATCCCAGCATCCCATATGGTGCCCTGAGCACCACCAGGAGTGATTCCTGAGTGCAGAGCCAGGAGTAACCCCTGTGCATCGCCAGGTGTGATCTTCTCCCCCCAAAAAAAATAAAGTCTCTAGTTCTTAGCACCTATCGCCCATCCAATGCAAGCAACATATCTCCCTAGAGCAGAATTGCCAACTAAGTTATTTCTTTTTTTACCCCAGGTATCTTCTGCCTCCTCATTCAGGTATTGAGTCTTATTTAATCTGCAGTTGGTAGCATGCAGAACATTCTGGGTTCCCCCCTCCCCATAAAGCAACAAGGCCAGTCTTATAGACTGATGGCAATTAGCCATACCCAGGATACCTTGATTATAACTTGAAAGCTGAAAATAGAAAATAATCTGCTCAAAAACAGACAAAATTCAAATGCAAGACTGGTATGAAGCTGGGGATGCTTTTATGAGGTTAAGTTTAATGTCATGGGAGAAAGGCAAATAAAGAACCTGCCTGCTGACTACTCTGGTCCCTCCCTACTTCCCCTCCACCCCCAAGACAAATAGCTGAGGGTTTCCAAGAAAATGCCCCCTGAGTGCTTATGAACAAAGGAAACCAAGGGAAACTTAACCAAATGCTTAATGGGGAATCTTTGGTAGAATTCTTTCTTCTCCTTCCTTGGAGAAAAGCCATTACTTCCTTATGCAAACTAAGGATTGCCTTTCTTTTTTTAAAAAGCTTTTATGCAATGCTGCAAGATCTCTAGGTTTGACTGTCAGTTTTTTTCCTTGTAATTGAGCCTTCTTGTACAACTTTTTAAAAATTGTATGTAAATGGAGGTTAATCATAGGATAAATATGAAATAGAGATGGATTATCAGCAGTTATTAGGAGCTATCCTTCCATACTGTCAGGTATTAGATGTCATATCAATTCTTGTTCCCTATTTATACTTTGGCCATATCACTTGAAATTTTATTTGAACTATATAACTTATCATTTATCAATATTTACATGCCTGCACAGTGTGGCTGTAATAGGTCATATTCTACTAAGGAAGTAATTCATATCCAAAGTTCATTTGGCGTTTTATCATTAGCTACACTTTCTAGAAGGCAAATAAATACTTTCCCCAACACTACATCAATGACTTAAAGGTTTTTGATTCTTCAGGGTGACTGTTGTATCATGTATTTTTGTACTCTATGATTTTTGACCTATTTTTCTATCATTGAAGTTATTTCTTCTGAACTTTAACTGTAAAACTTGTCATAAATGAGAAGAACAGGGGAGGAAGGAGAGGGATAGGTAGTAAAACACTATGAAATTTAGTGACTTGGAAAAAAGTGAATTATTATAGGTTATAATTCTGTGGATTAGCTGGACTTAGCTGGAGAGCTTCTCTGTTGAACATAATTTTTGTGGAATCACTAATATGAACACATTCAGCTAATGAAGGGCTAACCTATCTATTTTTGACTTTTTCTATTCTCTACACATAACTTTTTTTGTGTGTTTTTAGCTTGGAATTCCTAACAGTAAAGTAGTTCAGGACTTAAGAGTAAGAAAGCAGAATGTGCTGGTATCATAGAGACTCAGCTCAGTGTTGTGAAATTAAATTGTATCAATTCCATCATATATTATTGATCTAAACAAGTCAAAAGACTAGCATGGAGTCAGGGAGGGGAAATAGATTCCTCTTCTAAGTGAAAAGAGTAGCATGTACGTAAACGATGGGAAAAAATTGTTGGTGGTTATCTTTAGTGACAGTTTATCAATATCAAGAAAGGTAAAATGAAATATAAGGAAATTGTGACACAAATGGGAAAACCACAAAAATATCAAGTAACAAAAATTCAAGAATAAAATAGAGATATTATTCAAATATGCAATCATTCATCTCCAACAGTTAGCATAGTGTCTGGCATATATGAGGTTCTTACTTAATGTTTTTAAATAAATTAATTTGATAAAACATCTTGGAAAATACTAATAATTGGCTAAGCTGATTGCAATTTTTCCTGGCACATAAACAGACTATACTTTCTAGAATCCACTGTATTTAGAAATTCCCTGCTTCCTATTGCTCATGGAAATTGAATGGGGGCACCATTTTCAGGTCTGATCCAAAGAGAGCTCTCAGGTGTTATCCTTCATGATTTTACTTCCTTTGAATTCTGAAAAAGAAGACTAGTTGCAGGGTGATATTAGAGTTCATTTTAAGGATAATTGTGCATCAAGTTGGAAGGAAGCTGAAAGCCTGAGTTTGTCACTAATTATATCTCCATATCCACAGCAGTTTTGTTCACAACAGCCAAACCATGGAACTAACCTAAATGTCCATCAACAGATAACTGGATGAAAAAAACTCTGTTGTCTGCATGGGTTTGAATTTTTGGCACATCTCTCCCTCTGGGCCTTTCATAGTGCCCCATATTAGAACAAGCTGCAGCCTCAAACCATTGCCTGGTCCTTGCCAGTGGGCTGTAGGAACTAATGCAGATTGCACTATACAAGGGGGAAAAGGGGAAAAAGGAAAAAAAACACTTCTTTATATTCAATGCAAGTTTACCATTCGAAAATAAAATTGTCCTTTTGGAAATAAATTTTATTGAACATGAGATGATTATGCTTAGGGAACTAAGTCAAGAAGTTAAAGACAATTATTGGATCAATTTTCTCATATGTAGAATATAAATAAATAAAGCCAGCAACCTTGCAAAAATTGACAATATTACTCATAGTCTTGTGAAAACGATGGTGGTTACTAGAAGGAAAATGAAGGGAGCAGGAAGGAATGAATAGAAGACATTATTCCATGGTAAGATAGAACTTTGGTGATTGTATGGAGTTTTACATACAAACATACATAGGCATGAATCAAAATGGCTGAAATTTCATAACTTTACAAACTGAAGATAAATCAAGAATACAAAATAAATTTTAAAATTAATCTTGTTTGTGTTGTCAGTGAACTTTTAGGGTTTATTTGTTATGGTAGTCAGTGTTAACTGAACTAGCACAGCTCTACATTTCAATTCTCTCAACCATTTCAAAGGCTACAATAAATATAAAATTTCATAGAACTTATGGTATTAAGCTCTAGTTGACATAGTGAAAAATATACTTGAAACTGCACTGGAGCAAAGATAATGGAAGGTCATTTCCTTGTTTAGTTTATAAAATATTAAGACTTCCCTTAAAAAATTTATTTATTCATTTTATTTAATCACTGTGAGAACAGTTATGAAGCTTTCAGGTTTAAGTCTCAGTCATACAATGATCAAACACCCATTCCTTCACCAGTGCACATGTTCCACCACCAAGAACCCTAGTATACCCCCCATCCAACCCCCCACTCTGCCTGTGTGGCAGATGATTTTCACTTTACTCTCTCTTTACTTTGATTACATTCAACTTTTTGAGAGAAGACCCACTATTATTATTTGGAATTTACCCCCAACAATCAGACCTACCGAAAAGGCATCATTAGGTTTTTAAAAAAAATTTATTGAATCACTGTGAGATAGTTACAGGCTTTCATGTTTGGGTTACAATCACACAATGATCAAGCACCCATCACTCCACCAGTGCACATTTCCCACCACCAATATCCCGGTATACCCCCCTTTCCCACCCTCCCCCTGCCTCCATGGCAGACAATATTCCCCGTACTCTCTACTTTTGGGCATTATGGCTTGCAACACAGACACTGAGAGGTCATCATGTTTGGTCCATTATCTACTTTCAGAACACATCTCCCATCGCGACTGATTCCTCCAGTCATAATTTTTTTTAGATAATTTGTTTTCTATTGCTGATAATGAAGAGTATATGATGTCGTACGGTCATTATCATGGTTTTGTAATTCTGGTATTTTAGTAATTAAGTCCAGAGGAATTTCTGCCAGAAGCCGTTGGGTTCCAAGATTGGTTTGTGTGCCTCGGGGATCATGGTTAAGGCTTCCCTTTTGCTAAACTTATTTCCTACTTTTGTTTTTCTGACAATATTTCTCCAAAACTGTAATCTTGGAGAGGTCCATGTGGCAAAGTATTGATGATGAAATCCACTCAACAGCCAGAGAGAAACTGTCTAACAGCTCTTAAATAACTGAAAACTTCTAATAACTACACGGAAATGTGGCTTTCTTTGGTTGAATTCTTAAATGAGACTCCAGTATCAGTCAATATCTTCATTTCACTCTTGTGATAAATGCTGGCACAGAGGATTCAACTATGCTGTACACAGATTCACTGGTGGTACTTAAGGATTACTTCTGACTCTGTGCTCAGAGATCACTCCTGGCAGTGCTTAAGGAACCGTATTGCAGATTCTGGTTATTTGAAGTGCTACAATGAACATACAGGTACAGATGTCAATTCTACTGTGCTTTTTTGTACCCTCAATATATATTCCCAGAAGTGATATTGCAGGGTCATATGAAAGCTCAATTTCTAGTTTTGGGAGGAATGTCCATATTGTTTTCCCCAGTGCCCGAGAACAGACGACTGGTTAAAGAAACTTGGGTACATCTACACAATAGAATACTATGCAGCTGCAAGAAAAGATGAAGTTTTGAAATTTTCTTATAAATAATAAGTGGATGGTCATGGAGAGTATCATGCTAAGTGAAATGAGTCAGAAAGAGAGGGACAGACATAGAAGGACTGCACTCATTTGTAAAATAACATAATATGAGACTGACACACAAGGACAGTAGACACAAGGGCTAGAAATACTGCTCCATGGTTGGAAAACTGTCACATGAACTAGCAGAGAAGGCATCTGGAATAGAAAGGGTATCACTAAGTCAATAATGGTTGGAGGAATCGTTCAGGATGGGAGATATCGCTTGTAAGTAGATAAAGGACCAAACATGATAACTTCTCAGTATCTGTATTGGACACCATAATGCCCAAAAGTAGAGAGAGAGAGTTTGGGAGAAATTGTCTTCCATAGAGGTGGGGGAGGGCGGTGCTCAGAAAGGGGGGAGCATAATACTGGGGACATTGGTGGTGGAGAATGTGCACTGGTGGAGGGATGGGTGTTCTATGATTGTATGACTGAAACTCAAACATGAAAGTTTTGTAACTGTATCTCACAGTGATTCAACTTATAAAAAAAAACGTATTCGACTGAGCATGGCTCTGCCACGTGCAAGGCAAGCTTTTTAACCCTTGTACAATCTATCTGGCTCCCAACTCATTAAAATAGAAAGATAATGAATGTGTGTGGTCTTTTAAGTTTATAAAATTTAGAGTAATAATTTTGCACTAATAGATGACTAATACATCTATATACCTGAGATTTAACTTGGGGTTTACCTACAGTCTTCTGCTGCTGTAACCTTCTAGTTTCAAATAATCTTAGAGACAAATACATATTGAAGTGTTTCTGTCTCTCATGTGTATTTTAAAACTCTAAACTTCTGGGGGAGGAAATGTCCTATCACATTGTTCTGGTTATTGAATTAATCATTTACAATAAAAAACTACTACATGATTGTTTACAATCTATTTGGTCTGAGATTTAAAGTTACTAAAGGAAAAAGTCTTAAAGAAAAGAGGCCAACAAAACAAAACAGGCATGTTGAGTTCTAAATGACCGAGGCTGGAGAATTCTGGAACATTCTATATCCATTTGAAACACAGCAAAAACAACAGATACTCAAAGAATGACAAGGAAATTCGAGGGAAGTTATTTGTGCCTTCATTCTGATCAACAGCCTAGTTTCAAAAGATGAGTTAAGATCTGTGAAAAGAGCATGGAGCAGCCTGCAGGCAAGAGAAAAAGAGAAGTAAACACATTTGTAAGTTTTGGCAGCAATGGGATCACAATCTTTCATGACAACTGTTGACTGAAGCTGGGAAGAAGCTGACCCTTCTGGATGGAATGTATTCAGTTATTCATCCAATAAGTTCCCCACGAACCTTGAACACTAAAGTCATGTCATCAGCCTACTTATAAAGATTTCTTTCCCCTGAAGGAAGAATATTTTTTTCTATATATCCTTTGAATGTGTTAGAGGCAGGGGGGATAGAATATGAGGACAATCTGATTTCAAGAAGAACTAAAGGGGCATTTTTAATATTAGAGGTAAAAAAAACAGGTATCAAAAAGCAGATTAAGGGTCTGCCACACCCATTCATATACCTACCTAAACCCAGAAGGCTTTCGATTGGGAATTCTTCATTTAATCTTTCTGCACTTACCTTTCCATGTTTAAATGAGATTAGGCTAGTTAAACCTAGAGTTCTATGGCTCTATGGCTGCCCTAAAGTTTTAAAACTCAATGATTCTTATTTTTAAATTTATTCTTTTATTGAATCACCATGTGAAAAGTTACAAAGCTTTCAGGTTTAAGTCTCAGTTATACAATTCTCGAACACCCATCCCTTCACCAGTGCACAGATTCCACCACCAAGAATCACAGTATACCTCCCCCCTTCCCTCCACCTCCCCAGCCCCCCACCCCGCATGTGTAACTGGTAAATTTCACTTTACTTTCACTTTACTTTGATTACATTCAATATTTCAACAAAAAAAACTCACTATTATTGATTTGGAGTTTCTCCCCGCTAAAGCTGACCTGCTGAAAAGAAAGCATTGATAATTTGTTTTCCATTGCTGAGAATGAAGAGATATGAGGTCGAGAGGCTGCACTAGCAGCCGCACGGTTTTGGATTTCTGTATTTTAGTATTTTAGTAACTAAGTCCAGAGAAATATCTGCCAGAAATTGCATCATTGTAAACTTGTACCACTCAGCTACTTTATATTCCACATATGAGTGCAATCTTTCTATGTCTGTCTCTTTCTTTCTGACTCATTTCACTCAGCATGATACTTTCCATGTTGATCCACTTATATGCAAATTTCATGACTTCTATGTTTTCTGACAGCTACATAGTATTCCATTGTGTAGATATACCAGAGTTTCTTTAACAAGTCATCTGTTTTGGGCACTCTGTTTTTTTCCATATTGTGGCTTCAATGATTCTTAAAGGTAGAAATTTTAGGCAAGAATGGAAATCCATTTGGGAGGTTTTTTTAAAAGGATAAAGATGGCTGACCAGAGAGGGAAAAAAATCTTTTCTTTATTAACTTGAATGATGATGCTATAGGGCACATTGAAATTATTCTAGATGATGAGGAGTCAATGTACCAGTACTTTCAATCCAGTCTTGATGTCATTTTCTCTTGGCTAAGCAAAAGGGAATTTTCCCTGTTCTGACAGCTGAGCCTAGTCCTAAGAAAAGATCAACTGGAATCAGCCTCTTCCCTCAGTGACTCACCCCATTTCTCAAATGCTGAGTCACTTGTAACAGACTGATAGTGCAGAAGATATTCAGTGCTCCAAAATATCTTCTTAATCTGACACTCATCTATGAGCAGATCCCTCTTTGAGCTCACCTTGCAAAAAAGATCTTGTGGAATATCTGTAAGATCTCTCTATCTTACAGCATTGCTTAATCACAAGATTATTCCCCACCTTCGTTTTTATTTTGATCTCTCCACACAGACCATAATCACCTGATATTTAAACATATAAAACTCTTAGCATCTATAATTCAGCTGGTCAACAGATATCAAACTATTGACATTACTCATTAACTCATTCTTGTTTCTCTTCTTTCTTTACCCAGCATGCTTTTCTTGACTTATTTTAACCCCAAGGTTTTATTTACACTTTACATGCAAATACCATCTAAATGTGTTTCTCCTGTCACACTAGTTAAACTGTCCCTCTATTTTAATCACTTCCAGGACCCTCAAACATCAATATAGCTGAGAATAAAATTCATCACCATCCCATTCAAGCTCCTTTTTCTGACTTCTCTACTTTGTTTAATGGTGCTCTTATTGACCAGTATGACACCCAAGACTCTTTCTTTTACTTTACTATCCAAATCCCATTGCCACACTCCATAAGTTTCCTTTTTAATATTTCTTATATCTGTCACCTCCCCTTAGCTCCCATCCGTCTTTCTTTTCTTCAACCACTGCACTCTCTGACCTATAGCATAGCACTGGATTCTTGCTTGTCCCCAGGCCACATAACCCAAGGATGAGGATACAAATGAGGGAATATCTGTCATGAAAGTGCTTTCTCCTATTGTTCTGCTACTAACACTTAACAGAATTCCAGATCTCCTCAAATAATATCTCAATGTTGTTTTAATATTTTTCAGGAAACGTTTTACATATGATCTGGGAGTCAGTCCTTTTGGCTATTCCACAAGTCGTTATTTTTCTATGCTGCCACTTTAACTTGTTTCATTGTTATGCAGTGTCATCATCAGATGACTCACCAGTGCTGGTGCCCACCGATGCTCCACCTTTCACCCACCGAAGTGTGGCCACAGTTGCTGGTGGTAGGCATTGTTACCTATCCTTGTGGAGTTCATGGACACCAACTCTGCTGAAGGCCAAGTTCTTGCTTTCCCATGGGTATTTATGTTAGTAAACTAGATCTCTTTTTAAGATTTTACTTAATTTTAGGGTTTAGATATGAAGCCATGGAACTCCAAGACAGAAAACAATTTGAGTGGCATCATAACCATGCCTTAACTTGACCTCATATCGCTTTTAAAAAACACAACACATATATTTTGTTCCCCCTTAAGGTAGGTTCATCCCACCCCAATATGTATTTTAATGTCTCAGATTTGTTCTACGTTGATCAGTTTTACCCCTCCCTCAGACCTCAAAGAAAAATAATGTATACCATGAAAAGTACACATCATTGTATACTCAGGAATGAGCTGTTGAAAGCAAATGAACCAAATCCAAGTTGTCTACAAATATTTTAAAGATAAATACAATAGTGTGTTAAAGATAAAACACCTTAGGAGGGAAAGAAAGAGTTTGGGAGGCTTTGGGATACCAGTCCATTCTCCACTTACTGTCAGAGTAATTTTTCTAAAAACCCAATTACTTCAAATTTAAACTTTTTTTTAAATTCAAATCCCCCTTATTGAATCCTCAGTATTCTCACAAATATTTAAGAATAATCTAAGTCTTAAACAAAACATGTAAAGCTCTTGATGCTAGATCTCCAGGATCTAGTCAGAGCTCTATTCTTTACTGTCATCCGTGGAAATAGTAAAAGTTCCCAACTCGACAGGTTTCTGATCATCGTGCTTGTCCATGAACCACTTCCAGTCTGGTAAAAAGATTTAGAGGTCAAGATTTTGACAGGTCAAGTTCCAATTCCTGCCTCTGCCTTTACCAACGATATGATTTTAAGCTACTTAACTCTTCTAAGGGTTGTTTTACATGTCTTTAAAATTATGTATCTTACATATTTTTAAAATATGGATAACAATATTATTCTTAGAATAAATAAATTCTAAGTATTTTCAATTTTACTCCTCTCATGATTCCTAAAGAAATCTTCAATGCAATCTCGACAATGAGGCTTTTGTAGGTTACTCTGACTATAGAAGGGTGGAAAGGAGATTGATAGCCCTATTTGTGAGCACAGTCATAGAAAGAGAAAGGGAGAGAAGAGGGACAGGGGCTAGAAGATGGAAAGAAGAAGAAAAAGAAAAAGGACAGAGTTTGGAAAGAACACTGTGTGAATTATATTTTAATGAATCTTTCTGTGTAGGTTTCCTCATAAAATTTCTCTCAAACATAATCTCAAGGGGCTGACGAAAAAGTGAAACAGGTGAGGCTCCTGCCTTGAATGCGGCAGATCTAGGTTTGATTCAAACATCCCATATTGACCCATGATCCCACCAGGAGTAATCCCTGGGCTCAGAGCTAGGAGTAAGTCCTGAGTACCACCAGGTGGAGGAGGAGGAGGAGGAGGAGGAAGAAGAAAGGAAGGAGAAGAGGAAAAAGAGGAAGAAGAAGGAGAGGAAGAGGAAGAAGAAGAAGAGGGAGAAGAGGAAGAAGAAGATAGAAAGAAAAGAAAGAAAGAAAGAAAGAAAGAAAGAAAGAAAGAAAGAAAGAAAGAAAGAAAGAAAGAAAGAAAGAAAGAAAGAAAGAAAGAAAGAAAGAAAGAAAGAAAGGAAGAAAGAAAGGAAGGAAGAAAGAAAGAAAGAAAGGAAGGAAGGAAGAAAGAAAGAAAGAAAGAAAGAAAGAAAGAAAGAAAGAAAGAAAGAAAGAAAGAAAGAAAGAAAGAAAGAAAGAAAGAAAAGAAAAAAATTATTTTAAGATATTAATATAGAAACTGGTCTCATGGCAACCCAAATTTATTCAGGTTGTACTTAAAACAATCAAGTTTTCCAAAACTACAGCATAAATGACCAATTTACTTCAAGGAAATTGAATTATGATAGAGTAATGTCCTAGGATTTTCCCATTCAACAATTTTAGAAGTTATCTTTATCTTTTAATTTATGAACCAAGGTTTAGAGTCAGATTTCCTGTGTTCAGACTCCTTTTTGGTATTTACTATGACTTGTGAAAATTTGAGTAAATACTCAAACTCTCTGCCTCAATTTCTTCATCTGTAAGATGGAGAAATTATAGTTGATTCCCAAAAGCAGTTATTATGAGAATTAAGTTAAAACATTCAAAGGGCATATCACAGTTTATGATTGGTGTAGAGCTGACTTCCAAAATAGGTGACTTGGTTCAGAGCACACAAAAGGTATTGAAAGTTGACATATATGTATTGAAAATTGACATACATGAATTTGTATGTTAATACACACATGCATAGATATCAAAAGATCACGTAGGTACTTATATTCAAGCAATGTGTATATGTAGATATTTGATACTTTAGTAATTAACACCAAGAGGTATTTTCAACATTTATTTTTGTTACATTCAACAAATATTGTAACACTCCTAGTAGATTCCAGCTTAAAAAGCAAGAGCCTAAAGACTATGCCAAGTGTTTCTATTTTTTAGGTTAGCATCATTTCAGACCTTGGAAAGCAGTTGACGATGTAAACAGTGAAACAAAGAACTCTCTGGGGAGAGAATGGAGTGAAGTGATTTGCCCAGAGCCATATGTTTTACCAGACAATTTTGAATATAGCAGGTCAATTCACTAGTCCTTTATTCTCTCTGCTTCTCCACCTGTGCAATGGAAATGATCACAGCAGCTTCATAAAGGGATTCTGAGGATTTGCGAGTTAAACATGAACTCTTGCTGGCTCAAGGATCATCCACTACATTCCACAAAACAACCTTGATTTTAAGGCAGAGGGATAATGACTGAGGGCATGTTTTCTATGTGCCTCATTTAGGTGTTAGAGTCACATTCTGTTTTCTGTTAGTACTCATTTAAGAGTGTCCTTGGAAATCCTCTGGCTCATTCTATAGTTGAGGAGGCCTCCCTTAGAGGATGGGAAGCTACAATTTAAAACTCAAGGGTGAGGAATTCTCAAGAAAGCTGGGCTGAGAGCTCTGCAAACTATTCATGAATTGAGGCCAGGAACTCTGTTAATATGTGTATGGAAGCCATCCAATCAAATCATCCTGTGGCACGCGAGCCGTTTGTTGATCGGCATCCTTTCTCTCAGTGTGCTTATGAAAATATATGTGAGAATCATGTGTATTCAGAATCCTTTCTTCTGCAGTTAGATCTATGTCAATGCCTGGCCCTGGTTCTTTGGAAATCAGACTCAATCCTGTGTTAGCCAAGGTGGGGAGTGAAAAGTGAGAGCTATCTTTATAAAATCTTAACTGTGGTATCCTCCTGAAAAGATTGCCTCCAGGAGGGCACATCCAATACTGCTTTTGCAATTTCACACCTGTAATGGGTGTGTTGTATGGGAAAGAATGTCAGGGGTGGTGTTTGTTTTCCAGTGGTATTGGTAGTGAAATAAACTTATGGTCTTTCCTTGCCTTCAATCAATCCTCCCTGAGTTGCCAGTTGTCTTACTAAAATGAAAATTTCATCTGTGTCATTGTCTTGCATACAAGGATGGCACCCCTTTTCTTTAAGAAACAGAATTTCTTCATATGTCTTGGCACAACTTATCCTTCCAATATCATCTCCTGGTAACCCTCACATACTAACTAATGTATCCAGTAAGAACCTTTTGGCAAGACCTGTGGTGGCAATGATGGTAGGTTTGGGATAGAGAGAATTTACTTGAATTCAGGATATTTTAGTTATTTAGTATGAGATAAGTCTTACCTTTATGTGCTTTGGTTTTTCCATCTATAAAATGGGGGAGAAATAAGGGCATCATAAGGCCATTCGGGGGACAAATGATCTAATGCAAATTAAGTGTTTAGAGTAGTGCTTGATACATAACAAATAGCATAAAAGATTAGATAGCATCATTATTATTGGCATTGATCTGAATGAAGCATTTTCTTTGATTCTGTGCCTCTGTACATGCAGTTTCCATTGCTACAAAGCTCTTTCCTTTTTCTGAGCTGAAAGGCTAACTCACTTTCAATACTACTCAATACATAATTTCTTCTTAGATACTCTCTTGCACATCTCATCATCTGGCATTTATTACTGCAGATTTTTGAAGCTTTTAAAAATCAAGTTTTTCTTTCCCTATAACACTGTGACATCCCTAAAGGAAATTGCTATTTTCATTTTCTATCCTTAAGTCCTAGAAATTTTCACTTTCCATCTCTAGGCCTCAAAAATTATTGATGTATCTATCAAAAATTTGTACGACAATGTTCATAACCACATTATTTATCCTAGTCAAAAAAGGAAACAACCAAATATCTATCAGATGATAAATGGGTAAATAAATGTGGTATATTTAGAAAATATAATATTTTTCCCATAAAAGGAATGGGAAACTGACACAAACTACAATGCGAATGAACCTTAAAGACTATAATAAATTAAAGAGACCAGACACAAAAGGTCAAGGATTATGAGTCTATTCAATATATACATATATATATACATATATGAAGTGTTAAGAATATGCACATTTACAGAGAAAGAAAGCGTATTATTTGAAGGGAGGGGAGGAGATATTGCAGGATATAACTAAAGAATATGGTTACTTTATATAGTGCTGAAAATAGCTGAAAATTTACTGTGATGGTGATTGTGTAACACCGAATATATGAACAGTCATTGAATTGTATACTTTAAATGAGTGGATTGGATAGTATGCGACTATATCTTAAGAAAGCTGTTTCATTGAAAAAGGAAAAGTATTGATTGAATGAATGGGTCAGTGAAGGGAAGCATCATTTGCTATGCAGTTATGGTGAATGTAAAATTACCTGTAAAAAACCTCCATCTGCTGCTCCCTGAGCAGAGACCAAGATCAACTTTCCTACTGTCCCTTGGTTCTCTCCAGTGCTTGCTCCCCTGCCTGCTCCCATGCACCCTCACTCCCTTCTGACTTCCCTTTTCTCACATACTTTGATGTTCTTTACTTCCCTCATGTGCAACCAGTCTCTTGGAACAGTTTATGAAAGACCATAAACAGGATGGAACACAAGAACCTAATGAGACCATGGAAAAATCTTTCTGAGGAAATAGCATACTATAGACAAAGAAATGAAGGTTGAGGTTGTGAGTGTCAAGGATCTTGCTTAACCTCATATACTGAGTTGGTGTCAGAACTGAGATTCAACTCCAGGACTTTTGTTCATCTATTTAGTGCAATTTCCACCATGAAGCCTGCCTTCCTCATTCTTATGTACTTCTTGTCAGGCAGAAATTATCTGGGAGCCAAAACAGGTAGAACTTGAGGATCCCAAACCATGTAATGAATGTTTCAATTTACATCAGTCTCTTTTATTAAAAAAAATTTATTGAATAACCATGTCACTATGAGATACAGTTGCAAAGCTATCATGATTGAGTTTCAATTATACAATCCCTCCACCAATATCCCCTGTATCCCTCCTGCACCCCCAAGACTGACTTCTCTCTCTCTCACTCCTTTTGGGCATTATCATTTGAAATACAAATACATCAGGCTCTTTCTTTATATTTTATTTTATTTAAGAACATTCCTGACAAAGAGAATATCTCATTCAATGGATTTTGAGAGGTTTTAAAGGTTTATTATATATTATTTATTATTTTTGTATGTTAGTTTTATTAGTATGGATATAATATAAATACCCAGGACCTGGACCCCAGATTTTTTTTCTTTTTGGGTCACACCCGGCAATGCACAGGGGTTACTCCTGGCTCATGCACTCAGGAATTACTCCTGCGGTGCTCGGGGGACCATATGGGATGCTGGGATTCGAACCCGGGTCGGCCGCGTGCAAGGCAAACGCCCTACCCGCTGTGCTATCACTCCAGCCCCTGGACCCCAGTTTTTGATCTGTTATTTTCTAGCTGAGCAAGACATTGAACTGCTCTAGACCTAAAGTCCCTCACTGTAAAATTTGGTGTTGTATTAGATTCTTCCATTCTATCTCTCTTTACAATTGTATAGTTTAATAAATGTGAACTGAAAATAAATTATCATATAGGTAGGATAGACAGCTCAATGCGCTGAGTGCATGCAAAGCCTGTTTTGCATGTGGGAGGTCAGTTTTGATTCCTGGCACCATCTGGTCCCTTGAGAATCTCTGGTAGAACTCACTCAGCATGTATATTACAGTTACCGCTGGGTGTATTCCTCAGTCAAAATAACAGAAAAAAACATAAATAACCTATCATCTAATTCTAGAGGTCCTTTCAATGTAAAGTCTTTTACAAGACATGCTTGTGGTAATTGAATTGAACCTTAAGAACGGTGCGTTAGGAGCAGAAGACAGGAATACTTGAAGAAGTATTTTGGCTTAATCTGAGTAGCATTATACTATTTGAGGATATGACCATTATGATAATAAGGGAATTAGAATGAAGATGAATTAAAATGAAGGCAAGAGCTACACCAAGCACCTTCATTTCATTTTACCTCCGATGACAACTTCACAAGGAAAAGAGTATTGACATACTGTACAAAAGTAAAATTTGAGGGTTGGAGAGGTAGTCTAACTTGTTCTGGATTGCAGTCAGGTGAGCCTGACTTCCTCAGATATGTTTATCTTTGTCCATTTGACTTCCCAGAAAAGCAGGTTTCTAAATAGTGGGTCAGAGATGGAAAATTCCACTCTTTTGGAGTCTAAATACTGCCATTTTCATTACTTCCAAACCTTCAGTTCATTCTTATGAGATACTTAATTGGCTAGGTACATTCCTTGGTCCCAGTTAATTTCTAATTTGAGACAACTTTTCTGTAGCATTGACTGACAAGTCAGGCTAGAGTATGAGTTTTGAATGGTAGCTGAAAAAACTCACTAGATACAATCATTAATTTGCACCTAGAATCCTTCCTGCTACTTGAGACTGCCATTGGGACTACTGCAATTGTAGACCTTATCAACTACCAGTAGATGACAGATCATCTTAACAAATAGAGGCCCTTTCCCAGGGAATTTTATAAAATTTGAAAAATCTTAAGTAGCCCAAATCACAATTTTCACAGTGTGAATAGCTCCTGTCACCTTATAAACTTAACCTGGGGACCAAAGGGGCTTCAATTGACTTGAGAGACTTGTAAAATAATAGGCCTTATGTTTTTGCATGTAAGTTTGTTTTGGCAGGGAGAGATTCCATAGTTTTTGATCAGACTTTTAAAGACCTCCATCAATCAAGAGAGATTGAAAATCCCTGGATGGTCTTATGAAGGCTTCCAGTACCCCTGTCCTTTAGGGTTATCCTTTTAACAAAATTGATGACTGTGTCCCTTGTAGGAAGATATGTCTAGCACCACCATAACCTTCCCAGAGGTATTGTAATAGAGAAGGTTTGAAGTCAGAAGTAGGACCAGTTCTCACTGTATTGTCTTGTGCGTCTATAAGCAAATTTCTTATCTCAGGGCCAGTGATCAGCAGGTAAACATCCTACCCTATCCAAGTGTCGAAGCCTTGAAATACTTCTGTTATGAAAAGCTGTTTTCCTGTATACTTAAGACACTTGACCCCTCCCATGACTCCTTCCATCTAGAAACTAAGAAATTTTTATAATCAATGTATAGTTCAGAAGAACCCAAATGGTGAGCTAGACAAGCAAAAGTCTGTGTAAGATCTAACCTAACATTGAACACTTTTCTCATTGACATTGAGACTTAAAATATACACTTTAGAACCCACACTTCAGGGGGGCCCCTTAGCACTCACCATCTTGTATCACCAATTACATTCTATTGCATGCACTAGAGGATTTTCCCCACTGGTCCTGATGTTAGGACAAATTGCACGTGCTGGACTTCCTTGGGAGCACCCCTTAGCCACTATTGGGGGAGAGCTCATTTCATGTATTCAGGTTTGCCCCCACTTGGATAACACAATCATTCCGAACACGTCTCAGAGGTTCCTAACAAGGCTGAGTTCTGGTTTCCTACTGTGGTTCTGAAGAGCTGCACTGTATATCTTTTCATCTACCCATGTTACCTCCCTGATTCCCAACAAGCACTTCCTAGGGTCACCTCTCAAAGAAACTATCTGTACCCAAATCCTTTTCACAAGGTCGACTTCTATGGGATCTCAGTCAAAGACACTCTTAAAAATAAGCATTTACACATATTCTAGTGCATACATAATATTTTATGAATGTTGGGAGAACAAAAGGTTTCATGTACACTTTCCTTCCCAACATCAATAAAAAAGGCAAATTGGGAAATGTGATATTTAATATTCCACAGTGGGCTGTCAGCACTTTCAAAGCCCAAAGATGTCTGATAAAACATGTAATTTATTCAACCTCATTTCCTATGATCCTCCAATATTTGCTTAACTGTATTAATACTGTGGGACTCATCTGCCTTAGCTGAAAAACCCATCCTTAAATTCTTTTTACAAATTAACTAACACAAATTTCTAACAAAAACCTTTGCCTTTGCAATGTGTATCATACTGTATTGCTCCGTGCTCTGGAGGAATATGTGAAAGGATAGGTCCCATATTTCTCATGGCAGAAGACAGATTTTCCTTACCACTTTTTCACTGCTCTGCCTGCCCTTTGTGAACTCTTCCTAACCTTTCCTTGTCATCTTTCTACTTGCTGGGAGAGATATGGAAGGTAACATTTTTCACCCAGGATGCTAGCTCAGTAGTACCCATGGTCATGGGATAAATTTCAAAATTTGTCCACAACCGTCCAAAGAAACATTCCCCTATAAGAAATGTAGTTTTTAAATGGTTGGTGAGGCTTCTGACCATCAAGAACAGGAGATGTGAGTTGGATGAAGTTTGGGACTCTCTCCCTCATTCATTTACTGGAAATATTCAGGAATGTTTAATGCATGGGCTGTGCAGTGCAGTAATAGCATCCAAACAGAAGTCTTGTTTATAATATTGGCAGGGCAAGAATTCTGACAACTTTTCATTGGACTGCGTACTTACATATTTAGTGGAGGAAGTGTGGGGAGTGAAAAGTGTAGATAGAATGTCAGCAAAGAATAACCATATAAGGCTTTGTTTATGTCCATCCCTCTCATATCAGTTAAGGTCTATTTCAGACAGCTCTTGCCACAGTGGTACAGTACAATTCAACCTAATTCTAGATTGCTTCAATTTTAATTTATTTCTTGCTAATTATCTGTGAGTTGAGTAGAGGTTGACTGCTCCAGACTGAATTTATCTAGGTTTGGTTCTTGACTACAGTGTCTGGGCCCTTGGATTTGATCCTATTCTTTTTTATATCCATTTATTTATTAATTATTTGTTTTTATTGAATCACTGCGAATTACAAAGTTACAAAGGTATTTATGATTTTCAGGAGTATATTGTTCTAAACACCAATCCCTTTACCAGAGCCCACTAGCCTTCACCAGTGACTTCAGTTTCCCTCTTATCTCTCTTACCATGCCTCTGTGGCAGTCATTTTCCCCCTCCCCCATTGTCCTAGTGTTCCCTTTCCTAACTTTTCCCCACCACCTCTGCCTTAGTGCCAAGCTTCCTAATAAAGACCAGTTTTCCTGCACTTATTTTCTATAGTCATCGGGGATTTGATATTCCTATACTAGTTTTTGTTATATCCCACGTATGAGAGACATTATTCTGAATCAGTTCCTCTTCCTTTGATTTCCCTCAACATGATACTCTCAGATCCATCTATGTTACAGCAGATTGTACGACTTTATCTTTTTAAATTTATTTTTATAATGGTTTTCACAATAATAAATTACATTCAATATTTTGACACCAGTCCCATCACCATTACACCTTCCCACAACCATTATTTTTAATTTTCCTGCCACCACTCAAACCTGCCAAAAAGGTAGATAATTTATTTTGTATTGCTTGTTATGAATAGCATCAGATGTTGGATAGCTTCAAGAGTGGCAGTGTGCTCCTGGAATTCTAAAATATTAGGTAATTAGGGTCTGGAGAAATCTCTGCAACAAGCTGCTTGGTTCTGGGATTCTTTTTTGTGCCTCTGGATACTTCTATTTAAGGAGCTTAAATAGAAGCTGAAGGCAGTTTCTGGGTGTGACCTCCAGGGTCCTATAGGGACAGGGAGATGAGAAGAACCGCCCCATACCCTATTCCTTGAGGCCTGGAGTTTTATATCACTGATCTCATGTATCTCGGCTTCTCATTGGGTTCTGGAAGTTGGCAGCAGCCAGGATTCCTAGGGTGCAGGTGCAACTTTATCTTTTCTTAAGGCTGAGTAGTATTCCATTGTGTGTATATACCATAGTTTCTTTATCCAGTCATGGGTATTTGGGTTATTTCCATATTTTGACTATTGTAATAGTGCTGCGATGAACATAGGAGTTCAGATGTCTTTTCTACTTTGCTCTTTGGGACCTATAGGGTATATTCCAAACAGTAGAATTGTTGGGTCATATGGAAGCTCAATTTCCTTTCTTTTAAATTTATTTTTTTAATTTGAGGAATGTTCATATTATCTTCCAAAAAGTCTGGACAAGTACCCATTCCCACCAGCAGTGAATGAGGGACCCTTTACCCCCACATTCTTGCCAACTCGATTTGGTCCTGTCCTATTCTTATTTCTTCTCCTCCTCATATAGAAGGAATATACATGTTATGTTCTTTTCAGGACAATGAGAAACACACGAGGACATTCCAAATTTTTACACTTGTCCAAACTGCTAATTGCACTGGTCCAAGTCAGTCACATACTAAAACCCAAAGTCAAGGGAAGGAAGTATTCACCAACAATGAGACAATGGCATAGTTTTATATGTAGGTATATAAGTACACTGTATCACTGTATCACTGTCATCCCATTGATCATTGATTTGCTGGAGTGGGCCCAGTAATGTCTCCATTCATCCTAGCCCTGAGATTTTAGCAGCCTCTCTTTACTCATCCTTCCCAACGGTGCCGCATTAGAGGCTCTTTCAGGGTCAGGGTATGAGGTATATAAGGTATATATGTTAGTAGGGAAAAACCAGGGTCAATGATTTGGTCTCTGAAATGTCCTCATCTGAGCATACAATCATTGCGACAAGCCATCTAAAGATAAAAATATAATGCTTTAACATTGTGTATCCACATGTCTGATGCCCTGTACTTTTAAAAATACCTTTAAAAAATGTTTATTGTTTTTTAAAAAATATTTTAATTTAATTTTATTTTAGGCACCCTGGTTTACAAAACTGTTAATAATTTTAGGGTTTTGTATCCAACATCACACTCTCCATCAGAATGTTCACTTCTTTCCACCATAGTCCCAGTATCTCCTCCCCTTCTTTTTGGTAAGCTTCCTACTAAAGACCAGTCATCAGTTTCTACTACCTTTGGATGTTTATTATTCCCCTAATAAGATTCTTTATATCCTTCATACAAGAGAGATAATTATTCCTCTATCCCTCTCCTTTTGACTAACTTCACTCAGCATGATACTGCCCAGATTCATCCACATAGCAGTAAATTGCATGATTTCATCTTTTCTTAAAACCCAGTAGTATTCCATTGTATATATGTACCGTAGTTTCTTTATCCAGTCACCTATTCTTGAACATTTGGGCCATTTCCACATTTTCATTATCGTAACTAGAGCTGCAATGAATAATGGAGTGCAAATATCTTTTCTGGATAGATTTTGGTCCCTTGGGGTAGATGATAAGAAATGGAATTATTGGAACATATGGAAATTCAGTTCCTAGTTTTTTGGAACATGCCCATATTGTTTTACAAAATGGCTGGACTAGTTGGAATTTATACCAGCAGTGAAAGAGGCCCCTCTTTCCCCACACCCATGCCAACACTGGTTATTTTTGTGCTTCGTGTTATGTGACAGTCTGACTGGTATGAGATGAGATGTTATTGATTTTTTTGTTTGTATGGGGGGACAACCCATGTTGGTCAGGGCATATATTCTTGGTTCTGTTCTCAGGAATCACTCCTGGTGTACTTTAGGGACCATATAGGTGTCAGAGATTGAATTTGTATGTGTTGGCTGTAAGCAAAGTAAGCACCCTACCTGCCGTACTATCTCTCCTGTCCCTTCATTGTTGTTTTAATTTGCATTTCCCTGATAGATGATGCAAATATTTTTTAAATTTATTTTTAAATATTTAAAAATGTATAATACTTTATATAATTTTTAATTTTTAAATTTATTTTGAGGTACATAAAACCACAACTGTTGATAAGAATCTAGATATGAAATTATTAGATAACAAAGCTCCAATATTAAAATCAATATCAGAAAAATCATTTTAATGTGAAAATTATGATGGTGATGATGACAATTTTTTTATTTTTGTGTCACACCTGGCATTGCACAGGGATTACTCCTTTCTATGCAACTCAGGAATTACTCCTGCTGGTGTTTGGGGGACCATATGGGATGCTGGGAATCGAACCCAGGTTGGCCACGTGCAAAACAAACGCCCTACCTGCTGTGCTATCACTCTAGCCCCTTATGTGAAATTATTATATCTAATTACAGGTTGCTAAGTCTTTGTCTAAGAATTTATTAAGTTTTTTGTTGCTAGTTGAACCTTATGTGTTATTGTTTTTGTTTGTTGGGTTTAGTTGGCCTCTATGTTAATATCCCATCTACTATGGTGTGCTACTACTGGAATTTCAGAATTGAAAGATTAGGATGCAGAGATGTTTTAAAACTCTTAATCCTTAGGACATAACAAAGTACTTTGGACAGAGAATCAAAGTAATCCAATGTAAGCAAATAGATGTTCAATAAATGGAAGCTTCTAAATAGAATGAAAAGAATAAAACTGAATTGAAATGATTTGAGAAAACCCTTAGAAAATTTGCTTTTTATCCACCTATAAGATGTTTTTCTCTTATACAGCATGCATAAAAGTCCTACAAGCTCCATTTGAATCGTCTTATACTCACAGCAAGATGAAACTTTAAATCATCTATCAGTTAATCTTTCTTTTAAACATGAAATATTTGAATGGGAGCATACAAGAGTAATTGTGACTATTGACTTTTTCAGTTTAATCTCATTGTTCAATTTGGCTCCCAATTCCCTTTTTATTCCTCTTTTGAAGAACTACCATTATTTAGTCCATAACAGTCCAAATCCTAAAGTTTATCCCTTTGTTAGTTCATTCTTTTATTATGCCAAATTTGTTCCTAAACCTGTATCACTGTCATCCTGTTGCTCATCGATTTGCTCGAGTGGGCACCAGTAAAGTCTCCATTGTGAGACTTGTTAGTGGTTTTAGCATATCAAATATGTCAAGGGTAGCTTGCCAGGCTCTGCTGTGTGGGCGAGATACTCTCTATATCTTGCCGGGTTCTCTGAGAGGGGCGGAGGAATGAAACCCGGGTCAGCTGCATGCAAGGCAAACACCCTACCCATTGTGCTATCGCTCCAGCCCAATAGGACTGGGTACTTCTAAAAATTTAAAAGAGTCAATTTGGTGGGTGGTTTCATCTATATTTATTTTTAAATTAATTAATTAATTATATTATTTTTATTATTTTGCTTTTTGGGTCACACCCAGAGATGCTCAGGAGTTCCTCCTGGCTCTGCACTCAGGAATTACTCCTGGCCGGGCTTGGGGGATCCTATAGGAGGCTGGGGATCAAACCTGGCGTGCAAGGCAAACGCCCTCCTTTCTGTCTTATGGCTCCAGCCCCTGTTTTTCAGTTTCTATGCATTTTTATCTGATACAGTTGTATAAGTCAAGCTAAACCTTAAGTGCTGGGCCCAGAGTACAATGGGTAGGGCACTTGTCTTGCACACAGCCGACCTCGGTTCTATCCCCAGATTACCAGGAGTTATTCCTGAGTGTGCCATTATATCTACCTCAAAATACATTGGTATCTAGTACAACAAGTACACAACATTCATCCACTCCTGTCCATATCAATTTGCACAATCCATATGCCCTTAAAAATGGAATGATTACATTGAATGAGAACTGACAATGTGACAAGCAATGAGCCCAACCATAATCATTATCTTGTCTTGTGACTGTGAGCTTGAGGTATACCAGATACATTCTCCAGGAAGACTCTAATTCCAAGCCAGCACACTTAATCACTAGGCATTACTGCCTCTAGATCTTTGATTTCCAGGATGTTGGCAAAACATGGACCTTGGGCAGGAAACCTCAGCAGAGATTCTCTTTTTCTGACTCTCTGTGACCAGAGTGAAAACATTAGATCCTTGTGATCCTCAGTTTCTTCTCCCGAAAAGGAGGCTCACGTTAAGTTGATATTGGAAATAATTTCAGAATGTAGCACTCTGCTCAAATTCTTTGTGATCTATATTTTATTATCTTCTAATGTTCCCTAAACTCCTGCACTGATAATGCTTCCATCAAAAGTGACTTTGTTCTGTTGTTTCTTCTCCACATTTGCCGACGAGGCACTTTTGGTCTTCTGCTGTGAGAAATTTCATTTCCCTGGAGGCTTCTTATTTGTTTGTTGAACAAACCACACATCACTAGCAATGTCATATTCCCAGGATTTTTCGATATTTCTTGATTCATTTACCCCTGCCTTTGTGTCTTTGTTGCTTTCCCAGGCTCTCCCCTCATAAGAGCTGCAGATTGTATCTGATTTTGTCTGCACGTGCCAAAAACCAAAAGGGAATTTGGGTGATTCAAGGCTTAATTTTGTGTGTGTTGGTGTTTTATCTGACTGGCCTCCAATATTTGATCATATTGAAGAATAACAATATCATTTAAAAATTTTGTTTTGACCTAAATAGTTAATCGTAAAGTACCTGGCTCTTGCTACCCCTCAATTCCTGGGATGTGAGACCAAACAGTTTTTGCCCCCCTTCTATTATTAGTCTTGTAATGATTGTGTGTGCATGTATGTGTGTGTTTGTTTATGTATGATTGAACTAGAACTAAGTAGTTCTACTCATGTCAGTTTCATAAGAAAACCACAAGACAAACCTTATGTGTTAAAGTTTTTTGTGTGTGGAATGCACATTGCTTGAGCCAAGATTTCCTGGTAATTTGAAAATAATTTGCAAAGCTCTGAGAAAATCAAGTCATTGTTTGACCTGTGATTGTGTAGGCATAATGCCTCTTCTCATGCTCTTTGTGCCAGTTGCAGTTTAGTTTCAGCAAAACAACATTATCTATTATTTTAAAATCAATGCAGTTAATTAGAATTGCACTTGTGTTATAGTTTTAATTACATTAATTTAAAAATGTTTAAGGACTTTGAAGATGTAGACAAACTGTAATATAAGGAATCTGTGGTCTGATGTTGTAGTGAGCAATATCATATGTAGAACATTTTTTGGTTTGGGGATACACCCAGCAGTTCTCAGGGCTTACTCTTAGCTCTGTGCTTAGGGATCATTCCTGGTGATGCTCAGGGAATCATATATGGTGTCAGGATCAAACCTGGATGGACTGCATGCAAGGCAAGTGACCTGTCTGTTGTACTCGCTCTCTAGCCTTGTAATGAGCAATATTTTTTATTAAAGATATTCAAGAATGAATATCTGGAGCCAGAGCATACAGCAGGTGGGGTGCTTGTTTTGAATGTAATTGACCTGGGTTTGATCCCCGGCACCCCATATGGTCAGCTAGCACACCAAGACTGATCACTGAGCACAGACCCATAAGTAAGCCATGAACACCTCTAGGTTTTGCCTCAAAACCAAAGCATTGTATGCAATATGGTAAATTTCTGTAAATAGCATATGCATACACACGAATACTAGTATATATGCATAGCCACATTTTACAACAGAGTTACATACCGCTAAATATGCATGAGGTATTTTGAAGGATAGCTTCATGGGATGATGACTATGGCTTAAATACTGAATAACCTCCATAAATGATTTGACTCATCCCCATTTTTATTCAGTTTAGTATTAATTATTCCTACTGTCATCAGAAATACAACATTGCAATGAAAGTTAAACAAAGTATTTTTAGATCATCAAGATGAGGATTTGAACCTGGGAACAGTCTGACAGATTTTACTCTATAAGAACTGCTCCAAGCCCTGCAAGACTGGATTGAGCGTATTTGATTATGACAGAGTAGCATATGTGCAAGTAAAGAAAGGAACAGTGCATCAAGTATGTTAAAAGCACCATAATGCCTGACAGGGACATCTGGTTTTCATCTGTAGGGGTTCATTTTTTGATATCCTGTACAATATTAACCCAAACTTGCTTTTAAAACTGTGTCGCATACGGGGGTCTGTGAAAATTTTTGCAACCATAACACTTTTCTAAATGTACAAATTCCAAAACTTAATCCAAAATCAACTGTGTTATAAGTCCTTTGGGCAATACTTGCCCATGTGGCATTTCTTGAGAGAAAAGGGTCGCGAGTGAAAAAATTTTTAAGAAGCTCCAATCTAAAGAACACTGACTGATGCTATCTGTAAACAAAGGAGGGCAAGTACTGGGGACTTTTAATTGCTACTCTGATTTCTAAATAATGTGCTCTGGAGACATGAAGGCTAGGTATCCATTGCTCAGATCATCTGTTGCTGGTTTCTTTGGATATAAGCAGAGCTAGTAAGGGTTGGTTTCCTGCAGGCACTGGTTTCCTGTATGACTATTTCTTCACTGAACAGGGCAAGTCTGTTTTGACTGTAAGCTATGCAGATGGCTTGGCTCTCCCATCTGCTAGACTAGGAAGGGGATCCCCACTTACTCATAATACATTCACACTACATAGTGGGAATGTAAAATGGCAGAACTACTAGGAGAAACAATTTGGCTTTCATATGAAATAAGGCATGGGCTATCCATAAGATCGGGCCATCCTGTTCTAGAATTTTATCCAAGAAAAATTAAAATGTGTCTTTTCTAAGACTTTGATACAAACGTTAAGTGGCTTTATTTATAACAGCCCCAAATGGAAACAACTTAGGTTATAATCCCTAATTGAATAGAAGAATGGTTTAAAAAATTAATTGTACATTTCCTTCTATGTCTTAGACATAGAGAAAAGTTTGGTAGTTATCAGAAGGGAAGAGAGTCCAAGAGGTGATAAATGGAAATCAGACTTTTAGGTGTGATTGTGCTGTGGTATTCATAGATATAGAATCATCACACTGTGTATCTGGAATTTATCTAATATTATAAACCAATGGAACCTCAGTAAAATTTTATTCTTAAAACTCCTGTTATATTCAGGCAATGTAATACTGTCTAAGAAGAAGTACATTAACTGGGGCCAGGAGGATAGCAAAATCAGCAGAGAATACAGTTTAAACTCTGGCATCATGATATGGTCCTCTAAGAACTGCTAGCACAAATGAGCATGGCTGGGTATGTTGCTCAAAAATAAAAAATAAATACCAAACTATTGATATTATTTAAAAGAGTGAACTGATGGAGAAAACCCCATGGTTTCATGATAAAGCCATTTTGCTGGGCAAAAGAAGCTAGACACAAAACAACACAATCTGTATGGTTCCATTTATGCGATCATCTAAAAAAAAGATCAATCTAACATGATGTGACAGAATGCAGATCAGTTGGTTTTGGTGCTATAGGGCATATTAACTGTGAATAGGCCCAAGGAAAATTTGGAGGAGGCTAAAAATACTCTGTTTTTAGTGTGACAGTGTTTATACAGGTGAATATGTGACCTGAACATAAGATTTCAGTTTGTGTTACTTATATCTTATAAGAATAATCACAAAGACAGGAAATCATCTCCAAATGAAAAATAAACAATATTTAAAGGAACCTTCATCCAGAGCAATACCTTTGAAAGGTGTGTTATCCTTATTATCCTCCTGATTCATGTATGGCTGGCAATCTACTGTCTCCCCTTATTTCAGAAGCAGTCCAGACTGAGTGCTTATTTTTTCTCAAGTGACAAAAGCAGTGACTCTGGTCACTCTTTTGCCACTTGACTTCCAGCCTATTCCCTGGAGTCTCATCAGCACTTTTGCATATGACTTCTCTGCTTTCCCAGCTTGTATCTAAACAGATCTTCAACCAACTGCCCACGGTGGTGAAGTTGACATGCCCGCATTTCAATTCAAAGTATCTTTTTTTTTAGCTTGCTTATATATGTGTGTAGGTTTAAACCTCGATTTTTCATTAGGCTCATAACTGATCTTAATTAATTTCTTAGACGTGTCATTTTGTACTTGTCTTGTTAGAAGTAGTCCTTGGACACAGGGGAACTTCCTCTGGTGACCCTTGTTGCTGGGTTGGTGTGAGTTCAGCGGTCATGGAAGCTGATCTCATCTCCATGTCTCTTGGAATGGGAAGGCGAATGGCTCAGAGTACTGGTTTCTTTTCTTTTTTTTTTTTTTGCTTGCTGTCTTCTTCAGCAGGGGCGACTGCTGACAGCTGAGCTGGCTGCCTCATTAGAATTCGCCGGGTGAGCTGATTATCCATTTAACTGATGAGGGAATTCTTCCACCAAAGGGGTGGAGAGGAGGTTAATTTTTTTCAGAAAGCTATTCTCTTCATGCTTTTCTGCTGGGGTTGGGGGAGGGAATTGCTGCTTGATTATCTAAAACCGCTTTTACAGGAGATACCAGGAAGCACCAAACCATTCTTCCACCAAGAAACAGAAAATCAGTTCCAAAGATCTGCTTATTTCAGTACATCACATGTACCCAATCTTCCTTTTGAGAAACGGCAACTACACGCTATTCACCTCAGAGAATACAAAGTCTATGCCAAGTTGACACTCCATTATTCCTCAAAGCTCCTTACATGCAGATGTTTGGGTTGCTCGATTAATGTTAGGAGGAGAGAGTGTCCCTGTAGATCACAATCAAAGTCTTGGATTTTGGCCTGTCATCACAGCATGTAAAACTCCTGTTGCAGAGGAAAACCTGGGCTGCTACTTTAACTCCAAACATTGACTTTCATAATTAGAAGTCTCCAAAACCATCAAGTCATATGCCCTTGTTTTAGGAAGCAACAACTAAGATACAACAAGAACCACCTCCTCCCTGGTTGTGAAACTGATTAATTTCCTGGTGTTCTTATTAACATAAAAGCTCTGGCCTGCTCCATTTTTGACATAGGCTCGTTCACTCCTTCTTAGGCAACTTGATGGTCCTCACTCCTAAGATGCCATCATATCGATGCTGAAACTAGAGTGAACACCCATCAGCATAGAGCACTACAGTGCAGAATTCCTACACTCAGGCCTCAGCTGGGACTACAGGTGTATACCACTGTGCCTGAACCTTGCTGTCCCTTCTGATGGAAGACTGGAAAGACCACATTCTTTTATTCTTTGTTTGCTTTTAGACCACACTCAGTGGTATTCAGGACTATTTTTTTAATTGGGTCACTTTGAGATGCACAGTTACAAAGCTGTTTATGATCGGATTTCAGTCATACAATGGTCCAACACACATCCCTCCATCAGTGTATGTTTCCCACCAACTTATGACCCCAGTTTCCCTCCCACCACCCCAACTCAGTCTGCACTCTTCTCTCCTCCTCCCCCCTCCTCCTCCTCCCCCCTCCTCCTCCTCTCCTCCTCCTCCTCCTCCTCCTCCTCCTCCTCCTCCTCCTCCTCCTCCTTCTTCTTCTTCTTCTTCTTCTTCTTCTTCTTCTTCTTCTTCTTCTTCTTCTTCTTCTTCTTCTTCTTCTTCTTCTTCTTCTTCTTCTTCTTCTTCTTCTTCTTCTTCTTCTTCTTCTTCTTCTTCTTCTTCTTCTTCTTCTTCTTCTTCTTCTCCTCCTCCTCCTCCTCCTCCTCCTCTCTCTCCCCACCCTTCTCCTTTGGGGAATTATAGTTTTCAATACAGATATTGAAAGGTTATTGTGTTTGTTCCTTTACTTACTTTCAGCATGCAGTTCTTAACCAGAGTGAACATTTCCAACTATCATTGCCATAATGGTTTCTTCTCTATCCCAACTGCCTTCTCCCTCAGAACCTGAGGCATACTTCCAATCATGGACCAATCCTCCAGGCCTGTGTTGATACTGTCCTTGGGTATTAGTCTCCTACTATGTTATTTTTATGTCCCAAAAATGAGTTCAATCATTCTATATCTGTCCTTCTTCTTATTCATTTCACTCAGCATTATACTCTTCATGTCCATCCATTTATAAGCAAATATCATGATTTCATTTTTCCAAATAGCTGTGTAGGACTCCATTGTGTAGATGTACCATAGTTTATTATTTTAATTTTTAAAAATTTATTGAATCACCTTGAGATAGTTACAAGCTTTCATGTTTGGGTTACAATCTCACAATGATCGAACACCCATCCCTCCACCAGTTCACGTTCCCCAACACCAATATCCCGGATATAACCCCCCTTTCCCACCCCCCTGCCTCTATGGCAGACAATATTCCCCATACTCTCTCTCTACTTTGGGGCATTATAGCTTGAAACACAGGAACTGAGAGGTCATCATGTTTGGTCCATTATATACTTTTGGAATGCATCTCCCATCCCAACTAGTTCCTCCAGCCATCATTTTCTTAGTGATCCCTTCTCTATTCCATTCTGCCTTAAACACTTCCAAACAGTTTATATGAAGCAAATATCACCCTGACACCAAAAACAGACAAAGATACCACAAAGAAAGAGAGTTACAGACCGATATCCTTGATGAACACAGTCGCAAAGATCCTCAACAAAATATTAGCAAACAGAATCCAATGACTCATCAAAAAGATCATACACCATGACCAAGTAGGATTCATCCCAGGGATGCAAGGATAGTTTAACATTCGCAAGTCAATCAGCATAATTCATCATATTAATAAAAAATAGTAAAAACCATATGATCATATCGATAGATGTAGAGAAAGCATTTAACAAGATTCAGCACCCGTTGTTGATGGAAACTCTCAGCAGAATGGGCATCGAAGTAACTTTCCTCAATATAGTCAAAGCCATCTACCAAAAGCCCACGGCAAGTATCATTCTCAATGGCGGAAAACAGAAAGCCTTCCCTCTTGAGATCAGGCACAAGGCAACGTTGCCCGCTTTTTTTTTTAACCAGAGTTGTCATTTATTGCCCTTTTTTTAAAAAAAAAATTTTATTGAATCACCATGAGATAGTTACAAGCTTCCATGTTTGGGTTACAGAGGCTGGAGCGATAGCACAGAGGGTAGGGCATTTGCCTTGCACTCAGCTGACCCGGGTTCGATTCCCAGCATCCCATAGGGTCCCCCGAGCACTGCCAGGAGTAATTCCTGAGTGCAGAGCCAGGAGGAATCCCTGAGTATAGCCGAGTGTGACCCAAAAAGCGAAAAAAAAAGGTGACTCATGTTTGGGTTACAATCTCACAATGATCAAACACCCATCCCTCCACCAGTGCACATTCTACACCACCAATATCCCGGGTATACCCCCCCCTTTTCCCACCCTCCTTCTGCCTCCATGGCAGACAACATTCCCCATACTCTCTCTCTACTTTTGGAAGGTTGCCTGCTTTCGCCACTCCTATTCATTATAGTACTGGAAGTCCTGGCCATAGCAGTTAGACAAGAAAAAGATATCAAGGGCATAAAGATAGGAAAGGAAGAGATCAAGTTATCACTATTTGCAGATGATATGATACTGTACTTGGAAAACCCTAAAGAATATACAGAAAAACTCCTAGAAACAATAAGTCGATATAGTAAAGTGGCAGGCTACAAAATCTATACCTAAAAGTTAATGGCTTTCTTATATACAAATAATGAAAGAGAAGAAAGAGACATTAAAAAACCTCAGAAAATCAAGTACCTTGGAGTCAGCTTAACCAAAGAGGTGAAGGACCTATACAAAGAAAATTACAAAACACTACTTCAAGAAATAAAGGAGGACACTAGGAAATGGAGACACATTCCCTTCTCATAGATAGGGATAATTAACATGATCAAAATGGCAATACTTCCCAAAGCACTATATAAATTTAATGCAGTCCCTATCAGGATACCCATGAGGTTTTTTTTAAGAAATAGACAAAACACTCCTGAAATTTATATGGAACAATAAACCCCCACGAATAGCTAAAGCAATCCTTGGAAAAAAGAAGTGGCATCACCTTCCCCAACTTCAAACTCTACTACAAAGCAGTAGTAATTAAAACAGCATGGTATTGGGATAAAAACAGACCTGCAGACCAATGGAACAGCGTTCAATATCCTGTCACAGACCCCCAAATATATGGCCACTTAATCATTGACAAAGGAGCAAGAAATGCAAAGAGTAAAAAGGAAAGCCTCTTCAAAAAGTGGTGCTAGGAAAACTGGATAGCTACCTGCAAAAACTGAACTCTGAACTCTGTCTAATGCCAGGCAAAAAAGTAAGATAAAAGTGGATTAAAGACCTCAATATCACACATGAATCTATAAGGTTCATAGAAGAAAATGTAGGCAGAACTCTCCATGACATTGAAGCTAAAAGCATCTTTAAGGACGAAACAGCACTGATCATGCAAGTGGAAGCAAACATAAACAAATGGGACTACATCAAACTAAGAAACTTCTGCACTTCAAAAGAAACAGTGGCCAAAACACAGAAAGCACCCACAGAATGGGAAAGAATATTTACCCAATATCCATCTGATAAGGGATTAATAGCCAGGATATAGAAGACACTAGTAGAATCATATAAGAAAAAACCTCCAACACCATCAAAAAATGGGGAGAAGAAATGAACAGAAATTTCCTCGAAAAAGAAATACAAATGGCCAAAAGGTACATGAAAAAATGCTCCACATCCTTAGTCATCAGGGAGATGCAAATCAAAACAGCATTGAGATATCATCTCACACCACAGAGACTGGCACACTTTCAAAAGAACAAAAGCAGCCAGCGCTGGTGTGGATGTGGGGAAAAAGGGAAGCTTCGTCACTGTTGGTGGGAATGCCAACTGGTACAGCCTTTCTAGAAAACAATATGGAAAGTCCTTCAAGAACTAGAAATTTAGCTTCCATATGACCCCGCAATACCACTTCTGGGAATATATCCCGAGGATGCAAAAAAGCACAGTAGAAATGACATCTGTACCTATATACTCATTGCAGCACTGTTCACAATAGCCAAAATATGGAAACAACCCGAGTGTCCTAAAACAGATGACTGGTTAAAGAAATGTTGGTACATCTACACAATGGACTACTATGCAGCTGTTAGGAGAGATGAAGTCATGAAATTTGCTTATAAATGGATAAACATGGAGAGTATCGTTCTAAGTGAAATGAGTCAGAAAGAGAGGGACATACATAGAGGGACTGCACTCACTTGTGGAGTATAAAATAACATCACATGATGCTGACACCCAAGGACAGTAGATACAAGGGCCAGGGGGATTTCCCCATAGCTGGAAGACTGCTTCATGAGTGGAGGGGAGAAGGCAGATTGAATAGAGAAGGGGTCACTAAGAAAATGATGGCTGGAGGTACCAGAGTTTCTTTATCCAGTCATCTGTTCTTTGGAACTCAGGTCGTTTCCAGATTCTGGCTATTGTAAATGAACACAGACTGCAGATGACATTTCTGCTGTATTTTTGTGACCCCAGGATATATTCGAGAAGTGGTAATTATGGGTCATATGGAAGCTCAATTTCTAGATTTTTTGAGGAAAACCCCTATTGTTTTTCAAAAAGGCTGGACCAGTTGACATTCCCACCAACAGTGAACAAGAATTCCTTCCTCCTCACATCCGCACCAACACTGGTTGTTCTTATTCTTTTTGATATGTGTTAGTCTCTGTGGTGCGAGGTGATATCTCATTATTATTTTGATTTGCATCTACCTGATGTTTAGTGATGCAGAGCATTTTTACATATGCCTTTTGGACATTTCAATTTCTTCTTTGAGGAAGATTCTGTTAATTTCTTCTCCCCATTTCTTTTTGGGGTTGAATGTCTTTTTACTTGTAAGGTTCTAGCAGTGCTTTATATATCTTGTACATATACATGTATACATATATACATATATATGCCTTATCTGATGGGTATTGGGTAAATGATTTTTACCATTCCATGGCCTGTCTCTATATCTTGTTCACCATTTCTTCTGACATGCAGGAGCTTCTTAGTTTAATGTAGTCCCATTTGTTTATCTTTGTTTCCACTTGCTTGGCCATCTTTTTTTTTCTTTTTGGGTCACACCTGGCGTTGCACAGGGGTTACTCCTGGCTCATGCACTCAGAAATTACTCCTGGTGGTGCTCAGGGGAACATATGGGATGCTGGGAATCGAACCTGGGTCGGCCTCATGCAAAGCAAACGCCCTACCCGTTGTGCTATCACTCCAGACCCAAAATGAAACTTTAAAGTTTAGCTTTTGCTTCAATGTCATGGAGTATTTTGCTTGTGTTTTCCTCCATGTACTTTATGGATTCAGGTCTGATATTGAGGTCTTTAATCCAATTTGATTTGATTTTTGTGCCTGGTGTTAGAGAGAGATCTGAGTTTATTTTTTCATCTAAGTGTCCAGATTATTATATTTCCAAATACTGCTTGTTGAAGAGGATTTCCTTGCCCCACTTCACATTTTTCTCCTTTATTGAAGATTAAGTAATCATATAATTGAGGTTCTGTGTTAGGATATTGAACTCTATTCCATCGGACTGTGGGTCTTTCTTTATTCCAGTACTTTGCTGTTTTAATTACTACTGCTTTGTAGTACATTTTGAAGTTGGAGAAGGTGATCTTCTTTTCCCCCAAGAATTCCTTTAGATATTCATGGGGGGTTATTTTTCAATATGAATTTTAGGATTGTTTCATCTATTTCTTTGAAAAATATCATGGATATACTTATAGGAACCTTATTGAATCTGTATAATGCTTTGGGGAGCATTGTCATTTTGACAATGTTAATCCTCCCAATCCATAGGCGGGGGATTTGTCTCCATTTCTCAGGACTATTTATGGCTCTGTGTTAAAGGATCACTCTTGACCCAACAGTGCTCAACCGACCAAAAGGCCCTCCCCTATGCAAACTATGCAATTCAAACCATTGAACTATCTTTCTGTGACCACATTCTTAATAGGGAAGGCTGGCTTTCTTCAGATTTAAACCTCAATCACTCCAGGCTACAGATGTCAAAGCACTTCTATGTTTTTAGAAAACTTTGTGTCAGGTCAGCTTATGATTGTGGCACCACAAAATGAAGAGTGTGGGAACACATGCAAAATGACTTATCATTAACTCTGAAGGAGAAAATATTCTTTTCTTTGAAGGACTTTGCATATTGCTTCCAGAAGTTTGGAATACTATTTTCCATGGGATGACATGAGGCATAAAATGGTGGCTTTCCTCAGAATAGGGAGCTGAACTGATATGAGAAGAAATGTTGAAGGTTTCCTTTTTTAAAGAAGACTTTCTTCTCCCTAAACTTTATCTTCTATTTTTTTCCCTTTAAAATAAAAAAACTATGAGGGTCCAGAGGAATAGTACAACAGATAAGGCTCTTGCTTTGTATGTGGCAGACCCAAGTTCAATTTTCAGCATTGCATGTGGTTCCCAGAGCCCTTACAAGAGTAATCCCTAAGCACAGAGCCGGGAGTAAGCCATGACCACAGCTGGATAGGATCACAAACCAAAATAAAATAAAATAAAAAACTAAGAAGGAAATGCATGCATCTTATATAAATAAGATAATAAAAAATGTATCTTCTACCAATCATGCATTACTATGCAACAAACTACTCCCAAAGTTAGTAACTGAGAAACAACAAGTGTTTTGCTTTTGAATCTGCAATTCAGGCATGGGAATATGACTCTCTCCTTGAACATGCCTGGGATCTCAGTGGGGCTTCACTGGAAGACCTAGGGGGCGTCTGGGAAATGGTCTTTCTTCATGTGGTCTCAAGCTCTCTTCATACATTTACTTCGTGTGTCTTCTTGAAGTAGCAAAGAATTCTTCCCATCTTCAATCTACCACATGGTCATACTCACAATGTTTAATCATGCATCCTAGAGGTAATGTCACTTAACAGCTTAGTATATATTTAAGCATGTGTAGTCACTGATTCTACATGTATTCCTACATTTACATGTGAGAATACAGACTTTAGAAACTGGATTAAAGTTTGGTTTTGCTTTAATACAGTAAAAGATGGGAATGGGCATGAACTATGAATTCTTCTATGGGCTTTTGCTTCTTCCAACCCTAACGACTTGTTTCAGCAGTCTGATTCTCTCAGAAATTTAATCTATGGCTGACCAAACACTAAAAAAATACATGAGAAGTGGTATTCATGGTGCTTTGCATTACTCAGAAGTACATCGTCTTTTTTTTGTATTTTCAACTGCCCTATGAGGTTAGTATAGTGGATTTGCAAAATTCCATGTTCAGCCAATTCAACTAAAATACCTCATTTATAGATTAATTCAGAGAGATTAAGTTAATCACAAAACCTGGAATATAAACCCATGCCCTTAACCTGTTCTATTCATCTAAATTGAACAGAAAAAAGTGAAGATGGTAAAGTTATCTGACCTGTTTCATTTCCAAGAGTGTGTGCAACAAGCACAGAAAAATGATAATCTGATTTCTTGAGTGTTAATTCTCACAATTTTTTTTTGCTTTTTGGGTCACACCTAGCAATGCACAGGGGTTACTCCTGGCTCTGCACTCAGGAATTACCCTTGGCAGTGCTCAGGGGACCATATGGGATGCTGGGATTCGAACCCGGGTTGGCCACGTGCAAGACAAACGCCCTACCCACTCTGCTTTTGCTCCAGCCCCATGATTTTTTTTTTGATTTTGGGGTCACACCCGGTGATGCACAGGGGTTACTCTTGGCTCATGCGCTCAGGAGTTACTCCTGGCGGTGCTCAAGGGACCATATGGGATGCTGGGAATCAAACCTAGGTCGGCCTCGTGCAAGGCAAACATCCTACCCGCTGTGCTATCGCTCCAGCCACCTCATGATGTTTTTTTGTTGCCAATAGCAAAAGTTTATTGCTGCTTTCATATGTGGGAACTATTTCCTCAGGCATAGCATCTTGAGTAATCTGAGAACAGTGAGGACATGTATGAGTGGAAAGGCCTGGAAAAAAATCAACTGTATTTCTAACAAACCAAAAGATAACTGTGGACAGTGGATCCTAATTTTGATGTGGGTTATTAATAGTTTACAAAATAGTTAACCTCAGCATTGACACAAATACAATTTTGAATCATCATGACAGGGAAGATCTTTTATATCAAGGGTCTCATCCCTCCCATCACAGCAACGAGATGCATCATAGGTCTTATTCTGGGACAGGTTCCCTTTATCATTTATCACCTGTTTCTTCATTGTGATTTGACTTGATTCAACATTAACAGGATATCAGTTCTATCCATGCAGAAGCTGGACTGGTCATATCCCTACTGACAAGTGAAGCCATTGAGATCAGGGAGCTTTCCAGCTCTCTGTTAACAGCTGTGCAATGTTCAGACCAGCGACCTTCCACTTTGTTCTGCATGGACTTCCCCAGCTGTGTTTCTATTGCCCTAGTTCTTTCTGTCCCCATGCATACTTGCTTAAATCCATATAGGGCTGAGTGCAGCTCTCAGTGCACCTGTGGTCTACAAAGTAACGAACTCAGTTGGGGCATGCTGCAAAATGGTTTCTACAAAAATATCTGCTGCCTCTGGATGTCTATAAAAGATCTTGGCCCATGAATGTAAGATGGAATAAGCTTTGGATAGATACCTTGGGCTTTAATAGAGAAGAGGAAATCTTTAATCCTGAGTGCTATCTGGATGACTTTAACCCATTACTCATTAATCCTTTTACCTGCCTATATCTTGTTCTTTTGCTACTGCATTAATTCAACAAGCATTGTCTGAGGCATCTTTACATGCCAGATACTGGACTGATAAATGTTGGAGACAAGTTCAAATAGAGAATGGTTGTTGACCCGTACTCTGGCAGCCTGGAGCACAATAGCAAGACATCTATACTACTTTTAAATGATTTCTTATTCTTTTCCTTTTTAATTTTATACTCTCTTACTGCTACCCAGTTTTACAAAAGTCATCTCACTCAGGTTTTACTGTTAAATTAGGAAACACACTCTAAATTTCCATTACTATTCTTGCAAGTTTTCCTTCCTTCCTTCCTTCCTTCCTTCCTTCCTTCCTTCCTTCCTTCCTTCCTTCCTTCCTTCCTTCCTTCCTTCCTTCCTTCCTTCCTTCCTTCCTTCCTTCCTTCCTTCCTTCTTTCCTTCCACTTTCTTTCTTTCTTCGTTATTATTTCAAATCAAGTTGCTCTTTATTCATATTTATCCCTTACTTTCATTGTAATGTTTATTTATTCTGTTATTTTCTCAAACATTTTAAGGATCTTTACTTTATATTCTCTTTAAAACTTTTCTATTATTTCCTATTATCCGGTTTTAGTCTTCTTTGTTACCTCTGCCAGCCATTCCTTAAGATAGTTAATTTCCTTGTGAAACTGATCATTTTTCTGCTGGGTCTTTTCCTTAGGTCTATTGCCTCTGTAGGGTGTTGCCTGGGTCTGTAGAGTGATTTCACATGTACCTTTGCCAAGACTCTAGGACTTGCTTTCCCAAACCCTGGATAAGGTTTATGCTAATGTTTCAGCTTGGGTTTTCTATACTCATAGTTACCATTACATCAAATTTTTATGTCTACATGGAATAAAGACCTGCGGTTTGCATTTTTCTGTAATGATCTTTATTTAGTCACATAAAGCCCAGACAGGTCCCAAGTGTCCTTATTGCTTCACTGGTCACAGTCTCTGTGTACCTTTTTCATGGGTTATGAAGGATTTGTGGCATTTCAAGTTCATGTAGGTGGTTTAGGTTGACCACTTGACCATGAACTTTTCGTGGGTCTGCAGACAGTGCTCCTGTCGTGGGAAGACTGTTATGTCTGGCCCCAGGTCTTATGTCTGGTCTGCAACCCACGTAACACTCCAGGACACCTGCATATTTTCTGCTTGTCTTTAATTCCCTCTTCTCTTCTGGTAGTTGGTATTTATTTTTTTTCAAATCTAGCTTTATGCTTTTTAAAAATTGGGAGTGGTGCTATATTTTAACTCAGTGTTTCCCAAAGTGGTCCATACAGACCTTCAGGAAAGTACTGGAACAATAAGTGGAGGAAGTAGTAGTCTTAGTTGTGGCCAAGGGGCCACTTTCCATTTGTTTAAAGAAGGTAGATGGGTGGCTAAGAGGGGGATGGTGAGTGATTTTTCTTTCCTCAAAAGAGAGTGTTAAGGACAAATAAGTTTGGTACCTCTGATTTAGTTCATAATATTTTAAAACCTATTTTGAATGTCTGTAACATCTTAGGCATTGTACCCACATATATTTGTAATTACTCACTGAGAGCCCTACATGCTTTCACCAATATGTTGCATTCAGGATAGCAATTAGAAGATGGGGTAGCCAGTGCTGCTGGAGACAGGTACAGTGACACCAGCAAATAACTGATAATAGCAAGGTGTATGGGGGAAAAGCTATTAAAAAAAACACTAAAAAACTTGCATGATTTTCTAGAGGCAAATAGTGTGAGCAAGTGAAGTAACACTCCTCTGTAGTGAATAGTATCATTTATCACCTCAAAATATGACATAATGATATTCCTTAGAGAAATCTTCCTTAGTTGAAAGGCTAGTTACTGCAGTGTTTAATTGATAGTATGTATCAATTAATATTATGATATTATGTATAAGATAATGTAATATTACTTCATATAAAATAATTTTATCTTGTGAGGACTGAGATAGCTCACCCAACGGGGTTGTAGAGTGGGAATTGAATGTGGAAGTGGGGATACTTTAATGGTTACATCGATAATATGGGTAAAGGACAATCTACTGTTGATTATTAATTAACTTAGGGTGTGTTAGTCTTATCTGTCCTACAAATGAATGGGAGCCAAATGTTTCCTATGACCTGGAAACAGGAACTGAGTCAGAGGCCCATTCAGGACTCTGGTTTTAAAATCAGAAGAGAGGGGATTAGGAGTGGATAGGTATCGTGTTATCGAATAGAGGCAAAGGCAATCTCATGGTTTCCAGCGATTATGGCAAAGCTGCCATCAGATTTCCAGTAAACTTGGGCTGACAGTTTAAAATAATAGTCAACAGCCTAGCTTCACTTCAGGCAGGAAACAGCATTGGAAATTTGCAAGTGAACTTTTCAGGCAAATGGAACAAGACAGAAGAGGTCAAGAGGAAAAGGAAGACCTTCAGAAGCCAGAGGATTATTGACCTCAGGGGAGCAAATAGCATACTACAAAGGCATTGGCAGCCTGCTAGGATAGTACTTTTCTTGGTTGGGGCAAAGATCTTAGGATGACACTCCATTCCCAAGACATAGGTGGCGATATTCTGAGACTGGAGCATGCTGGGTCAAGAAGGGGTTCTAAACTCCTTACCCAGAGAGAAGTGAAGAGAACCCATTTGAGACCTAAGTTGGTAACTATGCTGAGTTGGATCTAGGTGAGCAGTTTTACTGGGTAAAAAATAGTTTATTGTGCAATTTATAGTTTTGCATTAGTTCCTATCTCATAGGACTATCTTAGCTCTCCTTAGCTCAGTTTGTCTCTGGCCACAAACTCACCCCCACCACTTCACTGAAACTCTCTTCTCTTATATCACCAATGGATGCCAAATCTACTGGAAGCTTCTCAGTGCATTGTCAGTGAAACCACCAGTGGGCAGGGGAGAGAAAGGTGAGGATATGGGGAAGATAATGGTGTTTCATGCATTTTCTTCTGAGAGGACAGAAGAATCTTTTCTATTACCATTCAGAGAACTGGAACTTGATGGGTGTTAGAGCCTTTAGTTTAGCTTAGCTGTCTATGGGACTGATTTATTCCCTTGAAATCCAACCAGATATCAGAAGTAAGAAATAGAACCTTGGGCAGACAGAATAGCCTGTCTCCTGGTAAAGAAATGACAAAGAGACAGCAAAGACAGGCACTCTGCCCTCTGGGTCTCGGTTGTGTAAAATACTTCCTATGTTTGTCCCTTGCCTAATGATACAGTAAAATCCATATACATGATTGAATATAAATCAGATTAAGTTGGAAGTCATTTTGGATTTCAAAACTAAATTCTACCACTTGCTAAGGGAAACAGTTAAAAGCAAAATTAATAACTCAACAGATCTGTTCCACTTAGACCTGTCTGTGATGCCATATATTTCCTTTGTTCCAAAATTATGCATCATAGCCAGAAATGTCCATTGACAGGTCAATGGATAAATTTGTGATGATTTATACATGGAATCCTACTCAGCAACAAAAAAATACTGATATGCACAACATGGCTAGATTATAAAAACATACTGTTGAGTGAAAGAAACTGCACAAGAGCAAAAAGAGTATGATTTCATTTACAGGGCTTTCTAGAATTTACAGTGGTAAAAAATCAGAATAACAATTGCCTCTGATGATTAAAGGAAGACATTTACTGGGAAGAAATTTATGGGAGAACTTTCTAAATGATGGTCATTCTTTATCTTGATAAGTGTTTTGAGTTGTATGGGTTCATCCTTTTTCAAAATATGCCAAATGGTCATTGGGAGGTATGTAGCTGTTTCATTGTACACAAATGTGACCTCAAGAGGAAGATGGGCTGAAGAATGGATAAAGCAATATATAAGTAACAAAGAAACGGTAGAAATGCTCATGTGGAACACAGATGTTATGGATATGGGTGTTCACTAAAAAATTCTTTTAACTTTTCCCTGAAAAAATGCCCATATCAGAGGAAAAAATAAACCAATTTACAACAAGCCTCATATGCCTGGAATCTTGAACTTGCCACTAGCTAAGTTACTTTCCCTGCCAGGCTCAAACTGTATGGGTTTTCTGGCCTCTTTTTCCTTCAGTCATCCTTTTATAGTCTCAGTTTTTCTTTCCAACCACCTAGGTAACCTGCTTAAGATGACTTTTATTATGGGGCCTGCAGCAGGTCATCTCTTTGTCCTGTCTACCTTTCTTCCAGTGATGTTATAGTTAACTTACAAATACACAATTGTTGAATGGAAAATATTGGCAAGCACAGTATTTCCATGGAAGCTGTCTATGATTACTCTTGATTGCCTGAAAAGAGCAATGTGGGGATTTAGAGCTTGATAAATTGGCCAACATTATTCCCACTTCCCTTCTTCCTTGCCCCCTCCTCTGAACTCTATTGAATTTGTAATGACACAATCTTTCACCTTCCCAAATTGTATTGTACAACCAGAAAACATACATCCTCTGGAATTGACATTCCCATCTCATGACCTCATTTGGCCAGAGACTCAATGCGATTTGCCTCGAGGTTCACATATCCCTGAGTGGGTCGGGCTGACACCACGTGACCCATGACCTTTCCACCATTGCAATATCTCGCACATGGACCTAACACAGAATGCCAAGTGTAGGTCAAAAGAGGTTGCCAGGAAAAATATTTTTTAAAGCTTTCTCTTCTCCATGCTTGGTATCTCAAAATCCGATTGCTACATTTGCTATTTTTCCATTGCTGTCTTAAACCTTTTTTGCTGGGAGACAAGCATAAATACATGAAGACATAGGTAAATCTTTATTTCAAGGCAGGAAATTGTAAGGTAACCCCTGCCTTAACATGTAAAGTTGTTTCTATCGAACGATGTAGTTGAGATGGAGGACACTAATTTCTTTAATCTCATCTGCACCAAAGTCACTTGAAGAGAAAGCTGATGGCCCACATCTCATTTCTAAGGTAATCGAAAAGCATTTGAGCTGACAGTTAAAATGTGGCCTGGAGAGTCTACCTTTCTGAAAGTGAGAGTTGGCATGGACAGAAACACCAGGTTTCAGCACGGAGGGTGAAAGGCATTTGCATTAAGGCCTGAGAACAGATGTGAAGCTCTGTTTCTGTGGCTAGACTTATTTATATTCATTCATGGGACTCCTACTTATTGAGTACCTACTATGTGCCAGCCTTGTAGTTGGACTCTGGCTTCTTGGGTATAGTTTGTGGTATGACCCTCTTCCTTCTTGGAAGTTAGTTTTTTTTCCTATTAGGCACTTTGGAGTGTCTTGCTCTCTTTACTCCAGGAGTTTTTCACTTTTATTGTCTCACTGGGTGAGTTAGCAGGCCCCTTATGACTAGTTAAATGCAGATATTCTCTGGCTACTACTAGAGTTTAAAAAAAACAGAAAGGCATCAGATACCACAGTTTTGGGATCAGGATCCTGCCCATTAGCAGTTGTAAACTTTCTATTTAAAAGCCAAGTAAGACATGGAAGTTCTAGTACTAAGGATGCCAGAGTCTGGAAAGACATGAACTTTCTCTGTTGTGATCTTGTATTTTGAATAGGTACCTAGAGTGGCCAGTCAGCTAAGTCCTGGTGCACATATATTGCTGGCTGTTGTAGATGATGGGTGGTGTCCTTTATGTATGCTACCTAGTTAAATACCTCCAGCTAACTTGTTTGCAACAGGTTTCTGGCACAGAATCTGAAACCAAGACCTTGTGTTCACGTCAGAGATCTGATAATGGTAAGACTTCTCTGGTGAGAACCCTTTACTATTCCCTATCATTTTGCCACTTGCTTTCTTTGTGTTTTCACTCCAAACTTTCCTGTTAATGCCAGTCACAATGATGAAAGGGTAGCCATAAGCTGGTTACAAAGTAGTCAGAGCATGCTTTCAATCCTTCCTTGAAAACCTAGTTCTTCTATGAATCAACTGTCTGTGCTTGTTTTATAAAAGCAGGTGCCCTTACTTTCTCCTGAGTTTGTTTTTAATATTCTAATCCATGCTGCAATCCTCTGTCTCTTATTTGGTGTATTTAGGTTGTTAACACTGAGTGGGATTATTATTGTGGAGTTTTATGCCATCATTTTTGTAGAAGTTTAGTGTGTTTGTGAGACTTAGAGTAGCCCTTTTTGTTATTCTTGTAGAGATGGTTTCAAGTCTATAAAGTTCCTGAGCTGTTTTTTTAATCTATGAAGATGTGTTTTGTTCCTTCAAATCTAAATGAGAGACTGGCTGGGTAAAGAATTCTTGGTGAGGCATTCAATTCATTGAGTCATCATCATCATCCCATTGATAGTCAATTTTCTCGAGTGGTCTCAGTAACAGCTCCATTTGTTCTAGCCCTCAGATTTTATTTATTTTTTAAAATAATTTATTTATTTTTAATTAGAGAATCACCGTGAGGGTACAGTTACAGATTTATACACTTTTGTGCTTATACTTCCCTCATACAAAGTTCGGGAACGCATTCCTTCACCAGTGCCCATTCTCCACCACCCATAAACCCAGCGTCCCTCCCACCCTCCCCAATCCCATCTCCCCCCCAACCCACCCTGCCACTGTGGCAGGGCATTCCCTTCTGTTCTCTCTCTCTAATTAGCTGTTGTGGTTTGCAATAAAGGTGTTGAGTGGCCACTGTGCTCAGTCTCTAGCCCTCATTCAGCCCACAACTCCCTTCCCCCACATGGCCTTCGACTACAATGTAGTTGGTGATCGCTTCTCTGAGTTGCCCTTTCCCCGGAACGTGAGGCCAGCCTCGAAGCCATGGGGTCAACCTCCTGGTACTTATTTCTACAGTTCTTGGGTATTAGTCTCCCACTCTGATATTCTATATACCATAGATGAGTGCAGTCTTTCTATGTCTGTCTCTCTCTTTCTGACTCATTTCACTCAGCATGAAACTTTTCATGCCCATCCACTTAACTACAAAATTCTTGACTTCCTTTTTTCTAACAGCTGCATAGTATTCCATTGTATAGATGTACCAAAGTTTCCTCAACCAGTCATCCGTTTTGGGGCATTCGGGTTTTTTCCAGATTCTGGCTATTGTAAACAGTGCTGCAATGAAAATACATGTGCAGATGTTGTTTCGATTGTACTTTTTTGCCTCTCTGGGATATATTCCCAGCAGTGGTATTGCTGGGTCAAATGGGAATTCAATATCTAATTTTTTGAGAATCGTCCAAATTGTTTTCCAGAAGGGACTAGCCCTCAGATTTTAGAAGCTTTTCTTTACTTGTCCTTCAAAATGGTGCCACGTTGGAGGCTCTTTCATGGTCAGGGGAATGAGACCCATCATTGCTACTGGTTTGGGCACATGAATATGCCACGGGGAGTTTGCTAGGCTTTCCCATGTGGGCAGGAAACTCTCAGTAGTTTCTCCAAGACGGTTCACCAGATTCTCCAAGAGGGAGAACTAGGCTCTTCCGGGAGTTTGGTTTTATAGTCTCTGGATGTTGGCCGTTGATGGGATTACACAGTGCTGGGGGCAGCTTCTGGTTGTGACCGCCTAGCTACTAAAAAATGGGAAATCTGGTGGATGAGGCCCTGTCCCCATCCAAGCAGGCTTGGAGATCTCAGCACCAGGTCCCACCCACCTGGGTTCCTCTGCTGGTCCCTTCATGCATGAGGTTCATCCAAACGTGTGGAGAGGCGCCTTGAGCATGGCTGTGGCTGGACTCCGGAGGTCTTTAGCTGCAGGGGCTCTGCTCAGGGCGGGGAGGGAAACTCAACTTCCCCCCCGAAGGGCCCCAGTGAAGACAGCTAGGTGCGTGGGCAAGAGACTCTCACTAATCACGGATGATATGATACTCTATCTAGAGAATCCTAAAACTTCTACCAAGAAATTCCTAGAAACAATAGACTGGTACAGTAAAGTCTCAGGCTAGAAAATCAATACCCAAAAATTCATGGCCTTTCTATATGCAAATAACGAGACAGAGGAAAGTGACATGAAAGAAACAATCCCATTCACAATCGTGCCCAGAAAATCAAGTACCTCGGAATCAGCCTAACTGAGGATGTATAGGACCTCTACAAAGAAAACTATAAAACCCTACTCCATGAAATAAAAGAGAACACAAGAAAATGGAAACATATCCCACCTTGGCCTTTGGGCTCAAGAATCTTGCATTTTACATCTGCTGTAAATCTTATTCAATGCTCCATTTTATGTAGTTTCTTTCTTTGATCTTGCTGCTTTAAGTATTCTATTTATGGCTTTTGTCATTCGATTAGGGTGTGTCTTGGAGTATTTTGAATTGGATCTCTTTTAAGCTGGTACCCTGCAGGCCTCTTGGATCTGGGTGCATGTACTCTCCAGCTCTGGGAACTTCTCTGCAATGATGTCTTTGACTGTTGCTTCTTCATCAGGGTTGCCTTCCTATCCTTTCTGGGTGCTGATGATTCTTAGGTGTTTCCTCTCGAATTCATCCTAGAGTTCTGTTGACTGCTATTCATTTATTTTGAAAATTTTCCATCTTTTGCTGTTCTCAGAAAGTTTTCTGCATTTCATCTTGGAACTTACTGATTTTGTGCGCAGCCACTGTTACTCTGCTGCTGAGGCCTTCCAATAAAGTTTTTCATATCACCAACCAAATTCTATAGTCCTATCATTTCTGCTTGTGGTTTTCTCATTTCTGCTCTCATATCCTCTTGTGTTTTATTGGATGTCATTGTTTCTTTGAACATAAAAATCCTCAACATTTCCTCTCTAAAGTTCTTATTGGAGAGGTCATAGAACTGTTTAGTACTGCTTGAGTCTTCAGGTCTACTGTTGTCAGTCACTATGAGTGATGGGATTCAGCATTGGTTTCCCATTTTACATTTTGCATCCCAGAGATTACTTTTGTATGTTTGTGTGGATAGGCAACTGAAGTTAGAATGCATCCTTTCTGTCAGAAACTATGAAGTGAAAAAATACATGATTGAAGTTGGTGGGTCCCCACAGGTCGCTTATGTGAGGCAGAGAGGAGGATTCTCTCAATCTGCCTCTATCACCCTGGGACCAGCTGAGAAGGTTAGGATGGATAAAGTCTAGAAAGTCAGTCTTAGACCTGGTCCAGGGTTTTCAGGTTCTTATCAGAGTGATCAGAAAAAAAATCTTAGGAGTGGAAAAGCAGTAAAGTAAAAACAAATTTTATTTGGAGGATTTTAGGAAGGGGAAGGAGGGAGTGAAAGTGAGAGGGAGTAACACACTCAAGGGAGAAAGCAGGCATCTCCAAAGGCAGAGAGAGCCTCTATACACATTCCAGTATTAGATATGGAAGCATGGAAGTACACATCTCAAGAGGGGAGATGCAGATGCCACATGTGCTTGACCACGCAGGCACAAGCAGCACATGGGCTCGGGCAGCATATGCATGTGCTTCCTTTGTTCAAGGTTTCAAGGTTACTTTTATAGGGTTTTTTCCCAATATGCCACACGCAGGACTTACTAGCTAGGTAAGAATCTGTTGCTAGGTTGGTTGCCACTGGGGTAAAGTTGGGAGTGGCCAATGTCCTCTTTGAAATTCTTTTCCTGGCCTTTATGTTCCTGCTGCAGCTTCTCTCATAAGGGGGTCCAGCCTTCTTTGGATCTGTTACTGGTGCCAGGAAGATCTTATCAGGCCAAAGCTTTAATTCTTGCAACTTCAAGTCTATTGATTTATTACTTCTCAGAAATTTCAATGCCATGGAGGCCCTTCCCTGTCTACTTGCCTACATCATGGCTACTAATGTGGTCATGTACTTTGGGGGCTCCTGACTGACCTGGGTGTGAAATGGTACAGTTCTGAGCTCAGCTTCCTAACCCTGAGTTCATGGGACCAGGGGTGGGGTCTTGAAGCTCTCCTGAAGCTTGTTAAGTATCAGGATGCATGGACAATAGTGTACTTTTGTGTGTGTTCTGTGGCACACATATGTTCACTTGAGGAATGAATTTTCAAGATTGGAAATGTTTAAGGGGTAGTTCAGGGACCAGAGTGATAGCATAATGGGCTGGAGTGCAGGCTTAATGATCAAGCCAGTGATAGCTTAATGGACATGTCTTCATAATCTCCAGCACCTTGTGGTCCCCTGAGAACTACTGGGAGTAGCACCCCCCATAACAGAGTCAGGAATAGTTCTTAACACATTGAAGACAAGGTCGGAAAAACCCTCCACGATATTGAAACCAAAGGTATCTTCAAAGATGACACGGAACTAAGCAATCAAGTAGAAACAGAAATAAACAAATGGAACTATATTAAACTAAGAAGCTTCTGCACTGCAAAAGACACAGTGACCCGAATACAAAGGCAATCTACAGAATAGGAAAGGATATTCACCCAATAACCATCTAATAAGGGGGTTGATATTAAGGGTATATAAGGCACTGGTTGAACTCTACAAGAAGAAAACATCCAACCCCACCAGAAAATGGGGCAAAGAAATGAACAGAAACTTTCTCAAGGAAGAAATACAAATGGCAAAAGGGCACATGAAAAAATGCTAATCATCACTAATCATCAGGGAGATGCAGATCAAAACAACTATGAGATACCACCTAACACCACAGAGACTGGCTCACATACAAAAGAACAAAAGCAACCGCTGTTGGAGAGGATGTTGGGAGAAAGGGACCCTCCTACACTGCTGGTAGGAATGCCGACTGGTTCAACCCTTCTGGAAAACAATATGGTCTCTCCTCAAAAAATTAGAAATCAAGCTCCCATTTGACCCAGCAATACCACTTCTGGGAATATACTCTGGAGAGGCAAAAAGATATAGCCAAAATGACATCTGCACATGTATGTTCATCGCAGCACTATATACAATAGCCAAAATCTGGAAAAAAACCCGAATGCCCAAGAACAGATGACTGGCTAAAGAAACTTTGGTACATCTACACAATGAAATACTATGCAACTGTCAGAAAAGATGAAGTCATGAACTTTGCATACAAGTGGATCAACATGGAAAGTATCATGCTAAGTGAAATGAGTCAGAAAGAGAGAGACAGACATAGAAGAATTGCACTCATCTGCGGAATACAAAACAACAGAATGGAGGCCTAACACCCAAGAATAACAGAAATAAGTACCAGATTTGATCCATGGCTTGGAGACCAGACTCACATGCTGGGGGAAAGGGCAGCTCAGACAGAGAAGGGAATACCAAGCAAAAATGTGGTGGGAGGACCCGTTCGGGATGGGAGAGGCGTGCACGGAACAGACTACAGACCGAACACATTGGCCATCGGAGACCTCCATTACTAACCACAATGCCCAAAGGGAGAGAGGGAACAGAGGAGAATTCTCTGCCAAAGAGGCGGGGTGGGGAGGGGAATGGGGTGGGAGGGGGTGGGAGGGATGATGGGGTCATCAGTAGAGAACGGGTACTGGTGGAGGGATAGATACTTAAGCTGTATATGACTGAAACACAAGCATGAGAGTATGTAAACCTGTATCTGTACCCCTACGGTGATTCATTAATAAAAAATAAAAGAAAACACTTTCAGGTGTGGCTCAAGACCCTCTACAAATAAAAGCAATAGTAATTAATGAAGCATCAAGAGATAAGTGATGATGGAATGAAGTTATTTGTATCATTTTACCCTTTGGTATATTGTACAGATTGAACCCCAAATTTATTGACTTAAACAATTATCGCTTATTTATTTAAGATTTTGTGGCTTCTGCTTTGAGCTAGGTCAACTTAGACTAAGTAGTCTAGGATGCCCTCAATCAGAGGTCTGGAGCCCTCAGTGAGGATGACCAGACAGTGGAGACTTCTGGGGTCTCTCTATCCTAATCATTCATAATCCAGTAAGTGATACTGGGATTCTTCATGTGTTCTTGGAAATATTTCCAGCAGTAAGATGAATACCTCAATGCTTATGTAATTTTCAAGCATCTGATTACTTAGACATTCCCAACATATAAATGGCCAAAGCAAGTCGAATGACCAAGCTTGGAATTTAGTGAGAGGATAAAAATACTCATTTTTGATAAGTGTGAGTACACAGAATGTGTGGCTATTTCTTTATAACCAACCAAACTGTGGATGGTTACGGGGGGAATAAGCACAGATTGTAAGATGGAAGACACAATTAAATCATAGTTCATCAGCTTAACAGCCAAGTGAATTTAGAAAATCAGCTATCTCTTTTGGTTTTGGTTTTGTTTGGGGCCACAATCAAAAGTGATCAGAACTTATTTCTGACTCTACTCAGGAATGGTGGTGCTTGGAATACCCTATGTGGTGCCAGGGATCAAACTTGAGTCAACCACATGCAAGGCAAGCACCCTGCTCACTGTACTATCTCTCTGGCTCCTACCTCTTTTGAATCTCCATCTTCTCATCCAGTTGTGGAGAAAATAACCACCCCTTCATTACTGGACCTGGCATGGATGATTTCATTTGATCCCCAGGAGAGCAATGTAAGCTCTCTTTGTTCTAATACTCAGGAAGAAACTGAAGCTAAGGTGAGCCCATCATTTCTCTCATTAAGTGAGATTCTGAAATATAAAGTGATTTCCTAGTGATATTCCCCCTGCCCAGTGCTGGCATAGATGTCTTACCCCCACTTCATTTTTTATATAGGTGCTGGGAACATCTCCCATGAGGTTCTTAAGAGGCTCAGGGGCCCTACCATAGATTTAAAGCCATACGGGCTGGTCACTCAGACTGAGAACCTGTAAAATGTAGTGCTGCTTGGGCCTTATAGTGCCAAGTGTGCTAGTCCTTCAGGGATATACCAATTGTGTTCAGGGAAACTTCAGGGACCTTGGCAATGCTCGAAGACCATGTGGTGTTGGGGATTGAATGTGGGTTAGTCACATATAGGCGTATACACTAAACACTGTACTATGTTTCAGTCTCTGGATCTCATTCTTTTTTTTTACCCCCCCCCCCTGGATCTCAATTCTTAACCTCTGTTGCTTTAGAACTATGAGAGAGAAAGTAGAAACTAATAAATATTTCTATATTTTTACCCCCAGCTTATCACAATAACAAATGTTGAGTACCATAACCTAACATTCTATCTTTCAAAATGTCTAATGTTGCATCTGGACTAGAGCAGATAGAAGAGGTATTGAGCTCAGCAGATGTCTAATTTCAGCACAGACAAGATCACCTTTTGAATAAAAAGCCACTGATGATTTGGGACTCAATGAGACCTTCTTACACCTGTTAGTCCAACCTGTCTCAAACTCTCACTTGAATCCCCTAGGAACTTTTTCCAAATGGCCACTCAGATGTGAAGGTACTGGGTGGGGTTTGGGCCTGCGCAAAGATGGCAGGTGACGTTGAGATTACTCATCAGTGGGGCATCACTGTCACTGTCGCTGTCATCCCCTTGCTCATCAATTTGCTCGAGCGGGCACCAGTAATGTCTCCATTGTGAGACTTGTTGTTATTGGTTTTGACATAGCGAATACGCCACGGGGAGCTTTCTAGGCTCTGCCGTGTGGGCGGGATACTCTCCGTAGCTTGCCGGGCTCTCCAAGAGGGACGGAGGAATCGAAACCCGATTGGTTGCGTGCAAGGCAAACGCCCTACCTGCTGTGCTATCACTCTAGCAATAGCAAATTTCCATGTGCTTCAGTTGAGTGTTACCTGTGCCTCAGTTTATGTCTCTATAAAGTGCAACTAATAATAAATTCTCTTTTAAGAGAATATAGTTTAGGGGGCTGGAGTGATAGCATAGCGGGTAGGCCATTTGCCTTGCACTCGACAATCCAGGTTCAATTCTCAGCATCCCATATGGTCCCCTGAGGACGACCAGAGGTGATTCCTGAGTGCAGAGCCAGGAGTAACCCCCGTGCATCACCGGGTGTGACCAAAAAAGAAAAAAAGAGAGAGAGAATATAGTATATTAAGCTTGTATATTTAAAATGAAGTTTGGTCTATGGTATGCAGTCCTTACAGGTTTGTCATCATGATTTTATTCTCATATATCATTGGGTTTTTTTGTTTTTTTAATTTCATAATGGTTTATTTGTTTATAAGCTAACTATAAACAGCAACTCAAATTTCAAACCATATTATCTTCCCCTTTCACCTGTTCTCTATTGGAACACTAGTGCAGTGGTGAAGTAAGACAGCTTTCTGACTTCCACATAACATATGCTTCTTACTGTGAAGTCAGCACAGGCAAGATGCCAGCCAATCTTGCCTTCCTCACCTCACTGTAGCTGTTTTCCACATGTTCATGAGATCAGAAAACCTTAGCGTTGGGATCGGCTGAGGTTATTAGTTAATGCCACCTAATTCATGCTCTGCCTGGCACCTGAGTCAAAGATTCAGGCTTAGATGTGGAGAAGGAGAATAGTCTTTTCCCGTAGAGGCCCGAACAGCTGAAGCAAACCTCTGCTTTGCTCACTGCCTGCTCCTGGCCAGCATGCTGGCATGTCTCAGGGAAACCACCATGTCTCAGACAACTTAGTTCCAAATGGACATCTGCCTCCTGCCTGAGCAGTCTTTAAAGCTAAATGTCCTTTAAAAGCTAAAAGTTTTTAAAGCTACAGTCTTTAAAGCAGGGGTCTTCAGAGTGGGGCACAAAATATCAGAGGGTGTTGAGACAATCTACCAGGGTAGAAGTGGGAATAATGAAACCCATTATTTTTTTTACTTCCTTACCTAAAAAAATAAGGAAATACAGCAAACTAAATATCCAATATATAGTTTGGCTTTGTATTTTGGCATTTATATGATTTCTATATAAATCTATAGCTTTGAGCCTATAAACTTAAAACGTTTTGCCACTAAGTGGAAATAATTGAAACAATTTAGAGATTGTGTCTAGAGACAGCAATTTCACCCCATTATAGATGAGAAGTAAAAGTTTCCTTGCAGTGGAGATAATTTTGCTGCTTTCCACCCTTTCATTTCCTTCCCAGGAACACAAGAAGGGCCCCTTTCCAGCTGTCTTCCATTGATGTGGGGTCATGTAACTAGTTCTGAATCTCGAATATGGGAGAGTGGTTTGCTTAGCTCTCAGCCTTGGCCTCTAAATGGTGAAATACTCCACTTGCTCTTAATCTTCTCCAGTTGGCAGGGGGTGGAGCCATCAGTGGAAGTGCCTTGTTCTGACTGAGGAGAGTGCTTAGGAAAAGCAGCCCACCTAGGAGAGGAACAAAAAAGTAGCACGCGTTCCTTTATGGCACTGATGCTTCAGGGTTTTGTCATTTTTGGTGGTGGTTGTTACCGAAATATATCTTAACCTTTCCTGACTAATACAATCTCCTTAATAGCCCACAATTTCCCTGAAACTTCATTGCTTCGTGTCTCATTTATCCCAGCCAAAACTTTTTGATTCCTGGACAATTAACCTCATAGTAAATAGCTTCAGTGACAGGGAGGTTGTAGTATAGAGTAAAAGTTACACAATCAAGCTCTGAAGTCAGGCTGCTGAGTTCAAATTCCAACTCCTTCACTTAATAAGAGTGTGATCTTTTGTGAAACCATTTATTTGCCCTCTTTCTAGCTTTATTTCTTCATCCCAAATAGGAAATAATATTAGTGATTTTTACAGGGTTCCTGAAAGAATCAAATGAGAAAATCCTTGCAAAGCAAGTTAGCATTGTGCTTGACACATAGTAAATGCTTAATAAATGTCAACTCTTGGTATTACTGTTATTGCAACTGCAAGATTCCTTCTGCAACTATAAAGTCTATCTCAGATTAAAACAAATATGAATGCATTCCTTCAGTTGATGCCACTTTCTCCCAAGGGCACATAAAGAGGTAAGTCAGGTCTGTCAGAAGTGTTCCTCTAAGTCACCATCTTCAGCCCCCAATCCAGTAAACTAGAGATCACCAAGAAATTTATGAAGGGGTTTTATAATTCTAATCTCTGTCTCTCCAGTGCAGTGACAAGATAATAATCAAATAATAAAAGCCAAAGAATGCCTAACAAGATGTTACTTTACCTTTTCAGGAACCTGTAGACGGCAGGAAACTCAGATAGGCAGTCTAGTATTCTTATGGGTGAATTTTCTGCTTTTTACATGGAAACTGCCTCCTTCTTAACTCAGAATCAGTTCACAGTTCATCTAACGGTTCTCAAACCATGTCTCACAACAAATTGTCCTGGAGGAGTATTTATTAAAGAAAAATGTGCTGGGTTCTACCTTCAGAGGTTCTGACCTAGTCGGTCTGGGATAGGACCCGAGAAACAGCATGTCTAACAAGTTCTTAGGTACTGTGAATGCTTCCAGAGGACCATACTGGGAGTAGCTTTACATTGTATTGCCTTTTAAATAGTTTAAGATAGTGACTGAGGGTTGTGGTGCAACTGTAGCTCAGTAGTAGTGTTTGACTTAGGGTTCTGAGTTCAGTGCTTGGTAGCATCAGGGAAAAAATAGTAAAGACAGTGAATGGCTTCTTCACTTCTTTCCCCAGTTACCTCTTCTCCAGGTGAATCTGGTTAGGACCCTTGCTTTTCCTTATCCCATGCCAATCCCTGTTCCCAGATCTTGGTGTCCAGAGATGGAAAATACAGAGTTTGTTTTCAGGGAATTCACAAATATGTGGCCAATAAAGTGAGAAAGAATCCACTACAATTACCACAATGAATATCTTCTCTGCCTACATGGCACTGTAGCTATCTCCCAAATTGGTGTTTCAGTAATGAGCAGGGTGGCAGAGTATTTGTTCACATAGTTCTCAGGAAGAAGAACTTCCAATCCAGTCCAGTTTGTTGGATGTGGAGAGAAAATACCCAAAGAACTCTGGAAACCCACATCAAGGACCCACAACTTCAGTGAGAGCAGGCTTCCTAGAAGAAGTGATAACTAGGATAAAACGGAGAAGGCTGTAGGAATTAAGCTGAGAAAAAGTGGAGAGAAGTGGGGTACCAGAAGCATAGTACCATTCAAAGTTGAGAAGTGCTCTAACTTGAGAAGTGCTCTGTAGCTGAAAAGAAGTTACACGGTGTGAGGGGGAAACTGTAGCCTGAAGGTGGACAGAGCAGGGTGGTGAGAAGTGAAGTGTAAGTGGGCAGAGATGGCCACTTTCCAAGTATAAATCACTGATCCCCTACCTTTAATTAAGAACATCTTATTCTTTATGTGAGGATGGTATTTGACAGGAAGCACCCAGAACCCATTTGGGAGATGAATAGTAGTTTAGTTCCATTGCTAGAGACCTGGAGGCATGTATGCGGTGGGAAAAGGTTTTTGTAGGATTAAACATTGTCCAGAGTCCCAGCAGGACACTTTTGGCCTGGGGACTTCATCCCTGCATTAAGGTTAAGCATGGAACACTGGGTTATGCATGCTTTAGTGGATCAGTGGTTAGGGTAGTGAGCCAGTTAGGAGAGTTGGGAGTGGGGTGGCGGGGGGGGGGGAGGGGGTTGTATTGATCCATTCAAGAAAAAAGTGGAAAACGTAAAGCAAAAGAATAATTCAAAGTATTCCAAGATGTTCTAGTCTAGCCCAAAGGTTGGACATTCTGAGTGACTGGGCATTGTATTGCCTTTCAAATAGTTAAAGATAGTCAGTGGGGTATAGGAGGAGGTATCATAGAGAAACTTTGCTCTGAAAAGGTGGAGAAAGAAAGAGGAGAAGAGAGACTAGGGGTCAGAAAGATGGGGATTGTGAGGAGAAAGGAAGGGAGGGCAACGCAAACTTAGGCAACTTAGAGACAGGAAGAGAGAGAAGCAGTATTCCCAGGAGCAGATTTGACTCTGTTGATTAGATGTATAAGTGCTTTGCAACAGAGTTATAAACAGAGTTTTTTAAAGGAGGGGATAAAATATGAAAAAGAGAGGTAATCCGGAAAATTTGGAGAATATGACAGAAGGAAGGTAAAATAGACACCAAATGTGAGCAGGGATGGCTGGAAGTCCTGCCTTTAATTGTGGGCAAGTTGCAGATTTTCTTTGTCTCAGAATCCTCATATGAGAAGAAATTTTAAATCCCAGTTGGCAGGGTCATGGGAGATTTAAATAAGGTTCAGATGTGTAGCTCCTGACACACAATTGGCAAGCATTAACTCATTTCTGTGTTGTGCTCTCTCCTGGAATCCAAAGAGAATATGGCTCCAGTAAGCATGAAGAACAGAAATTCAAGGGACTTTCATGGGAAAGACTCTACTTTAAACATGCTATCATTCTGAGTGTGTGCAAATGTTCAGCTACTTTGTAACATGATTGTGTGCCTGTGTCGAAGAGGCATGTGGACATGGGAAGTTCTGTGGCAGAAGAGGTACTCCAAGGAATGATCTTTGATGGGAAAAAATCCTCATTCTCAGAGCAAAGAGCAAAGCCAAGATTCACTCATAGAAAAACAGCGCTGAGCCTTGGCCTCAGGGAGACTATGAAAGGGTTTCATTGTTACTTTATTAGATTATACACTAAAGGTGAGTGTAGTACAATGCATCCTGGATTGGCAATGACAATCTACACATCATTTTATAATTTGCAACTGCTTTCATTGTCATCATTTGTTTAATCTTTCAACAAATCTTTATTAAGTGCCAAAGTTGTGCCAGACTCTCTTCCTCTTGAGCATTTACCAATAGCAGATTTAAAATGACTCCTGTTCGGAGATTCTCCTTGCTTTCTACTGATGTGAATCATCAAGAGTGACCCTAATTTCATTTCACTTCAGTCAGGCCTAAGGAAATTTCCATTTGTGTTCATTCCCCTTTGGTGATACCTGAGTGGTTAGCCAGCAATGGTTGGCCAATTCTGTTGGTTAATGAACTGAGCAAAGAGGTTAAGGTCACACACAGTTCTGATGCCCAGGGACTGATTTTCCTATTTGTGTACAGTAGCTTTTCCACACCCTCTGTGTATAGTATCTCTTCCTGACTCATTGTCTTTGTACAATTTTTTCACTCATATTTTTCAAGATGGTTTAGTGCCTTCTCTTTTTAGCCACTAGTGTTAACTGAAATTTGTTTCCTTAGCAAAGCCTTAGTAGCTCTAAACCCCTAATCAATGCCCCAGTTTACATCCCCATGTTGTCCTATCTACCGCTAATGTGGAATTCATTGATATTCATAATCATACATTAATTTTTATGTTGATCAGTATATGTGTAGTTGGAGTAGCATTCAGTCTCAAATAATAGAAAACTTGAGCAATTGTAGTTTATACACAAGGGAATTTATTTATCCCCATAACAAGACCATGCAGGATATTTCTAGTGTCTCAGAAATGACACAAGGGACAGAGAGTCTCTTTCTCTTCTTTCGTTGTGGGCTATAGCAGTGTGACTGATTTTACTCAAGTGTAATCAATAAGCAAGTCAAGTATACTCGTATAACCAATAAACAAATAAAGTATAATCAATAATCAATAAACAATGTGACTGATTTTACTCAAGTATAATATATATGTATCAACCAGAATGAAGGAAAAGAGGAAAATGGGCATCAATTAACTGTTGCTTATGTCTCATGGACAGAACTAAAGCACAAATTAACTTTTAGCTACAAATGTGTCTAAAAAGTTAAGTGGTGGTGGTTGAACTTTTACAACATCTAGAACAGAATCAAGTTAGAGAGAAAGGGTATGCTAACTGTAGTGGTCCAGCCTATGGTGGTGCCTTTCCATATTTCCTTTCTGAACTTCTGTGACTAAGAGAGCAGGGCCCCTGCTTCTTTTGCTTGCAATCAAGGATCCACCTTGCATGATATCTTTCCTATTGCATGTTCTGAATAAGAATTGTGTGCAATGTAAATAAATGAATTCTTGAAGAACAGCTTTCATTTTAGATCTTAAAAGGAACCAGAAGATAGCTAAATGAATACCATCTATGAGCAAGAATTGTCAGAAGTGGGTACTATCTGGGGCCTCAGTAGCCATTACATTACCTTTGTTTCAATTAGGAAAAAGGCACCCACCTGTTCTGCAAGACACATTACTGCCATCTACTGGAAAATTATCTAAATAAAATGATAAATATATCACATACCCCCCATAGATGAGGAGGTTACTCACCAAACAAACTGCCCCACCATGTGAGGTTACCTGGCAATATCACCAGTTCATGCAAACATCATCAGTACATGTGAAGAGTTGATCGCAGTCTGTCTCCTGTAGTCAACAAAAGGAACATGTAATGTGGAGTGAGCCAAATAATTTTACCAAGGATGATAAGAGCTTTCCACATGCAAAAGAATCATTGTTTTGAACCAGCAAGTGTGTGGTGAGAAGACAAAATGGTGTGTTTGATTTTTGATCTTTGTTGGATGTCTGTCATATTGTGGGAATCACTTATTTCTTCCAAATTTGTACTTCCTTGTCTCTAAATTGGAGACCAGGACTCCTGACTCAGGGGTGTCTTTGAGTATCCAATGTGCTAATATATGTGAAAAAGTTTGGGGATCTGCTATGTATAAGAAAAAACCTAAGCTACTGTTAATGTGGAAAGCTGGCAGGAGATACTTAATTCTTCTCGTTCATAAAATTTGTATGGTTACATTTGAAGGTTGTGACAATTACAAATAGTAACAAGTGTTTAATAAATGCTAACTACTATACTACCAATGCTAAAGTAGCTGTACCTTGCACCACGTTCCACATTTTGTATTCAGTATTTTAATGACATTGTTAAATAAATTATATTTGACGTTGGGAGAAAAATACAAAATACAAATGAAACTAAAGGGACCCTAGTGTATTTGCCAAAAAAGAGCTGAGACTGGGTAAAGAATCAGCCAACATATTTCTATAACTCTGGGCCTGTTGTGATGTCTCTGTTATATGAAAAAAATGTCTCCTTTACACAGACCTTTTCCTCCTGTCCCTATGCAGCTCCCAAACACGCTTGCCTTAATCTGTTTTGTTTGTTTGTTTTGTGGCCATGTCCAGCGGTGGTTGGAGGTTAGCCCTGGTTCTGTGCTCAGGAATCACTACTGGCAGGTTCAGGGGACCATCTGGGTTGTTGGAGGTGGAACCCAGACCGACCCCACACAAGGCAAGTGCACTACCCACTATACTACCTCTCTGGCTCCTCTTGCCTAAATCTGGATGCTGTTCCTAGTAGACAGAACTTCTCACTAACTTGCCAGTGAAATTGATTCTCTGGAAATTTCATGATACAAAGTCTTAAGGAAGCAAGGGTAGAAAAAGAACAGTTAGGCAGTCTGGGTTGATCAGATCAATCCAGCACGATCTTGGTTCCCGATTGCTCTGGAGTTCTCTCTGCACCCCACCTTCCTGAAGTTCCTCTGGGATGAGCACCCTGAGAATGCCAGAAAAAAAATCTCTTCAGATTGGGAACAAGGAAACAGAAGGACAGAAGGTTTTGAAATAGCAAAGCCACAGTTATCAATTCAAACGCTGCCTCATGGCTGACATTCTCAGGTTACCGACTCTTAGTGACTGCTTTCTGTGGCTACCGACCATATTTTAGAATTTTCTCTTTTCATTTGTCTGCTTTTCACCACTGCCCTCCCCCATCGTGTCAGTGTATTAAGTTATAGGGAAACAGGTTGCTATCGCTTCATTTCTCACATCAGAGTTCGCTGGGATGACTAGTTCTTCATTTTCCTTTCTTCTGGCTCACAGAAGCTATTTTATGGATACTAGGCTGAACCCCTGCGTTCTTGAGCTTGCATGCTATGTGACCCGGAGCTGAGGTCTTTTGTGCGTGGCATGGTTTATAGCAGGCTGGTTAAAAATCAGCTCCCATTCTGGTGACTAAATTTTATTGACTTTTCCAGGGCCTGTGGTGGGACTGACATGTTCCCCATTTAATTACTTCCTCCTTTCTGACAGCAGATTGAGTTAACCAGAGGACATGCAGGTGGCTCTGGGGCCAAGGAACTTGGAGTGGCCACAGCAAGGCAGCTGAGAAGGGGTCGGGTGAGCACAGACTGGGGATATAACAACCTGCTGGCAGTTGTGAACGGTGGTTTTACGGTTGCACTGGGGGTAATAACCCAACAGTGGGGCTTTTGGACTAATTTAAAGAATGCTTTGCATAAATCCCAGCTGTTAGCCATATGTCCGACCCTTGTTGAGGGGAGGGTGTGTTTTCCTGGGCTCTTGTTTCCTTCCCCGGAAGTCAAGACTAACCAAGCTTATCCTGGGTCTTTGGGGGAAGATGGGCAGCCACAAAAGTTTGAGCTTATTTGGTCACAAGCTAAATTTATGTTATGCTCGATTTCATTTTTCATTCATTTGTGCTGTATCATTTTGTCCTCATGACCCTCCCCCTCCTCTCCCTCAATATACCAGACCAAAACCTTTCATTTACATATGAGAAGACTGAGAACCAGTGATACTAACCAATAATAAAAGCAAACATATGGGGCTTGCTAGATGTCAATTATTCTTCAAAACCCTTGAGAAGGGTGGGATATATGGCTGTGATAAAGTGCATCCCTTCAGGCAGGAGACTTTGGCACAACAAAAGTAAATAAACAAGCCATGTCTTGAGACTGCAGAGATGCATCAATGGGCTCAGCACATCCTTTGCATACGAGACCCCTGGGTTTCATCTTTGGCACTGCCAGGAATGACTCTGAGCACTGTGCCAGGAATAATCCCTGAACACTATTGGGTGTTACCTAAAACAAAACCAAAAATTCAAGCAAAACAAAAAATCAAACTAAAATCAATAATGAAATTCTTGAAAACTTCTTGAGAGATTAAATTCGTTTCCTGCTCATTGTCAGTCCAATCACTGTATCACTATATCACTGTCATCCCAATGTTCATTGATTTGCTCGAGCGGGCACCAGTAACGTCTTCATTTGTCCTTGTCGAGTGCTAGTGTAGTCCAATGGTGTCTGCTCGCTCCAGGAACACGAATAGCATGTTATTGTTACTGTTTTTGACATATCAAATACGTCATGGGTAGCTTGTCAGGCTCTGACGTGCATCAGTCTAATAAGGTAAGTATTTTTATTTTGTCTCATCAGTGAGGAAGTTGAGCCCAGAGAAGACCCTTAACTTGCCTAAAGTCACACAGAGCATAAATAGTGGGGCAATAATTTAAACTCAGACACCTGGCTTTAGAATCTATATTTATTACCATTACACATGCTGCCAGAGGTTTTGGCAGTGATGGAGCTACAATTCATATACTATTCTCACACACCATGCTCATGTTTTCCCCTATGTCTTACTACTCATCTGAAATAGTGCTTAAACTACTCCTTGAAGATCCTTAATTCCTGGAGGCATTAGTCTCACTAATTTGGATTTGGACTCGTTTCATCTGGTGTGGTATTACAGTCTTTCACTTAAATGTATTTGATTAGTCCCTCCCTCCCCACTTAGGATGAAGTCAGAGGCATACCCAGTACAGAGGAGCAATAACGCATTAGGAAATCACTCCCAAGTCAAAGCTTTGGCAAAAAACAAGTTATCTAGATGTTAGAAGTTCTAAAGCTTCACAGCCTAATGCTTTGAACAGGTATTTTCTTGTCTTGTTTCCTGGAAGCAAGGGCGTGGTTCTCAGGATATTGGCTGATTTTGTGAGCTTGCGCACTCTGAAGTTTCACACACCCAGAGAGCCAGCCTCTCTTTTTAGGAAAGGTCATTGATTGTAGCTCTGGCTTCCCTGACAATTATGAATTTCTTAGTGACGATGTCTCTACCAGCCTATGGTAAGGATAAGAGAAGTAGGTGTAAGGGAGGGAGTCATCTTTTTTTAAATTTTTTTATTAGAGAATCACTGTGATGTACAGTTACAAACTTATGAACTTTTGTGTTTGCATTTCACTCATACCGTGATCGTTTACCCATCCCTCCACCAGTGCCCATTCACCTCCATCAATGATCCCAGTATTCCTCTCTACACCCCCACCCCATCCCCCACACCCAACCCTGCCTCTGTGGCAGGGCATTCCCCTTTGTTATCTCTCCTTTTGGGTGTTGTAGTTTGCAATAGTGGCCATCATGTTCGGTCTATAGTCTACTTTCAGCTCGCATCTTCCAACCCGAATGGGTAGGGAAGGAGTCATCTTAATATGATAGGATGCTCAACTGCTCAGACAGGAGACCTTTAGCTCTGGGCACCTTCAGATTTTTACAATCCAAACCACTGAATGCAAACACAAATGACTGAATGCAAATTAGAATTTGTGATAATCATTAGTCCTATTTACTTAATTTTTCACAATACTCTATTTTTCTTCATTGGATTCCCCCAGAATCCCACTCTCTGAGAAGGATTTCAACGCAGGTAGTATACTTGGGAGGTGATTCTAGGAAGCATCATTAGGAAGTAGAGAAGTGAGATGGGGATGGAAACCAATCTAAGAGGGTTAAACATATTACTTCTATGAGTAAGTTAGGCTTGGTTCTGCTGGGGAATGAGATGGTATGGAACATACCTCTAAGTCTTCCCTGAGGGTCAGCGAAGCTGGGATATTTATCCACCATTTTCTGTTTGACACTGGTTTGGAGTTGCCCATTTATGTCTTAACTCCTTAGTGCTCTGCTCTCTCCCATCTATGGGCTAAGAGCATCTTGTTTGTTTATAGTGAGAAGGCAACAGGCCGCATGAGGATAGAGAATGCCACACAGGGACATAAGCAGGCACTGATATCATTAGCTTCCCTGAAGAGGAAAATAAATTTATAAGGATGAGGGTATGGATGAAGACAAAATATGTGATTAAGGTTCTTTTGGTTGACAGTGACAAAATTGCAATTCAACCTAGCTAAAGCAAAAAAAGGTAATATATCTCCAGGTGTACAAAGAACTCTGTGTCAGTGCTCTGTCTTCTGCCTATATTCCCTTCTCTTCTGTGTTGACCTTATTCTCTGCCTAGCTGAGAATAATGGGAAAGATATAAACTTTGGAGAATTTTATGATCTTTAAAATAAAACTCTAGGCTTTCTTATTCCTTAATTCTTCCGAATGTCAGAGGAGAAGAACATGTTTTCCACATAACTCTACTTAAAACCTCATGAAAGTCTCTTTTTGTTTGTTTTGTTTGTTTGTTTGTTTGTTTGTTGGACTATATCCAGCAATACTCAGAGGCTACTCCTGACTCTGCTCAGGAAATATTCCCGACAGTATTCAGGAGACCATATGGGATGCTGGGGATTGAACTTGAGTTGGCTGTGTGCAAGGAAAACACCTGTCCACTATAATATCACTCTGGCTCCTGAGGAAGGCTACTGGGCCATTAAAAGTCATTTCCCCCTTCCTTCTACCAAATAGCCAAGAACATAAGTACTCGAACCATATTCAGGTCATAGGCTGAGTTGGAAAGAGTGATATCACCTTACCCAAATATCATGAATAAGAAATAATTTCTGGGACCTCTGATAGGATAAACTGATAACTCATCTTATCACAAATGGAATCCCAGATCTGTAGCTGATTGCTATGGAATATATAATTCTACTATGGTTATTTTCTCTTTTTTTCCTATGGGCTGGAGTGATAGCACAGCAGGTTGGGCATTTATCTTGCATGCGGCTGACCCGGGTTTGGTTCCTCCGTCCCTCTCAGAGAACCCAGCAAGCTACCAAGAGTATCTCGCCTGCACAGCAGACCCTGGCAAGCTCCCCATGGCACATTTGATATGCCAAAAACAGTAACAACAAGTCTCACAATGGAGATGGTAGTGGTGCCTGCTCAAGCAAAACGATGAACAATGGGATGACAGTGATACAGTGATACAGTAATGGTTATTTTCACGGCTCATGGAGGATCCTGACATTCATGAGCTGTATTATGGATTCACCACCAGGACCTCACCATTCTACAAGGAAGTGATCATCAACATATAGAGAGGGGTTTGACAGGGCGATACTATTTCACCGAAACTCTTCAGTGCCACCCTCAAGAACATCATGTGATGACTGGAATGGGAAGGAATGGGAGTGAAGATAGATGGTCGGCAACTACACCACCTCTGCTTCTCTGATGACATCATTCTACTAACACCAAATATCAGCCAAGTGGCACGAATACTGGCCGACTTTGACCGTGACTATGAAAAGGTTGGACTGCAGCTGAATCTCACAAGATAATATTCATGAGAAACGGACTAGTTCCTGATGTTTCATTTGCTCTCAATGGAACGAAGATCTCCAAATGCTGCAGTTATGTGTACCTTCAAGAGCGTTGAAGAAGTTGTTAAGAGGACGAAGAACCTCCAGCTCTAGGCACATCTTTTCGACTCCATCATTCTTCCTGCACTAACATATGCCTCAGAGACCTGGACCCTATGCAAACAGGATGAGAATGCTATCCGGGTCTCCCAAAGAGGAATCGAAAGAGGTATGTTTGGAGTATCATGTTTCACTCAAGTGAGAGAAGGAATCCTGAGTTCCAACCTCCATCTGTGATCAAGAATCAGAGACACTGTCTCGTTTGCCAAGGTGTCAAAATCAGATGAGCTGGACACATAATGTGATTTAGAGATGACCACTGGACTAGAGCTGTTACCGACTGGATTCTACGGGATGTCAAAAGAACACCTGACAGCCCACCTACAAGATGGTCAGACTTCTCCGTCAAAACCCTGAACAAACGGTTTGGGGCTCTTTGTGTTCCTGGAGCAAGCAGATGCCATTGGGCTAGACTAGCACTCGACAGGGACGAATGGAGACTTGACTGGCGCCCTCTCGAGCAAATTGATGAGCAACGGGATGACAAGTGATACAAGTGATGCAAGTGATGGTTATTTTCAAGCCAACAAAATGTCACATGCAGTTGGGAAGAGATGCATAGAATTGACCCATGTAAACCAGTACATGCTGACTCAAGCACACCACTGAGAGATTCTCCATAATAGTCGTAAATTCTGAATTCTAACATAATTCCTCAATTCTGGACCCAGACTATGATCACACAGCTGTAAAAGAGAAGGTCCAGATTAATCTTACAGAGCCACAAAGACCCAGATAAAGAAAAGACAAACTAGCTAGCTTTGTTTGACATGCTATGATGCTTGGAAGACTGCTGCATTAAAACAAGAGCTCTTTCTCAATACTCTTAATCTTACAGGTAACTCCAGAAAAGACTTACTGACAATTAGACGATTTAAAAATAATATTTAGCAACATGAATTTTATTACTGTGTAAGATGCACAAAGGCATGGATTTCTGTCTGGTTAGTTCAATATCCCTAGGGTGTAGAAGAAAGCCCAGGAAAACACATAGATAATTAATAGTTTTTGAGTGAATGCGTGATTTGGTCCTGGAGTTAGTTGTATCTACTTCAAGTAACACTTGTGACACCCAAGGTATGCTGACCTCTCTTTGTATCCCACAGTTGCCATCACAGATTTTCCAAAATCATCAGAACATTAGAAGGGGCCACTGTTAGTGACCAATGTCCCCAATCTATATGGCACACTGCTTCTGGGTGTGAAACAAATGTGACTTTGGCGCTTTAGCCTATAATTGCTGCTTTGTTCTCCTTACTTCTCAGCTTCTCACGCATGGAGTTGCTTATTGCAGTAGGCCAAGATGGGTGACTGTCCCTCCCAGTTTTGGGGGTTTAACCTTTCCCAGTCAGAGGCAGACCATGATGGCTCCTCCTCATTAAGTCATGGGAGCCTGCTGGGGCTTGTCCGATTAGAGTCTTCTTACACACTGAAACAGAAAACTTTCTGCCTTGGCAGTTCCTTTGTTTCAAAATAAAGAGCATAGCCGTGAAGCTGCAAGGTTGGGAAGTTGTTCAAAACATCCACACACACTCACACCAAACCAGATTTGCTGATAACAGAAGAATGGGAAGACCTGAAGCTGAGGGAGCGTTTCGAGGTCACCGACAAGGAGGGGCCTGCGGTGTGGTGATGGAAAAGATGAATAGACAACAGTCGAATGCATTATTTAGTGTGTTCCACATCGCAAAGCCAAGAATGGTTCCTTCGCACCAGAAGATTTGATGCATCAGGCTGGCTGTCTCCTCAGAGGACACCCCCAGTCTCTTGTTGAGTTCATGGAGACATGGTTGTCTAGGTGACAACTGTCAGACAAGAAGCTGCAAGCTGAAGAATAAAATCGCCTTAGCTAATAGACCAGCATGCTATTATGTACCTGAAGGTTTAACTGCTATATTACCCTGAAAGAATCATTTGGAGGGGAGGAAAGAGCCCGCTTTTCCCTGGGCTACATCAGTGAATTCAATTTCTATTGAAGAGAGACTAGCATTTTAAAAACCACTGTGTGTGGAGCTTCGAGTCCTTTTCTTCTTTCAGTGAGAAATGATTTAATAATGAACTTACAACTGCAGGGCCTCCAGTCAGCCCCCTGGAGCCCTGGAAGAGGAAAGAGGCGGTGTAGAGGGGTTGGGGGCTGGCAAGCTTCATCCTGTTCTGTCCCTGCTCAGGCCCAGGCTTTGTGACTGAGGTTATCCCAGAGCAACTTGGTTCAGACTAGGGTAGAATCGGAGCAATAATTTTCCTCCCTCACAAGATTGCCGGGTGCCTCTAATTAACAGTTGTGAATTCCTTAGATGGGGTTGTTATCAGACGGAAAGGGGCTAATTGTACCGGTCACAATAGTTAACCTCTTCCAGAAGGAAGGGTATTGGGTGTGTGTGTGTGTGTATGTGTGTGTGTGTGTGTGTGTGTGTGTGTGTGTTGGACTTGATTCATTCTGCAAATGAGGCAGAAAAGCTTAAGAGTCGTCGAAATTCTTTGACATCAAGACACCAGCCAATGAAAGATTGCTTTCAGCAAGACTCCCCCTTTTTTCCCCACTAAGCACAGAATGGTCACCATTTGGTGGATTCTTTTTATGTGACTCCCAGTACACTAAACACTTTACAAACTTGATCACATTTAACTCTCAGCATTCCTAAGTCTTATGTGATTATTATTATCCTATGTTTACACATGGGGGAAAACAAGACTTAACGAGTTTAGGGGACTTGTCCATGGCACCAGTTATGCTAGCAGCAAGTGAGGGCCTTTGATGTTCAGAAGATCCTAATGAAGGTTGAGAGCTAAAAGGAGAACTCAAACTTCCTTCATTAAGAAAAGTAGAAGCATTCATGAATGATCTAGGAAACTTGGCCAATGTACAGTCCCACTCTCTATATTTCTAGGCAATCTTTTGCTTTCTGTTACCCTCTACCTAGATCTTTTGTGTTTTCTTATGCTGTTTCTGAGGACTAACTCCATCAAAATATACCTATGTGGGGCTGGAGCGATAGCACAGCGGGTAGGGCATTTGCCTTGCACGCGGCTGACCCGGGTTTGATTCCCAGCATCCCATATGGTCCCCTGAGCACCACCAGGAGTAATTCCTGATTTGCTCAAGCGGGCACCAATAACGTTTCCATTGTGAGACTTGTTGTTACTTTTTTTGGTATATCGAATACACCACAGGTAGCTTGCTAGGTTCTTTCATGTGGGCAGGGTACTCTCAGTAGCTTGCTGGGGTCTCTGAGAGGGATGGAGGAATCAAACCCGGGTCGGCCGTGTGCAAGGCAAACATGCAAGGCAAATGCCATGATGCTGTAATAAAACTTTTTAAAAAGTAAAGGCAACAAAAACAGGAACTAGTCCATCAAAATAAAATATGTTGGGGCTGGAACAATAGCACAGCAGGTAGGGCGTTTGCCTTGCACATGGCTGACCTGGGTTTGATTCCCAGCATCCCATATGGTCCCCTGAGCACCACCAGGAGTAATTTTTGAGTGCAGACCCAGGAGTAACCCCTGTGCTCACCGAGTGTGACCAAAAAAGCAAAAAAATAAAAAAATAAAATAAAAATAAAATATATCTGCTTAGCAGCAAAAAATAAAATCAAACAACCCGCAGAATGGGAGAAAATATCTACAAAGCACCTTTAATTGAGGGTTAACATCCAAAACATAGAAGGTACTCACCAAACGTAGGAGTAAAACAAAAACCACCCAGGTAATTCAACTTGAAAACTGAAAAAATTAAAATATCTGTTCAGAATTGTTACCCAGAGCACCTTAAAAATGGCCAAGAAGTACATGCTAGCCAATATAATCACCAGAAATTGCAAATGGCACCTGAGTGAGGTAATCACGCTGCCCCCACTGAATTAGCAAAAGGGCTTATGCACATTGGGGGGTGGGGGCGGGAACGCAGAGCAGAGCCAAGCGGAGGGTGTCGGGAAATAAACACTCGAACTACACAACTACAAGTTGGCAGGGTGCGCTCGGCACACCCAGAGGAAATGAAATTATCATGACGAAATGATCAGCACCCCACACTCCCTGCAGCATCATCCAGACAATCAGGACTCGGAGACACTGGGAGTGTCAGAGGACGGATGGGAGGACCAAAAACCGTCATGGAAGCACACACGATGCATATCACTTAGCCTCCAACAAGCACAGCCGTCACTCGAAGCCTGGCCAGGCCCAGAGTGCACCCTGCTGAGTGAAGTAAGTCAGGTCAACCTGCCCGCACCCACTAACGCATCTGATTAAAACAACAACAAGCAACGGACCCAGAACATGCAGAGTCCAATCCAGAAAGCCAGAGTCAGACGACACACGGCAACACAGCAGATGATAACAACAATGAGCAGAAGCCTCAGAGGCAGCCACCGCCAATGCGGGAGCATGCAGATGGGAGGCTCATGGGGCAGGTCCGAGCAGCTCACCTCTGCCGCATAGTAGGACTGAAATGTTCTGATGGGTCATTAATGCGGCCAGGTGACCCTCCTGAGCTGTGCATCTACCAAAGCACACGCAGCTTAAATGCCTCAAAAGTTATCAATTACACCTCAACAGAGCCAGGGAAAGTGTTGGAAAACAGTCTCCTGAAAGTGAAAATGATGACAGATTCACAGGCAACTCACAGACCAGAGATGTCAATGCAAATGAGATTTTACATGCACATGCACACACACATGCATGCGTGCATGCATGTACATGTACATACGCACATGCACGCACATACACACATGCACACACATATACACATGCACGCACACACCCACACACAGGCACACACATGTGTATACACACACGCATGCACGCACAAACACACTTGCATACACACACACACCACCACATCTTTAAAACAGTGCTGTCCCAGGGTCAAGCCGTGGCAGGCCTGCTTGGGCTATTTTAGCACCTGAAGTGCTCTGATGTGAGTGCAGGGATGGTGTGGAATCAACAGCCTCACCTGGGCGGTGCTGAGCTTTGGGGGATCTGAGGGCGATCTGTCTTCAACATCTGTCACCCCATTGATCGCCAGGGTTGATTCGGCTCATCTGGCTCCCTAGGCAGGTGTCCCTTTCCTCCCTCACAGCTCCACATGTGTCCCTCCTGAGGCTGCGCGCTCCGTCCCTGAATAGAGAGGGACCGGTCTTCAGTCAAAGGTATACGAGTAGCTGCGCTCCCCTGCTAGAACCTCCAAACAAGCTCTCTCAAGCTTATGGGGTAGTTACCATTATTATTTCTAATTTAAAAATCAGAAAACTAAGGCATAGGGAAATTAGATCATTTGCCAAATACATGTCATATGAATTTGATCACTTCCTATTCTAAGTAGAATAAGCAATGGGGTAGAAATTTAAGGCACTCTGGCCCCACAGCTAACTTTTTAAAAACTTTGTTTTATTGACGTTTAGGTAACATGCCTACAATAGTATTAACATTACTGATTTTAATGTACAAAGTTACTACACTTTCACCACCAAACAAAGATGATCCTTTTAACGATTATGTAGTATGGTAGCACAAAATCAACTATATATTATGAAAAAGGTCAGGTGGAAAATACAAATTATTTCATTTTTAAAAATTTACTTTGTATAGGGGTACATAGAGTTTTGTTCTTTTGTATGCAGTTGTTCAGTTTTTCTAACAATACTTGTTGAAAAAAATAATAGAGTAGTAGAGTGGTTCACTAGAAGAAAATTAGATGTCAAAAAGCAATGTGTCCAGAACAGTAAAGACAAGTAACAAGTAACAGTCGAGACATTAGGCTCCTATTTGGGGCATTTATGGATTGTATCTAAGGTTGTATGACAGATAACTCCAAGATTAGTGGCTTAAAATAGTAGCACTGTACCAATGTCGTCCCGTTGTTCATCGATTTGCTCAAGCGGGCACCAGTAACGTCTTCACTGTGAGACTTGTTGTTACTGTTTTTGGCATATTGAATATGCCACAGGGAGCTTGCCAGGCTCTGCTGTGCAGGTGGGATACTCTCGGTAGCTTGCTGGGCTCTCCGAGAGGGATGGAGGAATAGAATCCAGGTCAGCCACATGCAAGGCAAACGCCCTACGCGCTGTGCTATAGTGGCTTAAAATAATAGTAGCCATTAATTATTTTTATAGTTCCTTTGGGTTCAGAATGAAAAAGTAGCTCATTTGGAAGGTTTTGGACTCAATCTTTCTCATGAAGTTGCATATTAGGGCTGCAGTCACCCAGGAGACCTATCTTACGTGCCTAAGAAAGTAGATGCTGACTGTTGGTCAGGGACAGGTATATCAGTATACCTCACCCTGAAGGGCTGCCTGAGTGTCCTGCAGCATAGCATCTACTTTTCTCAGAGTAGACGTTCCAACAGATCAAGTAGAAACTATGATGCTTTAATGACTTACTCAGAAGTCATATACTGACAGAGATACTATATTCTATTGGTCATACTCACCAGCTCTAACTCAATCTAGTCAAGATACAAATATCGGGAATCAGAAATCATTAGAAACTGTGTTATAGTTCATCAGCTTAAATTTGAAGTTTCCATATCTCAATGCAAAACAGAAACAAAAGCTTCATGGTCCCTCCACCACTGTGCTAGGTTTGCTATTCCAATATACAGGCCTTTGGAAATCAAAGGGCTCAATATAATATGAGAAGGTGGTATGTTTGACATGTTGATATCTTACAAGTCATATTGTCTTTAACAAAATATAAGCTTTCATGAGAATCAAATGATTTTCAGGCTTATGGGGAATGATTTTCAAGGGACTGGAACTGGGGATTGTTATGCTATACATCTCTTGTTAGTAAAATAAATGTGCCATGCATCTTGCAGACCTATTATAATTTAAATCATTAACCAAGATTATGTTCCAGTCATAGAATAGATTCTATTCAATGGAATTCTTCTACATTTAGACTAAATATGTCTGTTGGTGATCATATGCAGAAGGAAGCTACTAGTAATATCTTCAGTAAAAGAATCAGTGCTTTGCATTTGCCTGGGGTATGTGCATATAATGTAGGAATGTAAGAAAGTCACTGATGAGTACATACCTGTTTTCTGTAAGTTGAATTGCTTTATTGGAAATAAATATGGATTTAGTAGACTAATACCTTATGTTATCATTCTTATTCTGGGCTAGATAAGATGCTAGCTACCTGGAAAGGAAAGAAAAGTGGTAAGCAATGAAGACATGGTTCCTGCCCTTGGAGTACTTGTGAGAAACTATATAAAATCACAAGAAAATAATAGAAACCAAATGACTGCAATTAAATAATAATAATGTAGGTAAATGTATTATTATGAATTTAATGTGCACCAAAATGGAAGGGAATGATTTCAGAAGATTGAAAATAAGAACTACTGAGGAAGACATGTTTGAACTACTAAAAGATAAGTAGGCACACATGCACATGTGTGAGACAGAGAGAAAGAGACAGATAAAGAGAAAGAGAGATGCTCCAAATGGTGTAACATCATGACAAAAATGTATTTTTTGCATCTGTCAGGACATTAATGTGTGCAAAGCAAAAAGAATTCTGTTAGATGAATGAGGTAGAGAGATCGAGAGCTTGTTAGTGATTAAGTTATATAGAACCATATATTAAAAATGGTGATCATTCAGCACTGTTTACAATAGCTAAAATCTGGAAAAAACCAAAGTGCCCAAAAACAGATGACTGGTTGAAGAAACTTTGGTACATCTACACAATGGAATACTATGCAGCTGTTAGAAAAGATGAAGTCATGAAATTTGCATATAAGTGGATCAACATGGAAAATATCATGTTAAATGAAATGAGTCAGAAAGAGAGAGACAGACATAGAAAGATCGCACTCATCTGTGGAATATAAAATTACAGAGTGGGAGACTGACACCCAAGAGTAGTAGAGATAAGGACCAGGAGGTCTCCCACAGCTTGGAAACTGGCCTCACATGCTGGGGGAAAAGGCAGCTGAGATAGAGAAGGGAACACCAAGTAGAGGAGGTTGGGAGGACCCATTCGGGTTGGAAGATGCGAAATGAAAGTAGACTATAGACAGAACATGAAGGTCACTCAATACCTCTATTGCAAACTACAACACCTAAAAGGAGAGAGAACAAAAGGGAATGCCCTGCTGCAGAGGCAGGGTGGGGTGGCGGGGGATAGTGTGGGGGTGGTGAGAGGGATACTGGGATCATTGGTGGAGGTGAATGGGCACTGGTGGAGGGATAGGTAAACGATCACTGTATGAGTGAAATGTAAACACAAAAGTTCATAAGTTTGTAACTGTACATCACAGTGATTCTCTAATAAAAATTTTTTTTAAATGGTGGTCATTATCCTCAGTAGTGGGTGATCTTTGATAGGTTTTAAAGTTACAGTGACACGATCAGATTTGCTCACTGGAAATATGACAATGTTCAATATGGAGAATAATTTATGAAAGACAAGATCGATGGCAGGGGTACCAGTTAGAAGGCTATATCAGGAAGACAGATAATAATTTGGACCAGAATGACAGTAGTAGTAGATATAGTGAAAAGAGGGTGAAATTGAAATATACATTTGGATATCAATGAGCAAGTCATTGTGACTTGCAAGGTAAAAATAAGCATGAAACTCAGCTTCCAGGTAAGAGGATGAATAACGTCAGAATGAAGGAAGCAGGTCAAGTGTGAGAAACAGATTTGCTAGAGCATGTTAGGGCTTAGTATACATGAGGTGTGCTATGCAGTGCCTGGAGTGTTTGGACAGTGGATTTTGTTGCTAAGAGACATAGCCACATCTATGCAGAGTTCTGGTAGTATTTGTGGAACTGTAATAAATCTGTAATGGTTAATATTACTATTCTATCAAACAATAGCCATGTCATGTCACCAATTGCTCCCTGGAGAACTTCACTGAATAACGCAATTCTTCTAGTTGTTTTGTACTGCATAATTTGTAAAGCAGGACAAGTTTGATCAAAGATGGGTTTTCACATGGGAGTCTTTAACAGTGACGAGTCATTAAGAGAGGTTTTAAACTACACATCTAAAATTGTACCTGAATTTAGTTTTAAAATATAACTTGCTCATAAATAGGATGACCCAAGACCAAAGAAACAGATTAAAAACTCTAGATTTGTACCAATATTAGATTTAAAAATTAAGTTTTAATGGTACTATTGAACTAATGTGGGAAAGGAGGTGATGATTAATAAATGGTATTGGGACAATTATTGAGCCAAAAGGAGAAAATTAATCCAGTTATCATGTAAGAGGAAACATGGCAAAACAGAAGAAAACAAAATTTGTTCTATTAAAATCATGAAATCATGATGATTTAAGAGCAAATAACTTTAAATATTAAAGATTAATGAATAAAACCATGAGGATATTTTTGTATAATTATATATTATGTAATCAGAGTGATAGTACAGCAGGTAGAGCATTTGCCTTGCACGCAGCCTACCCAGGTTCGATTCCTCTATCCCTCTCAGAGAGCCTGGCAAGCTATTGAGAGTATCCCACCCGCATGGCAGAGCCTGGCAAGCTACCCGTGGCATATTTCATATGCCAAAAACAGCAACAAGTCTCACAATAGAGACGTTACTGATGTCCACTCGAGCAAATCGATGAACAACAGAACAACAGTGCTACAGTGCTATATTATGTATAATAATTTGGGGAATAAGTAAGTATAATTTGAGATCCAGAATTAATAAAATAAAAGTTTGACAAGTTTAGTTACATAAAAGTTTAACAAAACTGTCTACAGGGCAAAATAATGCAATAAAAAAACTTCAGAAAAAGTCAAACTAGAAGAAAAATTGCCACCCAAGTCACAAAGTAAAAACTTTTGGGGAAATATAATCAATAAGAACCAGAACCCAGTAGCAAAATGGGCAATGGACACAAGCATACAGTCCACATAAAAGAAGATATAAATGGTTATAAAATACAAATATGAAAAGAGGCCCAACTATATTCATAACATAAAAATAAAAACAAGTTCCACAAAGATACCATTTTTCAGCCTATTGGATTTATAAAAACTAACAGCAGCAACAAACTACCAACTGTCTATTGGCAAAGCTTTGAGGAACAGGCATACTCATACTTTAACGATGGGAGAGTAAATTTGGCATAACCCCCCTATGGCAGACAATTTGGCAATATTCATCAAAATAATAAATACCTATTTTATTTTGCCCAGCTCTTCAATTTTAGTACTTTAGCCTATAGAGATAATTACCCTCTTCTGAAACAAACATGCAAACTATTCGTTGAAGCATTATTTGAAATAGAAATAGATTGGGCAGAACCCAAATGTACAACAATAGAGAACTGATTAACTAAATTATATCACATTCATTCATAGAATTCGATTCAACCATTAAAATGAGGGAAATCTCAATACACTGATACGATCCGATCTCCAAGATTCACTTTTAAATGAAAAAAGCATTAAAGAGACCATTATATATTCTTTCTATCATTTAGGATGAAAAACTGACAACTACACTCTTGTTGGCTTGGATGTGCGCAAAGAAATTAGGAAGTATAAACAAGAATACTATCATATCTCATTGATTCTAAGATACTCATTTTTTCTCATTTTGACATCAATGAAATGAGAATGTATCTTCCATTATGTGCCATTAAAATTATAATTAACCATATTATTTTCCTTCTAGAGGCACATAAAATAATGTTGCATCTCAAAATTGACGATATTTTGGATTTGATGGAATAGAGTAATAAGAGTGGTTATATACGGTGAGGGGAATGCTGGGAAAAGGGATGAGAAAGATTCTTTTCATTTATATGTTTTTAAATGGGTTTGTTTGAGTCATGTGAATTTATTGCCTACTCAAAACTTAAATAAATAACATTAATAAAAATGGAATGTGTCTGTCTCTGTGTGTGTCTGTGTGTGTTAAATTAGTCCCTGGTGTCTACGTCCTGATAGCAGTAGTAAGACACCCAGTTCTATAATATTACAATGCTGTACGAACTGACCCACACTTGAAATGTGCTAATGGATGAAAAGACAACTGCTTCCTGCTGCACTGCCCTGGGACAACCAAGAAAGCCATTGGCTGCTCAATATCACACCTGGCTTTGCCACTAGACAGGATATTGTTTTTCTAGGTGCAACTACGCAACTTCTGTTTGGGAACCAGGCAGACATTGCCTCATCATAAAGTTTCATGAGAGGCCAAGGCATAGTGTGAAGGCTTCTATTAAGACAGAGCAGTCTTTTTCTCCAGTACCCTCAGACCCAAATCAATTGTTAGGGTTAGGTACAACTAAACCAGGATATGGTTTTTACCTTTATCTCACTTCTTTTTTTTTAATCTCACTTCTAATGATGAGATAAGATACAAGTTAGAGAGGCTTTTCTTACTGGTGTACATGTGAGTGATGTTGTTTCTCTTCCACATTGCTTCACTTCCACAAACCTATATGAGATTCTTCAGGAAAGCATTGCAAGCGTCTAGGCAAGACATCAACAAGAAGCAGGGTGACAAATGCCACAGCAAAGACTGAGCTTCAATTGTGTCCCAAATACAAGTTAATGTAAAATGGGATAAATTCCGACAGATCTTTCTTTTGTGGAGAGAGGAAAGATTTATTATTGTGGAACTGATGGTATAAGATCAGGAGATGCAGATTTGGTAAAGAGCTGAAAGTCAAGAATGTAATTCAATGGTAGAGTGCACTCTCTGCATCATGTATGAGACCCTGGGTTCTATCACCAACATAAAAAACAAATATATGTATAGGAAGGAAGGAAGGAAGGAAGGAAGGAAGGAAGGAAGGAAGGAAGGAAGGAAGGAAGGAAGGAAGGAAGGAAGGAAGGAAGGAAGGAAGGAAGGAGGGAGGGAGGGAGGGAGGGAGGGAGGGAGGGAGGGAGGGAGGGAGGGAGGGAAGGAGGGAGGGAAGGAGGGAAGGAAGGAAGGAGGGAAGGAAGGAGGGAAGGAGGGAAGAAGGAAGGAAGGAGGGAAGGAGGGAAGGAGGAAAGAAGGAAGGAAGGAGGGAAGGAAGGAAGGAGGGAAGGAAGGAAGGAAGGAAGGAAGGAAGGAAGGAAGGAAGGAAGGAAGGAAGGAAGGAAGGAAGGAAGGAAGGAAGGAAGGAAGAGAGAAATAAGAGAAAGGGAAAGAAAATGAAAGAGAAAGAAATGGAGAAACAAGGAAAAGCAGGAAGGTTTTCTGGGCATTTTAGTGCCTCTTTCCTTCAATTTTCCTATCTGAAAAGTGGAGGTGATAATACCTATTCTGCCTTCTTTGGAGAACCGTAATGAGAATAAATGATATAGTTGTTGGGGAAGACATTTAACTGTGCATAGCTCAAGGACAGCAGCAAGAATCTATTTTTGCCATCATTTGAGGGGAATCAGAATTTGCATACAGAGACCATTTGACACAAGCTTCCAATGTCTCAACTAGATATTCCTCATTTCCAGCTGCTCTGTGACACAGCTAGGAAACAACACTGAGCAATGACAATTTGGAGCAGGGAGGAAGTAGGCCTGTTACCACCTGATAAAGTAACAAAACTAAGTAAAATGTCCTTTACAAACTACTTTTTCACCCTTATGCTCCAGTAGTTTCTCCAAGATCCTGCAAAGTAGGAAATAGCACGACTATTCCTATATTACATGAGTGAAGGGTCCGAAGTTGTGAACTAAACTGGAATTTATATACATATTTATTTTTGGTTTGGGGGGTCACAACCAGATGTGCTCATGAATCACTCTTAGTAGTGCTCATGGTACCCTGTGTGGGACCAGGGATCAAAACCAGGTTGGCTGTGTGCAAAGCAAGTGCCAAATGCACTGTACTATCTCTCTGGCCCCTAAACTGGAAATTAAAATCAGGTTTCTCTGGCCCCAGTGCTGTCTTGAAACCCACCCCCTTCTCTTCCTTAACACTGCAACAGGTCATAGAAACAACATAAACTAGGAGTACAGGCTGCTCTGGGACCAGGCATAGAAACAGGGAGAGGGGAAATGGAAACTTCTACTTCTAACACAGGTTCTAAACACACATGTACTAGAACATATGGTGACCATCTGGAACTGGAGTCATTTAGATCTTTGCTGAATTCAGCCTAACCATAGTATAGTCAGGTGGGACAGCATTGCAATGTCCTAGTTCTCTAAAACATTATCTTCAGGGAGAATGCCCTTTCAAACGTGATCCAGAATAGCAATATATCTGTTGACACTTGAAATAAAGTGTCAGTCATTTGGGGTTGTGGCACTGGTTGATCTCAAATGTCTTCAGGCAGATTGTGTCCTAATCTAACTATGGATGTCACTGCTGATGATCTGGCAATGCAAAGTTATACAAACAAAAGGAATACCACAAAGGGATTCAACCTCGTTCAATAAATCAGGTACACTTAGTGAAGAGCCAGAAAATGAGTTCCAGATGAGCTGCATAGAGCTGCACTTGGGATAAACAAACTAGGGTGCTTGAGTCAGATACAGTACTTGACTTTTTTGTAAATAAAATTTTATTTGAGTATAGCCATGTTTATTAACATATTGCTTAGTTGGTACTACAGTGACTGAGGTGAGTGGTTGAAAGGTTGGCAGAGACTATCTACGTAGCTTACACAACTGAAATATTGACTAACCCATTATAGAAGATGTTTGCCAAGTGCTGTCCTAGACAATGAATATACAGGTGTACTCAGAATTGACAGTGCATGTAAAAGCCTTAGCGATGCCCCTAGCTGATGAAATACAGGGAATGGATAATAGAAATCTCCAGCTAATCATGCCCATAGAAATGCTCCAAAGAGTCTGACTAGCAGATCGGAGGCAATAGTTGCAGATATTCCAACACCAGGGAGCCCTATTCCACTTGTGAGTATAATATTTATTTTATTCAGCACGTGGAGAGCCTCAGAGACTTGGTTAACCACTCAATTGAGTCACTGTCCTCTCTACCAACTTATTCTGGCATTCAAATTAAGCTGAAACATAGTGAACCCTTGTTTAAAAGATATTGCAAGTGATATCCCTGGATGTTAGTGACCTGTGTTGAACTGTTATGTGACTTGCTTTGCAGTATTCAAGGGATAGTAGAGAAGATAATAACGGCAGTGACTCAGGTTCTTACATCTCTGAAGGAGCTTCTTCAATCAGGAAACCACACTAGTAGATCTAGAGGGCACCTCAGAGATCATTTAAGCTGAAAGAATGGATTTATTTAAAGGCATATCATAAGTAAAATAATGAAGTCTTCTAATTTCATTCAAGGTATTTCCCGTCATTTCATATTCCGAGACCTAACATTCACCCATATCTCATTGTCTCAGATACCAGTGGGCTAGAGGCATATTTGGAGCTTAAGTATGACCTCTCCATACTTAATATGTGATCACATACTGTGATCTGGATCTCCCAGTCAGAGATGATTGTTTTGGAAAAGTCATAAGTTATTGGTCATCTCCAAAGCTCAGTTTCTCACAGGAGCTATGGAATGGGGATTGAGAGAAAGTCTATAAGGACATATGGATGAGCAAGGAAGGAGCTATCTTTAATGATTGTTATATGGCTTTTTCACAAAGGACTAGAAGTAGAAACCTGGGACAATAGGACCATGACAGGTAACTCATGTAGCCATCACATGTAGCTATGTAGCCATGACATGTAGCCATAGCATGTTCGATTGTTCGAGCAGGCACCAGTAACGTCTCTCATCATGAGACTTATTTGTTACTGTTTTTGGCATATCCAATACGCCATGGGTAGCTTGTCAGGCTCTGCTGTGCGGGCGCGATACTCTTGGTAGCTTGCCGGGGTCTCGAAAGGGGCGGAGGAATCAAACACGGGTTGGCCGTGTGAAAGGCAAAGCCCTACTGCTGTGCTATCGCTCCAGCCCAGCCATAACATGTAGCTCAGACAATGGAAAGAAAGGAAGAACCTGCTAAAGATCATTACCACAATATCGTTTTGGATAAGAAAAATAATAGATTATAATTGGAATATAAACTCAGCATCCCTATAGGACGATCCAGAGAATGGAAGGAGCATTCATCCTGAATGCTTGGGAGTTGCAAGTAGGCTAAGGTCATGGCTACAACATGATTAATGGTTCCATATGTCAAAAAATACCAATTCTCCTATATTAATGGGGGCAGTTTGAGCTCACAGGTTCCAGAGTAAAGATTTTGTTTTTTAGGTGACGAATACAACTACAAAAAACACGTAACCTTGCTCTACATGATAACCACTATGTCTACAAATCTGTAAAAGGATGATAAATTATAAATGCATCAGTCAGGAGGTACCACAGGACCTACAAAACAGCCGTAGGATAAAGATTGTTGTGCAATTGTCACATTCATTTGGATAAGACTTAGTACTCACAAATGGGCACAAGACCAAGTCTATAGAAGACTTCAGCAGTGCAAAGTACAGAAAGGTAAAAGTGTGCCTGAAAGTTGACCTTTAAAATTTGACTTTGGAACTCTACTGAATATGTAACTCTAACCCACCTCTTCTCACCACAAGGTTCTGAAATCCAGCTGCCCCTCTTAGAATATAAATCTCAGAGTAAAAGAGAAATCCATATATACCTGTAAATACAATTCTGGTTTGGTGGGTTTTTTTTTGTTTTTGCGTCACACCTGGCGATACACAGGGGTTACTCCTGGCTCATGCACTCAGGAATTACTCCTGGCCATGCTCAGGGAATCATACGGGATGCTGGGAATCGAACCTGGGTGGGCTGAGTGCAAGGCAAACGACCTACCCGCTGTGCTATCACTCCAGCCCCTGGAAATACAATTCTGAATAAATCATATGGCTTAAAATCAGTCTAGTCTGGTTTTGGCACTTATTTCAAGCCAGTCAAACAAATGTTTTCGTATACCTATGGGCACTATATGCTATAACAGGTCCTGGAGGTGTGAAGATGAATTGATACAGACACTTCCCTCTGAGACCTTTCTGTTGAATAGGGAAAATAGACACATAAACAGATCATTTTGGTATGAATTATACCAAAATTTTCAGAGTATTAAGGGAGCTTAGAGGAGAGTCATTTAACCCATTCTAAAAGGCTGTGGAATTTTGTAAGAGGAGGTGTCATTTGAATCTTCAATGGGGTGAATAATGAGGCAGTCAATGAGATGTTAGGACAACTAGGAGACATAGAAGCAGAGGACTAAAAAGATGCATGATGTAGTGAAAAAGCGACATCATAAAATATAGGACATAAGGATGAAAAAGTTTTTATTGAATTTGAAAACAAGGTCATGAGTGATATTAAAGATAGCATGTTAGGACCTGGGAAAGTAACTCAAGAAGTGGAGCATTTGCTTTGTGTGTATGAAGCCCAAGTTTAATCCCCGGTGCTGCATGGTCCCCAAGAACCTTTATGTCGATCTTAAAGGAGCCTGTGTATTACCAGTCCTGAGTAGTGTGCATCACTGGCCCAAGTACCTATCAGATGCAGTACCACTGCGCTTGATTGCTGGGGAAACTATTTCTGAAGAAAACATGCTTCAGGGAAGCCAAGATGAGAGGCAAGCACTAGTGTTGAAATAAGCAATGAGCCATGATATAGATGATTAAAGGAAGATGTAGGGTGTGCATGTGTGTGTTGTGTTATGTTGTGTTTTGGTTGAATTTTATTTTTCTATGTTGAAGGGATATTTATTATTTCTACAGGCTGAGAAGAACAAATATAAAGGACACAAGGAAAGATAGAGAAGGGAAGAGTATAGAAACTGGTCTTGAAAAAGAAGACTGACCCCTTGGTATGCAATGAAAGGTGGGATAAGTAGCTGTGGGTGTCATGGAACTAAATCAGCTAGTGGGAAAGGAAAGCAGTAGGGAGAACTACTATAACTGTAGTTTTCTGAGTTTGTGAGAACCCCAGTATTTTCCAAGTATTTGGCCTGGGGAGATTAGGCATTTGGCCTGAAAAAAGCAGCAGGGGAATTGGGAAGGATCAGAGCGGGGACAAGCTACATGAAGGTCACACTTACCAGGGTCTCCATATTGTGGTATAGAGGTGGCACTGCTTGGTACGTTTCCCTCTTTGCTAAATTCTTCCTATGATATTTTCATCAGGAATTTATTTTTACAGTCATTACTCCTGTGTCTCCTGTGAAGAGAGAATGCTTTTAAGGCCTTATGATAACAAGGTGGCTGACATGTGGAGCAACACTGAAAGTGGGGGCCTTCTGGCTATCAAGGTGGAGCACCTGATCTGCCCTAATATTCCACAAGCTCTGCCCTTACTTGATAGGAGCTTATCTGGACTATACCATAAGCCAGAGCAGGAGTCCTGCAACAGTAGTTTCCCATTATGGCTTAGTACCTTCCCTGTATACTTTTATAGTCTACTCTGTCCACCCCTGAATGCAAGAGATCCACACATAGTTCACGTCCCACAGACCCCAGACCTCAGGTTCACAGATCTACTGACATGCCCTCCATCCATTATCCCCGTCATATTAGACCACTCTTCCCCTTCAATTCCATGTAATTACAAGAGATTTTGGGTGGATTTTGTTTTGTTGAACCATTTGCCTGGCATCTACTATGTAATATTACTGGTTTTGTTTTGTTACTGTTGGTTTTCCATATTACTTTAGTTTATGATTCTCCCTCCCTTAACAATGATCTTCTTGAGGACAGGGATAATATATATATATATATATATATATATATATATATATATGTTTTCCCCATACTCCAGCGCCAACTCCATACTTGTTATTAAACAGTCTGCTGTTTTATTGGACTGAGCTGTTGGATAAAACAGCCTTGTGGTTCTTTTGTCCTTTCTCCTTGGGGACATACTGGCTCTTTTCTGACCCATGGACTACCAGTGCTTGAGAGGAGCCGTCCTCTCAGAGTGAAACCATGGGGAAACTTATTAATAAATGAGACTCTCTCTTTTTAGAGCATTACAAAGTCATTCATGATTGGATTTAATACAGTATTCCAACACCCATCCCTCCACCAGTATACATTTCCCAGCACCAGTGTCCGCAGGTTCCCTCCCACCACCCCCCCCCACCCCTTGCCTGCCTCTTCAGATGTTTCTCTTCTCTCTCTCTATTTCTCTCTCTTTTTTCTCTCTCTCCTTTAGGGCATTGTGGCTTTCAATATTGATGCCGATAGGTAATAAAAAATATTTCTTATCTATTTTAACCCTCAGATCTTGTCCAGTGTGATCACTTTCAACTATTATTGTCATAGCGGTCTCTTCTCTATTTTACCTACCCTCAGCCCCACACACACTTGTGGTTAGTTCCAACCCTTGACCAGTCCTCCTATCCCCTGTTTATACTGGCCATGGATATTATTATTCTACTATATATAGTTTTATATACCATAAATGAATGCACTCATTCTATATATGTCCCTTTCCTTCTGACTCATTTCACTCAGCATATTCTCCATGCCTATCCATTTATAGGCAAAATTCATGACTTCATTTTTCCTGTAAGTTGCATAGTTCTCCATTGTGTAGATGTGCCATAGTTTCTTTATCCATTCGTCTAAGGCACTCAGGTTGTTTCCAGATTCTGGCTATGGTTAATAGTGTTGCAATGAACATAGGAGTGCAGATGGTGTTTGGTGCTGTGTGTTTTTGGGTCCCCAGGGTATATTCCAAGAAATGGTATTGCTGGGTCAAATGTGAGCTAATTTCTAGTTTTTCGAGAAACATCCATTTTTTTTTTTCAAAAAGGCTGGACCAGTCGGCATTCCCACCAAGAGACTCTCTTTTGGAAAAGCATGAGTGAATGATGATTGACAACCACCAGTTAGCATTCCCTGATTGGTTGGAGCAAGTTGCTGCAGGAGGGTACATGGAGAAATACAATGTGAAATGAATACCTGTGCCTACTACGGCTCCCATGTCTCCTTCACAGTCTCCTATTCACCCCTTCTTTCCACATCTTGCCCTTGTTTCCAGATATACTCATTTCTTCAGGCTAGACTGTCAGTTGAGCAAGTGGCACAACATAATCTCTGTAGGGGAGCCTCAGCAGCTCTCCCTCTCACCGCCCGGGTTGGGGGTGGTCTCGGGCCACTTCCCCAGCCAGGATGGCCCTTGTCATAGGGCAGATGGAGGCAGAAATGAGGTCCAAGCTGGTTGGTGATTAGTTGCTATTTATTCAATCTCTCGTCTCTCCCATCTCACACACTCTTCCTTCCTAACCCCTCATTCCTCCATCCCAGCTCTCTGGATTCTCTCTGACTCTGACCTGTGGATTCTGACTCTGACTGCTTCTCCCCCTTTCCATGATTCCCTTACTCCCCTTTCCTGCCTCTCCCCACTTGTCTTTCCACACCTCGCCCTCTGTGCCCAGGCTGCACCCAGTCCCATAGCAAAATCAACATAAGAAAGCCCTTCCTGACTGCCCATCAGGCTGAAAAATCACCTAGGGGTGGGCATTCCTCTTCTCCTTAGTCCAATAACTTAATTAACATCTTAATACTAGTTATTTTTGTGCGGGCACAGTAAGAGATACATTGAGGCTTGTAGGGCAGCTCTCTTGGGAATATCTCGCCACAGACTCAGACTACAGTTCTCAGGCCAGATTAATCATTCCTAACCCTAGCAGGTCCAAATCTAGTTATTACTTTTTGGATCATGACAGAATTTGTCCATGACCAAGCTCTTAACTTATAGTTAAGCATTATGGAACTTTGGCCAGGCCCATCTTGATGCCAGGGTAGCACATAGTTCACCGCTTGTCCTGGGTCCATCCAGTTCCTCATCGGGCCCCGGCTTTTGGGGGTACTAGGTAGTTAGAGCAACTGAGACATAAGTCGAGAGAACAGATGCCCAGGAGGTAAATATCATTGAGAGTTCATTAACTCCCAAGTTACAAAAGCATAGCATTAAACTGTCTTCTTGTGCCCATACAAAAAGGACCTTGCTCTGAATTAACTCTGCAAAGGATTTAAGGAGAAGAGAAAAACATTTTTTAAAAATTAACAGAGCACAAAGAAAGAAGTTACAAATAAACACAGAGGAATGGGAGCACTGTGATTGGAGCAACTCAACTAAACTAAGCTCCCTGCGGCAAGGCAGAAAGGACAAACCGATGTTATCCTACAGGGATGGTCTTCCAGCATCCCTTCTACTCACATGAAATTTGTCCTGTCACAGTGATGGAATAAGACTTCATTTTCTCCTCCTGACTCATGAAGCAGGAAAAATTAGCATGTTGTTCAGGAACAACAAAGATAATTACTATTTCTTCTCGGCCTTTGTTGGAGAGACTTCAAATTTTGTATTCATGAACTTGGGAATCACCTGATACATGGGTTCCACCTGGTTACAGGGCTGGGACCTGAATGGTTTAAGGGGAGATTGAATACTGCTTAGATGTTGGCCTAAAGAAAGCTCTTCTCAGGATTTTCAGAGGAGGAATATTACGTATGAGTAATAGTCTTGAGTATCCTTATTAGATAAGATGTTTGGATTTGGTCTTAAAACTGGAACAAATCAAAAGGCCTTTTCATTGCTTCTTATGGTTAGATGTGAATTAAAATCATGGATTTTCTGATTCATTCCTGGCCAGACAATTTTTCATTTTAAGCCTTAGTGTTTTGGCCTTTATTTCTTTAGCTGTTTCTCACGCTAAATAGTACAGTGTAACATTGGTCAGTACAAAAAAGGCTTTAAAACATTTCCTATAAAACCTAAGCAACCACGGATTGCTTCCAGTGGCAGTGTACATGTCTTTCATGTCAGACCCTGAATTCCATCCCTGACACCACCAGGTATGGCCCTCATAACAATATTGTAATACAAAAATGACTTAAAATTTTTCCTTTGTTAATCCTAGTTCCATCCTAGGCCATGTGTGAGGTACTCTTTATATAATATACCCAGAACCAGCTTTTCGTGCCATCCCTTCTAAAATAGCACCAAATGCTGGGGTAAAGTACAAGGTGCAAAGTACAACTCTGGTCCTCTGTTAATGAGGGCCAGAGCAATAGTACAGTAAACAGGGTGTTGCCTTGCACGTGGCCAACTCGGGTACGAGCCCCAGCACCCCATATGGTCCTCTGAGCCCCACAAGAAGTGATCCTTGAGTGTAGAGACAGAAGTAAGTCCTGAGCAACACTAGGGATGACTCAACCCCCCCCCACATTAAGAATGAAAAACAAAATAAGAATGAGAGAACACCTAAATATTTGGAATGGCATGAGCTCCTCTTAACCACACTAATTTCTTCCTCCTCTAGTATTAAATGAGTGGTTTCCCAAGAGTTGCTTTTCTCCTGAGATCTTTAGTTCCAAGAATTATATTTGCATTCCTGTTCTCTCAGATGCCATGGGGTTCTGAGGTGCAAGTTCTCTTAACTCCGGGCTAAACTTAGATTCCTGATTCAGCCTGGGATTGCCTGGGTAGCAATTGTTGATATTTCTGTAACTACAGGAAACTATTGTGCAGATGGGAGAGTCTTAATGCCAAAGAGCCTATCCCATTGTCTCCCCAGATATGCTGATACTTGTCCACTCATGTTTACCACAGCTGGATTGCACTCGCTGGTCACTGATAGTTAAAATAGCAACAACAACAAAAAACTTTGTCAACTTTTTAAAATTGATTTTTTTCTTTGATAGTTTAATTGAATCACAGTGAGATACACAGTTAAAAAGTTGTTCATGATTGGGTTTCAGTCATACAAAGTTCCAACACTCTACCCTTCACCAGTGTACATTTCCCACAACCAATGTCCCCAGTTTCCCTCCCACCCCCAACCCCCACCTGCCTCTATGGCAGGCACTTTTCTTCTCTCTCTCTCTCTCTGACTCTATTTCCTTTTGGGTATTATGCTTTGCAATACAGATACTAAAAGGTTATCATTTATATCCCTTTACCTACTTTCAGCATTGAGTTCTAGCAGAGTGATGATTTCCAACTATTATTGTCATACTGGTTCCTTCTTTATCCCAACTGCCCTTCACTCCCACATACTTGCGGCAATCTTCAACCATTAACCAGTCCTACTGGCCCCTGTTTTCCCTGGCATTGGCTATTAGTCTCATACTATTTTTTTAAATGTTTTATTAGTGAATCACTGTGAGGTACAGTTACAGACTTACAAACTTTTGTGCTTGCGTTTCAATCATAGAATGGTCGAGTGCCCACCCCTCTGCCAGTTCCCATTTTCCATCACCAATGGTCCCAGCATCCCTCTCACGACCCCTACCTCATCCTCCCCCCACCCCACCCTGCCTCTGTGGCAGGGCATTCCCTTTTGCTCTCTCTCTCCTTTTGGGTGTTGTGGTTTGCAGTAGAGGTATTAAGTGGCCATCATGTTTGCTCTATAGTCTACTTTCAGCCCACCTCTCCCATCACGAACGGACCTTCCTAGAACCCTTTACTTGGTGATCCCTTCTCTATCTGAGCTGCCTTTCCCCCCAGCATGTGAGGCCAGCTTCTAAGTAGAGATAAATACCAAGAGGATTACTCATACTACTTTTTTATATTTCACAAATAAAATGTAGTCATTCTATGTCTGTCCCTCTTCTTCTGACTCATTTCACTTAGCATGATACTCTCCAAAATTCATACATTTTCATAACTTCATTTTTTCAAATTTCATAACTTCATTTTTCATAACTGCTGCATAGTATTTCATTGTGTAGATATACCATCCTTTATCTAGTCATCTATTCTCAGGCACTCAGGTTGTTTCCAGATTTTACCTGTTGTGTATAGTGCTGCAACGAACATAAAAGTACAGAGAGCATTTCTGTTAAGTAGTGATTCTCAATTTTTTTTGTTTTGGGTCACACCCAGCATTGCTCGGGGTTATTCCTGGCTCTGCACTCAGGAATTACTCCAGAGGTGCTTGGGGGACCATATGGGATGCCGGGAAATGAACCCAGGTCGGCCGCGTGCAAGGCAAACACCCTACCCGCTATGCTATCACTCTGGCCTGATTCTCAAATTTTAATGTATCTGTGACCTCCCACCTGGAGCTATTGGTAAAATACAGATTCTGATTCAGTTGATTCAATAGATCTTAGGACAGTAGATCTGAGACTCTATTTCTAACAAGATTCCAGGGGATCCCTTGCCTAAATCTAGCCTCCCTTAAGGAAAGGGCAGGTTTAAAACCAGACACTATACATGTATTTTAAGTTTGGCAGAACAGCATTATTCAACATTTCTGATTTTATCTCACAGCTCCTTCTCCCTAACTCTTAAGCTTTCCTGATTCTAACCTTAGAGAACTTGAGTTATTTAACTGTTAATTCTCTTAGAAGACAGGGACCTTTGGTATCTACCTACTCTTAGTACTTGATGAATGTAGTTTCTTCTTATTAAACTGATTATGAATGTTCTTTGAAAGTTAGGTTCTAAATCAACCTTGCACCCAAATAATTCCAGTCCTGAATCATTTCTATTCTATGTGCTTCCGAAGACTTTCATTTAGGCATTTCACTTACTTGACTGAAGACATATCTAGCTTCTGTATGTGTCAAAATTCTGTTCTGGGGGTCAGGGATGAAGTTCCATCATAGTGTTTTCCTTTCATTTGTGAGGCCTCATCATTGTAATGATAAAAATAGCAACAATAATAGAAAAATTACATTCTGTCGTTCACCTGCTTCCCCAAATCAGACAGTTTCCTCAACTAATCTAAGATGAAACTATAATCAAGAACAAAAGAGACTTTGAAGTCTAGGGCCTGCATAGATCTTTGTAAATAATTCCCAAGCTTCCTTTTGACTTTTGATGGTGCCTGGGTGTGCCAACCTCATAGAACAGTTTGTTTTATGGTTATGACTCTGATTGAGTGAAAGTTTTTTCTTAGTATTTTCAGATACATTACCTATCTATAATTTCTGTTGTGGTATGCATTCTAGAACTGATCCTTCTTACAGAATGGTTATTTAACCAATGTAAAACGATGATTTTGTTTGTTTTGTGTTTTAGGCCATGCCCAGCAGTTCTCAGGGATCATTCCTGGATGTGTCCAGGAATTATTCTTAGTGGAGCTTGGGGGACCATATTTCATGCCAGGGATTGAACCTGGGTTGGCCACATGCAAGGCAAATACCCTACCCGATGTATTACTGTTCCAGCCCCTGTAGAAGTATTCTTGTTTCCTGGCACAAATGTCCATCCATTTAACCAACTATTTCTAGTATATCCACTTGTCCAAGCATCTTACTTTCCTGGTTATTGGGCTCTGACATTTTCTAGTTTGGCAATGTCCTCTTTTCCCATCCATTCTCTCTTATGACCTGACCAAGCCCATTCTATCTTGGCTACTATGTTTTGCTGTGGATTCATTTAAGTTGAGACAACTTCCAGAGACTTTTCTAAGGGAATGGAGTTTCCCACCCCTAGGACTATTAACCATCTGAATCCAATGCAACTGCTTAAATCTATCATTATTGGATATCAACTTATTTATGTTAATGATTTTTTCCATACAGTTGAAATCTTGATTCTTAATTCTATCATCTCCTGTTAAGGTTTCCCACAAATTTATTAAGTACAGCCTTTATATCTTAATCACTGGTGATAACATTTTAAACGGGTAAGAGTAAATACTTATCCCTGTGGCCTTTATTTGAATTTGTTTGTCCATTTGTTTATTCATCCACTTGTTCACCCTTTCGATAAGTTTTGGTTACGGGCTACTGTGTTTTAGCCAGTGCTAGTAGCTAGAGACTCAAGTCAAATAAAAACTTATTTCTCATATCAAATTTCTTAGTGCTCAGGAGGAAGACTTCTGTTTCCAAACCCTCATTTGTGATGGTCTGTTTGTCATCAGGATACTAATATCCTATTGAGGTTTTCTGATCCTATTAATCACTGCCAGGTCAGTCTCCCATTCTCATACCACCTGTTTCCCTTATAAAGTGAAGAACAAGAGCCTGGGATTTTGAGGAGTGGAACTTAGGGATCAATAATGTAAAAAATGCTGGGAATTCCACAGAGGAGAATGAAAAGGGAAAAGGAGAGAGTGAGAAAGAGAATTGTAAAGTGGCAGAAATTCCAAGAGCATGTTAGGACTGAGGGTAAACTGGCTGGTAAGAAGTCCAACATAGCTGGCTGGATATAGTTGAAGGAAACATTCCAGGTGAGTGTGCATAAATCAGGATATGCCTGTGTAACCAGTATACAGACAAGCAGAGTCTCTGTTCTGATCAAAACGTTTGTTCAGGGAGTTTAATCTTGCCCAAACCCCATACACAAACGTCACAGGCCACATTGTTAGGTAATAGAGCATTATGGTCACTTCAATTCATACTAAAGCAACTTGAACATCCCTTCAAAGAGTTGAAAAGTCAAAATCCAAAGCTCGGATTAGTATTACATATTCAACGTACTCACCTTAATTATCTTTTTGGCTAAAAGGCTGAGTCAAAGAGGCATGCTTCAAGTCAGAACATGGGGTAATCCAGGAAGTGGACGATTCGGACTTGATAAATTGTCTTATTCATTGTGGATTTAATCCCTAGAGGGTTAAAACTAAGGCCCCAGACTGCACCCCTGAGTGGGCACAGAAGATGAATAAAGGCAACTATTTCCCTCCTGGGGTGTATTCTTGGGTCCTTTAGAAGTTCCCATGACTGGAAGTCCCTCTCCTATAGCTCACCTGACCTTGGGCAGAGAAGTCACCTTACAGTATGGTGACTTAGACCTTCTTCAGAGGTTAATCTCACAAGACACCTCCAGTCTTTTTGTGCTGGATTGCTTTGCATTATTGGTCAGGACTCTAGTAAGCTTTACATCTTTTCTCTCTTGCGACCACATCTGATCTAGGGTCATACCCTTGCATCTGTAAGGGAGGAAAAAATCTCTTTACTCTCCTAAGTTCTTGACTGAAACACCCTGTGTAATAAAAAACAGATTAGCAGGAGAAAAACAAACAGAAGTTTAATAACATGTATACATGGGAGACCCAGGGAAAACTGAGTAACTTCCCCAAATGAACTAAGGTATCACCTTAAATACAATCCTGAACTAAAGACAAAAGTGGAATATTAGGTATTTGGGCCTGGGACTTCAAAAGGGATGAAGATAATTTACAGAAAGATGAGAAAAGCAAATGTTTGGCAAACAAGTGTTTGTTGGACCGTGCAGGAACCCTGCATCACAGAGAGGAATTTTTACAGACTTTCCTTAGGATCGCTCAGGTTTACCACATTCAGTTTATATTCTTTGTCGCTATCACTGAAATCTTTCTTTTTAAAACAGAGAGAGGGTGATACAATTACTAATGAAATGTCCCTCAGAATTGTACACACATATATTATACATGGGTAACATCTCAGTTTTCAGAGATTTTTGTCTGCAATTTCTTTAAAATAGCTCAAAATAACGCCATGCAAAAGAGATATATTTGTGTTCCCTTCCATGTCTCTTGTCATAACGTTCTCTGGAAGTCTGTTACCACCCCAAGGCAACAATCTTTATTTACCTGGGCACTTAACTGACCTTTATCTCCCTTTAATGGCTAGGGCTGGAGGCAAATCCCAACCTGCTTTAGCGTTCATGGGCATGCGTGAGATCCCCTGTGGCTCCAAACTGCAGGAACATTCTATGAAGTACATGGATGACCATGGTGAGATTGTGTTAAGGAAGAATACTCCAATTCCTTCCTTTAAAAGGGGAAGGGTCAGAGAGTTGCACAGAGCATATGGTGCTTATCTTGCTAGTTCAATCCTTCGCAGAGAATACAGTGCCCTGAAAACTGCCAGGAGTGATTCTTGATCACAGAGCAATGAGCACTGCTAAGTGTTGTTTGGTCTCCCTATCCCCAATAATAAAAGGGGAAAAGAAATAGTCATCATAGAGCGAATCTGTTCACAAGCTCACATACAATCAACTCCCACATTCTGACTCTTTTATAGTCTCAAAATGCAAGAAGGGTCTCAAGAATCTTTGAGAGCGGTTGTTTAAAACAGCAACTTGATATTGCCTCTTAACAATGAGAATTCACACACAAAACATAGATTCAAAAGAAATTCTGTCTTATCTGGTAGGAGATATGGATAGGCATGTCCATAGCAGCTTTGTTCCCAAACTAAGGAATGTCAAATAAAATACATATTGTAATTTGAATCTCTGGGAAGTGGCTTTTTGTTATTTGAATCTCAGACAAACAGTAAATAAAATTTTGTCTGAGTATATCTAAAATATTTCATTTAATGGACTAATAGACCAGAAAGAAAAATTCTCTTTACCCCAGGTTGACAAAGTGCTCAAATGAACACTAGACAAAATAGTAGGAGAAAAGAACACATTTGATTATATAATCTATACAAGATTTACATGGATGTGGATGCTAAAGTCAAAATGACAAAGTGAGAATATCCAAAACTAAGGAGTAGGATAGGGCCTGGGCTGTAAGGAAAGAGGAGATGATGAAGAGATGGGGATTCAGATGCAAACTCCAAATGTTATATAATTAAATTCCAGATATATAGGTTTGTCTGATGGGTTATTTCTTATGAAAATCCCAATTTGGGGAAATATTCCAAATTTTCATTCTTCTATCTAGTTGAAAATGGTAAAAACATTTCTATGCTTCGGTAAGGTCTCCGCTGACCTCATTTTGAACGAATTTACATATCAAAGTAATGTCTTTTTTTCTGAACGTCTTGAAGAAGTCTATCCTTCAATATTTATATCAAAAAATGTGCATTGTCTATATAAAATTCCAATGTAACTAGTAGCCTATATTTTAATTTGTTAATTGTGGAAACCCAGTAACAAACTAAATGGCCATCAAGAATTAATTGTGGTTTATGGGTGCAATGGGAAATTGCACACAGTCTAAATGAATGAAAGCTATGTGGAAAATCAAGGATAAATCTTAGCAATAAAAAAATGGAAAAACTTAGCTCTAAAGAACTACCTACAGTGTGTTGCTCTTTTGAGATGAAATTAGAAAGAACTTTAAAAATATTTATATGATGAATCAATGTATATAGCTATAATAATGTTAATGGAAAAAATTAAATTGTAAATATATGATTTCAAAATATTGACAAATAATCTTAAATGGGAAGCGATAGATATAGGTTAATGGGAAGGATGGCATGTTGACTATTGTTGGTCAAGGTTTTGGCATTTGTTTTGGATAGAGGCCTTGCTAGTATTTATGGAGTGTGTATCACTGTATCACTGTCATCCCATTGCTCATTGATTTGCTTGAATGGGCACCACTAACATCTCCATTGTGAGACTTGTTACTGTTTTTGGCATATCGAATACACCATGGGTAGCTTGCCAGGCTCTGCTGTGAGAGCAAGATACTGGAGTGTGTATGAGATAATAATAAGAATATGACATTAACCAATAATTATGAGCAATTCAGCAATCTGCACCTGATAAACAGAAATTCAATTTAATTTAAAATATGGTAGGAATTGAGGTAGGGAGAATCCCATTATGAAAGCATACAGTGTCTTTCCAAGCAGGGAGGCAGTAGCTGAAACGGGTCTGAAAGGGTGTGGACATGTTCACTAGTTGTAGAAGGGGAATATTTCCAGGAACATAATGTTGGAAGGAAAAACAGCACAACAGAGCCTGACTTGCTCAGATAAATAAATTTGGGCTCTGGGTGGTCAGTGAGGGTTGGGTGAGAGGTGGCAACAGCAGCTGGAGAACAAGGGAGAGGGTCAAGGTGTGGAACTTATGCTTAGGTCTCAGCATAAAAGACAGCAAAAAACATTAGGGAGGACATTGGTATTGTGAGCCCCAAGAAAATTTTTGCCTAAGTGGGGAATCTTTTGACTTCACAAAATTCAAACTATTGATAAAGCTGTTTCATATGATAGAGGGTAGATGGGACAAGGCTAGTGCTAAAAATAAAGAGTCTTCTGAGATTCATGGATGCAAAGGTAAAAATGGAATGAGGGCTAGATTATAACTATGGTTCAAAATCATACACAGGATGACTCGCACCATTGACAATAGAGACTTTTATTGATTTGGTAGAAAAGGATGGGAGGCAGAAAAAGTTGGTGAATTCTCCAAAGTCAATGCTAAGAAAACATTAAAACTATTAACAAAGAAATAGTAGTCTACTCCCTTATGACACTTTTGGGTTTCTTGCATCTTGCCTGCCTTAGCCATCCCCCCTGCTAATCCCATAGATTTTGTTCTTTCAGTTCATTCTACTCCATTAGCAAAGCACACCTACTACGATGTCAAGTAGTCTGTTGGATATTGGAAATATCAAGATGGCTAAATTATAGTTCATGTCCTTATTGAGGTTACTGCCAATCAGGAACACAAAGCATTAGCAAGTTGCTCTAATAATGTTTGGAAAGTACTAGAACAGAGTTAAAAACAAGTCACTGAAAGATACAGAAGAGGTATAGTTGATAGCACCTGAAGTAGGACCATATGAAACAGGATGGCATTTGAGCTGGAGGTCAAAAGGTGAGCAGAAGCAGATGAAGGGGGTAAGCAGGCAAAACAAAGACAACACAAAGACAACAGGAGTTGAGCGTAAGGCTGCCCGGGGAAGGCTGTGACAAGATTGGGACACACCTAGATCTTGCTGAGGAGTGTGAACTTTAGTCTCTATGTCATGCCTCTCTAAGCAGGGCAGGGCCAGGAACAGATGTGGGTCTTTGGAACAAGCCTTCTGGCCACATGTGGAGGATGGAATGGAGGTGGCTGAGGCTGATGACAGGGAGAACAGCTGGAAGGCAGCTGCAAGAGTCCCTGTAAGCAATGAGGAGCCTACAGAGGAGTCAAGGGGATGGAACGCCTATGATGCCAGTAGATGATCCCAAAGTATGATCCCAAAGACCTTGCTTACGAGGCAAGACTCTCCTCCCTGCCAGTGAGATGGGTGAACTGTGTGTAAGGAGCACTGGCCTATCAGGAGGCTGAAACAGAGACTGGGAGAGGGAGTGGATTTGGGAAGGGCTGTAGTGACAGGAAGGGTGTTTCCATTGTCCAGCTGCCAAAAGAAACCTATGATTCAGTGTATGGCATGTCTGATTACCCAGAAGACTTTAGTCTCAACTTATCCTGACTCCTATCTACTTCTGTAATTCCACACTGCCTCAGAGGTGGGATGGTAGCCACAGGGTGGGGTCCAACACGGTGTCTTTTCTTGAAGGTAAGGAATGCCTACACCCTGCAGGAACCTGTTGCGGGGGAGTTCCTATGTGGAGGCACATACCACAGGAAGACTGATAACATCTTTTTTTTTCAGGACTGCAATTCTCACATCTGATTAGAATGCCATTGCTTGTGTAAGAACTGAGTTATGCCAATATTATCAAGGCACTTCCTATTAAGAGAATGTCCACTATATGCTGGGAGTTGGGTTTGCATCTCTCCTACATGATCTGATTTATGCTGCAGAAATACAGGACACTTACATGTGGCACCCATTAGTGGCTCTGTTTTACAGGTGGGAAAGTACTGTTGAGAGTCCCAACGAGATGGTGTTCAGGTGGGGATCTAGATATATTCTTTCTATTTGTGTTGCTTATTGTCTCACCTATGTGCAATTCACTCTGTTAATGATCCCAATGGTGGCACCAGTCAAGACAAAACCTGTTGCCTTCTTCTTACAAGGACCAAGTACAGCACAAGCATTTTCAGAACCTGATTTAGTTGCTAAGTCTTTGAAAACTCACTACCATGAGAATTCTGTGAGTGAAAGATGCAGGCGACAGTGGCATTCAGCAGATCCTGGAATTCTTGTTTGCTTCAGCTGATGTTTAACAGTCCAGCAGTTAGAGGATGGAAAATAATTATTCCGTCTAGCCAGGAGATGGGGTGATAAAAGGAAACTTGGAGCTGCTGATTAAATTGTTTATTTAAGCAGGAGCTTAGCTATGTATTTGGCATAATGGACTGTAGGAATAAGCTAGGGCTCTATCTTCACAAAAAGACACCCACAGGGCGGCCAGAATCTCCATCCGCTCTTCATTCACCCAGCAGACTCCCTGCATCGTCTTTGTCTATTGCTGGCCCTGGATTTTGAGGACTTTGTGAGGCTGAGATTGGGCAAAATAAAAGAATATTAGGCCCAGAGAAGAGCTTTAACAGTGTCGGCAAGGGCAGAGAAAGACTGAGAGAGTAAATGCCTTGATTTCTGTGTTCATATTTTCTGTTAATCTTGTGTTCCTCCAAAAGCATGCCCCTTTAATAAGACATACTTTTCCTTCTCCTCCTTTTGGCAATCCTCTTTATTTTTCTACTCTGTCTTGTGAAAGAATCACCTCTTTTTCTCACTGTTTTACTGGAATTTCTTGCTCTTCCTTGATGTTAGAACACGTGTAACTTGCATACATCCTTTTAGTCCTCAATTTGTCCATTATTTTCATATTAGCAAGCCCAGCTTTCTAGTAGTGCCCTTGAACAGTGTTCAGGAAATCACAGCTTTCAGACCAAAGCCAGCCTGTTCCCATGTTTGTAAATAAAGTTTCACTGGAACACGGTCACACCCATTGGCTTATATATGTTCATACCTGTATTCAAACCACAAGCCTGGGTGGTTGTAACTAAGACTCTCTGACCCCCAAAGTCTAAAATATTTACTACAAGTCCATTTTCAGAAGATGTTTGCCAACCTCTGCACTAGACAAAATCATTACAGGCTAATTTAGAAATCAACTTTGATCTCTGCCCCCTGAGGCCCATGGACCAAATTCTTCTGCTGAATAACAAGAGACCTGAGTGTGTTTACATAGAACTATTGTGGGAATGGGAATTCAGGGGAAATATCATAATATACTAAATTAGGGTTTCATTTCTAAACTTTAATTTTGGATATTCTGAATACTCAGGAATCTGATTCCATTTCCACTGCTCCTTTTTTTTTCGGGCTACTTTTTCAGTTGTTTTATGTTCACATTAAAATTGGAAGGTAAGAGGTTTAGAAAACACCTCCTGCCTTCTCACATACATAGACTTCTCACTATTAGTATATCACACCAGAGAGGAACAAATCTTACAAGTACAACCTACACATCATTATCACTCAAAGTCCATAGTTAACATTGAGGTTCACTTTTGGTATTGTACGTACTATGTGTTTGGACAAAAGTGTCATGACAGGTAGCTACTATTGCAATATCATACCAATTATTTTCACAAGCCCCCAAATCCTGTGTACTACCTAGTCATCCCTTCCCCTGGGCCCCGGAAACCACTGATTTTATTACAGTCTTCATAGCTTTGTATTTTCCAGGATGTTATAGAATTGAAAGCCTGTAGTATGTAGGTGGCTGTTTCAGATTGGCTTCTTTTCTTTAGTTATGAGAATTGAGTCACTTTCCTATCTTTTCATGGCCTGTTGGCTCATGTCTTTAGTAACACTTGTATCATTTGTAGTCCCGTTGATCTTCGATTTGCTCGAGCGGGCGCCAGTAACGTCTCCATTTGTCCCTGTCGCTAGTGTAGCCCAATGATACCTGTTCGCTCCAGGAACAGAGAGAGCCTCAAATCGTTCATTCTGAGATTTGACGAAGAAATCTGACCATCTAGTTGGTGGGTGGCCACGAGGTCTTCTGACGTCCCGTGGAATCCAGTCAGTAAGAGCTCTAGTCCAACAGTCGTCTCTGGATCGCATTACATGACCGTAAAAATCAGATGGATATTTTTAATGCCTTGGCAAACGAGACAGCATCCCTGATTTTTGACCATCGATGGAGGTCAGGAGGTCAGAACTCCGGATTCCTTCTCTCACTTGAGTGAGACATGATATTCCCAGCATAGCTCTTTTGATTCCTCTTTGGGATACCCTATTAGCATTCTCATCCTGTTTGCGTAGGGTCCAGGTCTCTGAGGCATATATTAGTGCAGGAAGAACGGTGGAATTGAAAAGATGTGTCGGAGGTTCTTCGTTCTCTTAACCACCTCTTTGATGCTCTTGAAGGCATTCCACGCTGCTCTCTTCCTCCTGTGCAGTTCTGGCACCAAGTCATTCCTCATGTTGATTTCTCGACCCAGGTACACATAGCTGTACATGTCTTTAATACTGACTCATATTTTATGGTCTGGATGGACCATCATTTGCTGATCCAGTCAACTGCTGAAGGACATACTGGTGGCTTCTGAGTTTAGGCACCTATGAAATGGATTTCTTTAAACTTCACCGTGCTGATTTCTGCATGCACATAAGTCCTTTACCACTTATAAGATTTAGCTGCCTTACCCTCTCTAAGCTCCATAGGTCAGACCCTAAGAGGATCCCCCATCTACTGACCTGCTTTTGTATCTTAGAGACTCCCTGACTTGGGTCTAACCTTTGCTTCGGTTGAGACATCACATGCTATAGCTGTATATCTTGCCAGACAGGATTGAAAGACCATGGTCTCATTTGGTATTGCACCAACTCTGTCCCCAAATGAATAAAGTTGTTTTCTTCCAAGGGGCACTCTGAATGAAAGAGTTCCTTCTGAATTAAAGGGCTCCTTCTGGCATCTTTCTTTCTTTTTTTGAAATTCACCTGTACTAACAGGGGGCACTCTCCTTTGGTTTGGATTTGGTTGATAATCTCCTAAGCTCATGGAATTTCAGAGGAGGTAATCAAATTCAATCTCTCCTCCTTCATGAGAATGCTGAGCCTGATAGACTCTCTTGAACAGACATATTTCTTTCTTTCTTTCTTTCTTTCTTTCTTTCTTTCTTTCTTTCTTTCTTTCTTTCTTTCTTTCTTTCTTTCTTTCTTTCTTTCTTTCTTTCTTTCTTTCTTTCTTTCTTTCTTTCTTTCTTATTATTTCTTTCCTCTCTTTCTCTCTTTTTTTCCCTTTTAGGTCACACCCAGCGATGCAGATGCACAGGGGTCACTCCTGGCTCTGCACTCAGAAATTACCCCTGGCCCTGGCAGTGCTCAGGGGACCATATAGGATGCTGGGAATCGAACACAGGTTGGCTGTGTACAAGGCAAATGCCCTACCTGTTGTCCTATCGCTCCAGCCCCTTTACCAATCTATTTCTGCACTTCTCTTTGTTTTTATTGCAGCTCGTCTTCTCTCTCCTCTCCAGTGTTCGTTCCTAACAGCATAGTGTGCAAAGAGTATATTTTGGAGAAAGCTCACCATGGATGATCATGATCACATTTATTTGCTGAGAAGAGAATTTGGGGGTTGAGCTAGAGTTTTCTGGAGTAACCTGGAAGATGAACCCCTAGTAGAAATGTTTGGGTCTAGTTTGTCCATTGAAGTACGCCCCACCCAAAGAAGCTTTTGCAACCTCCTGGGACTTCTCCGATTGCTAGAGAGCCAGAACGAGCTTTATACTCCTGCTGTCACAACCGCAGCAGGGGATGAGTGCCAGGCAGGATCTGAGGTTCACAGGCTGGGAAGACAAATGATAAGATCCCACACTCCTAAGCCCAGAGTAGGATGAAAATGAGGCCATGTGTGTCCCCCACAGAATGTGGAGCTCCTCTAAAAATTCTGGCCAACACACTTGACTCACTCCAGAGACCTCAAATGTGGCAACATCACATGAGCTCTCTTGGTGCCTCTGCATTCCTGACCCAGCACAACATGCGGGGTGCGGGGCGGGGGAAGAAATTGTTCTCATGACAAGGATGCTCCCAGATGTTTCCTCCAGGCCTCTTCTAGCTGTTTCAAGTGAAGAAAATGAGACTTAAGGCCCAAGTCACTACAGTTTTTGGAACTTGGTTTTTCAGCATGATTTTCTTTTCCTGCTGTGCTTAGGATTGGATGCAAGAGAAACCAGTGTGTGATTTGGAAGGTGGCTATGCAGAAGCAGCAATGTCAAAAGTCTGACAGTTGGAAGCGATGGGCACAGTTGTGATTCACACATGCCACAAACCCTAGTGGCTCCCCTTGGTGGTGAAGACAGCAGCTGATTCACAGCCCCTTTAGCCCCCTCCAGATTGCTGAGTCTTGGGAGATGATGTGTATGCAGCTTTGTGCCAGAAGGGCATGGCTGGCTTGCAGCTCACCTGCACCTCATCACCTTGGAGGTGATGAGAGGTTGATGAGATTCCCATCTGTCTTCTTGTTTGTCTTCTCAAGTTCCAGTTTGCCCTTGTCCTGCTTAACAGCTCCTACAGCATAGGGGTGAGGGTGCTGACCTCACAGTGCTTTCTGCTTCTGACCAAATCCAGAGACACTCACCCAGTCTTGTAGCAGAATGGCAGGTCCCTGGACTTCCAGGACAACAAGCTGTTTCCTGCGTCACCTCTGCTTTGAGAGTGTCTGTCTGGTGCAATGTTCATGTTGATAAATGCTGAAAAATCAACAGGGAGGTTCTGCCAAAGGAAATCCTCAGAGTGCTCTGCCAAGAATTCATCCAAATGCCTGAGTCACAGCCCCCACCCTGCTCCCAGACCCATCTCCTGTGGTGTAGAATAGACCATGACTGCATTAATCTTTGAGCCAGAGAAGAGTTCTAAGTATGATAAACATCGAATCAATCCTGGGTTCTTGGGCAAGTGATTTTGAGCAAAATCAAACAAGTCTGGGATACTCTAAATTTTCTTCAGAGGTTTTCCCACTCATTGTTTGGAAAAAGATGGTGGGGAAGGTCCAAGAGAATGTTCATTCTGTTGCGCTGTGCATGGTGACTTCCTTGGCTGTGGAACTCTAGGAGTTGGAAGCAGGTATCTTCAAGTTGCCCTCTCTTCCACTAGCTTCTGTCCCCAAGACATTTCTATCTACAAAACTATTAGGAGGTTTGAAGTCCAGGAAGTCTGAAGGGAAAGATTTCACACACTCCCCAATTTGGTTAGTAATTGGTCAGGACCACATGTCGGATGAGTTGTTGGTTAATATAGAATCAGAGAGTTCAATAGTTCCACAGAAGTAGCTTACCAAGATGCCAGCCCACAGTGCACAATGATGGGGCAGCTGAGGTCAGCCACCAGCCATGAGGTTCTATGATGACTTCACTGAAGACCTGCAGAGGAATACTTGGTCTTTCCATTTGCTCCCAAGGTGCACTCTGCCTTTGCCAGGCACACTTGTGTCTCAGGACATTTGCACTCACTATCTCCTCTCCATGTATTCCCTCCTACCTGTGGTGGCTCACTCTTCACTCCTTGCCTCTGCTCAGAAGTCACCACATCATCTCGATGAGTCCTTCCCTATGTACCCTACTATACATTTTCTCCCCCCACTCTCCATTCTTTGTCCCAGATGTATGCTCACTACATCATGTATCCCCTAAAACACCATATAATATGCTCATTGGGAAGCAAATTCAACCATGTCGGATGCAGGTTCTGTCTTCACTACTTCCTCATTAGCCTCATATTCATTGTGACCCTACAGAAATGCCACTCCACAGACCTCTATGATCATAGCAACTCCTAGATTGCTGCAGCTCAGCAGCACCGAGCCCAAGCTTCATTGAAAGGAAGCCTGGCAGTCTCTTTCTCTGCTTATCTTCTCAGCCCACTGGTCTTTCTGAAATCCTTTCAGTGGCTTCGAATTCTTGCAGTCACTAGTCTCATCCTCCTCTGTGTCAGGAAGAACTGGGTCGATTTTGCTTATTCATGGTTTGGTTTCTAACTTTTGGACATCTTAATTCAGAAACCTCTGTGAAAGGCACTTGAAATGCTGTCTGCAGTTTCTCCTGAGGGGTCTGCTAAAATGGCATGGGATTTCAGGATCTGGGTTTCCTGGATTTCTTCCGGTAAGCTTGCTTCGAGGGAGGAAACATTTGTGCTACTCAGCAGGTTTGAGAAACCCCAGAGAAAGGCTATTTACTTGTCTTTTGATCACAAAGCCAGGGGTTTGGCTCCAAGGCTGAAAGGTCTTGAGGCCTCTTTATCACCTCCCTTTGAGACTTAAACTTTAATCTCTCCTCTGACATTCCTTAGTCTAGTGGGATGGCTGGGGAGTGGGGTGGAGCTTCTGCAGGTGGACAAATATCCCCCAGTGTGTGCCCCTCCTCCCACCACTGAGTATTTATCCTTAGTCTGAATGTCCACAGGGACTGTGGTTGCTTTTGAGTGGGGCTCCAGAAGTTAAACTCCGCCCCCCCCGTCCCCACCAACTTTGTCTAACTAATATCCCAAAGAAAGAGAAAACAAGGCTACCCACCCTCCCCAAAACACCCAGCAAATATTTAGTTGGAGCAGTAAATCCTTTGTGTTTTAGTGTACATCTTATCACCTTGTAGGAAAAGAAAAACAAAATTCTCTCTACCCCTTTTGAATATTTGAGACACCCACTAAAGTAAAAGGCAGATTAACAGGAGAAAAAATATAGAAGTTTAATAATGTGTCTACCTCCTGTAGATAGAAGAGAGAAACAGGACAACTGAGTAACTTTGAAATGGGTCATGCCATCACTTTAAGCATCACCTTCAGCTAAACACCATACCAGAAAATGTTGGGAAGGAGATTAAGAAGGAATGTTACCAGGCAAGGCACGGTAAATGAAGGTTAGTTCATTATGTAACTGTGTCAACACCTTCATCATTGATCAGAGTTTCTGGAGATTTGGTCATCCCCCACTTCCTTTTGCAGAGAGGGAGACATTGTAATAAATGCAGGTTTTCCCATAAAGGGAAACTTATTAAAGTGTGGTTTGCAAAAGGGTAACTTCTACTTGGTTTCCATAGCTTTTATTTTGTCTGCTGCTTCTTAAAATCAACCAGCTCAATAGACCAGAGAGATAGGCAGTGGATAAGGTTCTTGCCTTGCTTGTGGCCAACCTGGGTTCAATCCCAGGCACCACATATGTTCTCCTGACCACTGCCACAAGTGATCCCTGAGCACAGAGCCAGGAGTAAAACCCCGAGGAATTTTGTGTGACCCCAAAACAAATGCACAAGAACCCAGCTAATGATAACCCTAATGCCAAAGGAAAATATTTTGGAGTGATGCATTCTGCCTCCCTCCCCCTCCCCTTTCTAGTTTCTGAGACTCAAGTGGGTATGAAGACTTGCCTATGAATAGAGGCGCTGAGAACTGCCTGACTCACACAGCTTGCTGGGCCACTCCCAGGGCCATGTGATCCCCAGGCATTTTCCAGGGCACCCCCAGCCCTGAGCAATGGGAACTGCCCATGACTAGCCTGAAACCCCAGTGAGCAGAGACAATTTTCTTTGAATCAGCATGTAGTACTGTGCAGTGTTTCCCATAGAGGGACATATTGAGAAAATGAAATTCAAATCACCCCTCTGATACGCTTTTCATCCCTTTTCCTGATAATACGCAGAAGCCAATTCTGTAGGTGAGCCGGCAGATGGTTCTAGGGCCATCTGGCCCTTCACCTGTTTCCAGGTGCTTCTGATGGGAGTCTCTGAGATCAGCCTGGGGCTGAGGACCCTGGGGACTCCAGAACATTTCTCCTTGACACAGTGCTTGCTTCTTCCAGTAGCTGATCAACCTTCTAGGGTCTAGGGCTATGCTCATGTGCCACCCCCTCATTTGGCACAAGGCTGAATGAATACCCGAGTGTTTGATGACCTCAGGAGACTGAGACTAGGCTTTGAACTTGCTTCCTCGGGTCATCCTGTTTCACAGTAGATTGCTTTAAGTTTTTCTTTAAAAAGTAAATACAGTGAAATGAAAAGTTCTCAACTGGAGGAAGCGATCTTACTCTTGCAGGAAAACGTGAAAGGGAAAAGATGAAACTCTAAGAGCAAACCTTTGTGCTCTCCGGGTCTCCTGAAAAAAGAGGGCAGGCAGAGCTGGCGTGCACGAGGCAGAAGCTGCTTTTGCAGAAATGGAAATGCTCCCCCGTCTTTCCTTCCACACTAAGTTGCTTCATTATATTTTCAGGCGAGCGAGTCATGGGTTCCTAGTGCGCGGTGCTGTCTTTTTCAATTAATGCTTTTCACAGAAGTTCAGGTTTTAAACATCTTCCCCTCTCTTCCCAGGTCTGTTACATTTCCCAGAATGGTTCCCAGCGCTGGAGATAATTCCTTTTCGGAGAACCTACATTTCTCACCTGCTGATTGCAATTAGCCACTGCCAGCTGGGGCCTGGTGTGCAGCTGAAAAGCTAACAAGAAGTGGAGACCACGCGGAACCCAGACAGGGCATAGGATGTGAATAAATAAAGAATGGTGCCTGTGTTTATGAGATGTTTCTGCGAATTTGAGGTTTCTGACCCTCTGGATGCACCCCTCCTCTTTCTGGCGCTGTGCTCCCAAACTCCCCCAACTTTTTGTCTCTAGGCTTGTAGCTTACACTAAACATCACAGTCATGAATTTACCACTAAGTACATTTTGTTAGGCAACAAACAGCCTCAGAAGAAAAATGAAATTTGATGAGGACTTCTGTTCCAATAACGTTAGTGAGCTAGGGTTAGTGCAGGCAAGCCCTGTGTGCAGGTCTTAAAGCTAACCTTGATGGACAGAACTTGGAGAGGCCTTAGGGACCACCAACTTCACCTTTTCATTGAGTGGGATTGATCCCAGGGCAATAGCATGGTTCTTCCAAAGCCTTAGAGGAAGTTGCAGAGCTGAGTCAAATCTGTATCTCCTGATCCTGAGTGCAGGGCTCTAACCACTGAACTACCTTTTCCTTTGGCTATCATAAGTAGCCAACGCAGAGTTGTAAATAAGAGATTCCCAAGGGTTGGAAGTGAGTCTATTAGGCAATATACTCTCTAACCCAAGGAGATGTTTCTTTCCTTCCTTATAGGCCAGGCCTAGTCTCAGTGTCAATGGTACATACCCTAATTACAGTTGGTACCCGTATTCTCATGGCTTAAGCCATTGACCTGGATCCTTTGCCTTATGCTTGGGGCGTAGGGAATATGCTCAGCCTTTGGATCTCTATTGGATTTGTCCTACATTCAAAAGTATGAAATAGTCAACCAACTAGGAATAAAGTAGCAGCTGTCTCTGAAAGCATGAGAGAGTCCATGGAGAGGGCAGGCCTGGTTAGGTCTATGACTTCTTACGCCACCTAATGGATTAGAGTTGAGTCTTTTCTAAGCTCCTATCGCCCCCTCCATGCCCTCTGCTACTTCCCCTTAAATGTTTAGGCATTCTTAGCCCAACTTTCTACTATGGGAGCCCACTTAGAAAACGTTAGATTAGGATAGAGTTCCAGATAATAGTTGGTAAAAAACGGACTTGGGGTGTTGACTGTAAGTAACTGCAGCTCTACTTTTGTGGTCATCACTCTCAGTCTCTGTTTCTTCATCCCAAACATGGGTACTCTTTTTTATTTTAATTTTAATTTAATCAATTATTTTTTATTAAATCGCCACGAGATACAGTTACAAAGCTTTCATGTTTGAGTTTCAGTCATACCATGATCGAACACCCATCCCTCTACCAGTGCACATTTTCCACACCAATGTCCCCAGTATCACCCCAGCAACCACCTCCCTGCCTCTATGGCAGAAAATTCCCCCTATACTTTCTCTCCACTTTGGGGCATTATGGTTTGCAATATAGACACAGAGAGGCTATCATGTTTGGTCCTTTATCTACTTTCAGCTCACATCTCCCATCCTGAACGATCCCTTCAACCATCACTGACTTAGTGATCCCTTCTCTATCCCAGCTGCCTTCTCCCTCAATTCATGAGACAGGCTTCCAACCATTGAATAAGCTTCCTGATCTTTGTCTCTACTGTCCTTGGGTGTCAGTCTCAGATTATATTACTTTATATTCCACAAATGAGTGCAGTCCTTCTATGTCTGTCCCTCTCTTTCTGACTCATTTCACTTAGCATGATATTCTCCATGTCCATCCACTTATAAGAAAATTTCATGACTTCATCTTTTATAACAGCTGCACAGTATTCCATTGTGTAGATGTACCAAAGTTTCTTTAACCAGTCATCTGTCCTCGGGTACTCAGGTTGTTTCCAGATTCTGGCTATTGTGATCAGAGCTGCAATGAACATATAGGCGCAGATGTCATTTCTACTATGCTTTTTTGCACCCTTGGGATATATTATGGACACTCTTAAGGCATGACTCACTGGGCTTGCTGAAAAGCTGAAGGAAAGGGTCAGATATAAAAGCAAGTTGTTGCTAAGTGTTTATTTTCCTTCCCTCTAGTACTTAGTCTTCATTTAAATTTTCAAAATTTTATTAAAGACCCATGATTCATGAAGTTGTTGATAGTTGAGTTTTAGACAAATAATGTTCTGGCTTCAATGCCAACTTCTACTATCAGTGTCAACTCCACTCTATCCGTGTTCCAAAGCCACACTGCCTCCCCCACCCCAATCTAAGTTGCAACAAATTGCATGTTTCATCATCTCTTGCAGCTGTATCATCTTAGGGTCTATTTTAATGATGAAAAATGGAGGCCAAGGGATGTGAAGCTACTCTTCTAAAGCCATAAGCATTTATGTATTTTCCAGTTACTGACTGTCTCCTGTGGGTTATTCAGGTAAGAAACCACAATTAAGGTTACTAACACAAAGTTTATCTCCTGTTTTTGTGTGCTGGTGAATATTTAACAACTAGCTGGGTGAGAAGAGAAAAGAAAATTAGGGAGGAAGCCCTAATTTGAAGGATGCTCATTTTTATTTTGAACTAATTGTTGGTTTACATACAATTGTGTGAAATAATATGAAGATTCACTATACTTTATCTGGTTTCTTCCTGTAGAATCATTTTGCAAAATTGTTCTACTAGGTCTTTTTATTTCTATTTTTTTTGGGGGGTCACACCGGCAATGCACAGGGATTACTCCTGGCTCTGCACTGAGGAATTACTCCTGGCGGTGCTGGAAGGACTATATGGGATGCTGGGAATTGAACCGGGTCAGCCGCGTGCAAGGCAAACGCCCTACCTGCTGTACTATCGCTCCAGCCCCCGCTAGGCCTTATCCTGAATATTGAAATGATGTATTCTACTATATTCTCTTTTCCCAGTTTTTTTAGCACTCATTTGAGTGTTCATGTCTTCTTAGATCTATGACATTTTATCACATGTTGGTTTGTCAACTAAGTCAAGAGTTAGGATAGTTACATGATAATAAGGGTCCATCTGTTACCATCTTCTTTCTGCACCATCTCATCCTGATATCTATACATTCGCCCGTATGAACACTGCCTTGAATACTGTAACTAAGTCATAAGACATAGTATTGGAAAGAATGATTCTTTATTTCTTTATCAAGATTTTTACTATTCTAGAACATGAGTCTTTCCTCAGAAATTTTAAAATAAGATGTCTATGTGTAAAAAAAAAATACTTGCTAGGATTATGATATTTTCTAATCAGTATATTGGAATATCTCTTCTTTTATTAGATATTATTTGCTTTATTTTTACAATAAAGCTTCTGAAATCTTCAGCCTATGGATCTTGTGCAGATTTTGTTAAGTATTTCACTTTCTTTGGAGTGAGTCATGTTGCATTTTAAAGTTTGGTTTCCATGGGCTAATTATTACTAAATAAATGGTTGATTAGTTTTGTTTTGTTTTGTTTTGTTTGGATCATGCGCTGCAGTCCTCAGGGCTTTCTCCTGGTTTTGTACTCAGGAATTATTCCTGGAAAACTCAGGGGAGCATATGGAATGCTAAGGATCCAACCCAGGTTGGCCTCACGCAAGGAAAATGCCCTATGTGCAGAGCCATCACTCTGGCTTCTGAATCGTTGTTCCAGTTATTTTAAAAAGTGGATTCCCTGTGACTTTCTAAGTTGATAAGTTTCAAATGAGGACAATTTCATTTCTTCTCTTCTGATCCTTATGCCTTTTATTTTGTTTTCTTATATATTGCATTGGCTATAACTTATACTCTGGTGAATATGGGATGATAGTAAATAGCTTTACTTTGTTCCTAATCTTAGGGGAAACCATAAAATCTTTAGCTCTTAAATATAAAGCTAACTATTGATGACTTTCAAATTCTGTTCATCAGTTTGAAGTAGTTCCCTTTGTTTCCAATTAGCTGAGTTTTATTTCAAATGTTGCTCAATGTACAAACCCCTTTCCTTCCTCTGCCTTTTGTCTTTTATTGCTGCTGCTGTTGATGTTTCTTATACACTTGATCAGAGCTACACTGGGTATAGTACTTAGACACTTGATTGTGCTAGTCAGGGGTAGGGGGCATCACACATTTGGTTGCTAACTTACATACCCAGTGATGGTGTTTACTGGGGAATGCAAAGTAGTTTCAGTGCTCGCTGAGGTTACTCTCAGTTGTAGTGGTCACACACATTCTGATAGTGGTGCTTGCTGGGTAGTCACACTTCTGACCATTACGCTTGCACATCCTTTGTAGCATGCATGGTTTGCTAACTTTAGAAATCCATTTTATTTCATTGTATTTTTAGTTTGGGAGCCCAAACTGGTGGTGTTCAGGGTTTTCTCCTGGCTCTACACTAAGTGATCACTCCTGTTGGGACTCAGAGGATCATATGGGTTACCAGGAATCAAATCTGGATCAACCATGTGCAAGATAAGCATCCTACCCACTCTATTATCATTCCAGCAGAGTTTGCTCACTTTAGTTGCAGTACTGTATGCACTTGGCTGTGGGATGCAGATTGCACATCTGTTGCAGTGTCACAGGTCCAAATAGAAGAGTTGCTTTGTGCGTTGTTGTGGTACCTGGGATCAAATTTGTGGCCTTACGTTTGCAAGGCCAGCATGGTTACCAGGGAGTCATTTCCTTGATCCTGGTGCTGGATTTTTAAGGATGTTTTCTGTATTTCCATTGATAGTACCATATGATTTTTCTTTTGAGTTTGTTGATATCATGAACTACACTCGCTAGTTTTTGAATGATGAATTAGCTTCACATTCTTGGATTAAACTCCAATTAAATATGGTAAATAATTACTTGTATATATTTGGGGCTTTTTTTACATTCATGAGATACATTTGCTTATAGGTTTTATTTCTGGGAACTTTCCTGGCTTTTCTATCAATATTATACTGACCTCATAAGGTGCATTGCAAGTGTTGTCTTCTCTTCAATTTCCTATAAGAGATTTGGTAAAATTCTTCAAAGGTTAATAAAATTCTTCAGTGAGTCTACCTAACCGAGAGAGCTCCTTTGGAGGGAGTTTTAAATCACAAATTAAGCTTCATTAATATGTATATAATAGGTTATCTATCTTATCTTGATGCTGTACTATCTCTCCAGGTCTATGATTCAGTTTGCTAGAAGTTTATTAAATTTTTTTCAAAGAAAAAACTTTCTATTTCATTGCTATTATTTTTTAACTTTCATTTGTATATGATCCTTTAAAAATTATAAATCACAATTCTTTATTTAAAATTTAAAAAACATTTTTAAATTTTAATATTCATGAGATAAACCATTACAAAGCTGCTCATGATTATGTTTAGGTCATACAATGATCCAACACCCATCCCTCCACCAGTGTATGTTTCCCACCACCCATGTTCCTAGTTTCCCTCCCTCCATCCCCCAACACTGACCACCACCCAGCCTATCTTTATGGCAGGCACTTTTCTTTCTTTTTCTTCTTCCCCTCTCTCTCTTTGTGCATTATGGTTTTCAATACAGGTACTAAGAGGTCATAGTGTTCAGGACTTTAGATATTTTTATCAGGAAGATAGGACTGGAGTAGCTTTTTTTAACTGGGTGGCAGCTTATTTTTTAACTGGGTGGATGTTACTGCTGAAGCTTCTAGAAATTCAGGAGGGGTTGAGGTAGCCCATCCTGACCCGAAGAAAGCTTGGAGATTTCAGTCATAAAACTGTCACACCAGAATTTTCAGCAGATTATATCTCGATGAGGTTGATCCCAAGACAGTGGAGTTCATCTGGAGGTATGGTGGGCTTTTGGATTGTGGAAGCAAGTGGCTGCTGGGATCTCTGCTTGGGTGGACACCACCAGACTGACCCACCTCCCCACCCTTCAATTTACCCCAGTTCAGCTGTGCATGGGTTCGAGATTAACTGTAGCTTTTGATCTCTTTTGAAATTTATTTATGGGTCTCTGAAGTAAGGCTGGTAAATGAGCTTGTATAGCTGAGCTGGAGGTATGTGTGGGGTGTGGGGTGTAATTCCCACATACCTAATTTTTGGCTGCTTAATTTTTTTTTGCTTTTTGGGTCACACCTGGCAATGCACAGGGGTTACTCCTGGCTCTGCACTCAGGAATCACCCCTGGAGGTGCTCAGAGGACCATATGAGATGCTGGGAACTTGGGTCGGCCTCGTGCAAGGCAAACCTACCTGCTGTACTATTGCTCCTGGGAAACTTGATCCTGAGTTGGGGTCCAGTCAGAGGTACAACGGCAAGTTTGGGGGATCAGGAAATCTGAATGCACTGTCAGGCTGCTGATACACTTGCACTGTAGGTACAGGTTGACCTGCTGACATCACACCCTGGTAAATATTTTTTAATTAAATCACTATGAGAAAAACAGTTATAGGGTTGTCCATGATTGGGTTTCAGTCATACAATGTCCCAATACCTGTCCCTTTGCCAGTGTACATTCCCCACCATTAGTGTTCCCAGTTTCTCCCCTTCTAGCCCACCCCCACCCCCACCTAAGTCTGCCTTTATGGCAGACACTTTTCTCTCTCTCTCTTTCCTTTTGGTCATTATGTTTGTGATACAGGTACTGTAGGGTTATGATGTATATCTCTTTACCTACTTTTAGCACTCAATTTTTGTTCAGAGTGATCATTTCCAACTATATGATTCTAGTTTTAATTTCTATTTCACTTTTTATATTTGTTTTTCCTTACTTTTCTCTTCTTTTCCTAACCTTTTACTGTAGATTATTGATCAAAAAACTTCAATTATCGATTTAAGTTCTTTTCTATTTTCTAGTTAAAAATTTTAGGGATGGTATGGTGGACTAGAATTATTATTAATTAGGACATTGATGAAAGTTTTTAGCTTTGGTGGTGGTAACATGTAATTACTCTACATCAAAATCAGCATCATTAATACTATTAATACTATTGAATATGGTACCTAAATTGCAATCATAAAAATTTTAAAGAATTTTATTGCTATAAATTCCCCTCTCAGCATCATTTTTGCTGCATCCTGTGAACTCTGATCAATTTTATTCTCATTTAATTTAATTATTTGTATTTAACTACTTTGATGACTTCTTCTTGGGCCAATGTGTGGCTTAAGAGTGTATTATTTCATTTCTAATTGAAGACTTTTTTTGTCTTTCTGTTATTCTACTTTGATGCTATTATGGATAGAGACTATATTCTGTATTATTTCAATTATTTGAAATGTGTTTTGGGTTATTTTATTATCCAGGCTAAATTCTATGTAAAATAAAAGACTGTGCATTCTGCTGATTTTGGGAAAGTGTTCTATAAATTAGATCTTGTTGGTTGCTGGTGCTATTTCATCCTGTTTCATCTTTGCTAGTATTCCCATCAGTTTCTAATCATTATTCTATCAATGACTGTGAATGCAGTATCACAGTTTCCAGCTAACCTGTGGATTTGTCTATTACTCCTTTCAGCTATATCAGTTTGCTTCATGCCTTGTGACAATCTGTTTGGCTCACTAAATATTCTTGGTAGGTGGATCCTTTTATAATTATGAAATCCCCTCATTGTTTTTACTACTTTGCTTTGAAGCCTACTTTACACGACATCAATATAGATAGTACTATTTTTTAAATTAATGTTAGCATTTCCATTATTTTACTTTCAACACATCTACGTCATTATGTTTGAAGTGAGGGTATTTTTTTCTTTTTGGGTCACACCCAGCGATGCTCAGGGATCACTCCTGGCTCTGCACTCAGGAATTACTCCAGGATGTGCTTGGGGGACCATATGCGATGCCAGGGATTGAACTAGGGTCAGCTGCATGCAAGGCAAATGCCCTACCCACTGTACTATTTATTGCTCTAGCCCAAGATGAGTTTTTTAAAGATAGCATAAAATACTATCTTTTAAAAACGTGTGTTTGTTTTGCCTTATTTTTCTCTTCTTTTCCTAACCTTTTACAGTAGCTGTTTTATATTCTGACAAATCTGATTTTTAATTAATGTTGGTATAATGTCACATTTAAAGTACTAATTAATCTGTTAGCCTTAAATCTGCCATTTTATTATTTATTTTATATTTGCTTCTTCTGTTTCCTACTTTTTTCTTCCTCTCCTCTTAGTTACTTGAACATTTTTAGTGATTCCATTTTATTCTGCTTTTTTTAAATGTATATCAGTTTTTATCATTTTCTTGGTGCTTGCTATAGATGTTACAATATAAACATGTAAGTCATTACAACTTACTACCACTTCAAGTGAAGATTGAAAACTAACTCCACCCAAGTTCTTTTCCCTTCTCACTTTAAATTCTTGGGACTGAAGAGATAGCTCAAAGCATTAGAGTACATGCCCTGCATTGCAGGAGACCTGAATTCATCACTAGGAGTCACATTCTAGCACTGAGTTGCGAGTAACCCCTGAACACTGCTGAATGTGATCTAACTCTTTCTCAAATTAAATATTAGTATTTCAGGTATTTTATTTACTTTTATTAGGCATCACATTAGATTTTATAATTTTTGCTTTAGTCAACTAATCTGACTTAGGAAACATGTGAAGAAAGCAACCCCCATATTTGCCTTTATCATGATCAATTCCATTCTGTTTCCTTAATTTTTCTTTAATTTTAACTTTCTTTTATAATTCCTTTTCATGCAGAGAGCTTGCTTTAATAATTCTGTAAGGTGGCTTTACTAACAACATATTTTCTTAGTTTTATTTTGTCTAAAAGTATCTTTATTTCTGAATAATAGTTTACTAGATATAGAATTTGCCGTTGACATTTGTTTTCTTTCAGACGTTGAAAATAATTGTACTACTTGCTTTTAATTTCCAAAGTTTTATATGAGAAATTTACTGTCATTTGAATTGATCTTCCCTCTAGTTAGTGTATCGTTTTTCTCTGCGTGGTACTGGTATTTTTCCATTGTCATTAGTTCACAGTTGTTTCATTATTATTTGTCTTAGCATGACTTTTTTGGGTTTGCCTACTTGAGGTTTGCTCATCTTTTCATCCTGTAGATTTAGATCTTCCTTCCACTTGGGGATTTTTCAATCATTATTTCTTCAAACATCATGTCAGTGACACATTCTTTTCTCCTTCTGAGACTGATAATAATGTTAGATTCCCTATTGTCTTAACTATCCTTGAAGTCATTCCTCTTTTTTAGTTATTTTATTCTGTTGGTCAAATTGAATACATTTTATTGATGTGTTATCAAGTTCTCAGGTACTACTTTCTGTCATCTGTTGTAATATAAGCTCATCTAGCAAACTTTAGATTTTCAGCTTACATTTCTCAGTTCTATAGTTTTCACTTAGTAATTTTTTATTTTGTTTTGTTTTTTTGCTTTTTGGGTCACACCTGGCGATGCACAGGGGTTACTCCTGGCTCTGCACTCAGGAATTACTCCTGGCAGTACTCAGGGGACCATATGGGATGCTGGGGATCGAACCCGGGTCGGCTACGTGCAAGGCAAACGCCCTACCCACTGTGCTATCACTCCAGCCCCTCACTTAGTAATTTTTTATAACTTCTATTTCTTTGCTATGGTTCTCTATTTTATTTGTTTCAAGAGAATTCATAATTATTTATTGAAGCAATTTTATGGCTGGCTGATTTAAAATTATTGTCAGATATTCCAATCTTTTTATTGGCACCAGATGATTATCTTTCTGATCCAAGTTGTGATTTTCCTGGTTCTTTGGTATGATGAGCAATTTTATAGTATATTGGACATTTGTCATATTTTAAGAGATTTTATTTGAATGTTTTTTATTTATATGCAGGCATTTTCCCTGTTTTTTATTTATCACATAGATTCCTTCCTAATTTTGTGGGATGTTGTTCTAGTGTCAATTTAGTCTTCTGAACCCTTACAATAATATTCTAGTATATATCAAACTGCATGAGTTTCTTTTAGCTATCCATTGGTACCACTAGTGGTATAGAAATTTCCCCCCTGGGATGACTGCCAGTATCCTTAGGTAGTATCCTTAGTCAGTCTCTAAGAGATGGCAAACCTATGACAAGGAGAACATTTTCCTTCGTATGTTAACTGGTTCACTGTATCACTGTATCACTGTCATCCTGTTGCTCATCGATTTGCTCAAGCAAGCACCAGTGGAGATGATTACATCTCCATTGTGAGACTTATTACTGTTTTTGGCATATCGAATATGCCACAGGTAGCTTGCCAGGCTCTGTCGTGTGGGTGGGATACTCTTGGTAGCTTGCCAGGCTCTCCGAGGAATCGAACCCGCATCAGCCAAGTGCAAGGCAAACTTCCTACCCGTTGCCTTCCCAATCAATTTCTGCGATGCTTCTGGGGGAGTAAAGAAACTACCCAGGCTACCCTCTGACATTGAATTAAAGATCAGGGCTTCTGCATGGATTCAGAAGTGTTCCCAATTTTCCAATTGTCTCTATTAGGTTGAAGGTTAGGTGACATTGGGTCACCTTCGCTACAGAGTGAATGACTTAGATTTATGGAAAATGCCAGCCCCACTGATACTTGTATAAATAGCTACCTGTTTGTGCATAGTGGAGGGTGTGAGGTGGATCAGTCCACTTGGAATTCATTCTGTCCCTATTGTGGACAAATGGTTCTCACACGGTATATGGTGCAGGAGAAACCTCATCTTTCTAAACTCTGCTGGTATCACTTCTTTAAGTAGATTGACCTGCTATGGTCACTGAATATGAATGTCCTTCTAAGTACTTGCTGGGATTGCCTTTCCCTTGTACAAAAAAATAAGAAAGTGAGAAATCTGGGTTCTCAGTATTGTCCTTCAGGACCCTAGTTCCTTGCATGTTCATCGTCTTCTCAGGATTCAGATTCCTTTTATCACTGCTAAATTATTTTCGGGGTATTAAGTAGAAGCTATCATTTAATCAAATTATGGCTCAGGAAGGATGTCTATTAGGGGTGGTGTGAGTACAAGTTTTATTTTATATTATACTTTATACATTTTTTGATTTTGAAATATCAAAGCTAGCTAAATGTAAGATGTATCAAATATAATATAATTTCCCTATTTCCATTACAATATATACAAATTCAGTGTAGTCTCTGTCTCCAGAATAGTTTTGTTGAGTATTTAAATGCATTTATTTATTTTTATTATATTTATTTTGAGCAACAAGATACTTATTTGGTCAAGAAACCTTGACTCTAAATAACTTAAATTAGTGCTAATTTTGTATAATCATCTGACAAAACAGATCAGAGTTAAGACAAAAATTAGTGAAAACTTATTTATTATGCATGAGAGCATGGCATCAATTGCAAGAGTCAGATGTTAATATAAGCAAGACTTCCAAGGACTACTTTAAAAAGCAATACAGCATGTGGTTGCCTTTTGGAATAGTAAGTACAAACCTACAGGATGATTTAAAACAAACTACACTTATATGCAGATGGTAACTTGAAGATTTGGCTATATCCAGTGAGATCATTAAATTTAAACTAAAGTGTGCTACGTATCTCAACTTTGAGGGAAATAGAGGTAATGTTATCTGGAGATGGTTTGAACAAATCCTCATGATTACTAAGCAAGTCGCTGATGTCAAAGATGCATAAATTCTTCAATCACAATTGTTTCACAAAAGAAAAGGACAGTGCTTCCAATTAATATTTTATTTTCAAATATATTTTAAATCTATATATGTAACTATATTAGAAACTTAAATATTGTGAAAGGTTTACTATTTTACCTCTAACTTTGAAACTTGATATATTCAGTTTCAAAACATCTTTTTAAAAGTTCTTTCAGAAATTTGTTAGATCATTATATGCTGTATAATCTTCTTATATGGAGTCATTTTGATACTTCAGGTATCCAGAAATCTTTAGTTTTGACACCACTATTTATATTATTAAATATTAACCTTTTATAGTAGAAATGACATCTGCATTTCTATGTTCATTGCAGCACTGTTTACAATAGCCACAATCTGGAAAAAAACAGAGTGCCCAAAAACAGATGACTGGTTAAAAAAACTTTGGTACATCTACACAATGGAATACTATGCAGCTGTTAGAAAAGATGAAGTCATGATTTTGCAAAATAAGTGGATCAACATGGAAAGTATGTTGAGTGAAATGAGTCAGAAAGAAAGAGACAGACATGAAAGATTGCACTCATATGTGGAATAAAAAGTAGCAGAGAGGTATGAGCTTGCAATGATGCAACTTCTGGCAGAAATTTCTCTGAACTTAGTTACTAAAATACAGAAATCCAAAACCTCACGGCCGCTATTGTGGCCACATGACCTCGTATCTCTTCATTCTCAGCAATTGAAAACAAATTTTCAAATGCTTCCTTTCCAGCAGGTCCAACTTTGGTGGGGGCGGGGGGGACTCCAAACAATAATAGTGAGTTTTTTGTTGAAATATTGAATTTAATCAGAGCAAAAAGAAAGTAAAGTAAATGTATCAGCTACACAAGCAGGGTGGGGGGCTGGGGTGACGGGGAGGTGTGGGGGAGGTTTACTGTGGTTCTTGGTGGTGGAATATGTGCACTGGTGAAGGGATGGGTGTTCGAGCATTATGTAACTGAGACTTAAGCCTGAAAGCTTTGTAACTTTCCACATGGTGATTCAATAAATAAATAAATAAATAAATAAATAAATAAATAAATATTAACCTCTTGCCCTATTTATCACATATTTTAACAAGTGCAGTGAAAGTTCACTGTGTACTTTACTTCCTCTATTCCCAACATCCTCCCCAAGAAATGACTAGTTCTCATTACCATACATGTATGATATGAATATTCAGATATATATCTGAAAATAAGACTTGGCATTGTTTTTTCCCATTTCAAACATTATACAAATATCACTGCTCCACATATCATTCTGCATTACAGATTTATTTGATCTTATACTTATCTTATTTTGTGTTTTTGCTTACCACACTGTTTTGCTTTTCACCTTTCTAATGGATCAAAAATTAATTAATAACTTTTCTTATTCACTGTTTTGAAGAAGTTTTCTGCTGTATTTTCAAATGCAGTTATCCTTACATTTTGAAGTATATATATTCAATTATAAATGTTCCCATTTTAACATGTATTTAATTTTTCCAAAGTCTAAAGCTATCTATTCTCCTGTAAACCTCTTGGTATACCCAATAGCTTCTCCTATTTTATTTGTTCTTTTGCCTGGAATGTTTTTGTTTGTTTGTTTGTTTTGTTTTGTTTTTAAGTATAAGATAATTTATTTAAGCCTTGTCTATTGCATGGAATGTTAATCCTGTCCTTTTTAAACACATAATTTTTGGCTTTTATTTCATAATGGCTAATTGTTAATTAATTAGATCCATCATGTTATATATTATTTATGTGTATTTCTTTGCATATCATTGTTTCAGTCAGACCCTTTCTCTGTTCACTTTCTTATGTACTAGAGCATAGTCTTTAATTGTTTATTCATTAATTATCTGTGGGTCTTTTAAATTTTAAATGTCTGTATTTTTCCTCACTTTCAAATATTTTAGCTAAAAATGAAGATATGGATTGAAAATTTGTTTTAAGAGTTTAAAGGCCTTATGATTATTTTGTCAATTTTTTTGTAAATGAGAAGTTTATTATAATTATACTTTTGCATTTGATAATGTGACTTTATTCTAGTAGATTTATAAATTGTTTTTGAGGGCCAGAAATGTAGTCCAGGAGGTAAGGTGATTTCTTTGAATGCTGTCACCCTTATCATCATTGTAAATTATGAAATTCACTAATCTTCTCTTTACATATAACCTAGAAAGAACTTCATTTATTTATCTGTTTATTGATTTGTTTTCAAAATCCTGTATTTTTATTTTCAAATTTTCTGTTATTCCTTTCCATATATGTTTTTTATTTTTCATTTTAGCTCCTTTGCCTACTTCCATTTTTATCAATTTTTGTCCTCTCTCTAGTAGTCTTCTTTTGTTTATATCTCTGAGAATTATAAATGTACTGAAATATTATTATTAAGGTTATACTCACTTCATTACGCTAGTTTCATTTTGTAAAGAGTTAATTTATATACTAATTCTTGATTTTTAGTAACTGTCTTTCCTAATAATTTTTTCTTTATATTTTTGAAGCTTTCAATTTTAGACTTATCTTGAATGGAATTCGGTAGTTATATATTTCTTATTTCTGTATGCTATCACTTATCCTTCACCAGACCCACTAGATCTCACATTGGTTGCTCAAAGATTCTATTTGACAATGATATTGGAATGTCATTAATATAGTCACAGAGTCACAAGTATCTTTAACCAGATCCAAGGATTAAGAAACTCTAATTATTTTTTCTATTGAATCACCATGAGATACAGTTACAAAGTTGTTCATGATAGTTTCAGTCATACAATATTCCAATATCCATCCCTTCACCAGTGCACATTCAATAGGAAACTCTTACTGCAAGTTTACTTCTTGTTGTTAAACCCCATTCCTTCCCTCCAACCTAAACCTGATTCTTAATTCTAATCTCTTTCCATGTAGAACCATAGCTGTTATTCAATTACCCTTTGGGGTTTTGTTCTTTATTTATATTTTCCAGGGATTTTTGAAAATTATTTTTGAATTGAGTTAGATATCTTTGTTTTTATTTTGATAATATTTAATATGCAATCCCTAATGATCTATTGGAAATGGCAGAGGTGTCATCTTTTTAGGATAACACTGTTTTGTCCTTTCTCCCTTTCCACAGGGAGCTTGGATTTATTGGGTTACTTACACCCATTACAGTGCTCCTGAGGCACTCCTATTCCTCTGTGTTTATCTTTAACCTCTCCTCTGTGCTCTGCTTCCCCTATCTGTTAATCACCTCTATCCTCAAATCAGACCCTGTGACATGTAATGTCAGATCCTTCTCAGGATTCTGGATTTTGTATTTGTAAGTGAAATATTGCTTTTCTCTTTCCCTTATATCCTTTGAATAGTTTACTTTAGAGCAATGTCCTTTTTGTGTAGACACAGGAAGGCATTTAATGCTATGCTTTTGTAACTTGAGTTAATTGACTCCAAGTAATAGTTACTCCTGGGCATCTGTCATATTTACTTGACTAAAACCTCAGTTGCCCTTAGTTCCTAGCACCCCGGAAGCATGGTCCAGACAAAGGAACTGGATGGATCCAGGGCAAGCTGTAAGGTACCCTGGCATCAAAATGAGACAGGCTAAGTGCCATAAACTTATAATAAGTTAAGAGCATGGTCTTGAACAAATTCTGTCATGACCCATAAGGAAGTGACTGGACAAGGACCCTGCAAGGATTAGGAAGGACTAATCTGGTTTAAGGAATGTAGTCTGGGATCTGTAGTGAAATGTCCGAAGGAGAGTTGCCCTATAAGCTTAATAGATCTCTTACTGTGTTCATACAAAATGACTGGAAAGATATTATTAAGAAGTAAATTTCATCTAAGGCTCTAAGGGAGCCTTAGATGAAATTCTACCCTTAAGGGGATATCCAAGCAGGAAGAGATCTTTGTCTCAGAAGATCTTCCCCAGAAGGAAGGGCTTTTCATACGTTGATTGTGTTATCTCACCTCGGTGTAGTTGCTACCCTCACTCTCGGAGGTTGTGTTCTTGACAAGGCTGTGAGACTGGGCAAAGGGAGACTAGCAGGAGAAAAGTAGGAGATGGGAATGAGAGGCAGTGTGAGACTGGAATGGGGCACTCAGTGAGATTGGAATAGGCACACAGGGAGAATGGAATAAATGGCGAGAAGGAGATTGGAATAAATGGCAACTGATCACCAACCAGCTTGGTGGTCCTGTTCCTTCCTTCATGTGTCTGTTGGTGCTGGCTGCAGGCCAGGGTGGGAAAGTGGCTCGTGAAGAGAGTGCCACGTTTATTTTTTGAACACACAATCTTGACTTGATTTTATTAATTTCCCTTTATTTTTTTTGACCTGGTTTTTACATCTATTTAGATTAACTTATTATAGTATCATAGTTTTTATACAAATATCTTTCAATATATCCCAGTTTAACAAGGATGAATAATAATATTCCACTTACAGATTGCTATGGTTGTTATGGTAGCAAATGGCCCTTTACTTCAGGCCTATATGTTAACTTGCAGCAATTGGGTCTTAAGATAACTATTTGGAAGTGATTCTAGGTTGTTTTATCATCTTGGTTTAGTCTTGGGGGTTGCCAGCTGACTGTGGAGTTCCTAAATCTCTCATCCCCAAGAAACAAACATATCTATTATGGTCTTTGATCTTCCCACTTTGACTAAATGAAGCTAGGGAAAAAAAGATCATCCGTGCAGCAAAGTTTTTGTTGTATATTTTATTATATGGCAGACACTATAGAAAGCACTGCACTTAAATATATGAATTAGATAGATCAGTAGATTTGATAAAAGTCCACATCTAAAAAGTTAAGAAACAATTCCATGTCATGTGTTATGTGTTACAATAAACCCATAGTGTTTTCTAAGTATTGAGATTGACTACCTAGAAATCAAAAAGGTAATCAAAAAAGCTAACATTTTCCAAGGTGAGCCTTATAGGTCAGAATTTTTCCAGGTGAGTAAAGAATTGGAAGTACATTCTGATAAAGTACATTTATCTATGATGAAAGAAAAAAACCATTGAAAGGGGAGTAAGAACTACTCTATTGGAGAGATGTATAAAGAGAAACTTAAGGAAAGAGCTAATAGATTAGAGAGGAGGGAAGGAGAGCAGGAATCAGATGATGCAGGGCCTGTGTTCTTTCTTCTTGATTTTCCTCTTTATTTTCCTCTCTTTCCCCAAGAATAGTAGAAAAATATTTTAAAAGGTTGAGGCAGGACTGGAGAGATAGTCCTCTTAAACTAAATATAAAGAGAGAAGTCACTTATCTTGCATGCAGCCAACTCTGAGTCTATCCCCAACACTGCATATGGACCCCTGAGCACTTCCAGGAATGATCCCTAAGTGCATAGCAAGGAGTAATCCTTGAACACTGCTAGGTGCAGCCCACCCTACCCCCTGCAAATAAAAAAAACCTTTTAGGCATAGAAATAATATGATTAGATTTGGATTTTAGGAATATCAACTCAGATTGCAGAAACTACAGACAAGAAATTTGTGGGAAAGTATGGGAAATTATAAATAATCTCCCCATTTTTTAATAAATACTTAGGGACTGGGGCTTATTCTAGGAGATTATGGGCCTTGCAGATGAACATTTGCATTAGTCACTGGAAACAAAGACCCAGAATTCACAAGAACAGTTGTGTGAGGCAGTAGGGAAAGACTGCTAGTAATAGTAATTCATTTTATATACACAAGTTGTTAGCATAACATCATTGATAAAGGCAATGATATATTATTTGTTTTTATGTATCATCTTTCTCATGAAAAAGGCCCTAGATTCTCACCATCACCAATAAAAGGTTATTGGACTAGTGTGATATTAAGGTCTACAGACAATATCTATATTTGGTCTTTCATATTACCAAGCTATATTTCTCATACATATTTGGTCTTCATCCTTAGTTTCTAGCTCACAGCTTCTCTCAGACCTTTTGAATCTTCTAAATGTTAAGTATGTGAAATATGTCTTTTCCTATGTTAGTAAAGGTAATTTACAAAATACATGAGGATGAGAACAGGTTGCCAGGGAAACCAACTTGAATAGAGGTTAGAATTTACAGTCTCATCTCCATGACCTCCTGGAAGGAGAGAGGGGCTGGAAGCAGAGTCCCATTGTCAATGACCAATGGTTTCATCAATTGTGCCAATGTAATGAAACTGCCATAAAAAATTCAAGAGAAGAGGGTTTAGAAGACCTTCAGATTGGCCCACACACAGAGATTTGGGGGAGAATGGCACATCTGGAGAAGAGATGGAAGCTCCTGGCCTTTACTCCATACCTTGCCCTAATTATCTTTCCCTCTGGTTGCTAACTAATGTCCTTTAGTAGTAGATTTTAACAGATGGCTTATCTATTTAGTAAAATGGATTTCCTGAGTTCTATAAGCCATTCTAGCAAATTAGTCAAACCTGAGGAGGGTGTCCTTGTGCACCTCCAGTTTATATTTAGTTCAGTCAAAAGAACTAGGATACAATCAGGCTTGCTATAGTGAGCATTTGAATTCTAAGGAGGAGTTACAAGATACCCCAATCTAAATTAAGATTAACATTTCTTAATCACTCAAGAAATGTTTCTAAGGGCCTATACGTGCCAGATACAATGCTAAATTCTGAAGACATAAGCCTGCTCTAATAGAGCCAATTAGGAAAAAGAATTTTAAAAATAGGGTAGGGCTGAAGAGATATTACAGCATGCAGGGTGCTTGTCTTGCATGCAGATGACTCAGGTTTGCTCTCCAGCACCACACATGGTCCCAAGCCCCACCATGAGTGGTCCCTGAGTGCAGAGCCAGTAGTAAGCCCTGTGCACAGCTGGCTGTGGCCCAAATACTTGCCTCTTCCCCAAAAAAAACAGATTAAGAGGGAGAAAAAAGGAAAAAATAGTATGCTAACCAATGGTATTAATTAATGCAGAAAGTGAACTACTATAATAAAATACCAAGCAATAATGGAGCATTAAGAACAAAGATGTTTATTTCTCTTCCACCACTCAGAAGTGAGTATTTCAAGACAGTGGTCATTTCAGTTTCATGAGGTTGTACAAGGACTCAGACCTAAAGTGGTCTGCTATCTTCAGGTCATGGATTCCAAAGTCCCTTTCATCTAGTAGAATGTTCTGTTGTGATGGAAATACTGTGTTTTCCAGTATAGTAATCATTGCTCATATGAAGCTGTTGACAACTTGATTTATGACTGTTAAAAATAAATAACTGAATTGCAAATTTTAATTATTTGAAACATAAATGTAAACATACATCTATACACAAGGATAATTAGTGGTTACTGTAACAAACAATGTGACATTATCTCCTACAGCCAGTGTGGAGGCAGACACAGTGGAATGTAGGATCTTGGATTTCCTTGGAAGTAAGTGAAGCCAAAGTTGCACCCTATCTTGTGCTCACATTACCCTGAACCCATCTTATTTACATATTAGTAGACATTAGCTTTAAAATACCATGAAATAAATATTGATTTTAAAATAAATATTGATTTTATAAAAACAAGAAAGGAAAGGAAGAAGGAAGGAAGGAAGGAAGGAAGGAAGGAAGGAAGGAAGGAAGGAAGGAAGGAAGGAAGGAAGGAAGGAGGAAGGAAGGAAGGAAAATACTACAAATTAAACTATTGCAATGGTCTTACAAAACTACATAGAATTTTAATTATATATATATATTTAAGACCCCTTTAGACCTAAACATTCATAAAATGGAAAACATAAATAGTAAATTCCTAAAATTTCCTTGCATTGAAATACTTTTCAGCTCAAAACTGCTAATGTCTTGGGCTTTCCACAAATCAATGTAAATGCCCCAATCACTCAGTGACTCTCTCAAAAAAAATAAGTGACATGAATCCTTTTAACATTGCTTTACCATTGTATCACTGTATCACTGTTATCCCATTGCTCATCAATTTGCTGGAGTGGGCGCCAGTAACATCTCCATTCGTCCCTGTCGTGTTCAGGGTCAGGGGAATGAGAACCATTTTTGTTACTGTTTTTGGCATATTGAATACGCCACGGGTAGCTTGCCAGGCTCTGCCATGCGAGATTCTGCATCGCTCTCTTCTGGGAGCTTTGTTTTATAGTCTCTGGATCTTGGCTATTGATGAGATTACATGGCGCTGGGGAGCACTTTGTGGGTGTAACTGCCAAGCTACTGGAAAATGTGGAATCTGGGTGGAGGAGGCTCAGTCCCAACTGAGCAGGCTTGGAGGTCTCAGCCATGGGTCCCACATATCTGGGTTCCTCTGTCGGTTCCTTCATGCATGAGGTTCGTCCGAGTGTTTGGAGAGTGGCCTTGAGCATGGCTGTGGCTGGGTTCTGGAGGTTTTCGCTGCTGGGGCTCTGCTTGTGGTGGGAAGGGAAACTCAACCCACGCCCCTCTGAGGGTGCTCCGGTGAAGACAGCCTGGTGAGGGGGCAGGATATTCTTTACCATTGTAATTAATAGTTTTTCAAGATACTGATAAACCGTTGGGCAAGTTTTGACTTGGGTGTATTACCACTTCCTTAAATTAATGGCATTATTTTCCCGTAAATTGAAACAAATGTTGTTAGAATTTTTTATGAAAAATGGATATTTACTATCTTAACAAAGGTCCTATTCTACACATGAATCCATCATACCAGACTTTCATATCTTTGAAATTTCTTTTGTCTGTTTTAAAGGATTTGGTAATTTCTCCTGCTCTCAATTGCTCTGCTCAGTATGAAATAAACATCCTTTTATTTGTATTTGTGAAGTAAAATGTAACACAGCCTCATTTACTTGTAGATGTCTTCCATTCTTAGGTCTTATAAACACTCAGTTGTTTCTTCACAAGAAAATATGAAATTGCTGCCATTGCTTCAATGATGAATATTTGCTTTGCTAATATCAAGTTTATGCCCCATTGCTCTGTTTACATGCTTTTCTGTGTACATGATACCTTTTCATTTCAGTGCTAAATAATAGTCTAATCTGTCAGAAGACATCTTAAACAACAATTTAATTTACCATGTGTAGTATCAGCAATGCACAGATCGCAATTGAACTGATGACAATGTGATCACAAATGAGGTGATGGCAATATGAATAGCAATGACAACCATTTCATGATTGCCATTTAGCCTATAGCGATAGCCACACACCATTAAAGAGGGGTGGGACAGGAGTCGACACCATCACAAGCAGAAACCAAAGCCAAGTCAGTTACAGGTAAACTAAGAGGATTATGGACTGTGAGAAAACATAAGAAAAACCCAGGTACATGCAGAGAGAGGCCAAAACAAAATCCATGACAAGCATCAGAGGGAGAGAGAGAGCAAGGGAGAAAGGGAAGCAGAGTTGTTTCCTGAGGATTCCTCAGTTTTAGGCCATGACACATCCATAGTTGTGTGTATCTTTAGGTGCAAGGATATAAATATATGTTTGTGTTTTAATAAGTCAGTTGTGTTATTTTGAAGCAGTTCAAGTGGGTTTCTGTACTTTCAAGCAAAGACTGGAACACTATCCTTTTAATGATCTGTTTTATCCAAGAGCTGATCTTCAGGAAAAGTTCAAAGAAACTGAACGGACCATGAAGAGAACAGCATTGGATGGGTCAGTTTGAGGCTTTCTGACTAAAGATGAAATGTGAATTTCATGCAGCTTAATACGAACTGACACTCAAGCACATACACTCTAAAGGATTTCACCCATGACTAACAAGACTTTTAATCATGGCAAGAAGACACGGAAATTTCACAAACACACTTTTGCAGTACCCACATTTAGTGTTCCTGACCCTGTTTTCTTGCCAGATTGTGAGAAGCACCTGCTCCCTTTCAAGCAGTTGTCAGATCAATATTTAATCAATTGCCTTTTGATATTTGGTAGTGCTGAATAAATGGGATGCCAATATTTCTGCTCAAAGCTGTTCCTCCGGTGTGCCGCATTTTGTTTCTGTGAATGCCTTCTGGAACCTCTGAACACTAAGTGGCATGTCCTCTGAGTTCTGTGACATCACCCTCTCAGAGAGGCTCTGTGGATCTAGTAGATGCAGGATGCCGGGGCCAGTGTCGCTTTTATTAATGTGACGTCCAAACTGAGCCAAGAAAATGGGTGAGGCGAGTGGCATGTACGACACTGGGGGACTTCACCAAGGGAGAGCTATTTAATAAACCAGCCACATTAAAGAAAGGCAATGATGGAGTGAAAGGAGCCCAATGAACAGAAGTGAGGCTACCGTATCTAAAGAGAAAAAATAATGAGCTGCGAAATCTCCCCTAAGGCGAGATTGCCAGCCTTCTGCAAGAAGGTCTCAGCCTATAGGTAAAAAAGACTCATGTGGTCCCTTCCTCCTTGCATGGTAAACACAAGCTCTGCGGTTAATTAGGGGCTGAGCTGAATGTATAATTTGAATACCAAGAATTATGGCTCGGAGTCTTCGGAGATTTCCACACCTAAGACCTCAGTTTCAATTCCCGAAGGAAAATAAGAACACAGTCAACCAGTAACTAGAAATGAGGAACATCGCATTATCAAAAACAACCTCTCAGTATCTGTGGAGCAGGTGGCCATCTGGAGGCCTGCACTGGCATTCTTGGCACTAGTCTCTTTAGGAAGCTGTCTCTTCAGGGTCCATGCTATGGAGTTGCCTTGAGGGCATAGCCACTTTCTAATGAGACCCTCTTGGTCTTTCTGTAATGACCTCCCTAGAATGAGATCCAAGCTGGGCATGCCCAGCCCCCTATTGTTATACAGTGTGTGTGTGGTAGGGGGAAGGAGGGTGTACCAGGCCCGATTTAGACAAGTCTAAGTGGGGGAAAGTGTTAAACATTAAGCGTTCCTCTAAGACAAATGCAAAGGATGGAAAAGAAGCAGAACAGTTGACTCTTACACAATACAAGCACAACCCGATGCCCCATAAATAGTGGCTCATTGTTTGCAGAACAAGTTCACAAGTTCACATAATGGGAAAGAAGATGGAACGTGTGCTTCCCAGAGGAGGAGGAAGACAGGACAATGAAATATACATAGGAAACTGTAAGCATATTAAGGTCTTAAGAGAATAAGTTTATGTTACTTAGGAATTCTTTCCTCAGCACTTTCTAAATAGGTGCTAAGAGCAACTTTGTGAGAGAGACAGAATTAGTATCCCCCCGCCCAACCCCATTTTCCTTGTGGGAAACTAAAGTTCAAGGGATCCACTTAAAAGTTCCTAATCTTTCAGTCCCCAAGACGCAAGGAAGAGAAGAGTAAAAAGCATGATGTCCTCCGGGGCTTTTGCCCTTCTGAAGAAGCCCATGTTCGCTCTTGAAAATATCGGTTTCTTTCCCCTCACTTTTCTCTAAGTAAAATTTCTTTAAGAAATGATTTTATGGGCCTGGAGTGATAGCATAGCAGGTTGGGCGTTTGCCTTGCACGCAGTCGACCTGGGTTCAATTCCCAGCATCCCATATGGTCCCCCAAGCACCTCCAGGAGTAATTCCTGAGTGCAAAGCCAGGAGTAACCTCTGAGCATCACTGGGTGTGACCCAAAAAGCAAAAAAAAAAAAGAAATAATTTTACTTTACTAAAATAGCATTAGGCACTCTCATGATCATATCAATTTTAGAAAAAAATTACCTCTAGGAACAAATAGAAACCATAAACCTTTTGAAGAAGGGAGGTGAGGCAGTAATAAGCATGACACTCATGAACTAATTTACTGTGAATAAGGAAATCAACTAGTTAAAGATCTCAAAAATGATTGGAGTAAAAAAATCTAGAAAGATGGTCAAACAGAGCTCATAGGATTACTGTGCTATTTTGAATCAATCAAGTAATCCATAGAGCCACACGTGGGCCAATAATGAGAACGTATTCTTCATTATCATTGTTATTTAACCAATTACCCCGAAACTCAGTAGCCTTATACAACATCAATTATATCTTTTACTGCTTCTGGGAGTGATTTGACTTAGGATCTCCCATACTGTTGTAATCAATTGTGATTATGATACTTGAAGATAACTTGCTCATGAGGTCTCTACCTCATGGGTTAGTTTGGGCTTTCTTTATTTTTTGTTACTAGACAACAGCTTTATTGAAGTATAATTGATATTTAGTCAGTTTCACATATTGAATATGTACAATAATTTTGGCATATTTTGATGTCAATAAAATCATCATAACAGTAAGGATTACTAACATGCCTATTACCCCCAAAAGGTCTCTGTAGGTCCTTTGTAATTTTCTTGGCTTTTTCAGGGCTGCCACTGCTCCCTGTCCTTAATCAATCATGGATCTGTTTTTTTGCTGCTATAGGTTGTAATTCACTTTTTATTTTTTAAATATTTTTATTTTAAATTTTTTTAAAGTGTAGTGAATCACCGTAAGATACAGTTACAGACTTACAAACTTTCGTGCTTTTGTTTTAGTCATACAATGATTGAGTACCTATCTCTCCATCATGCCCATTCTCCACCCCCAATGATCCCAGTATCCCTCCCACCACCCCCACCCGGGTTACTCCCCACCCCCTGCCTCTGTGGCAGGCAGATTCCCTTTAACTCTCTATCCTTTAAGGTGTTGTGGTCTGCAATGCAGGTATTAAGTGGCCATCATGTTTGGTCTATAGTCTACTTTCAGCACACATCTCCCATCCTGAGTGGATCCTCCAAGAATCCTTTAGAGGAGAAGTTTGGGTTTTCTTCAAGCTTGGCAGCTCATTGTTTTTGCTTGAGTGTTAACAGTGAGCAAGGTCAAAGTTTTTTGCATTATCTTTACTAATCTGACCACATTCGATTGGACACTGAAAACCATAGGCCCTATCTAGGTTTTAGGGAAGGGAAAAGAGATCCCAATTCCTGTATGAGAGGTTTGCCCATACGTATTATTGATAAGTACATGAGAGAGACATCTTGTTGCGGTTACCACTGGAAAAATAGAATATGCCAGAAAATATCTTGAAATAAATATGGCTTTGAAATTGATTTTCATGATGATGTATCATAGTTTATAACAATAATGATGATGTCACTGTTTTATAGTAACAGAACTAATACACCAATCCCTCCTCCAGTGCTTCAAGATCCCTCCACCATAGTCGCCCGATCCTTTCCCACTCACACTGTTAGCCTCTACAGTTCTCAGTTCTATTTATCATGTCTCAGGGATAATTTGCTTTGGAGACTGCTTAACTATTTTCTTTGTTTCTTTATACTCCTCATAGAAGAGTATCATCTGGTACTTCTCTTCCTTTCTCACTTCACTTCACATGATACGCTCTAATTCCATACAAGTTGCATCAAATTGTAAGATTTTATCCTTTTCTCATATAGAATAGTACTCCATTGTGTAGATACACCACAATTTCTTTATCTCTCATCTGTATTGAGCACTTGTATGGTTTCCAGATCTTGGTTATTGTAAATAGTGCTGCAATGCCCATAGGTGCTGCGATGAATTAGTCCCTTTTGACTAATGTGTTTGTTTTTGTTTGTTTGATTTGGGGTCACATCCTGCGATGCTCAAGAGTAACTACTGACTCTCCACTCAATATTTTTTTTTAATTTTTAAAAAATTTTATTGAATCACCATGAGATAGTTACAAGCTTTCGTGTTTTGGTTACAATCTCACAATGATCAAACACCCATTCCTCCACCAGTGCACATTCGGCACCACCAATATCCCTGGTGTACCCCCCCTTTCCCACCCTCCCCATGCCTCTATGGCAGACAATATTCCCAATAATCTCTCTCTACTTTGGGGCATTATAGCTTGCAACACAGACACTGAGAGGTCACCATATTTGGTCCATTATCTACTTTCGGCATGCATCTCCCATCCCAACTGGTTCTTCCAGCCATCATTTTCTTAGTGATCCCTTCTCTATTCCATCTGCCTTCTCCCCTCCGCTCATGAAGCAGTCTTCCAGCTATGGGGCAATCCCCCTGGTTCTTTAATCTACTGTGCTTGGATGTCAGCCTCATGTGATGTTATTTTATAATCCACAAATGAGTCTCCACTCAATAATTACTCCTGCCTTGCTTGGGGGACCATAGGAGATGTCAGGAATGGAACCCTGGTCAGCTGTGCACAAGGCAAATACTCTCCCCGCTGTACTAGTGTTCCGGCTCCTAGTCTAATGTTTTTGTGTTCTTGGGGCATATGACTAGGAATAGAATTGCTGGGACATATGAGAGCTCTATTTTTATTTTTTGAGAAATTTCCAAACTGTTTTCCAAAAAGGAAACACCATGTAGCAATCCCACCAGCAGTGAAAGAGAGTTCCTTTTATACTGCATCCCCACTAGCATTTGTGGTTTCCAGTCTTTTTTCATATAGACCATTCTCTCTGGTGTGTGATACAATCTCATTGTTTTGACTTGCTTCTCCCTGATATGAAAACTATGATTAAACTAATTTTGTGTCTCTGAGGCCCATAAGAGGAAAAATATGATCAATCAAATTTTTGCTAATGGAACTTATTTTTTTAAAAAGTCTCAAATATTTTCAGACTTGCATTCCATAGATAAATTTAACAAAGCAGCAATCATGAAAATTGAAAAAAAATAGAAATAAATATAACATATATAATTTATTAATATCCCATAAACATGAAAAGCATTTTACAATTTCACTTGCATTATTGCTTTGCCTTTTATTTAGGAGTTAGCTGTTGTATCACACACAGTTCTCATGTATAATATAGAAATCTCTGTGCCACTTTTTCTGTTCTTGTCTTTCCTTGTTTTGTTAAGTCCTTTTTCACACACGTCAGTACTCAGGGCTTAATCCTGTCTCCTTACTCAGGCATCGCTCTCGATGGTACTCAGGGGACCACATGCAGTGCCAGTAATGGAATCCAAGTCAGTCAAGTGCAAGGCAAGAACCCTATCCATTGTACTATCTCCCTGGCCTCTTTCCTTACACTTTTGCTGTTAAAAATGTATTATTGTAGACCTGTAGGCATAACACAAAGGACTAGAACTCCAGCCTTGTAATCATAGGGCCAAGAGTTCAATTATCCCTGGTACCATCATGTACCATGCACATAGTCCTGGCAGCTTAGCTATCTGTGTCTCCCAATATCACGATTTCCAGCCACACCACAGCCAGGTATGTGTGAGCATCAGAACTAAAGCGGCATATATTCAGGCATCACGACTGAAGGGAAAAAAAACAGATGGGTGAGTGCAATGGTCAAGTAGTGTGACCCCTTGTGATCATGTGCATGAGCACCAGAGCAACCCTTCATAAGTCATTACAACCAGAATATGTGTGAGCACCAGAACTAAATAGTGTGACCTCCCAAATAGCATTATGAAAGCAATATAAGTAAAAAAGTGTGATTTTTAGGAAGCATCAAGACTAAGTGTGAGCATGCAAGTTCTGGTGAGCATAGCAACTAAGTATGTGAGCACCACATCTAGACATGTGTGCAACTTTGGGTCTTCATAATAACAACAATGAAAGGAAAGGAAAATAAAAATAACGAATATGACTGTATGAGATTTAAAGAGAAATGGAAGCAATTGTAAAATCACAACTCATGGCACTGTAAATTCTATAATCATTGTAGTCAGTGGTTATGGGACAATATTTGGTTTGGCTGATTCATGGCTGAGAAGTATCACAAGGTTTTCCGTCTTAGAATACTTAATAGCCATGGTAAGAGAATATATAAAAATAGTATGGGATGATTACCCAAAAATAGTAAAAACGAGGGCCAGGAGGACTAGTCCATGGTTGGAAACTTTCCACAAGTGGTGGGGTTAAGGGAAGGGGAGACAGTCAGGACAGAGAAGAGACCGCTGTGGCAATGATAGTTGGAAATAAACACTCTGTATGTGAACTGGGTGCTGAAAAGTTGTGAAGTGTTATATGTGAAAACCTTCCGTTACCTGTATTATAAACCATAAGACACAGAGAGAATAAAAGTGTCTACAATGGAGACAGGCTGGGGGTGGGGGACTGGGAGGGAAACTGGGGACATTGATGATGCGAAATGTATACTGGTGAAAGGGATGGGTGTTGGAACATTGTATGACTGAAACCAAATCATGAACAACTTTGTAACTGTATATCTCCTGGTGATTCAATAATCTTTTTACAAAAAGGAGAATATATAACCTCGAGTCCCTAGAGACATAGACGTAAGCATTCCAAAGTCTGAGAGTGATTTTGAAAATTCATAGTTTGCCTTCTCTTCCAGAAGGTAGCAGTATTTGTTTTAATATACAAAAAAGGATGCTTTAGATACTATCAGTTAATATTGAATGCCATGTCTGTCACATAGCTTCTAGCTCTTCTGCATGTCCTCTCAAATAAGTCTAAGAGACAATAGATGGGTCAAAGCGAGATCCCTTGGTGTTAGCTATAATTTCACTGACATGTTATCTCTTCCTTGGGAAAACACATCAGATAAAATACAACGATGTGATTATTGGCATTGCTGCAAATTAATTCTAATTTATGTATTTTAAAGTGCTTTCAAACGTTCATTAGTACTTAGCGACTACTGTTAACTAATCACTCGAAGCATCCCTCCCAGTGATTATGACACCTTAGAATGTTCTAAGCACCTTTACTAACAATTTCCTAACAATTGCTGGGATTAGTTACTAACCCAAGGTCATGTGGTTAATTAGTAACAGTGCTGGTATTCAGAGCCTATCTTTGGACTCCTTATCTTCTTTTTTCTGCTACACATTAGAGTCATAAAGATGACAGAAACCCACATTTTTTAAAGAAGGCTGGGGAACCAGGGGCTGGCTAAAAATAACATTTTGCAAAGAAACGAAATTTAGCAACTGTACTACTTTATTTACACATTCAATTACTGATTTACTCCTGAGAGTATTTGAAAAAAAAAACATGTGATGATGAAGACTATCTGTGTCTAAGCCAACCTAGACTTTGATTTCTATGCTCCCAATGGTTCTGAAGCAGTGTCTCTTCATGCTGGACCTTGTAGTATAACATTGGCTTTTGCTTTCTCTTCTGCTGCAGGGAGCTTAGGTTTATTGAGTTACACCATTCACAGTGCTCCGAAGGCATTCCCATTCCTCTGTGTTTACCTTTAACTTCTTTACTGTGCTCTCTTCCCCTATTGGTTAATCACCTTTATACCCAAATCAGACCCTGTAACTTGTAAGGTCAGATTCTTGTAAGAACTCTGAATTCTGTATTTGTAAGTGAAATATTGCTCTTCTCCTTCCCCACGTCCTTTGCATTGTCCTCAGAGCAATGTTCTTTTTGTTTAGATACAGGAAGACAGTTACTTGGGAGTTAATTGACCCTGAATAATATTTACTTCTGAGCATTTGTCATATTTACTCGACTTGAGCCTCAGTTGCCCTTAGTTCATAGCACACCAAAAGCAGTGTCCCAACAAAGGAACTGGATGGACCCAGGGCAAACTGTAAACTGCCCTACATCAAAGTGGGACAGGCCAAGTTCCATAATACTTAACTATAAGTTAAGAGCATAATCATGGACAAATTCTCTCATGATCCAAAGAGAAACAACTGGACAAGGGCCCTTCTAGGGTTAGGAAAGACTATCTGGCCTATCACTATAGTCTGGGATCTATAGTGAGATGTCCCAGGGAGAGTCACCCTATAAGATTAATCTATCTCTTACTGTGTCCATACAAAATGACTAGAAAGATTATTAAGAAGTAAGTAAATCTAAGATGATTGTTTATGGATAAAGGAAAGGTGAAGTATGTCCTTAGATGAAATTCTGCCCTCCAGCGAACCTCTTAGTGGAAGATCTTTGTCTTTGAAGAGCTTCCCTGGAAGGAAGGATTTTACATATGTTGATTGTGCTATCTCACCTAAGTGTAGTTGCTACCCCCAATTCTTGGAGATTGGGTTCTAGATTAAAACTGTGAGACGAGAGCGGAGAGAACAAGCATAGGGGACTGAAGGAATATGGGAGCTGACCACCAACCAGCCTGGTAGCCCCGTTCCTTCCTTCATATGTCTGTTGGCGGCAGCTGCATGCTGGGGTGGAGAAGTGGTTCATGGCCACCAAACTCACGTGGCTAAAGATAGCCCATGCCACTCATTGATATTATACATTATACCCAAGGGTTCAACCTCATACATTATACCCAAGGATGATGTTGGAACTCCAGGTGTACCATACATAATACAAAGAAGCAGAAAGGCCATGTCATAGATCTTGTAAAGTGAGCAATGTTATAATCACTTGGAATAGAGATCTCATAGAAAGACTGCCTGAGACATAAAGTTCATTTTATAGTTGCTTCAATGCTCCCTGGCAATGATGGGGGCATAACAACTGCAGGGTGGCAGGATCCTACTACTGTTTGTCACCACGTTGTGCCCAAAACCCACTATTTGCCTTATCATCTTTGATTCTATTGGACTGTTCTTTATTTGTAAGGAATTCCTTCCTATGTGCTGTTGACCTTCATGAAATAACATTTCTGCTAGAAACCTTCTGGATAAGTATCATACACAACTATGTGCCTTAACCTCAGAAAACTTCTTAGTTCCTATCAAAACAGTAGTGGCAGAGATGGAGAGGGTGACATAACTTCACTCACAAATAAGTATCCAATATCCTATTCTAGCTTTGTATCCTCCAATAGAGCTTGTCATACTGGTAAATGTAAAGCTTTAGGAAGATCCTTGGTATAGGGAGACAGAGAGGGAGGGATAAAGAAAGGAGGAGGGACAAGAAGATGGACAGGGAGAAGGAAAGGTATAACGAATGGTGCTAGAACAGAATTGCTAAAGTAGCTCATTGCATACACTTGATTCTACAAAAACATACTTGATTAGAAAACACACAACACAAAATCATGCCAGCTGAATGTCATTACCATCATTGTTTCCTTTATTCCTTTCCTTTCTTCCTTGTTTCTCTTTCCTTCCTTCCTTTCTTCTTTTCTTTCCTTCCTTCCTCTTCTTGTTCTTTTTTATTCTTCTTTCTTTCTTTCTTTCTTTCTTTCTTTCTTTCTTTCTTTCTTTCTTTCTTTCTTTCTTTCTTTCTTTCTTTCTTTCTTTCTTTCTTTCTTTCTTTCTTTCTTTCTTTCTTTCTTTCTTTCTTTCTTTCTTTCTCCTTTGCTCCCATGTTTTCTGAAGAGTTACACTAAAGAGACTTTCAAAGCCTTTCTAGCATGAATGTGCTGGGCTTCTATAAACTTGTGAATTCTGCAAAGTGATCAGAGTTGTGATGTTCCAACACAATTCTCTCCACCCAAGTCTCCTGTGAATACCAGGGGAATGGAGTTGGCAAATTGTCAAATTGACTTATGTGGTAAGTGCACTGAGTACCAAGTCTAGTTGATGGAATGTCTGGAGAATCCCCAGACTTGAACCCACTGGTTTTGTGCCCCTTGGTAATTTTAATAGATAGAAACACACACACACCCTAACACACTCACATTCAAGGATATATTTGAAGTTTTGCTACCTTTAAAGAAGTTTGAAGCAAAGAGAATATAGGCAATAAAAATGAGGTAAGAGTTTATATTACAGAAACAAAAGTATCTGAAAGTGTGAGTGAAATAGCAGTTTTTTGAACCTTCTACACAGTTAATAAGTTGACTCAAGAGCCTTTGTGACACAGGTTTTATTGAACCTGTCAACAGGCCAACAGAGTAATGTAGTGAGTTGCCAAGAGGAAGGTTTGGTTGAAGCAAGTGGTCACTCACCCTTCACCTGTATCCCAATTCTCCAGAGGTCCCCAGCCCAGGTAAGTATTAGCAGGAGAAGAGTTAAGGGATCATTTTAATATTTTTATTTAATTCTAGTTTTAGAGGGCTTTAGGAATATTCTCTGCTGACAATCAAGGAATCAGCTTTCCTCACAAAGCCTTTGTCAGGAAAAGATGACAATTTTCTAACACCTTCCAGAGGATAAACATCATCTACATCCAAAATACCTGAGAGTCCCAGGACTACATAAAATCATACTTAAAACCCATTTCTCTATTCTTATACCTCTCATGTATCTATAAATTCCCAGCTCAATATCATCCCCCCTGAATTAACCGAGGTTCTCACAGGGAAAGAGAAATTCCAAGAGAATCTTGTCTCTCTCTGGCAGAACTGACATCTTATAATCCTACCTATGTTGTAGGATATATCATTTTTTGTAGAGTAAGCACGACTTTACTCATGAGAAGGATATATCTTCTTATTCTGTAATCATTATATCTCACTTCTGTATGTTAGAATTTTATTATTGCATGTACTCCAAAGAAGACCAAAACCTTGGTTAAATGGAAATGAGAATAGATTGGTTTTCATCACCAAAACATCCACCTTCAGTTGCTATTTAGTTCATTTGCTGACAATATCTCCAAGATATATCTTGGTCCATTGCATCTCAGATTTCATGGGCTTCTTGATTTAATATGATGCTCCTTGGGAGCTTCAAGATTTACTAATCACAGAACTCCTACCAAAAGGAGAAATAACTCCTTTTCCCTTGACTTAAGGTAAAAACTTGAAACACAAGTCTTCTTGATCCAGATTGGGCTGGCTATAATGTACTTATCTCTCACCAAATACAAAGGTATGTGGGGAAGGAAATTTTGGTTTTAAACATTTTTGGAGCCATACTGCAATTCTCAGGGTTTATTCCTGGCTCTGCATTTAGGAATTACTCCTTGCAGTTCTCAGGGAACCGTATGGAGTGGCAGGGATCAAATCAGTGTTGGCCACATTCAAGGCAAGGACCCTTGCCACTTTGCTATCATTCCAGAAGTAGAAGTTTTGATTTTAAGACATAATGCATCCCACTCAGAATCTCTAAGTGAAGAAAAATTTCTTGAGTCTGGAGCCCAAGAGCTAGCATAAGGGTTAAGGTGCCTGCCTTACATATGGCCACCCCTGGTTTGATTTCCTGAGAAGAGATTCAAGAGTAGGCCCGGAATATCACAAGACATAGCTCAAGCCCTTCCTCCCATTTTTTTCTTGAGTCTTGTAAGCTGAGAGAAGAAAATAGATTGTTCTTACTACCAATGAAAATTTCTATCAAAGCTGAATCTCAAAAGTAATATGTGACCATACTTATACTGTGAGTTCCTCAGGGTTAGGGATATGCCAGACTGTGTCTGGCATATAGTAGACTTTTAGTAAATGTTGATGGGTTCATAAGTGAGAAAGAGAATTAATATGCCTGAACCTACTTACTTCCCTCTTCTCCATTATTCTCCATTCTCCCCCCAACCACCACCACTGGAAGTCATTAAATAGTTGACATTTTTCTGTACTTCTATAACTCTAGTCAATATAACTTTGATGGGTCATGCTTTTGTTCAGAAGGCACAGGAAGAAATAATTGCTTGCTAATATTCTTGAAGGAGTTTCCACAACATGATCAGATTATTGGTAATCTAATAAGATACCATAATAATGGTGATATTTGTGATTTTCCCAACAATCACATTGTTCAATGAATGAAAATTCTTGAAAATTTTGTTTCTGAAATCTCAGGTTACCAAGAAGTAGATACAGTTAGATTTGTTGCTTTGTGGCCATCATACACTATATTCATAAAAACATGTGAATGAATAAATTTAAATTTCATATTAGTACTGGTGTAGTAAATTTATTCCTTCTTGTGCTCGGCTATATTTTAATATCCTTTAGGGGGGATTTTGTTTTGGGGACACCTCAGTGGTGCTCGGGGATTACTTCTGACTCTGTGATCAAGGAGCACTCCTGGGAGTACCCAGGGTTCTGTATGGAATGCTGGGGCATCAAATCTAGGTCAGCTGTGTGCAAGAAAAACATGCTACTGTACTAAACTCCAGCCCCTACTTTAATAGTCTTTACAGTGAACGTTCATCAATTCATTCTTTGTAGGGATCCCATTTGTCATTTACTTAATTATCATTTGTCATTACTTATCTTTGCAGGTAGATTCCACCAGACTAAGGTGGATTTGGATAAAGGTCTCTTTCCAGACCTGAATCTATTGCTAACATCTGCAAATATAGGAAGGCTGTGTACCATATGTCTAATTATTCACAAGATATAGTTAGCTTATAAGTTAATAAGTAAAATATGTTCATCTTCCTACCTTGACAGATATAGTGTTATAATAATCTATAAATTTAGCTTTGGTTTTAGAATTCTTGAACCATTTAGAGTTGTTCCTGAGAATCTGGTGGCATGGGAGGGAGGACCTATGGCTCTTGACTCACTGTCCTTTTCTTTCCATCCATGTCTCCAGCTAACATCGTGAGAGACCCTGAGTGTATCAATGAGAGCACATGCGCTTCCATGTCCAAGCCCACTTTGAAAACAGCTACTCCATAACCACTTCTTATAATTATGGTATATGTATTAACTGTGTAATCTATGCTCAAAGAGAAGTCACTGGCTAAGAGCTGTACCACGGACCTCATAAGGAAGGTGGAACCAGAGGAATGCCAGAGTGGGATCCTTTCAAACTTAGAGCCCAACGCAGAGCACTTCTTGTCCAGAATTATGAGAGCACTGCTTTTGATTGAGGGTGCTGAGTCACAGGAAAGATAAGGTGACCCCTGTCATTATCACTGCTTCTCTAGGTTCCCATTCATTTACTACACACACAGACACACATACACATACTCACACATTATGTGATCTGGGTTGGAGAAATGACTTCTAAAGTGTGAAGAAAACTGTCCTCAAAAGGCACCATAGTTGAATCTAGAAGCTTCTTTTCAGGAAGTCACGTGAATGTGGGTGCTCTCTGTGTGGTCCCAGTCATTAAGAGCCCTACTAGAGTCCAGTCTACAGTGTCCAAGACAAGCACTAAATGAAATTTTGAAGTCATAACAGACATTATAGCTGCTCTGCCTATAATATTCTATCACTCATCTTTGGATTTTTTACAAGAGTATCAATTTGCGAGCACCCAAGTTTCTCAGCCTGGTGCAATTTCTCTATAAGAGCATGAGCTAGACAGAAGGGCCAGGAGTTTGGTTCCTTCAGGATCCATATTAAGCAATTGATGGGGGAATTGGAGAGTAAATCCCTCTGCTTCCTCATCTCTCACTTGGGGTCATAAGCTTCACACCTGCTCTCAGCAGCAATGTGTTCTCAGTTGCCCAATGCCCCCTTTTAAGTTTCCTTTCCTGCCATACTTCTCAATTTCTCTACAAGAATTCCTTGCATAGCACCCTAATTAATGCCTTACATTTAAGTCTTTGTCTTGCAGCTTACTTCTAGTGGCATACTAATGATCCTTTAACAGTTTTCTGTTCCTGTTGCCATTGATTATGATTGCTTATGGCATATCAGACACTGTTCTCTGCATTTTACTATAGTTAAAATTACCATTTAAATTTTATAGATGAGGACACATAGGATAAACAAAATCAACTAATCACCCTGAGGCTCTCTAGACTGCAACAGAGACCAAATTTGTCTCTTACCAAATTTGTGGTAAGGTTCTAGAACCCAGGCAACTCATCATCAAGCTCTAGGCTTATGATATGTGGTCCAAATGTCCAGACTTACTTTCAACACATATTCAAACAGATTTACAGCACAGGATATGGAGAATTGGGCTTGAAATCCCAGTCTACCATTTTCTAAATTTCCCGATCCTCTTTGCTCTTCCTTCCGCATTGACAATGAAAATAGCAGTTACCTTCCATAGTTGTAGGGGAAATTGAATGTCATGCTACAGTCACACTGTTTTACATCCTGCTAAGTACATGGACATGCCCTGCACAGAAGCTAGTTATCATCCCTGCTTACTCTTCCTCTTTGTCAGGCTATTACCCTGGGCTGACAGGAGGATGGGTAATGGCGGAGGAGAATGCAGCCTCAGAAGCCTGTTGTTTCCTGCAAGTGTCTGGCTAATTTATTTCAAAAGGTTTTGCTTCTATGAAGTTTAATAGAGTTGATGAGTATTAAAGGAATCATTTAATCTTCATTTGAATGTGAGCAGTAAATGTGTTTTGGAGATTATATTCATTCCCCAGTGACTCCAAGTACTTTCCTATTCCAAAGCTGATTTTCATCCACCAGAGGAAAGGGTTTTTAGCATGGTGGAGTTGTCTGAATGAAAATCAGTTCCAAACAGAGGGTGCTACTTTCATCTTGTCTCAAGCAAAGAGGCAGAGCTTCTTTTTGGGCATAGGGACATACCTGTGGGTGTGCAGACATGTGGCCCATTCCGCACTCACCTATTCCTGTCCTAAGCTGTTCCTAAAAGCAAAGTTCAGAAACACAGAAATGACACACAGGTCTCCTTCCCTTTGCAGCCTTCTGGTTCTTCCACTTTACTGCACCTAATGGAAGGTCAACCACATCTTTTAAAGGGGGAGCTCCTAAGATTTGCCTGGGGAGGCATTTTACCAACTGTTACTGTCACTGTTATCTCGTTGCTCATCGATTTGCTCGAGCGGGCACCAGTAACATCTCCATCGTGAGACTTGTTGTTACTATCTTTGGCATATCGAATACACCACGGGGAGCTTGCCAGGCTCTTCCATGTGGGTGGGATACTCTCAGTAGCTTGCTGGGCTCTCTGAGAGGGGTGGAAGAATCTAACCTGGGTCTGCCACGTACAAGGCGAATGCCCTACCCTCTGCACTATTGCTCAATATTAATATTTTTGAGTCAGGTGAAAAAGAAAGGAGAAGAAGCCTTATTTGGTATCAGATGTGCTAGATTATCAAATGTGTGAGACTACATTTTTACATTCTGTACACCCCTGGGATGTGCATGGGGCTCCATGGTTAGGAGGAACTTATACTTGCTTGCCAGGAACAAGTGGCCCTGGCTAGACATAGCAAATCCAAAACAACCCTTAGATTTTAGGATTTCCCCCTAGTCTTTGAAATATTCCTAAATCAAGGCAGAGCACTGGATTAGAAATGAATCCCATAGTAACATGTGAAGGACAGTTAATTGAGAAAGAAGCTAACCCAGTGTTCTCAAAGGTGTTTGGTGGGTGCCATTCCTTCATGCACCCTCTGTCACTTCTCACACGTACTCTGCAGTATGACTCCAGACAAACAAGGAGTTTGTGTTATTGTTTTAAAAGAAGCCATTACTAAGAAAGGTTCAAAAGAAACTGGCTAAAGCTTGGGCCAGGGATGTTGCTTGTTGGTAAAACAGTGGTAGCGTTTGATTTGCATGTAGGATACCTTGAGTCTAATCCCCATTCCCAAAAATACGAAAAATGAACTTCTAACTCCCATTTGGGATGGGAACCCAAATATTTTTGTAACCAAATATTTCTCCTGTCTCAGACATTGTGTCACCTGTTGTTCAGAAGTGAGAAGAACTGAAGTCAAAGTTACTCCCAGTTCCATCTGTCAGCTGTAACTGACTGCTGATTCAGAAAACTAAAAGAAGGTTATGCAGAGAAAATACACATGAACCTGCCTAAAAGGCTGTTGAGTGCCATTCAAATGCAATGTACTGCCCTTTACTAGTGATGTTGATAGTGAGAACAACAATGACAATAATCATATCTCCAGAGATACCCAAATGGAGAACACCCCAAGCTGTAACACAGCTCAAGGACCATGATGCTCATTGTAGAGAGAGCCATGGAAGGTGGTACCTAGGAGTCTGTCACAAATCAAATGGAAAGATGAAGTTGGAATTCAGGAGGGAACCACACAGGCTCTGTAGGGTGGGATGAAGTATCTCATGGTCAAGTACTTGGTGGGGAACTCAGACAAGGAAGCAAGAGAGTGGGCATGAGATGAGGGGTCAACTGGGTCAGAGATCAGCAAGGCAGCGAAGGATGGGGGTAGGGAAGAAGCCAGCCAGGACATGGGCGCTGAGCAGCAGGGAGATCTAAGCATTGTTTTCTGTCTATTTCAGGTCATATTTCTGAACAACAAGTGAGCAGCTTTATGCCAAAACCATCTGGGCCTGCTCTGGGACGAGCCCCCAGCTGCAGGAGTACACGGACTTGCAGTCTTACAATATTTATGGACTTCAGATGCATGCCCTCTGGAGCTCCAGGAGGCGAGAGCACATTCCAGATGCTTAAAGGCTGAGTCTATGTGTGAAACACTAAGGAATGCTCCTGGTAGGGCAGTCCCAGCTGAGTCAGAGGCCATGTGCCTGCAGAGAGAGATGGGGAGTCTGCAAGCTCAGGCCCAGCGGGCAGTAAGGCAGGCCAGCTCAAGACTCCTCTTATGGCTTTTGTCAGAATTATCAAGAGATTCTTGCTCTAGAGGCTTTTGCAAGGTGGCCACTTTCACATTCTCCTGTAGGAGTATAAGCATAGCTCTCTTACCTCTTTTTCCCCCTGTTAAAATGTGAACTTTGGTCCAGAGAGATAGTACAGAGGGCAAGATGCTTGCCTTGCATGCAAACAACTTAAGTTTCATCTCTGGCACCCATATGGCCCCACCAGTAATGATCCCTGAGCACAGAACCAGGAGTAAATCCCAAGCATCACAAGGTGTAGCTCATAATCCCAGAGCCCCCCACCGCCCAAAAGTTGAACTCCAGGCTGGAGACATAGAACAGCAGGTTAAGCACTTGTCTCGCACACAGACCAGCAGAGTTCCATCTCTGGCACCTCTTATGGTCCCCTGAACACCATCAGGGGTGATCCTGAGCACAGAGAGGAGTAAGCCCTGAGAACCACTGAGTATGCCACCACCACCACCACCACCACTCAACCCCCAAAAAGGGAAAAGTTTATCTCTATCAGGTGACAGAAATAGGTTACCATTGTTTCCAAAAGTGTTGGAACAAAATTTAGCATTTCTTTGGGGTTTGTTATAGACAAAGGACACCTTGTTCTTTGAGGCCTTGGTGGCTGCAGTGCCTTTGGCTCTAGATCCAGGTTGAGAGCATTTTGACAAAGAGAGTTTACAAAGGAGGGACTGTAATGAAAGGATAAAAAGCCACAGTCTCTGGAGATGGAGGGTAAAGAATAGGAACTTTGTCTTAGGGGGAGGGAGAAGGAGTCACCTGGGACTTCTCAGGTGTGGATTGAATTTGCCCCTGGCTCTGATAAGGTGTCCAGTTTGCAAACACACTATCCCTTTTCCCTCAGACCCTTCCCTTCACCAGCTCAGTGAAGAGCAGCAGGGGCCCTGCAGGGGTTTCAAGAGCAGGAAACAGGCTTTTTGTGATTGAAGACAACCTTGACTTTGGGTTGGTAAAATGGAGATGAATGTGAGACCTGGAGGTGATCAATCACCGTCACAAGGTTGGTCCTCTCTCACCTCAGAAAAGGAGGAAATTTCTCATACATGGCTTCTCTGGGAAGATCGAGGCCTGGGACAGTGCAAGTGTGAGAACAGTTTTTTCCCTATAAACTCTTGATAGTAGGCCTCCATTATAAAGGAAAGCAAAAAATAGAAAAAATATTTTCCCGCAACCACAAACCTGAACAGAGGTCATCTCAGCACCCTTGAGAGTCACCGAGTGAAATGTGTGATTCTAACCAACTTGCAGAGTAGAGCTCAGAGCTCTCAAATGTAAAATTGGGGAATTTGACCCATGTTTCCATTCCTTCCTTGTGTCTATTCTACTGCATGGTATGTTTTTGAGGATGCAGATGGAAAACTAAACAGTGTCCAGGATTTCAGTGTATAATAACCATCGTTTGTCGAATTTTTCAAGTGACAGTGACTTTGAGAAACTCCATAGACAATGTTCTGTTGCTCAAGTATCCAAGTCTGGGCACATTTCTCCCTCCCAGGGTTCTGTTGCTCAGTTCCTGTGTATGTAATATGGAGCATCTGTCTAGTGAATTCTTCTTTCTGCCAGAGTTTATTTATTTCTGTTGCTTCTAATTGAAGAACCCTAACTGATATTCCCATTCATGTGACATTTATTCATTTATTTACTCAATAAGAATATATTTAGCACCACCATCTGACAGGCACAGATAAAGCATGGCCCCTGCCTTCAAGAACTTGAGTGTCTAATGGGGAAGAGATACAAGAAGGAAGACCATGGTGGAGTCATTAAGTGGGTGCCAAGGAAATATGAAGGTGCAAGCAGCTGAGACTCAGCAGAGTTAGGGAAGGCATCCAGAGAAGCAACAGCATGAGTTCAGTTCTGATGTGAGGGTAGAGACAGCCAAAGTAAGGAAGATGCATTCATTTCCTTTAGACAGGAAAGCATTGTGTGAAGGCTGAAGATATGCAGAAATTGGGCACATCTAAGACGTTGCCCAACAGGTGAGCTGGGACAAAGGGTAGGCATGGGATCTCAGCAGGAGGGACAGCTAAAGTGGTTGACACAGAGATATCAGACAAGCATATGTATTGATGATTAGCCCAAAAGGCTGAACATTTCTCCAGAGACGTCATCTAAAATTTTTAAATTGGGCCTGAAGAGATAGTACAGTGTGTAGGGTGCTTGCCTTGCATGTGGCTGATGCAGGTTTGATCTCCAGCATTCTATATGGTACCCTGAGCACCACTGGGAGTAATTCCTGAATGCAGAGCCAGGAGTGACCCCTGAGCATCACCAGGTGTGTTCCCCATCAATTTTAAATAAGGACTGATGAAATAGTACAGAGAGTAGGGCGCTTGCTTTGCATGCAGCTGACCTTGGTTTGATCCCCAGAACACTATATGTTCCCCCAAGTCCACCCAGAGTGATTCCTGAGCTCAGGGCCCAACACCAAAGTTGAAATAAAACAAAATATTAAATAAGGGGCCATAGCAATAGTTACAGCAAGTAGGGTACCCTGTACTTGGCAGACCCAGGTTCCATCCCTGGCATCCATATGGTCCCTGAGCAGAGCCAGGAGAAAGCCCGGAGCAGCATGGATCGTGACCCCAGGACAAAAATAAATTTGAATAATAGAACGCTTTGGTCATGCTTGTATGTTAGAAAGGTAACATCAGCCTCCAATATAGGCTGCTTTAGAGAGAACTTGGTGGAGAAGTGGAGACACACGTCATTCAGCGAGCAAGAGGGGAAGTCTGAACCAAGTTGTTTGTCATGGATTTGAAATACTAAGGTTCAGGCCAAGGAGAAAAATATTTTAAAAGTAGACTATTTAGAATATGTTCATCTAGATCAGTAGAGAATTACAAAGAAAAATTCAGAAGCTAGAGTCTTCCTGCACTTCCTTCACCAACTTCTAATCTGATCATGTTGCTTTGCTGCTTAAATTCTTTCCATAATATCCTCAGATTTCAGGTAAAAGTTCGAACACTTAGGTTAACCAAATAAAACCTCTTTTAATCTGGCGCATAATAAACATTGTTTTAGCAGGAGCAGAGGAAAAGTTTATTGTCTGCTTGTTTGCCTTTATTGTATTTTGAAAATTTTTAACCTGCTAAAACACCCCAAATAGGGTATGTGAATAACTCCAATGCACCAATTAACATTTAAACACATTACTCTGCTTGTGGTCTCTCTCCCTCTCCATATTCATGCACAGAAATATTTTTTTCTTTTGTTCTTGGGGTGGGGGGTGCACCACAACTGTCTCGCTCAGAGGGCTTATTCCTGACTTTATGCTCAGTGCTAACACCTGGAAGTGCTCTGAGACCCATATGTTGAGTCCAGGGAACAATATGTGGTGCTGGGGATTAAACCAGAGTCAGCTGCATGCAAGAAAAGCACCTTAACTCCCAAACTATATCTCCAGTCCCCTAAATAACTTTTTACTGGGCCATTTGTAAGTTAACAGAATTATGTTACCTCACATATAGATATCAATATATATCTCCTAAGAGCAGTACACTCATTTATTTATTTATTTTTATTTTATTTTATTGAGTCACCATGTGGAAAGTTACAAAGTTTTCAGGTTTAAGTCTCAGTTATACAATGCTCGAACACCCATCCCTTCACTAGTGCACATATTCCACCACCAAGAATCACAGTATAGTTCCACCCTGCACCCACATACCCCAAGCCCCCCACACCCCTAGCCCCCTGCCTGTGTAATTAATAAATTTCACTTTACTTTCACTTTGATTGCATTCACTAGTTCAACAAAACTCACTATTATTGTTTGGAGAGTCTCTCCCCTAAAGTCGGACCTGCTGAAAAGGAAGCATTAGATAATTTGTTTTCCATTGCTGAGAATGAAGAGGTATGAGGTCGAGTGACCGCACTTAGCGGCCTCAAGGTTTTGGGTTTCTGTATTTTGGTATTTTAGTAACTAAGTCCAGAGAAATATCTGCCAGAAGTTGCATCATTGCCAACTTGTACTTCTCAGTTACATTATATTCCACATATGAGTGCAATCTTTCTATGTCTGTCTCTTTCTTTCTGACTCATTTCACTCAACATGATACTTTCCATGTTGATCCATTTATATGCAAATTTCATGACTTCATGTTTTCTGACGGCTACATAGTATTCCATTGTGTAGATGTACCAGAGTTTCTTTAACCAGTCATCTATTTTGGGGCGAGCAGGACACTCATTTTGGTTTTGTTGTTGTTTGTTGTTGTTTGTTTGCCGGGGGCCATGTTGGGCCACATAAGGCAATAATTAGAGGGTATTCCTGACTCTGTGCTCAGAAGTGGCCCATGGTGGTGCTCAGGGATTCATATGCAGTGCCAGGGATCGAATCAGGGTCAGCAACATCCAGACAAATTCTCGTACTATACCTCTGGCCCCTAAGAGCAAGGATATGCTACAAAACTGCAACTCTCAAGACATTTAACATCAGGGCCAGAGTTATAGTACAGCGAGTAGAGCATTTGTATTGAACACAGCTTACCTGAATTTGATCTCTGGCACCCCATATGGTCCCCAAGCCTGCAAAGAGTGATCCCTGAACACAGAGCCAGGAGTAATCCCTCAGCACAACCAGACGTGGCCCAAACAAGCAAAACAAATTTAACACCAACACAATATTATCTGATGTATAAATATATGTAGTTCCTATTTAAATTCCCCCAGATGACCCTAAATATGTGCTTATTGTAGCACTGTAGCACTGTCGTCCCATTGCTCATTGATTTGTTTGGGCGGGCACCAGTAACGTCTCCATTGTGAGACTTGTTGTTACTATTTTTGGCATATCGAATACACCACAGGGAGCTTGCCTTGCAGGTGGGATACTCTCTGTAGCTTGCCAGGCTCTCAGAGAGGGACGGAAGAATCAAACCCGGGTCGGCCGCGTGCAAGGCAAATGCAATACCCGTTGTGCTATCTTTCCAATCCATGTGCTTACTACTTTGAAATATTCTAGAACTCTAGAATCATGAATTACATTGGTAGTCATGTCTTCTTTAGTCTGCTGTAGTTTTGTTTTGTTGGTTTTTTTTTTTTTTTTTGCTTTTTGGGTCACACCCGGCGATATACAGGGGTTACTCCTGGTTCATGCACTCAGGAATTACACTTGGCAGTGCTCAGGGGACCATATGGGATACTGGGAATCAAACCCGGGTCAGTCGTATGCAAGGCAAATGCCCTACCCGCTGTGCTATCACTCCAGCCCCTAGTCTGCTATAGTTTACAACAGCTCTCCGTGCCATTTTTTTCTTTCATGACATAACCTTTTCTCAATGGCCAGGCCAGCTGTCTTGTAGAATAAACCACAGTCTGAGTATGGTTGGCTGTTTCCCCATGAACAAACACAGAATGTACGTTTGGGGCAAGAATTCTATGCCAGTAATGTCTCAGCTTTCCTGCAATGTCATATCAGGAGGTGCATAGTAGCTGCTGCCCCATTATTAACGATGCTAAGTTGTATCTTTCCACAAAAAAAGGCAACTTTCCCCCTCTAATTAATTAGTAAGGGTTTTTTTTTTGGGGGGGTGATACTATGCAAGTGTATAAATACATTCTTCTTCATTTTTTTGTTTTGGAGCCCTACCTGGTAGTAGTTGGGTCTTACTATTGACTCCGCACTTAGTAATCATCCTAGCAGGGCTCAGGGTACTATATAGGGTGCCCGAGTTGGTAGCATGTAACACAACCAACTATACTATCTCTCTGGCCTTAAATAGCTTATACTAAACAATGTTTTACCTGCTATCATTCATTAATGATTTTTGCCTGAATCAATTACTCCATTATTTCTTACAAAATATTGATTTACTAAATCTATTAATCCTTATTTGTTTATTAACTGGCATTTGTCTATAAAAAGAGCTTTTCCTCTCCACTGACCCATCCCATTGTCATTCTTTTTAAAATATTTATTTTGAATAATTAGAAGCGATATTATTCTGAACAATTAGAAGCTTTTAAAAATCATATGTAAATTTTTTTAAATCATATGTATACGCACATGTATGACATTACTGTTGTCATTCTTTGTGATGTGCCAGTTTTTTTTAATCTGGCTAGTCATAATTCTTTAAAGCTAATTGTTTATTACTTCTGGCATATTACCAGAAGCCTTTGAGAACTTTGTTCTCTGACATATTACTTTTCACCATTACTATCTTGAGAGGCAGAGTTTGAGGGAAAGATTATAAATTTTATTTTTTCTGTGCAACATTTGAATCTGGTGGGCCTCTATATATGACATCTTTTAGATAGATATAGATCTATATCTATACCAATATCTATACCCATCTCTCTTGCCACATCTATAATTATCCTATGCCTTCACTATATCTACTTCTTCAGTTTTGTATTCAATGTATTGGAATGGTGACCTTTTCTCTGAACAGGTTAGCAAGCCCCTCCCAGCTATGCTGAAACTATGGAAGGGGAAAAATAAGTTGTTGGAATAGTTCTGTCTCTGCCATAGGATAAATTGGTTGCCATTCAGTAATATATACTAATGATGTGACAAAAATAGTTCATGGGGATGGAGAAGAAATAATTAGAGCATCTCTATTGAGATTTTTTCTATCTAATGTTCACATTTTATTACATAGACATTTTATAGAGAGAGTAAGTAGTTATGGATGCATGACATATGTAAATAAATAATTACATAAAGAGGGGCCTGTGTTCAACTTATAGTATCGTATAGCATAAAATGTTTTATAGCGTAACTAGAAGTGTGGAGAACTTGTTATAATTATAGTGAAAGCTACAGGCTGAAAGCGGTCATCTGGTAGGTGTTTGTAGAATTTGAACAGTAAAGATCTAGAATGGAAGCACAGGGAAGCCTCATCCTTCAGAGACATGATAAAGTGACTAGAGTAGTCATTGGAAGCCTCATCCTTTAGAGACATGATAAAGTGACTAGAGTAGTCATTTCGATTGAGAAAATCATACAAGCATGAAAATTCTGTGAGAGTGTCACCCAAACACACAAGATACTGGAAATAGCAAGAGACTCAATTACTGACAAGAAGTTAACAAAGAGAAGACAAAAATGTGTCCACTTGATTTGGCAGTGTGGTGGTCATGAAATTACTGATTCATTGAGGTGTAGAGAATGAGAATAACCCAAAAATTGTGTCTGTAATGAAATGGCAAATGATCAGAGAGATCCTGGAGGATCATGGTTAAGCAACTAACACAATAGGCACCTTAGCTGATGCCACAAAGAGTCCCAGTTTGTGAAATGGGGATGATTATAGAAATTATGTAGACTTTTGGGAGACCGGTGACATACTCTAAAGGAATTAAGAGTAAGGGGCTGCAGAATTCCAGGTTGATGTGGATAACAGAAGAAAGAAGCACAAATACATTTTTGGACACGTGTATTGACAGTATAGCACCAGATACAGAGTATGTGGTCAATCATATGACTAGCAATGGCTTTCATCTCTCCTTCTAACCGAAGTCTGAGGTATTTCATTGTTACGCCTGGCTGGCTTGGAACAAAACCTGTGGCAGACTGTTCTTCTTTTAACACAACCTAGCTTCCATATGGGTCCCTCTTTTGTCTTATTGATGGGCTACCCTATTCCATGGCACATAGTCCCTTTCTAACTTTTTTTTTCTGAGACAGGGACTCCTTACATGAGTAGAACCTTTCATTCTGAACCATCCTTAAACATTTCCTCTCTTGGCTTTGGCTGCTTTTAGGAGCTTTATTCTCTGCCAGGGTATAATAGGAAAATAATCTGTGCTAAATATGGGTTTGCTAAAGTCCTTTCTGGTGGTAAATGAGCTTTGGCCCTGCTTCTGGAGGGGAGTCAGGGAAAGGGCCCAGATACTGGGTCACAGAGGCTTTGGTGCTCTAAGCATTCACTGTGTGTGCCTGAGACAGGTGTGTAAGTCTGCCAGGTTGTTTTCTCACAGTTGATGACAATAATACCTAGCCTGCAGATCACTCTGAGAATAAAATGAAGGAAGTCTCCAAAAGTTCTTAGCATCTGTCAGCAAATACCCTCATAAATTCATTCATTTACTAAATATTAAATTGATCAGGTATGTTGAGTCGAACATTGCTCCAGACATAGGGGTTATGGCCATCCTTGCCCAGAAAAGGAAACTTTAAGAACAAAATCCTTGCCTCATAGTGTTTTCATTCCAGTAAGCGTCAAAAGAAAGTTTACAAATAATTGTGTGATATTTCCGATGACAATATTTCTGAATGAAAATAAATGAGAGTGGGGCCTAGGAATGAGTGGGAACATGACTTGAGATAGATGCATGGGAAGATCTATGATTAGAAATGTAAATAAACTGAGGCTACAAACATGATAACAAGGAGGAAAACCTTCTAGAGAATGGTAAATGTGAGGGCCCTCAGGCAGAAGCACACTTGGGTGGGGGGTGGTTGGACAAAATAGGACGAGATCAAAGGGATAAGTTGCAGAGGGCAAATCAGTAGGCCAATCTGGGAACTTTTCAGTTTATTTTAACCCAAAGGTGATGAAAACCACTAGAAATGAGAAGAGGCGGGGGCGCTTATTAAGATAGCCTTCTATTTGCTGGTTGGAGAGTAGATTTTAGGATGGGCAAGAATAAAGCAAGGAGACCTATTAGGAAATTTTCCAGGTATGTAGACATGGACTGAAATAAGAAGTGTATGTATAAGGCCAAGCCTGGACCAAAATAAGAAGTGTATGTATGAGACCAGAGAGATCGTATAGGAACTAAGGTTGTAAGACTTTTACCCTTGTAAGAAGTCAATCCCAGTTTGATCCCTGACACCATATAGGATCCACTGATCATCCCTAGGAGTGATCCCTGAGCACAGAGTCAAGAGTAATCATTGAGCACTACCGCATATGTTATTACTCCAGGGAAAACAGACAGTATCAGTAATTAAATCTCAGTCACCTGCATACAAGGCAAGCACCTTTCTACTGTATTCTACTACTGTACTCCAGCTCTGGAAGATGAAATTTTAAGGTGGAGGAAATGTCTCATCCCCAGCAATCTAATCTAGAGGTTCCTTCACCATTGATTAATTTGAAACCTTCTGTGGGGGAGTGAGGTAGTATTTGTATAAAGGAGAGCTATTCCAAACAACCCCCTCCCTGCAATAAGAGCTGCCAGACAGTGATTCTGGGGCAACATGTATGCTTCCATTCATTCCAAATGGCAGTTTCTGGAGCAGCCTGATTGCCTGAGGGTGCAGCAGAACCACTGTTCCATTAGCTTCCCTCAACAGCTGCAGGAGTTCTGACTGGCAGAGCCATTAGTTCCAGTTCCTTGGAGTAATCCCAGGATGTTTGCATACACATAGGTCCCTCAGTGCCAAGAACACTTGGGGAAACTTGAGGCATGTGTTGTCATGTGAGCCTCAGTTAAATTCAGAGTGAAGGAAAACTTGCTCCCAATCTAGAGCTTCTGATGTGCATTTCTTTGGGCTACGTTGCCCTGGATGCTCTGGCGGGGGTCTCTGTGAATAATCTGGTGGCCTTGAAATTTCTCCACTTCTCTTTAAAACCTTCACCCTCCATCACCTTTGGGATGAGACACATGCCATTGGCACTGCTCATGTCATGGTGGTTTTCCATTTCTCAGCTACTTGACTTCTCAGCAGCATTTGGTACTTGTGATCCCCATTCACTTTAAAAATGATGCTCCCTTTGGCATCTTTGAGCTCCAACCCCCTTACAACCTCACTAGCTGCTAGCAGGCTCATCTCTTCTGACCACTTCTTAAAGGTAAAAATTCAAGAACTGTGCTCTTGCCCCGGTATCTCCCTCATTCCTGGGATTTCCACAACTACACAGCTACACAGTCATGTTAAGGTCTCCACTTCTAGACTAGACCATTCGCTGAAGTGTCCAACCCAATGGCCACTTGGAATTCTTTTGATCTCTCTATTGTAGCATGTTGAATTAGGACTCAGCCTGGCCCTGGAGTCCTGCTCCGGCTTCTGTCCCAGACACCAGTGAATTGCTATTCTCTCCAGTCAGGCACCTGCTCACATTCCTCCTGCCTTTTCCTCCTTCTTCCCTATATCCAATCACTAGCCAAGTGTATTGAGTTGGCCCCTTAAATATCTGCCCATCAATGATGTTATGCCTTTCCTCTTCTCACTCTCTTAGCACAGACCCTGCTGAGAACCTTGTTTGTCTCCATGTCTGAACTCTCTCAGGAACATTTCACTTATCTCTACCTCACTATCAGTCCCCTTTGCTGGTGGGCTCCTCACCCTACAAACATTCACTTAGATGGCATCTCCCCTGGGCAGCCTTCCCAGACTAAGACTAGAGTCAGTGTCCCATGGCTGCCCATGTATTTTCCTGTGTGCAACTTCAGCCCCATGTGTTGGGTCCATCCTATTCACCACAATATTCCCTGTACTTGGCAGGTCTGGCTATATGGGAAGCAACGAATAAACAGGTCACAGAAGCTATTTCTTGTCAGTTCTTTAAACCGAAGAGTTTTGAGGCTTACAAGAACATCTTGTAGAAAAGTGCCTGCCATAGAGGTAGGCTGGGGTGAGAAGGGCGGGAGGGAAACTGGGGACATTGGTGGTGGGAAATGAAGGGTTGAGTGATGGAAATATTTTATTAACAAAACCCAATCATGAACAACTTTGTAACTGTATCTCACAGTGATTCAATTGAATATATAATATTATAATTATTAGCCATATATAGCACTGTAGCACTGTAGTTCATCGATTTGCTCAAGTGGGCACCAGTAAGTCTCCATTGTGAGACTTCTTGTTACTGTTTTTGGCATATCAAATATGCCATGGGTAGCTTGCTAGGGCTCTGCCGTGCAGGTGGGATACTCTCAGTAGCTTTCCAGGCTCTTCAAGGGGGACGGAGGAATCAAATTCGGGTCGACCGCGTGCAAGGCAAAGGCCCTACCCGCTGTGCTATAATATATTATATATATGACTCACACGAACACTCTGTGTGTGGGCCTGAATACCACTATTTTTATTGGTGGGCTTTCTCTCCATGCTTGTCTGGCATCACTAAAAAGAGTGCCAAAGAGCTAGCAAGAGCTGTAGACGAATTCCTATACTCCTTCATCTGGGTAAATGGACCCTTGGAGGCCGGTGGAGCATGTATCAAGCCCTATCACCAAACATATTGTAAATGGTCATACATTGATGAGCAACGGTGCTATTTGGCTCTGGAACTTTCAGTTCACGAGCCAGGTGAGAAAACAGCATTTCCACATCCTGGACTATAGTGCCTTGAAACCCTCCTTTCTCTTGAGTCCCTTAGCCGGCAGGTCGCATGACCCAATATGGCATTTGACACAGTGGGTTGTAATTATTTCTTTACATGTGTGATTTTGGCAGCTCTTCAAGGGCAGGGAGCAGATTTTACTCGCCACTTGGGTCTCAGCTGGTGGCACAGAGGCTGGCACAGACTTTAGGCCCACACGAGTGTGAGGCGGGGATATCCCAGGTGTATATCATTTTGCCTTTGGATAGAAGCCAGGAGTGGGGATGATGAATTACTGCTGGAGCCTCACTCTGATTCCAGGAGGCTTACCCTGCATTCTCTTGGCCTTATTCATCGGAGAGATTCCCCAAGCTTCTTTCGGAGGATGCTGGCGCCACAAATTATGTAACATGGGGTCGTGATGCAATGTTACTGGGTCAAAGTGTGATGCAAGCGCCCCTGTGAAACAGTGGGGAGGAGGAAGCGAAGGAGGTACACAGGGCAGCTGCTCCTGGCCCCAGGCCAGAGCTTTAAGAACTTCCACTTCAGGGAGTCCAGCTGGGTGTTGGCACTTGTGTGAGTTTCATAAACCTGCATGTCCTGTCGGGAAAGGAATTCAGTGCCAGGATTTCAAGCACTCTCTGCATAGGATTAGGGCAGACGTGAAACTGACCCCAACGGATGCCCTTTTGCCTTGCCAGTAGGGAACTGGCGACCTGATGAGAATTCAGAAAAGCAGGCCAAACCTAAACCCCTTCCACTCAGCCAACCTCCATGTCCCGAGGGCGGCAGCCTTCCTTGCCCCTCCCCCCCATAAACAATGAAACAATGGGGTGCCTTAGGTTGGATTTCTTGGCAAAGACCTGCTGAATCAGAGCATTTCATTCAGAAAGAGGAAGAGGAAGGCCTCTGGAACATCTACTAGGGAGGCTTTGAAGCAGGAGGAGATGCGGAGAGAAGCTCTTGCCTTGCATGCACGCAGTTGCAACAATTCCCCGCTGTCAGTCCATCAGGAGCTCTGCAGCTGGGATGGTGCAGCAGAGTTGGTCCCAACAGAAGCCAAGGGGCTGGGCTTTGGTGCTGCCTACAACCTGTAGTGCCCCGCTCTATCAGGTGTGACCTTAGGGAGAGAGCCTTCTATCTGCTGAGGGTGTCCTCGAGGAAAACCCAGAGCGGACAATCCCCCCGCAGCTGGGGACAAAGGGGCATCACCCCATCACAGCCCCCCATCGCTCAAAGTTGAGTAGAGCTGAGGAAAATCATTTTTCTCATCGGCTATCATGGAAGTCAATGAGAGCAAAGCTTTTTGTTTATTGAATGACCGTGAGTTACAGTTACACAATGTTTGAGTTTCAGTCATACAGTGACGGACACCCATCCCTCCACCAGTGTAGGTTTTCCACTACCAATGTCCCCAGTATCCCTCCTCCCATCCCACCCCTCCCCCCTGCCTCTCTGTAGACAATTTCCCTCTTACTCTGTCTACTTTGGGGCATTATGGTTTAGCAATACATTTTAGGGGGAAGGTCTGGATAAGGGTGATGGGAGTATATTTGAGGTTGAAGTGAGCAGGAGTAGAGCAAGGAAGAATGCATCCATCACATTTGGAAGGCTTAGGGTTCAATCCCCAGAACCCCCAACCCCCCAAAAAAAGATGGAGAAAGAGGAAGTGAATGGAGCACAGAATGGGGCCCCGGATTCCTGGGGTTGGCCTACAGGAAAGTTCTGCTAGCAGAACCTCGAGAAGTGCCCAGGCCCCAAGACTACACCCTCAGGAGACCCTGAATAGGTGCGCACCTCGGTGAAGCTCTCCCGCTTGGCAAACAGGAACTGGTGGTGGCCTCCTAATGTGAGTGTTTCTATCCTTAGGGAGCCAAAGAGCAAAAATGCCCACTTTTCTGCAAGGGACAGGTCAAAATGAGGTCTTTCTGTGCTGGAACTCCAGGGATTCAGCTCCACCCAGGGGAAACTCTAGCCACTCAGTTAAGAGGCGAGGGAACAAGGTCAGGGGCAGAAGTGGCCCGAGGTCACGCAGCTGGTGAGTGTCAACATCAAAAGTCGGCCCCATGGTTGTTTTGATCTGCATCTCTCTGATGATTAGTGATGTAGAGCACTTTTTCATGTGCCTTTTGGCCATTCGTATTTCTTCCTTGGTAAAGTTTCTGTTCATTTCTTTGCCCCATTTTTTGATGGGGTTGGATGTTTTCTTCTTGTAGAGCTCAACCAGTGCTTTATATACCATTGATATCAACCCCTTATCTGATGGGTATTGTGTAAATATCCTTTCCCATTCTGTGGATAGTCTTTGTATTCTGGTCACTGTATCTCTTGCGGTGCAGAAGCTTTTTAGTTTAATGTAGTCCCATTTGTTGATCTCTGTTTTTACTAGATTGCTTAGTTCCGTGTCACCTTTGAAGATACCCTTATCTTCAATATCGTGGAGGGTTTCGCCGACCTTGTCTTCAATGTACCTTATGGTTTGTGGTCTAATGTTGAGGTCTTTAATCCATTTTGATCTGACTTTTGTGCATGGTGTCAGGTCAAGGTCTAAACCCATTTTTTTGCATGTGATGCAGATCAAAACAACCATGAGATACCACCTCACACCACAGAGAGTAGCACACATCCAAAAGAACAAAAGCAACCGCTGTTGGAGAGGATGTGGGGAGAAAGGGACCCTTCTTCACTGCTGGTGGGAATGCCGACTGGTTCAGCCCTTCTGGAAAACAATTTGGACGACTCTCAAAAAATTAGATATTGAATTCCCATTTGACCCAGCAATACCACTGCTGGGTATATATCCCAGAGAATCAAAAAAGTACAATCTAAACAACATCTGCACATGTATGTTCATCGCAGCACTGTTTACAATAGCCAGAATCTGGAAAAAACCCGAATGCCCCAGAATGGATGACTGGTTGAGGAAACTTTGGTACATCTATACAATGGAATACTATGCAGCTGTTAGAAAAAAGGAGGTCAAGAATTTTGTAGTTAAGTGGATGGGCATGAAAAGTTTCATGCTGAGTGAAATGAGTCAGAAAGAGAGAGACAGACATAGAAAGATTGCACTCATCTATGGTATATAGAATAACAGAGTGGGAGACTAACTCCCAAGAACTGTAGAAATAAGTACCAGGAGGTTGACTCCATGGCTTCGAGGCTGGCCTCACGTTCCGGGGAAAGGTCAACTCAGAGAAGCGATCACCAACTACATTGCAGTCGAAGGCCATGTGGGGGAAGGGAGTTGCGGGCTGAATGAGGGCTAGAGACTGAGCACAGCGGCCACTCAACACCTTTGTTGCAAACCACAACAGCTAATTAGAGAGAGAAAGCAGAAGGGAATGCCTTGCCACAGTGGCAGGGTGGGGTGGGGGGGAGATGGGATTGGGGAGGGTGGGAGGGACACTGGGTTTACGGGTGGTGGAGAATGGGCACTGGTGAAGGGATGGGTTCCCAAGCTTTGTATGAGGGAAGTGTGAGCACAGAAGTGTATAAATCTGTAACTGTACCCTCACGGTGATTCTCTAATTAAAAATAAATAAATAAATAAAAAAAAAAATAAAATAAAATAAAATAAAAAGAATACTGGAATTCTGATCATATGAAATGGAATTTGTTTAATACCTCTGTTACAATACTATAGACTTTTAAATAAAATTCTACTCCAATGAAAAAAAAAAAAAAAAAAAGTCGGCCCCAACTCACAGTCCAGTGCTCAGTCCTAACACCTGGCTTTTCCGTCTTTATTGAGGCTGCCTGTTTCCCCATAGCAACCACACACTCGGCCCGATACGGGCTCCTCTAAGTCCAGTTTGACCATGGCAGCCCTCTCCTGGCAGTGCCTGTTCTCTGCCAAGGTCTGAGGCTGCCCGTGCCAGCGGGTGGAAGGCCCCGCCAGCCAGAGAGGCCTTGGAGATATTTGCATTTGGGTGAAAGAGGCTGATGGTCTTGGACTCACAGCTGAAGGTTTTCTGGGGTGGAAATTAAAGTGGCAGCAGGAAGCAGAATGCGACCTAATTAGCAGTTTGGTCTCCAACACTGACCTCCTTTCGGGAAAGCTGGCAGTTGCAGAGCGTAAAGCAGCTGTCGCCTCTTCCCTGCCTGGCCAGGTGGACTCCGAGCAATGCCAGCCCAGCCTTCACCCCACACCAGATGCCCCCCGCTGCTGGAAAGAAGTCTCACCTCGCCCCTGCTCCCCATCCCCAGAGCTCTCTCCATCCAAGGGCTCCAAGCAGTTGTGAAAACAAGCCGTACTCCCAGCTAGAACTCCTTGGGAAAGGAGGGAAGGAAGAGAGAAAACAAAGCCTCTCATGTGTGTAGGAGAGTGTCAGGGGAGGGCTGGAGAACTTGAATGGAGATGAGGAGGCAGAGCAAGAGTGGGGAGGGGGGACGGGGGCAGAGAGCCACGTGGGGGCAGTGGATGCATTTACCAGCGCCTTGCACCTGTTGTTGTCTGCTGTGACCACACGTGCAGGCGACCCCAGGAGCTCCAGCTAAACAGGCGAGGAGTGTAATTAATCCATTGTTTAGCATTATTGGAGCTCACTGCTGCGCGGATTCTTCCTGGCAGCGCTCCCAGCCCCACACGGGAGGTGCGGCAGCCTGATGGTGGCGGTGGAGGCAGCCGCTCAGCCAGCCAGGAGGGGGCTGGAAGGATTGAGACATCAGGCCCAGGAAGGACGCTACTGCCTGGGGGGGTTGAGGGGAGGACAATGCCCAGCTCTGCTCATTGCCAGGGGGTCGGGGAGGCGATGCTTCCCACTGCTAGCCAATCAGGTCTATTTGCCGAGCTCCTGCTGAGAGCACACATGGGCCTCCCTGGTTCTTGGGTTGGCTGAGCTGTGGACAGTGTGGACAGGGTTTGCCCAGAGGGGCTGCTGTTTCCCGCCAGGCTTTTCAGCTGCCGTGTGGCAGCTCTCCTCTGGCAGACGGGGAGCAGGATCCGCCATGGCAGACACGGAGCAACCTTCCTGGGAATGGGCGCCAACACTAGGACAGTATTTACCCCGTGTGAGTCCTGTTTGAAGAACGGGCTTGGTATGAGCTCATTTAATGTTCACCAACTCAACGGGATAGATGCTCTCGTCATGCCCCATTTTGTAGGCAGCAGGAGAGAGGCTCAGAGAGGTCAAGTAACTTACCTGAAGTAGCACAGCCAATCAGAGATGGAGGTGAGGTTCAAATAGAGTCTGGATCCTGCATCTGCACACCTGACATGTGCTCAGCCAGCCAACCCTTATCCGTGCTCGAACACCTGGCACCAAAATAGCATGAAGAATTTCTCTTGGTGTCCCCGTACCCAACTGCCAGGACACATTTCCATTTCTGGGCTCTGGGTTCTGCTTATCCAGTGGAGGGGGCCAGTTATATACCTTTCTCGTGGGATGTGCCGGGGGAGATCTTGGAGCTAGCAGTTAGCATCAGTTCAGAGCTTCTCAAGCTTAGGCATGAAGAGCAAAGACCATGGAGCTTGTTAGCAGCACCAATTCCTGGATCCACAAAGCCCCCAGATTTGTGGTTGTCAACCAACTGGTTGCATTTCACCAGGCCCTTGCTTCAATGCAGTTTCCCAAAGTGAGCAATACTGCCCCCTCTGGGGGGGACTGGAACCGCCCAGTCCAATAGCATTGTAGTAAGCCTTGGGTACAACTGTGGAGGGCTGGGGTGGGCAGTGGGTGTGCTTTCCCTTTGTTAGGTTAAAGAATGAGGAGTGGGGTCATTGGTGGAAGGAAGTGGACACTGGTGAAAGGGTCTGTGTTGAAACAATGTATGCCTGGAACCCAATCATGATTAACTTTGCAATTTCACGGTGACTAAATAAAAGATAGATAAGTATTTTTTGTGTTTTTTTTTTGCTTTTTGGGTCACACCTAGCAATGCACAGGGGTAATTCCTGGCTCTGCACTCAGGAATTCTCCTGGCGGTGCTCGGGGGACCATATGGGATGCTGGGAATCGAACCCAGGTCGGCCGCATGCAAGGCAAACGCCCTACCTGCTGTGCTATTGCTCCAGCCCCATAGATAAATTTTAAAAATAATTCTTTTAGAAAAGAATGTCATTCTCCAAGGGGTATGTGCTGAGTTATTCTTTCCCCCCCAAACAGGCAGAGGAGACCAAATTATCCTGGGAACCTCTGCATTGGGAATGAAACAGGATTAAGTGTGAGTGTCTCTGTGTTCCCCATCTGAGCATGCAGCCAGGCGGCCCTAAGCATCCCTGTCCATCTTGATCACTCAGCACTGGCTAAGGCAGCTCTTTAGGGCTCAGCGACTCTCAGGGACATGTTGAAGACATGAGGACGCAGAGGGAGCAGAGAAGCAGCTCCAGAGACTGCAGCGACTGAGTTGGATGGTTATTGTATTACCAGGTTGGACTTTGCTGGCTCCTTACTTAAGAGCAGGCAGCTGCCTCTCATGGCTGAGAGGACTGTGTTTTGCTTTGCTGATTCCACGTGGGCAGTGGAAAGAACTGTCCTTCTTTCCATTCCAATGCCACAGAGGAGAAAGCACTTTCCTGGAACCTGACATTATTCACATATGAGACAAATACCACCCAAACTTAAGATGTGTGTACTTGTCCAGCTGAATCTATTAGCCTGCCAGGAAAGGTGCATGGACCAATGATGGTTCTGTGAGGGGAAAACCCTGAGAGGTTGAAGGGCTAGGAGGGAAAGTCCATAGTGGTGATGTTCACTAATTAAACTCAGGAAGTAGAGAGGTTGTACAGTAGATGAGGTCCTTGCCTTACATGGTGGTCAACCCCAGTTTGATCCCTGGCACTGCATATGGTCTCCCAAGCACTGCCAGGAGAGATCCTTGGCACAGAGCCAGGAATAGTCTGCGCATACAACCAGGTGTGGCACCAAAAATGAATTTAAAAAAAAAGATCATAAACTCATCTCTGGGGAAGACTGCGGATATTCAGAGTTCTATACACAGTTGAGCAGAAGTTCCACTATTCAGGGGGTAGGACCGTAACTTCCGTTAGATCCATCCAGCTGTGATTTCTTGGGTCCCTGGATCACACAGCATTCAGTTTTGATACCTCCCAGGCAGGTGGGAATGTTGATGAAAACTTGTCCTTTTACACCTTGTTGAGACTGTGACTGCCACAGGCCTGGCAAGAGACTCACATCTGTGAACAGTTTCCCTTTGGGTTCCATTAAGGCTGGGTCAGCCATCAGCCCCCCTTTGGTTAAAAAGGGTCCCCTGATTCCAAGACCCAGGTGAATGGTACTTTCCTAAGTAGGCCAAGCAAAGCACCCGAGGGCTCCTGGGACATGAACTAAGGAGGTACACATTCTCAGGAGTCCTACAAACACATTCCACTTTTGAGAGCCAGGGCCTCCTAACTCTGCAACGGCCTCTGCTGAGGCCCATTCTCATCTGCAGTAAGAAAGGCAGCTTTCGCACCACAGATTGTTCTCACTGGCGGACAGAGATTGGATTCTCTCCCCATCTGAGCTATTTCCAGTTGCTCTTATTTCTCTGACAAAAGAAATGGACAGGGCATGTTGCCTGGGACCTCGAAGATGAGGGAGGAGGGGACACATCAAAAGATTTGTCAACTTTTGCTTATACTCTAACTGTTTCTCCTGAATGTCCTCGTAAGAGCAGACCCAGAGGTCTCAGGCTGTCTTAATGCTTCCCTCGGGTCAGAGATGTTTCCTTTCAGGTTACATGGAGATTACTCATACCAGATCTTATCCAAGGGATTGTCTGTGACCATTCATAAACAAGCAACAGCTGCACAAGTGCAGAAAAATAGTTTCCCAGTTCCACGGTCCTAAGGATGGCTCCTCCTTTAGTTCTTGGAAGAGTAGCGAGCCCGATCCTCCATACACACTGCTCAGAATGATCTGGGCATCAGGGGCCTCCACATTCCACTGCATCACAACTCTGGTTTTCTTCTTGTTTTGTTCCTTCTAAGACTGAGAAAGGAGCCATCCACTAACTGCTCAGTCCTAATCCTTCATGTGAGGTCTGTGGAAGGCATGTAGAAAAGGGCAGATGTAATGCTTACCCTGCATTCCCATTCAGCTTCGAAGAGACCTTGGAAAGTTATGTGGCAGGATATTTTCACCTGTATCACTTGTCGTCCCGTTGATCTTCGATTTGCTCGAGCGGGCGCTAGTAATGTCGCCATTTGTCCCTGTCGTGTGCTAGTGCAGCGCAATACTATCTGCTCGCTCCAGGAACAGGAAGAGTCTCAAACCGTTTAGAATATTTTAGTTTTGGTTTTTTGGACCACACTTGGCTGTGCTCAGGGATTACTCCTAGCTCTGTGTTCAAATATCACTCCTGGCCAGGCTCAGGAGACCACGTGAAATGCCTGGGATCAAACCTGGGATAATACCATGTAAGGTAAGTGCTCTACCCACTGTATCATCTCTCCAGCCCTGTTGGATTTCCTTGCCTGACCAATAAGTGCGCATAATGAAGCCAGTTCAGGATGGCTTTAAGCCCAAATTCACTTGCTTTGGGACTCTTCACTCCAGCTCCTATATTAAATTCACCTTCGGGTCTATGGTAAATTTTATGAAATGTTACTTTCCTCTTTACGGCGAACATAAACATTTATTATACATCCTGTGATATATGTTTCCAGGAAGTAAGGGAATGCTGTTGTGGAAAGATATGATTCCCAACTGATTTGAAATATAGACGAGTAGCATGTTTTAGAAAGGGGCCAGGACTTTAATGGAAAAAAAGTACTTATCAATTTTTTTCCTTGTCTTTCCCTGCCTTCTCTTCTGGCACCAGTTAAAGGAACATTTCTCGGCTCTTCTCCCCGTGAACACAAAAGACGATACCTGATATGAAATGCTGTCAAATCCTGCTTCATTAAAGCCCACAAAAGCTAATGCACAGCTCCCCTAACACTGCCCTAAAATGGGAACAAAGAGGCAGAATAATGTCAAAATAGAGCACAAAGGAGAAGAGTTTGTCCTCCAGGCCTGAGAGATGAAAGCTATTAGGAATCATCTGTGAATGTTGGGCTGGGCATGTGTTTCTCCATTTCTTTTCGTAGATGATGGGGGACTGTCAGAGTGGAGGCCCTGTGTCAGCTCCGCAAGTGCAGGGAAAGGCCTACTACAAGTCCTAGTCATGCTCCCATTACCCATTCAGGCTCCTAGTAGGAAGCATGACCCATCTCAGGCAGGAGCAAGTCCACAAAAAGGGAACAAGGATTTGCACTGGTTTCTGGTGCAGAGCGCCTCACAAATACCAAAGAGGCTTGGATTTGTTTGGTGGAGGGCAGGGAGGACCTATGGATCCAGGAAATATATAATTGGTGAGGGATGTCCTAGGTTCTTAGAGGATACAGGGCTAAGAACCAGAAGCAAGTTATATTTTTAATCTCGATTGCTAACTGGTACCATAAACAACCAAAAAGAGCAAGTCACTTGGCTTTGTGGCTCATTGACAGCGTTTAGTTTTAAATGACAGAAGGATCACATGTATTCCACCAGGTTGGATTAGGATCTTGGAAAGGTGAAAGAGCAAATAGGAGGAATCTAGGTGACCATAGACACTGAGGATGTCCCACTTGGCTCTGTGGTGTGTCAGTGGTCAGACCAGTGAGAAGAGAACCTTTCTCCTAGCCCACACTGTCCGTTCACATTGACTCTTGTCCCTCCTTTCACACTACTTCTGCCTTACTGTTCTGCCACTCACAATTACATGTGGTGCCTAGGCCAGGTGGGGGTAGAAACAGTGAGCACTGGGGAGTCATTTAGATCATGCCTTCTTTGGTCGGCAGCCATTGAGATCAACTTAATTGGGCTACCCAAAGAAACCCCTGAAATAAGTTTTGAGAATGGGTAAGTTTGGTTGGGTGGTGCTTTCAAAGAACAGAAGTGAGGGAATGGGGAATGTGAGATGAGGATGGAGAGAAAGCCAATGCAAGGTTTTATTATCAGGGCCCTGTTTGACCGGGACCTCCTAAGAAGCAAACAGAAAATCTGCCCCCCAAATATCCACTTTACATATGGGAGGTAGAAATATGAATGTACTGGTTCACCCACTCAATTCCTCCACCAACTGGTTAAGGGTTATCCCCATGGATGGTAGTGTTACTAAACTACTGAATCACGAATCACGAAATCTCGTTAATCACCGATTTCTCAGGCGGGCTCAGTAACATCTCATTTCGTCCTTTCCCTGAGATCTTAAAAGTCCATCTCGACTCGGCCCTCCCAACGATGTTGCACTGGGGGCTCTTCAGGGTCAAGGGAATGAGATCCAGTTTGTTACTGGATTTTGCATATGAATACACCATGGGAAGCTTGCAAGGCTGTCCCATGTGGGCAGGAAACTCTCAGAAAATTGCCAGTTTCTCCCAGAGAGACAAGAAGGCTAAAGATATCGCTTCTGAGAGCTTGCTTTTAAGTCTCTCTCTGGATGTTGGCCGTTGATGGGATTACACACACCTGGGTTCCTCTGCCGGTACCTTTATGCATGAGGCCTGTCCGAACGTGAGGAGAGGGGCCTCCAGCATGGCTGTAGCTAGGTTCCGGTGGTCTTCGGCCGAACTCTGCTCGGGGTGGGGAGGGAAGCTGGACATACTGAACTATGTCCACACAATTCTGGGCCTCCTAAGTAGAGAGAGCAAAGACATAGTGCTTATTCTTAATATAAAGCATGGACCTAAGTTCCCACAGAACTGTGGAATCCACACCCCTGGGATCAGAGATAGGTTGCTAGAAAATGGGGCACAGAGCACCAGATACACTGACTACAGGATAAAAGTCTGACAAAGGGTAAGAGAACAAGGAGATAATGTATGAACACAAGGGAGTCCAAAACATAAGGGAAACTTGAGTAAAGTTTCTCTCAGAATATCAACTGCTCTGGAATTATTCAAACTGACATTAGGGGGAGGCTGAATACAAGAGCTGGGGAGGGTGACTGAGAGTTGCATAGGGCATACTGCCAGACAATAGTGCAGAAGTCCTCCTGGATCTCCAGCATCTTGTGCATTAGAATGCACTTGAGCCCTGCCCCAGCAGAATCCTCAACATGGGGTCATAAATGAGGTGAAACCATACTATAATGAGATTTTTCTGGTTCCAACCTTAATAAACCTCTGTGGATAGGGACCAGGTTGGTCTGTGTAGTATTGATTCTAGGGGCTACTGTAGGGTCGTGCCTTTGTGAGGGTATTTAGAAAATTTGGAGGGCAAGAGATTGGGGTGTGGGGAGACAGAGGTGGCTTAGCTGAAATCTTGATTAGACTTTTGGAGCTGCTTGCTCTACAAAGCTGCCTGCAGTAGAACACCTGGGGAGCGCCCTTGGGACTTGGAGGCATTGCAAATCCAAACCTGTATAAAAAGAATTTAATCTCCCCCTGTGCATCTATATTGTAAATACTTCCAGAGCCATAGAAATAAATCGGAGAAAGTATGTTAGGTTGAATTAATTAAGCATATGAAAGAATTGTAGAGGATACATATTGAAAATACCTATTAAGTCATCTATAGCACCAGTACCTTAAAATAACTTAGAAGTTAAGGCAGACATATGTTAACAGTCTTTTCAGTATTCCCTCCTCTGAAGAGGTGACTCACGCCCATTGTATATGGCTTTGGTAGGATGTTAATCTTGACACCTCACTCATTGCCTTCCTTTACCACTGTCAACACATACTCCAGCCATAGAAATGGTCATGGAGGGATTAGCCAGATCCCTCTGTTCCTCTGGTCCCAGTAAAACAATAAAAATGGGCGTGTGACAGCAGAAATGCCATCTGTACCTCTATGTTCATTGCAGCACTGTTCACAATAGCAAGAATCTGGAAACAACTTGAAGGCCCAAGAACAGACAATTATGCAGTCATCAGGAAAAATGAAATCATGAATTTCACATATAAATGGATGGAATGGAGAATATGATGCTGAGTGAAATGAGTCACAAAGAGAGGGATAGATATAGATTGACTGCATTCATTTGTGTGATATAAAACACATGGTATCATAATATGAGACTAATATTCAAAAATAGTAGAAATAAGAGCTGGGAGGATTGGTCCACAGTTGAAAGCCTGCTTCAAGTGTTGGGTGAGAATCAGTTGGGATAGAGAAAGGACCACTATGACAAAGACATTGGGGAATGATCACTCTGGGTAAGAATGCATGCTGAAATTAGGTAAAGGAACAAACATGATAACCTCTTAGTACTTGTATTGTAAACCATAAGGCCCAAAAGGAAAGAGAGAGAGAGAGAGAGAGAGAGAGAGAGAGAGAGAGAGAAGAAAAGTGCCTGCCATAGAAGTAGGTTGGAATGGGGAGGTGGGAGGGAAACTGGGGACATTGGTGGTGTGTAGTATATACTGGTATAAGGATGGGTGTTGCAACATTGTATGACTGAAAGCCAACCATGAACAACTTTGTAACTGTGTATCTCATGGTGATTCAATAAAACATAAAATAAAATAAAATAAAATAAACAGGGATAGGAGTGTGATTTAAGTTAGAATAAAGTCTTTACTGACATTTGATTTTTAGGTTCTGGCAGAGTAAGAGTCCCATTTTTAGTAAAATTTCTTGAAAATAAAACACTGCTCAGAAGGAAGAAAAGTTGAATAATGAAGAGACATAAAGATACTGGTAATTCCCCTGGATTTAGCTATGCCTGATGCCAGAATGCCCTATGACATGCTAATTGTGTGAACAAATAAATTTCCTCTCTGCTTAAACTAGTGTGCCTTGAATTCATATCATTTGCTTTAGAGAAAATGTCTGACTAGGAGAATATTTACTGAGCACATAATTTGGTCTGTGCTAGGTATAATGGGTGGAATCCTGGCTCCTTTCCAGAATATGGCTCTGTTCCAGAACCTGTAAATATGACTTATTTTGGAAAGGGATCCTTTCAGAGGTAACTATGTTAAGAATCTCAATATGAGATTGCCTGGATTCTTGGGATCCAGTGATGAATATGAGAAACACAGAGACATAAGGGAAGACTCAAACATACAGAAGAAAATGTCATGTGAATATGGAAGCAGAAATTAGAGTGATACAGTCACAAAGAGTGCTGACAGCCTCCAGATACTAAACAACGCAAGGAAAGATTCTCCCGTAGGTCCTCCAAAGTAAGTACAGGCCTGCTTACATACTGATTTCAGACTTCTGGTGTCCAGAACTGTAAAAGAATACATTTCTGCTATTATAAACTACCATGTTTGTTATAATTTGTTATGGCAGCCCTAGGAAACTAATATATGTGGTATTTGCCAATATTCAAATTTGAGAAGAAAACACCTTGCTATGAAAATCATGGCACGAAATGATTGCTTCACACTGTCACTGTCATCACTGTCATCCCATTGTTCATCGGTTTAATCGAGCGGGTGCCAGTAACGTCTCCATTCATCCCAGCCCTGAGATTTTAGCAGCCTCTCCTTACTCATTTTCCCCAATGATTGGAGGCTCTTTTCAGGGCCAGGGGAATGGGACCTGTTATTGTTACTGTATTTGGCATATCGAATACACCACATGGAGTTTGCCAGGCTCTTCCTTATAGGCGGGATACTCGTGGTAGCTTGCTGGGCTCTCAATTACTTTAAATAATTCTCGAAAAAAAGAATTAGTTTAATGTGAATGTGTGAAAAATGGGTGGGAATGAAAAAGAATGGCTCATACAATGGGTTCACATTATAGATATAGAAATATATAATGGTTAAGAATCTTGTGGATTCTTACTCCTGGCCCTCTACTTGTTCCACTATATATAAAACTGAGTACTCAGGTAAGTTGCTTTCCTTGGCCTCAGTTTCCAAATTTATAAAATAGGAATGAACATAATATTAATACCTTAATAAAATTGTTGTATTAACTGAAATATATGTGAGTTAAATGAAATAATGTAAAGTGTTTGGAATAGAGTCTAGCATATACTAGGTACTAAATAAATGTTATTCTGGGAAATTGTCCTGTAATGAAGTATCTTACATCAGAGCTTGCCAACCAGTGTGCTTCATCTGGGACTATGTTAAATCTGGCTAGATAATTTGAAAAGGAGTTTGGGGTAGATGATAAAAACTAATTCTGATAGCAGAACTTAGTTTATTATGCAAGGTGATGTGGATAGAAAGAGTTCTAAGAATAATGCTGAAAGAATATTGGCATTTTGGTGATGGACATAGTATGGGAACATTGAACCCTTTAAACACAAATATTTATATTTGTAAACCCATATTGCCTCAATTCTAAAAACACTGAGATTATAGAAAAGGAGGAGCTTGTGAAAGTGGAAGAATGAATAGGCATGTGAAATAGAAATGTGAAAGTTTATGAATAAATAGAAAATATGAAAAAATAAATAAGTACCAATAAGGAGATTTAATCAGCAACCAAAAACTTCCCAACTAAGAAAAGCCTAGGACTAGATGGCTTCACTGATAAATTTTACCACTTAGAGAAGAATTAGCACCAATTTTTCTCAAACTATTAAAATAATTGAAAAGGAACAAACATTTCCAAGTTCATTTTATGATTCCAATATATGATGCTTCTAAGATCAGGAAAGCATACTACAAGGGAAGAAGATTTGAGGACAATGTCTCAGATAAACATAAATGTACGAATCAATAAAATATTACAAACTGACTAACAATAACTGAAATTATCATAAAATTATCAAGAGGAACTTATTCCTGAATATAAGGATCACTTATATCACTTGTCATCCCATTGCTCATCAATTTGCTGGAGTGGGCGTAACACCTCCATTCGTCTCTGTTGTGTGCCAGTGTAGACCAATGGCGTCTGCTCACTCCAGGAACATGAAGAGCCTCAAACCATTCATTCAAGATCTTGACAAAGAAGACTGACCATCTTATTTGTGGACGGCTACGAATTCTTTTGACATCCCGTGGAATCCAGTCAGTAACAGCTCTAGTCCAGCAATCCTCTCCAAATCATTTTACGTGTCCGGCCCATTCGATTTTTGACTCCTTGGCAAATGAGATAGCGTCCCTGATTCTCCATCGTCAACGGAGGTCGAAACTCCTGATTTCTTCTCTCACTTGAGTGAAACGTGATATTCCAAGCATAGCTCTTTCGATTCCTCTTTGGGAGACCCGAATAGCCTTGTCAGACTGTTTTCGTGGGCCCAGGTCTTTGAGGCATATGTTAGTGCAGGAAGAACAGTGGAGTCAAAAAGATGTGCCCGGAGCCAGAGGTTCTTCGTCCTCTTAACAACTTCTTTGATGCTCTTGAAGGCGTTCCACGCCCTCTTCCTCCTGCACACCTCAGGTGCCAGGTCATTCATAATGTTGAGTTCTCGACCTAGGTACATATAACTGCTGCATTTGGAGATGTTCATTCCATTGATAGCAAATGGAACATCAGGAACTATTCTGTTTCTCATGAACATTGTCTTCGCGAGATTTAGCTGTAGTCGACCTTTCCACACTCAGAGTCGAAGTCAGCCAGTATTCGTGTCACTTGGTCAGTCTTTGGTGTTATTAGAACAATGTCATCAGCGAAGAGGAGGTGTTGTAGTTGCCGACTGTCTATCTTCACTCCCATTCCTTCCCATTTCAGTCATCGCATGACTTTTTCGAGGGTGACACTGAAGAGTTTCGGTGAAATGGTGTTGCTCTGCCAAACTCCTCTTTACGTCGATGATCAATTCCTTGTAGAATAATGTGATACTGGTGCTGAATCCATAACACAGCTCATGAAGGATCCTGATGTACTGAGTTTGAACACCCTGTTTGGCTAGGGCTTCAATGACCGCTTCAGTCTCAAAAGAATCACAGGCCTTCTTTAAATCAATGAATGTTAGGCAGAACGACATCTTTTTTTTTTTTAACTGAATCACTATGAGATAGTTACAAGCTGTCATGTTTGGGTTACAATTTCACAACGATCAAACACCCATCCCTCCACTAGTGCACATTCCCCACCACCAATATCCCGGGTATACCCCCCGCATCCTACCCTCCCCCTGCCTCTGTGACAGACAATATTCAAAATACTCTCTCTCTACTTTTGGGTATTATGGCTTGCAACAAGGCACTGAGAGGTCATCATGTTTGGTCCATTATCTACTTTCAGCATGCATTTCCCATCCCAACTGGTTCCTCCAGCCATCATTTTCTTAGTGATCCCTTTTCTATTCCATCTGCCTTCTCCCCTCTGCTCATGAAGCAGGCTTCCAGCTATGGGGAAATCCCCCTGGCCCTTGTATCTACTGTCCTCATGTGATGTTATTTTATACTCCACAAATGAGTGCAGTCCCTCTATGTCTGTCCCTCTCTTTCTGACTCATTTCACTTAGCATGATACTCTCCATGTCTATCCATTTATAAGCAAATTTCATGACTTCATCCCTCCTAACAGCTGCATAGTAGTCCATTGTGTAGATTTACCAAAGTTTCTTTAACCAGCCATCTGTTTTAGGGCACTTGGGTTGTTTCCAGATTTTGGCTATTGTGAACAGTGCTGCAATGAGTATATAGGTACAGATGTCATTTCTACTGTGCTCTTTTGCACCCTCGGGATATATTCCCAGAAGTGTTATTGTGGGGTCAAATGGAAGTTCAATTTCTAGTTTTTGAAGGACTGTCCATGTTGTTTTCCAGAAAGGCTGGACCCGTGGGCATTCCCACCAACAGTGAAGGAGCGTCCCTTTTCCCCCACATTCACGCCAGCATTGGTTGCTTCTGTTCTTTTGAATGTGTGCCAGTCTCTGTGGTGTGAGATGATATCTCATTGTTGTTTTGATTTGCATCTCCTTGATGGCTAGCGATGCGGAGCATTTTTTCATGTTCCTTTTGGCCATTTGTGTTTCTTTTTTGAGGAAACTTCTGTTCATTTCTTATCTCCACTTTTTGATGGGGGTTGGAGGGTTTTTTTCTTATACAGTTCTTCAAGTATCTTGTATATCCTGGATATTAATCCCTTATCAGATGGGTATTGGGTAAATATTCTTTCCCATTATGTGGGCTCTTTCTGTATTTTGGTCACTGTTTCTTTTGAAATGCAGAAGCTTCTTAGTTTGATGTAGTCCCATTTGTTTATGTTTGCTTTCACTTGCATGGTCAGTGCTGTTTCATCCTTAAAGATGATTTTAGCTTCAATATTATGGAGAGTTCTGCCTACATTTTCTTCTATGAACCTTATAGATTCATGTCTGATATTGAGGTCTTTAATCCACTTTGATCTGACTTTTGTGCCTGGCATTAGACAGAGTTCAGAGTTCATTTTTTTGCAGGTAGCTATCCAGTTTTCCCAGCACCACTTGTTGAAGAGGCTTTCCTTGTTCCACGTTGCATTTCTTCAGAGCGGCATCTTGAACTTGTGCGAAACCTCCATGAGCTTGGTCACTGTGTGGATATGGTCGATCATGCTGAATCCTTTTCTAAAATGGCTTGCTTGACTAGTTGTCCTTCGTCTAGTGTTCTGCCAATCCTATTCGGACGATTCGAGTAAATAACTTGTAGACAACGGACATAAAGCTCAATAGAAAATAAACCGTTTAAAAATGGTCACAAGAAAGACCAGAGTAGACATATATCCAAAGAACATATACACATGGCCTCTAGGTACCTAAGAAAGTGCTCAACATAACTAATCATGAGAGAAATGCAAAAGAAAATCACAAGGGCATATCACTGCACACCTGTTACAATGCTATTTTAAGTAGACAAAACTTAACAAATGCTGATGATGTTTGGAGCAAATGGAACACTTGTGTGTTATTGGTGAGAATGCAAATTGGTAGAGCTACTACATAAGAGAGTTTTACATTTTCTTGAATATTAAAAATAGTAGTTATGATCTAGCACTCCTACTTTGGGTAATTATTTAAAGGGGGAAATCACTATATTCAAGGTATGGAAACAACCTGTCTGTCCATGGATGGATAAATAGATAAAGAATATGTGAGATATGGGCTAGAGAGACAATACAGGTAAGGTGTTTGCTTCATATGCAGCCAAACCAGGCTCCATCCCTGGCACCACATATGATTCCTTGATACCATCAGGGGTCATTCCTAAGCACAGCTAGGAATAGCTCCTCAGCACCACTGAATGTGGCCCAACTCCTCTCATAAAGAATCACTTGTATCACTTGTAGTCCCGTTGATCTTCGATTTGCTTGAGCGGCCTCCAGTAATGTCTCCACTTGTCCCTGTCGTGAGCTAGTGCAGCCCAATGATATCTGCTTGCTCCAGGAACAGGAAGAGCCTCAAATCATTTACTCAGGGATTTAACGAAGAAATCTGACCATCTAGTTGGTGGGTGGCCACGAGTTCTTCTGACGTCCCGTGGAATCCAGTCAGTAACAGCTCTAGTCCAGCGGTCGTCTCTGACTCGCATTACATGACCAGCCCATCTGATCCTTGATGCCTTGGCAAACGAGACAGCATCCCTGATTTTTGACCATTCACAGAGTTCAGAACTCCGGATTCCTTCTCTCACTTGAGTGAGACACGATATTCCCAGCATAGCTCTTTCGATTCCTCTTTGAGATACCCTAATAGCATTCTCATCCTGCTTGCATAGGGCCCAGGTCTCTGAGGCATATGTTAGTGCAGGAAGAACGGTGGAATTGAAAAGATGTGCTCAGAGTAGGAGGTTCTTCGTTCTCTGAACCATCTCTTTGACTCTCTTGAATGCATTCCACGCCGCTCTCTTCCTCCTGAGCAGTTCTGGCACCAAGTCGTTCCTCACGTTGATTTCTCGACCCAGGTACACATAGCTGCTGCATTCGGAGATGTTCGTTCCATTGAGAGCAAATGGAGCTTCAGGGACCAGTTCATTTTTCATGAACATCGTCTTGTTGAGATTCAGCTGCAATCCGACCTTTTCACACTTGTGGTCGAAGTCGGCCTGCATTTGTGCCACTTGGCTAATGTTTGGTGTTATGAGAACGATGTATTAACGATGTATTAACACATGTATTAACGATGTATAAAGAATATATGAGATATATAGAGATGTATACGTATATATTTCCAATGTACTATTATCATCTATTTAATAAAAAGAACATTCTGCTGCTAGGTGTGACAATGTGGATGAGCCTGAAGGGCATGCATTATGCTGTGAGAAATATGCCAGACAAAGAAAGAAAAATAGAACCATAGTGCCATTTAATGTGAAATGTTAAAAAATAAAAATTCAAATGTATAAAAGCAGAGTGTACAGTAGTGGTATGCCTAAGTGGACAAGTGAGGGAAATAGCAGGAAGGCAACGGAAAGGTGCAGCTTTTAAGTTATAAGATAAATAAGTTCGAGGATATAATATATAATGTGATGTTTACAGTTAATAATATATTTTATAATTTAAGTTTTATAAGAAGGTATAACTAAGTTACTAAAATAAGTAAATAAAAGGAAAGTAGATACATAAGGTGATGAGTGTGTTCATTATTTCCATGGATGGAATCCTTTCTTAATGCATATGAATATCAAATTATCACACTGTACACTTTACTTTTTGCTTTGGGCCCACACCCAACAGTCCTAAGGGCTTATTCCTGTCTCTTACTCACTCCTGGTGGCCCTCAGGAGCCCATATGGAGGGTCAGGGATTGAATCCAGGTTGACCACATGCAAGACAAACTCCCTACCTGCTTAACTCTCTCTGGCCCCACACTGTACACTTTAAATTGTCTATAATTTTATTTGTTCGGTATATCTGGGAAGATGGAAAATATCCAGGTAAATGGATAAGCAAACTGTGTTACATCCATATGATGGACTGACAGTTACGGGCCATAGTAATAGTACAGCAGGTGAGGTATTCGCCTTTCATATGGCTGACCCAGTTTCCAACTGCAGCATCCCAAGCCCAAACAGAAGTGATCACTGAAAAACCAGAAGTTTTGAGCACTGCAGGGTGAGGCACAAAAAATACCCAAAAAATAAACCACAAAACAAACAAACAAAAAACCTTAAATGGACTCATAGTCAGTAATAAAAAGAGAGTATGCTACTGATAAACGCAGCTTGTATGACCCTCAAAGTCTGAGATAAAGACTGCGTTCTGCAAGGGTAACACACTGCATGGGTTTGTTTATTTGAGCTTCTCTAAAAGACATTGCTCTAGTGCTAGAGAACAGATTGGTGATTGCTGGAGGTCAGAGTAGGGAAAGGAAGCTCGTGACAGAAGGAAGTTTGCTACAAATGTTTTCTGGGTTTTGGGTGGGGTTTTTTTTTGGTGGGGGGAGACTAATGGAAAATATTCTGTGACCTAATAATGGTGGCAGTAAATCAAAACATGTTAAAATTCATAGAAATATACACCCGTCTGTCCCAAATAAATTTAATTTTGTTAATCTAAAATATGAGCATTTTAAAGAAAGAATTATACACTCATCATAAACATGATAATTGCACCACTTCTCCTCCACTCATTCTGCATTAGTTAATGCTTTAAATTCTCTGTATTAACTCACATGTGCAAAATAAGACCCAGGAATGTGCCTAAAATCAGTGTTTCTCCAACTTCTCTAGGACACCATATTCAAATGTAGCTTCTAAAATAATGGGTGCTGAATGAGTCCTGGGATTCTTCAAAGGATGCCAATGCGTCTGATCTCTGTACTACATTTTGAGTAGCCGGAGCTAATATCTCACACTTAGTAAATGAAGACCAAGATTCTCGTTCTGATTTTCAGGGACAGAGTTCAGTGTTCTTTCTATTCCACTATTGCTATCTCCAGAGATTTTTATTTTTCCTCTTGCTACAGTTTGATAGAAGGCAATGCAGCAGTTAATTACAGGCTGCCAGTTCCAGAGCGCAGTGGTGTGCAGCAGAAAACAGAAAGCACCCCCTTTTCACAGTCAGCTTTCTCCTCCACGAGCTGCCCTGGCCATGGGTAGTTGTCTCACCCCCAGTAGATTTAACCATAGGCACGTCATGTTTCAGAATTGAACTTTCTTAAAATAGTGCATTGAGATGGAGAAGCCAGTTGTAGGCGTTTGGTGTATGTGTGTCCCTTCGGAGAAGAAGAGAAGGAAAAACTACCAGCTTGGGAAAAAGAATGCATGGACAATGGAAGGGGCTGGCTGCTGGAGGGGGACAATTTCTAAATTCTTTCTGTAGTCTTCTTGGGACTGATGACTGTAATAATGGAATCACTGGCAGGCTGCTGATGCTTCTTGAGTGGGAGTGAGACACAGCTGTTCAGGTGGACTGCTGAGCGGTGCTTCTGCTGAAAGAGGCTGCTGATCATTCATTTGCATCACAAATTCCTCATGTTATAGGCTAGTCTGTCTCAGCCTGTATGCTCACTGGCTGTTCAACATGGAACGTCTCTGATGATGATGGATTTCTGAGTTAACCCTCTTCTCCTTCCTCGTGAAATTCCACATACTGTCTAATTGGCATTGTGCAAACCTGTGCACGACCCTTTGGCTCCTGAAACAGGGCACCAAAGAAGAGCAAGAGGCACTTATTAGCAGAGCCTTCTAGATGTACAAAGGGCACCCTTCATTTGTGCAGATTTCTGCTTCAAAGGAAACCCTGGGTTATGCTGGCAGAGGTTCTTTTCTTTCTGTTTACATTCTAAAATGAGATATAACTAAATATACAATAAAAGAAATAAATCTCAAGTTTGGTGAATTGTTACATAAATATAATCTGCCGTAGGTTTTTAAAACTCTTTCATCAATCCCTATATAGCATTAGTAATACTCATGGCACAGTAGATATACTAATGGACATATGAATTAAGGTGATATGAAATTCCACTACCTCTTGTGCCATCACGGACAGCTCCTCTACATAAAGTCCTTCAAAAGATGTTCTTTATGTGCTCATGAAGTCTTTTTAAAAGCTGTAGCAACTACCTTATTTCCATAGCATTGCTACAAACATATTACAAACATATTAGCTCAAACATTGCCAGAGTGGACAATGATATTTATTGTTCGTGTTCTGGTACAGAAGGTTGGGGAAAATTGACTCATACACACTGGAGTTCTCATGCTTCCTGGCTGAAGACTGGCTCTTCTAATCTGGGTCCAACTGGAGGTGAAGCAATGATGCTCCATGTATCTGTCATCTTTCTTGAGATCAATGACTACCCCAGGCACATATTTCATATGGCAATGGCAAAAGGAAAATAAAGTAGATTTGAAGCTGATACCTCATCACTCTGGCATTATTTCTTGGGCAAAGAAATCATATGGTTTCAAGCAGCGTCAAGAATTACACTATACCTCTTGATGGCAAAGAGTGCTGATGCAACAAAGGAGAAAGATGGCTATTTAATTCCATATGACATGATTAATAAAAGCTTCTACTCTCTCTCCTTTATCAGGCACCAGAATAATTCACCAGGTGAGTGGCCCAACTCCACACCACAGCCAGGACCCTTGTCAGACAATAAACTCTTGTCCGGAGAGAAGAGATTGGGATATCGTGCTCCTTTCTTTGTTACAATAAGTGAATTTGCTGCAAGAGTTGGATACCTATAGCACCAAGTCTTCATAAGGTATTTTGTGACTATTCTCTTCCTACAAGGAGAATCATCCTTAGATTTGGAATGGGAAAGAACTTAAGTAAGAACCACCAAGTATACTCAGAATCATTGGTTTCCTCCAAGAAAGTGACCAAGATAAGGCCAGGGAATCCCAGTCAAATTGTACTGTCTCTTTGCCTCATCAACACATCTCCAGCTATTTTCACATGATTTTATTTATTTATTTTATATTTAATCACTGTGAGATACAGTTACAAAGTTGGTCATGATTGAGTTTCAGTCATACAATGTTCCAATACCCTTCTCTTCACCAGTCAGTATACATTTCCCACATCTGATGTCTCATTTCCCTCCACCCATCTTCCCTTCCCCCCACCTCGAACCTGCCACTATGGCCGGAAGTTTGCTTCTTTCTCTCTTGCTCCCTCCCTTTTGTCTCTTTTCTTTGGTGAATTATGGCTTACAATACAGGTACTAAAAGGTTATCATGCTTATCTCTTTTCCTACTTTCAGCACTCAATTCTCATCCATAGTGATCCCTTCCAGCTATCCCTGTCCTAGTGAACTTCTCTATTCTAACATCCCTCCCCTCTCCACCACTTGTAGCAGGCTTCCAATCGTGAGTCAGTCTTCCTGGCCCTTGTTTATACTGGTTTCTTCTTTGGGTATTAGTCTCATACTGTGTTTTTTAAAAATATATCAAACAAATTAGTGCAATCATTCTATGTCTGTTCCTCTCTAATTCATTTCACTCAGCATGATATCCTGCATGTTCATCCATTTATGAGCAAATTTCATTCCTGACTTCATTTTTCCTGGTGGTTGCATAGTATTCCATTGTGTAGATGCACCATAGTTTCCTTATCCAGTCATCTTTTCTCTGGCACTCGGGTTGTTTCCAGATTCTGGTTATTTTGAATAGTGCTGCGATAAAAATAGAAGTGCAGGTGGCTTTTCTGCACTGTGTTGTTGGGGCCCCAGGGTATGTATATTCCAAGAAGCCATGTTGATGGTTGTATGGAAACTCAATTTCTAGTTTTTTGAGAAATGCCCATATTGTTTTCCAAAAAGGCTGGACCAGTTGGCATTCCCACCAACAATGAAGGAGAGTCCCTTTCTGCCTGCATCCTATCCCTGTTGCCAGGTGCTGCCCTTTCACATGATTTTACCTTAAATATATATAAATTTACTTCTCATAGTAAGTGTTCTGTTCATGATTTTTTACTGACATAACAGCTTTTTAAAAGCTATACCATTTTTAGGGAAGCTGTTTCTTTTAATTATTCTGCAAGTTTATCTTATTTTGCCATAATTTTCTCACCCCGAACACTCTAAATAAATACACTGTAAGATGTGATATTTTGACATCACAGTTCCAGGGAAAGACACATCCACCATATTAATTGACACGTCAGTTTTTAGTCAGAGTCTATCATATGGAGCAAATTTGTGCTGCAAGTTTTGTTTACAAGCATTTTTTTCTTTTGCTTTGTGAGATCCTTCCATGTTTATAAGGTACTCTTAGGCTTGATCCACATTATGTCCTATTGACATTTTTCTATGCTATAATATTACTTTTACAACACTTTTAATGCAAGATAATTGTGAGTCCAAATAAATTCCAAAATATCAGAGAAAATATTACAGAAAAAAGAAAGCAGCTTCCAAAGAAAAATTTCCTTATACCCTTCCTTCATCCACAGTCACGACCATCAAATCATTTCTTATACTTTGACAGGCACACTCACTTTATGACATTATATTTTATGTACAGACTATATTTATTTACTTTCAAGTTGTTTATTATTTATAGGAACTTGTTTTGATTGTTTAATCGATATATATTGCCTCTGTGGATATTCCTTCAGTATTTTAGGCTGAGATGGAACAAATCATAATATTGCTCATGAAAATAAATGAAACTTCAAAGTATCCAGACAAAATAAAGTGGGAACATTTCAACTTTTTCCTAAAAACCTGGAAAATCTACGTAGAGAAAAAAATAGAAAAGTCATTTATCTAGGAACCTTGGGTTATGAAGAATGGAAATTTGTCTCTTTATCTCATGATCTGGATTCCAGAGAAACTCAAAAGCTAGAAATGCCAAGCATAGACAAATCTACACAAAACATGAAGACAAGCAAAAACTTTTTCTACAGGGGCCAGAGATATAATACAGCAAACAGGGAACTTGACTTTTATATGGCAGACCAGAATTTGATTCCTTGTACCCCATATGGTCCCCAGAGCACTGATAACATCAAGAATGATCTTGGACAATGGCAAGGAGCATTAGCCCATGGTTGGAAGCCTGCCTTAAGTTCTTGGGGAGAAGGCATTTGAGATAGAGAGGGACTATTATGACAAAGATAGTTGGAAATGATTACTCTGGATTAGAACTGCGTGCTGAAAGTAGGTAAAGGAACAAACATGATAACCTCTCAGTATCTATATTGCAAACCACAATGGTTGAAAGGAAAAGGAGAGGAAGGAGAGAGAGAGAGAAAGAGAAGAAGAAGAAGAAGAAGAAGAAGAAGAAGAAGAAGAAGAAGAAGAAGAAGAAGAAGAAGAAGAAGAAGAAGAAGAAGAAGAAGAAGAAGAAGAAGAAGAAGAAGAAGAAGAAGAAGAAGAAGAAGAAGAAGAAGAAGAAGAAGAAGAAGAAGAAGAAGAAGAAGAAGAAGAAGAAGGAGAAGGAGAAGGAGGAGGAGGAGGAGGAGGAGGAGGAGGAGAAGGAGAAGGAGGAGGAGGAGAAGGAGGAGGAGGAGGAGGAGAGGAAAAGGAGGAGGAGGAGGAGGAGGGGAAGAAGGAGGAGGAGGAGGAAGAACAAAAAGAAAAGTGCCTACCATAAGGCAGGTGGGGCAAGGAGTGTGGAAGGTGAATTGGGGACTTTGGTGGTGGGAAATGTACACTGGTGGAGGGATGGGTGTTGGATCATTGTATGACTGAAACCCAATCATAAACAGCTTTATAACTGTGTATCTCACAGTGCCTCAATTAAAAAAAAGTAATGATCTTGGAGGACTGGTGGGATAGATAGTAGAGTGGGTAGGAAGCTTGCATGACATGTGACCAACCTGGGTTCAGTCCCTGGCATCCCACACGGTCCCCTGAGCACTGACTAATCCCTGAATGCAGAGCCAGGAGTAATTCCTGAGCACTGCCAGGTGTGGCCCAAAATTTTTAAAAAATCACCCCACCCTTCTCTATATACAAAAGACTGGGAGAATGGGAACTCTTTCACAATAAGATATTTGAAAATCATATGAACACCTGATCACCATAAAAAAGTAAGTATCCTCCCCACCACAACTCTGTATGACATTAAACACCAGGACTACATAGGTAGAAGCCTAAGAACCATTCTAACTCTAGCAATGAAGCAGGTCCCACTGTCAGTGCACAGTTCTGAAGTCCAAAAGTCCAGGATATTATGGCTGGTTTCCCTAATCAGGGTATCAAAAGATGAAATTAATTTGCTATTTAAACAACTCTTATCTGGAAAACTTAGTTGAAAATCAGTTTCCAAGGTCATTTCTTTTTCTCTTCTTCCTTACTTTTTTCCTTCCTTCCTTCCTTCCTTCCTTCCTTCCTTCCTTCCTTCCTTCCTTCCTTCCTTCCTTCCTTCCTTCCTTCCTTCCTTCCTTCCTTCCTTCCTTCCTTCCTTCCTTCCTTTCTCTCTTTCTTTCTTTCATTTTCTTTTTGGGCCCACCTGGAATTTCTCAGAGATTACTCCTGGCTCTACACACAGAAATTACTATTGGCAGTGCTCTGGGTAACATATGGGAGGCCAGGGATTGAACCCAGTCAGCCACATGCCAGACAAGTGTTTACCCACCTTACTACCCATCCCTCAAATCCTGCAAGATCATTCTTGATGTCAATAGAATTTGTTTCATTGCAGTTATGAGAACAGGATCCCTTTTGTTGACTGTCAGCTGGGGACCATGGCAGCTTTCAGATGACATCTGAATTCTTTCTCAAGATTTCCTCCTTCCCCTCCTCTTCCTCTTCTTCCTCTTCTTTCTAACCACCTCCTCCTCCTCCTCCTCCTCCTCCTCCTCCTCCTCCTCCTCCTCCTCCTCTTCCTTCTTCTTCTACTTCTTCTGCTTCTTTTTATTCTTCTTTTCTTTATTATTTCTGTCTCTGTGTTCAGGGGTCACTCCTGGAGGTGCTAAGGGGACCAAATGAGGTTCCAGGTATAAAATCCAGGTTGGGCATGTATGACAAGAGCCTCATTAGCCTACTATTGCCCGGAACCCTCAAGGTTTCCATCTTCAAGCTACCACTATGTTATTGAATTTTCCTTCTGTTTTGAATCTCTGGCTTCTCTTCTGCCCCAGCCAGAGAAAATGCTCTAATTTTACAGGGCTCATATGATTATGTCAGATTCGTCCAAGATAATCTTTTGTTTTATTTTTACCTGTTGTTGTAATAAAAACGTGACTTAAATTTTATAATTTCAAGCATTTTTAAGCATAAGGCATAGCATCGTTAACAAATGCATGCTGTTTTTCAATAAATCTTCAGGACTTTTCTGTGTTGCAAAGCTGAAACTCTACATCCATTGAGCAATCCCCTGCTTTCTCCTTCTCCCAGCCTCTGGCACCCACCATTCTATTGTATTCCTAAGAATTTAACTACTGTAGATACTACAGTAATTTTTGGTGTAACTTTTGATGCCTGGTTTATCTTAGTAAAATGTCCTCAAGTTTCATTTATAGCATATGACAAGATTTTCTTCCTAAAAATTAAATTTAGGCACCACGATTTGCAAAGCCATTGAAAAATTTAGTTTCAGGTATAGCATGTTTTAATATCAATGCTACCACCAGTATTTTTCATCCTTTGATGATGCCAGGTTCTCCACCCACTCCTCACAACCTGTCTCCTTATTAACAGACACAATTTAAGTTTAATTATTGTAGTTTGGGTCCAAGTAATGTCGGATCTGTTGGTTCAGTTATACACAGATACACCAAAGATGAGTTCAAGGCCCCTGACCCGTGCCTCTTTACTACTGCCACCTCTTCTTGCTTCTCACTCTTGCCATTTTGTTTTTGTAATCTAGGACCAAGCCTGTGCTCACCTTCAATTCCCTGGTCATGATATTACATAGATTAGTGCAAACATACAATATTTCTCCTATGCCTTCTGACTTACTTCACTTAACATGTGATTCTCCAGTTCCATCTAGGTTGCTTCAAATTGTATGATTTCATCATTCCTTGTATTGTATTGTGTAAATATGCCATAACCTTATTATTGTCTCATCTGTTGTTGGACACCTGGGTTGTTTCCATATCACGGTGATTGTACTAAGCCCTGCAATGAAAGCGGATGGGCTCGTGAAGTGGCAACTATTTTTTGCCACATCCAACCTTGCTGAGAGCTTATTTTTGGCTCTGTGCTCTGTGATCACTCCTCCCAGTACTTAGAGGACCACATGCAGTGCTGGATATTAAACTTGAGTTGACTCTGCCATGTGCCAAGCAGGTACCTTACTCACTGTACTGTCCCTCTGATCCCTGGTATGCATGTATCTTTTCGAATGAATGTTTTCATGTCTTGGAAATAGAGATAAAGGGAATCATTGGGTTATATGTAACCTCTATTTTTACATTTTTAAAATAAATCTCCATATTGTTTTCCATAAGTGCTGAATTAAACATTTCAATCAGCAGTGGATGAGGGCTCCTTTTCCACCACATACCTGACAACACAGATTGTTTCTAGTGTTTTTTAATATATGCCATTAACACGGATGTGAGATGATAGACAAGATTTCCTACTTTAAAAGACTGAATAGTGTTTTATTTTGGGTGTGTTATATCACAGTTTCTTTATCTATTCATTTATTGACACATGTTGTTTCCATATCTGGGCTACAATGGATAATGCTATGATAAAAACATGGTTGTGTATGTAGCACTACACTGTAGCACGGACACCAGAAACATCCCCCTTGTAAGACTTGTTGTTACTGTTTTTGGCATATTGAATACGCCACAGGAAGCTTGCCAGGCTCTGCCATGTGGGTGGGATACTTTCAGTAGCTTGCTGTGCTCTCCGAGAGGAACAGAGGAATCGAACCTGGGTCAGCCGCGTGCAAGGCAAATGCAGCCGCGTGCAAGGCAAATGCCCTACCTCCTGTGCTATTGCTCCAGGTTGTATATGTATCTCTTCAAAATCCTGTTTTCGGTTGTTTTATATACCAAGAAATGGTATTGCTGTTCCTTTAGTACAGTCTATTGTTAATTTTTACAGAAACTTCCCTACTGCTTTCTACAGAAGTTGGAAATTTTAAATTATACAAACAGTACATACAGATTCCAGTTTCTCTGCATATTTGCTGACACTTTCCATGTTTATAGTCTTCATTCTTCTTCCTTCTTCCCATTTTTGACTGGTCGTTCTAATGCGTGTGAAATATCTTATTGTGGTTTTGATTTTATTAGTGCTCTGTAGCCTCTTTTCACATACTTGTTGGTCAGTTGTATATCTTTTTAGGAAAAAAGAACATCAATTTAAGTCCTTTGTCTATAAGAACTTAAATTGTACATCTGTTTAATTTTTCTGCTGAGTAAAATTTTCTGATTGTGAATATTTGTTTCTTTGAGGAATTGGTTCTTGGAAGGGGTATTTGGGGAGTCTGGGCAACTCTCAACAATACACTGCCTGAGTGAGTGATTCAGTGTGAGGGCCTGAGGTTGTAGTGCTGCTCACGCTTTGCAGTGCCAGGGTCTACTGGGCCACCTTGGCAGTGGCCAGGAACCCCCTGAGGCACATGCAACATTTCTGTGGAGACCGTGTGGTGTCAGGGATGAAACGTGAGTGGGAAGCTTGTTAGGCATACCTGTGTAGGAAATCTCCCAGTCCCAGATATTAGCTTCTTATCTGACATGTGACCAACCAGTGTCCACTCTCACTTCTTAGGTTTCTTTTTCATTCTGTTTTTGTTTTCTTTGCTGGAGAGAAGGGTTTTTAGTTTGAAGTAATCCTACTTGTCCTGGCTTCTGCCCCTCTGCTTTTAGTAAACATCTGAAAAATCACTGCCAAATCTGACTTCATTAAATTTATCCCAGAAGTTTTCTTCTAATAAGCTTTTAGTTTCACACCTCTCATTTAGGTCTGTGCTCTGTTTTTTTTTTCTGCTCTGTTTTGATTGAACTGTTTTATATTGTACCATATGTAGTACACACGTTCACTTCATTGATTAATGTGTAGTTTTTCTTTACCTAATTCTAAAGATGAACACTATCCCCATTGTAAAATTTTAGGAGGCATGTTGGAGATTGGTTGACCGTGTATGCATCAGTGTACTTCTGTGTTTTCTATTTTGTTTCCTTGGGACATATGTCTGTTCTTATTACAGAACTATACTGTAATATTATTGCAGTCTTAAAATCAGAAAGTGTGAGGTCTATAGTCTTCTTTTTCTTTTTTAATAATATTTTGATTACTTGAAGCCTGTGATTCCATATAAATTTAAGGATATTTTTTATATTTCTGAAAAAACATCATTGAACTTTTTATTGGGAAAACAGAGACTCTATAGATAACCCTGGGTAGTATCTATTGAAAGATTTAACAGTCTTCCGATGAACATGGGATGCTTTTATATTTGTTCATGTCATATTTAGTTTATTACATAAAATGTTTTAGTTTTAAGTTTGTGCATCATTTATCTCCTTGGTGAAGTCTATATATTGATGAAGTCTAAGAATTTCGCACTCTTTTATGTCATTGTAAATGGTATTGTTTTCTTCATTTATTTTCATCTGTTTGTAACTAGTCTATAGAAATGTAACTGATTTGGAGGTATCTATTTTGCATCCCATTGCTCATCGATTTGCTTGAGTGGGAACCAGTAATGTCTCCATTGTGAGACTTGTCACTGTTTTTGGCATATCGAATACACCACGGGTAGCTTGCCAGGCTCTGCCGTGAGGGCGGGATATTCTCAGTAGGTTTCTGGGCTCTCTGAGAGGAGCAGAGGAATCGAACCCGGGTCAGCCGTATGCAAGGCAAATGCTCTACCCACTGTGCTATCGCTCCAGCCCTTCAGAAACTTTTAGAACAAAATAATCTTTATTAGTCCTAAACGTGAAATGTCCTCCTTATTCTTCTTTTTAATCGGCAACTAAAGCCCTGCTCTTTGACACCATAAAAAAATAAATAAAGTGCATTCAACCATTTCTGGTTTTTGTATTTTATTTAATTTCTGTGTGTGTATGTGGTTGTGTGTGTTGTGAATCAAAACCTAGGGTCTCACACATGCAAGGCAAATGCTCTCCCACTGAGACATCTCTGGCCATTTCTGGATTTAAGATAACACAAGAGAAAGTACAAAGGTTAGGTGATTGCCTAGCATGTAGCTGTTTTCTGGGATTCAGCACTGCATATGGTTCCCTAAGCACACAGCCAGGTTTTGTCCCTGAGCACTGCTGGATGTGTCCCTCAAAAAAAAAAGAAAGAGGTGATGCAAGACTTTTGCTTATTCTTTGGCAATGTGTATGATACAACTATATATATGCATACACGTTTTGCCATTATTTGGCCAAAGCAAAACATTTATATGTTCTCTGAATCTCGATAGTCTTACTTAATTCATACAGAACATAATAATGGTGTAATTATAATTCATTTAATATAACTGTTGGATTGTTTAGGGTAAGCAAATGCTATTTATGTTCAAATATAATCCTTATAATGGATATTTATTTTATTCACTTTCTCTGCACACAGAAGTGACTGCTGTAATCAGTGCTGCAATAACAACGCTGTACATGGATCCTTTGTTTCATTTTCTTTACTTTTATTTAAAAATGTTCAAAAAAAGAAATATAACCCAAATATTGAAGACATTTATTTAAAAGTACTTGATGATAAGAGGAGTGAAGTAAGTAAATATATATGGGAGAAATAACTTTGTTTCATATGATAGCCAATGGGCTGGAGTGATAGCACAGCGGGTAGGGCATTTGCCTTGCACGCGGCCGACATGGGTTCGATTCCTCCGCCTCTCTTGAAAAGCCCAGCAAGCTACCCAGAGTATCTGGTCCACACGGCCTGTGGCGTATTCGATATGCCAAAAACAGTAACAACATCTTACGATGGAGACTGGTGCCTGCTGGAGCAAATCGAAAAGCAACAGGATGACAGTGATACAGTGATGATAGCCAGTGAGATGACATAATCAAAATATGAAAAATCTAGTAATTTGAACCACCACAGAAAAATAAGCAAATTAACTGAGTGAACTATTTATAGAAATGGAAGTCCAGTTTACCAAGAGTATATGAAAAGTTTTGGTAGAAAAAGACAAATATAAGTAACAATGTGATACTGTGCTATATATCTTGAGCAAGTAAAAAGTAAAAGTGCTCTACGTGCTGAGATAATTGGAGAAAGAATTTTCACATATAGTTGGTGGAAGTGTAAATTGCTACTTTTTTGTTTTATTTTGAGGGGATAACAATTGGGCAACATTAATTTAAGCAGTTCTGATAGTTTGTGGAATATTTAGGGTTTTCTACATAGATAACTTTACTAATTCCATTTAAATTTGGATGTGTTCTATTTATTTGTTGTTGTTTTTCTGGCTCAAACTTCGAGTATTTTGTTGACTAGAAGTGGTAAGACTGGGCAGCTTTTCCTTATATTTGATCTTAGAAAGCTTTCAGTTTCCACCCCCTGAGTATGACATAAATGGTAGACTTTTCATATCATATTGAGTGTTCTTATCATGAAGTGTTAAGCCTTGTCAGATGCTTTTAAAATGTCAATTGAAATGATAATGGTTTTGACTTTCTTTCTGTTAATGTGGTGCTAATTATACGGATTGATTTTTATACATTGAAACATTCTTGGATTACAGGAATAAATTCCACTTGACCATGATGTATAATTTGTTTAATGTGTTGTAGGAATTGGCTTGCTGTATTGTGTTGAAGATGTTTATATTAATATTCATCAGTAATATTGTTCTATATTTTTCTTTTGGTATTAAGATAAAACTGGCATCCTAGAATGAGTTCTAGACTTTAAGTCTTCATTCAATTTTGGGACTTCACTATAGGAATAAATACCTCTTTTTTTTTCTTTTTGGGTCACACCCAGCGATGCTCAGGGGTTACTCCTGGCTTTGCACTCAGGAATTACTCCTGGCGGTGCTTGGGGGACCATATGGGATGCTGGGGATCGAACCCGGGTCAACCGCGTGCAAGGCAAACGCCCTACCCGCTGTGATATTGCTCCGGCCCAAGGTATAAATACCTCTTGACCATGATGTACAGTCTTTTCAATGTGTTGTAGAAATTGGCTTGCTGTATTTTATTAAAGATGTTGACATTAATATTCATCAGTAATATTGTTCTATATTTTTTTGGGTATCTGGTAAAACTGCCATCCTAGAATGAGTTCTATACTTCTAAGTCTTCATTCCAGTTTTGAACTACACTTGCCAGTAACAGTGAAAAAGGGTTCCGTTTTCACTGCATCTGTACCAATACTTGTTGTTTCTAGTCTTTTTGATAAGTGCCATTCTCCTTTTTTTTAATTTTTAAATTTTTATTGAATCACCATGAGATAGTTACAAGCTTTCATGTTTGGGTTACAATCTCACAATGATCAAACACCCATCCCTCCACCAGTGCACATTCCCCAACACCAATATCCCGGATATAACCCCCCTTTCCCACCCTCTTCCTACCTCCATGGCAGACAATATTCCCCATACTCTCTCTCTACTTTTGGCCATTATAGCTTGCAACACAGACACTGAGAAGTCATCATGTTTGGTCCATTATCTACTTTCGGCATGCATCTCCCATCCCAACTGGTTCCTCCAGCCATCATTTTCTTAGTGATCCCTTCTCTATTCCATCTGCCTTCTCCCCTCCGCTCATGAAGCAGGCTATGGGGCAATCCCCTTGGCCCTTGTATCTACCATCCTTGGGTGTCAGCCTCATGTGATTTTATTCTATACTCCACAGATGAGTGCAGTCCTTCTATGTCTTTCCCTCTCTTTCTGACTCATTTCACTTACCATGATACTCTCCATGTCTATCCATTTATAAGCAAATTTCATGACTTCATCTCTCCTAACAACTGCATAGTATTCCATTGTGTAGATGTACCAACGTTTCTTTAACCAGTCATCTGTTTTAGGGCACTCAGGTTGTTTCCATATTTTGGCTATTGTGAACAGGGCTGCAATAAATATATAGGTACAGATGTCATTTCTACTGTGCTCTTTTGCATCCTCGCGATATATTCCCAGAAGTGGTATTATGGGGTCATATGGAAGCTCAATTTCTAGTTTTTGAAGGACTATCCATATTGTTTTCCAGAAAGGCTGGATCAGTTGGCATTCCCACCTGTAGGATAACATAGCCTCAGGTAGTTTAGGTTTATTGGGTTACTCCTGTCACAGTGCTCCATTATTTTGTGTTTATTTGTAACTTCTTTCTTAGTGTTCTGTTGACTTATAAATATTGTTTTTCTCTTCTCCTTGAGTCCTTTGAATAGTTTATTCAGAGCATTGTCCTTTTTGTATGGACACAGGAAGACTTAGCAAATGCTATGCTTTTGTAACCTGGGAGTCATTTGATATTTTCCTCCAGGGCATCTGTTTTCTCAACCTAAGCCTCAGCTGCCCTTACTTCCTAGCACCCCCCAAAACAGGGTCCCGACAAGGGACGGGATGGACCCATGGCAAGCAGTGAGTTGTGTGCTACCCTGGCATAGAGATGGGCCTGGCCAAAGTGCCTAATGCTTAACTATAAGTTAAGAGCTTGGTCATGGACAAATGCTGTCATGATCCAAACAGTGATAACTAGATTTGGACCCTGCTAGGGTGAGGAATGATTAATCTGGCCCGAGTGCTGTAGTTGAGTCTGTGGCAAGATGTTGCCAGGACAGCAGCCTTGCAAGCCTCAATGTATCTCTTGCTATGTCCATACAAAAATAACTAATATTAAGATGTTAATGAGTGTTTGGAATAAGGAGAGGAGAAAAAGCACTTAAGAGGTATTTTGCCTACTGGCAGTCAGAAAGGGCTTTGGAATGTCCCTAGGTTGTGTTCCCTTTGAAGCTGATGGCCCTCAGGAAGGGCTTTCTTATGTAGATTTCGCTACCTGGCGGTGTGTAACCTAAGGGCAAGGGCGAGAGAGGAAAAAGGGAGGAGAGAGAGGAGAATAGGCCGCAGCAGATCCTGAGAGAGGATGGAGCTAGAAGTGCGGGGAGATGAGAAAGATGGAAGATTGAATAAATGGTAACTAATCAGCAACCAGCTTGGTACTCCTTCTTCCTTCGCCTGTCCTTGGCCAACGGCCGACCTGATCCAGCCCATACACAGCGGGTTCCACAGCACCGAGCGAACATGGTCAGTGAGACAGAGCCGCCTGGAGAGCCTGCGAGTGCACATGCCCTTCAGCGTGCTTTAGTTTTTTACACCCACCAACAGTGAAGGAGCATCCCTTTTTCCCCACATCCACGCCAGCACTGGTTACTTTTGTTCTTTTGAATGTGTGCTAGTCTCTGTGGTGTGATATGATATCTCATTGTTGTTTTGATTTGCATCTCCCTGATGACTAGGGATGGGGAGCATTTTTTCATGTGCCTTTGGGCCATTTGTATTTCTGTTTTGTGGAAACTTCTATTCATTTCTTCTCCCCGTTTGTTTTGATGGGGTTGGAAGTTTTTTTCTTATAAAATTCTACAAGTATCTTGTATATCCTGGATATTAATCCTGATAAGTGCCATTCTCACTAGTGTGAGATGATATCTTATTGTTGTTTTAATTTGCATTTCTATGATAATAAGTGATTATGATCATTTTATATGCCCACTAGCCATCTGTATATGCCTTCGTCGAGAAAGTTTATGTTCATCTCCCCTCCCCATTTTTGATGGGATTATTGGCGTTTTGATGTTGTTAAATTTTGTAAATACCTTATATATTTGGATGTTAGTTCTTTATCTGATAAAAAAATTTTGTAATCTAAAAGTGCACACAGAAAATATTAGTGTGCACTTCAAAAGAATGTTTTCTACTGGTGTTAGAGAATATTTTAAATACATATCTGTTGGGCTCATTTAATCTAGAATATTGTTCAAGTCCTCTATTTTATTATTGATCTGCAATCTGGCTGATCTACCCATTAGTGAAACCAAAATATTGAATATTCCTATTGTTATTGTATTATCATTTTTTTCTTAAATTTTGTCAATATTTGTATTATTTATTTCAGTGCTCTGAAGCTAGGTACACATATGTTTACAGTCATAAATATTTGCCAGTGAATTAATACTTTTATTGTTATATAATGTCCTTATTTCCCCCTTGTGACAATTTCTATTTAAAGTTTTTTTTGTCTTAATAAATATGGGAGATCTAACTCTTTATATTGTCATTTGCATGCAATATCTTTTGCCATCCTTTTAAGCCTATGTATAGCCTTATATACAAGGTGCGCTTCTTGTAGACAGCATAGTTAATTTTTTTTTTTAGTTCATTCAGCCACTCTGTCATTTGATTGGGGAGTTTAATCCATTTACACTTAAAGTAATTACTGATAGGGAAGGACTTGCTATTGACATTTTGTTCATCATCTTCTGTGTGCTTGTAATTATTTTGTCCCTTTTTTCTTCTCTTGCTACCTTCCTTTGTGTTTCATTGATTTTCTTTGTAATGACATGCTTTGATTTCTTTCTCATTTTCTTTTGTACATGCTTTATAGATATTTTTGGCAGTTACCATGGGGATTGCATAAAACATTTTATAGTTATAATAATCTATTTTAGACTGATAACAATTTAACTTCAATAGCATACAAAAACTCTACTGCTTTTTTTGTCCCCCCACACTTTATGTTATCAATGTCACTAATGACATATTTTAATATTTTATCTATTAATGTAGTCTTATGGTTATATTTATTTAAATTATTTTATGTTTTAAATTTCATATTAGAATTTAAAGTGTCATGTCCCACCATTACAGTATTATATATTTTCTATATTTTTGCCTTTACCAGAAAACTTTACGTTTTCATATGCTTTTATTTATTTACATTTCATATCCTTTAGTTTCTACTTAAAACAGTCCCTTTAGCAATTCTTGTAAGTCAGATATACTGGTGATGAATTCCCTTCGTTTTTATTTACCTAGAAGGGTCTTTATTTATTTTTCATTTTTGAAGAACAGTTTTTCGCAGGTAGAGTTTTCTTAGTTTGCTTTTCTCCTCTTAGCACTTTGTAGCATACCAATCTTTTCTGGACTATGTCAATTCTCCTAAAAATATACTAATAATCTTATGGGAGTTCTTTTGCATATGATGAATCACTTTCTTTTTCCTTCTTTCAAGACTTTGTGTCTGACTTTTGTCAGTTTGATTATAATATTTTTTTATGTGGCCCTCTTCGGGTTTTTCCTAGTGGGATCCTTTCAGCTTCTTGAATTTGAATACCTTTTTTTCATTTTTTTAAAGTTTTGGGGGCCTTTGTGAGAAAGAAGTTGTCTGCCCCTTTCTCTTCTGCTTCTCTTTCTGGTACTCCAATAATGTATATATTAGTGTTCCTTTGGTGTTCCAAAGACTAAGTCTAAGTTTTCTTCTATTTTTTCATATTCAAGGGCAGGAATCAGAGTTAGTGACATAATAGGCAGAAAGGCTTTTATATTTACTGACTCACTTTTATTTCCTAAAAAATATCTTTCATATTATTTCATAGGTCAAAGTGCAATGCATGTTGATTCCTAACTGTTAATCAATCTAGAAAATTGAAAATCTTGTTTCCAGTTTTGTAGCAGAAGGCAAAACAAAGGAAGCTTGGAAATAATTGTTAATTTGGAAAACAACAGGGGGCCGACCATATCTCATCATTGGTAATATGTATATATATATATATATGTATATATACATGTGTATGTATGTATGTGTGTTTGTTTTATTTCCTAAAGAGATTCAAGTGGTGATTCATAACGAAATTAAAACTAACACTGGTATAAATTCAAGAGATCTAGGTCCTATGTCTGATGGCATTTGCTTAAAACTTTGTAGAAGTCATTTCTCTCCTCTGAGTCTCATTTTACTTGGACTTAATGTTGTAATATTTGGTCATTAAGGTCCCTCATTCTGTAACACCTGAGAAGCTAATGCATCCTGCAAATATTCTATAGAACAAGTATGCAACAAATCACACTCACATAAGAACCTCTTATCATCTAAATTGAAGGGAGAGAAAGTAAGACATGTTCACATTCAAGAATGTACCCTATGAATCTAAACTTTCATTCTTGAAGCTGCTTATGAGTAGACTACTTGAGTCCAAATCAGTCTTAATTTTCACACAAATGCTCCTGCTATATCATACTAAGCTCTTAAATTACTGGACATAACCAGCATCAATTAAGAATGACAGACCTAATCTTCAAACATGGAGTTTCTCCCTAATTAAACACCATATGCTTCTCTCTTATGTATTTTCATGGATTGGGTCATATACCTTTTGTGGTGGATACTGTGCTTAGGTTACTTGACTTTGATAATACTATCTTTCATAGCTACCTTCCTATAGAAGACTATAAGACTGAAAAACTGAAACTACATTTCTTACATTCCTTTGCAACTAGGATTCTGGATATGAAGTTTAGGTAGTGCTGTCTAGATGTACTTTGGGCATTCCATTAAAACAGGAGCCTTTCGACTATTTTTCTGGAAACAAAGACATTTGTGGAAATGTGACTTTCCAATGTCCCTTTCTCCAGGCTTCAAGATGTTGAGAAGTACTAGTGACAATGGGTTTAGGGTTATGATCCCTTCCTAATTCTAGTTTCTTGCTCTCTGAATCACAGCTATAATAATCTGTTTCTGAACTCAATATTTTGTAGGTGAACTCAGGAGCAGTGCTATTCAGGTAGGTCAGCAATGTATTGTTTTAAGGCTTGTTCATGGGGATGTAGCTTAGAATAGGCTCCCCCAGGCCTTCCAATGTTATTTTAAGTTACCAGTTTCCTGATTTCTTCTTTTATAAAATATCTTGAGGTGGATATGTTTTGTACTATGAATCCTAACTCTAACTTTTTCTAAAATGCCTATCAATTAAATATGTACTCTTATGCCAAAATAAACACCAATATATTTTAATGTCAGTACTATCCAGGTGCTTCCCTACTCTATAATATCATAGACCATATCAGATGATCTCATGTATTCCCATCCATCTTCATCACCCTGCTCTTCTTGTTGCATCTTTAGTCAAGCAAGCCTGGGTGGTTTCATGGAAGGACCACACAGAGAGGCAAACCAAATCTCCCGTGTAGCTAATCCTTTCCAAAGGGCCAGATAGGAGAGCTCAAGAGAAAAGATCTTGCATTATTCCTTAGAATTTTTTTCCACATTAGGAAATTAGCAAAAACACCTTCTTACATTGATCATTTATCTCCAAAGTTTCATTAACCTCTGGTTAAGCAAAGACTCCTGTAATTCAACTGAAGAGGTAGACTGGATAAGCGCCAGTGCTTTGGTTTGTAGGTGCTAAACAACTTCTCATGGTGCGAAAAGCAGGTATTCACATTCTACAGCCACCTGTGAATTTATATCCTGTCTAGTTCCAGATTTCAGTAAACACATGACAGTCATAATAGACATCAGAAGAGATACCACCAAGGAGAATGTGTAGTATTTTGATATGCCACAGAAATGACTGTGGCTGAAAAAAATAGCAGGAGATAGAGGACACCAAGAAACATAGTTATGAATGAGATGGATATTCACCATAAGAATATACCAGAGGTGAATCATTTTAGGGGGAAATCCTTTTGATATTTGTAAATTAAGTGGCTTTGGATGTTTTCCCCCACCAGATCCTTTTCTTCAAACATGCATCACTTTGTGAGACAGCTCCATAGAGAGGCTTCAGTAAATGACTAAAGGACAAAAATATCTTGTTAAGTTAGTTGTTAAAGCTCAGAAAAACCATCCACAATTGTAAAATTTTAAAACTCTTCAGACAAACATGTGTTTGTCTTTTAAAATATCTAAACAGAATAAAATGATTAGGGGATGATTGGAGGGTTAGTACAGCAGGTGGGGCGCCCCCTTTTATACTGTCAACCTGTGTTCCATCACCAGTATTCTATATGGTCCCCAGAGCACTATCAGTTGTGATCCCTGAGTACAGAGCCAGGAGTAATCCCTAAGTACAGCTGGACGTGACACCCCCTAAAAAAATTATATGGACTATATTTGAGTTCTGAAAATAAAAATCAAGGCCCTATTATAAAGAATAACTTGATAGGGTATGAAAATAAACATAATGACACTTTGTGTGAGTCTAAAATGTCATAAGGTTTCTAAGGCGTAATTTAGCAATAGGTATGAACATTCATGATGATATGTGGGAGATATGGGGGTATGGTACTCGCCACATATGGTCCCTTGAACACTGCCAGTAGTGATCCCTGAGTGTAGAGCCAAGGCTAAGCCCTGAGCACAACCTGGTATGTCCCACCATTTTGTCCCCAATTTTTTAATGGGAACATTTGATACAGATATTCAAATTATAGACATTTATTCAACATAAGTAATCAGGAAAATGCAAATACATATTTTCAAGGATGCACATTGAAGTAGTCTCTATAAAATATAAGGGGTGGAAAGAAGATATAGTTCAGTAATAGATCACCTGCTTTGCAGGTGTGAGGCTGCAAGTTCAGTCCTCAATACTACCACACATCACCCAAGTGAAACACTGTCTTTTGTGATTTTTGGTACTACAATAAGCTATGTGATCTTTGACACACTGCAACCAAATGTGTTAATCCCCCAGATGTCAAAACATTAAAACCAACTATTACAAAGGAAGGCAAGAGAAGATTAGATAGAGCCAGAAGATCTTTGGTGTAAAGATGTTTTAATAAAATACAATTGTCAGGGACAAGACAAGGATGCCCACTCTCATCACTTCTGTTCAATATAGTACTGGAAGTACTTGCAATAGTGGTTAGTTAAGAAAAAGATATTAAGGGCATCCATATAGGAAAGGAAGAAGTCAAGCACTCACTATTCACAGATGATATGATACTATATTTAGAGAACCCCAAAACCTCTATCAAGTAATTCCTAGAAACTATAGACTTGTATAGTAAAGTCGTAGGCTATAAAATCAATACCTAAAAGTCCATGGCTTTCCTATAAGCAAATAATGAGAGAGAGGAAAGCGACATGTAAAAATCAATCCTGTTCACAATCATGCCTCAGAAAATCAAGTACATCAGAATCATCTTCACTAAGGAGGTAAAGGACCTCTACAAAGAAAACTACAAAATGCTACTTCACAAAATAAAAGAGGAGACGAGGAAATGGAAACATATCCCCTGCTCATGGTTTGGGAGAATTAACTGTCAAAATGGCAATAATCCCCAAAGCATTATACAGATTCAATGTGATCCCTATAAGGATACCTATGAAATTCTTCAAAGAAATGGATCAAACACTCCTGAAATTCATATGAAACAACATACGCCCACGAATAGCCAAAGCAATTCTTGGGAAAAAGAAGATGGGATGCATCACCTTCCCCAACCTCAAACTCTACTACAAAGCGGTAATAATTAAAACAGCATGGTACTGGAACGAAATCAGAGCAGCAGAGCAATGGAATGGGGTGAAATATCCTTACACACACCCTCAAATATACAATTATATAATCTTTGATAAGGGAGCAACAAATGTGAAGTGGAACAAGAAAAGCCTCTTTAACAAATGGTGCTGGCAAAACTGGACAGCTACATGCAAAAATGAGCTCAGACCTCTACCTAACACCATGTACAAAACTCACATCAAAATGGATTAAAGACCTCAACATCAGACCAGAATTCATAAGGTACATTGAAGACAAGGTCGGCAAAACCCTCCACAATATTGAAGATAAAGGTATCTTCAAAGATGACACTCCACTGACCAAGCAAGTGGAAACAGAGATAAACAAATGGGACTATCTTAAACTAAGAAGCTTCTGCACCTCAAAAGAAATGAGGACTAAAATACAAGGACAGTCTACAGAATGGGAAAGGATACTCACCCAATACCTATCTGATAAGGGGTTGATATCAAGAATATATAAGGCATTTGTTGAACTCTACAAGAAGAAAACATCCAACCCCATCAGAAAATGGAGCGATGAAATAAACAGAAACTTTTTCAAAGAAGAAATCAAAATGGCCAAAAGGCACATGGAAAAAATGCTCTTCATCACTAATCATCAGGAAGATTCATACCAAAACAACAATGAGATATCATCTCACACCACAGAGACTGGCCCACATAGAAAAGAACAAAAGCAACTGGTGTTGGCACGGATGTGGGGAGAAAGGCACTCTCCTTCACAGCTGGTGGGAATACCCTTTTGGCAAACAGTATGGACGCTTCTCAAAAAATTAGAAATCGACTAGTAGAGTTCAACCAGTGCCTTATATATCCTTGCTATCAACCCCTTATCAGATGGGTACTGGGTGAATATCCTTTCCCATTCTGTAGATTATCTTTGTATCTTGGTCACTGTATCTTTTGAGGTGCAGGAGCTTCTTAATTTAATATAGTTCCATTTGTTTACCTCTGTTTCCACTTGGTTGGTCAGTGGCGTGTCATCTTTGAAGATATATTTAGCTTCAATATCGTGGAGAATTTTGCTTACCTTGTCTTCAATGTACCTAATGGTCTTCTGTTGAGGTCTT